>NC_134759.1:6875000-7500000 GCF_050436995.1 Anticarsia gemmatalis
GTCGCTGATCGCTAGATCATATACGATTACTGTCGATTCGTGACTAACATGTATTCGGACGTAATAAATAACTATACATTATAAAGCACCTTTTTATTTTATTGCGTACTTCGAATTAAATTTCTGCTATGTAAAAAATAAAGGTAACTTGATTATTTATTGTGAAGGCTGCACCAAATATGTAGTATCGGTGTGTGAGCCGCCCTTCCTCTCTCGTGGGTACTCACTTGTAGTTAATTTAATTTTAAACTTCGCTTACTAAGTAAGTCATGTTCAGTCGGCTTGTGGACACACGAGGAAGATATTTGAATTGTAGTTATTAACTTTTATGTATTATACATGCTTTTCCATCTGAATTGAATTTAATGTAAAAGTAAGTATTAAAATTCATATTCATAGAACAGTTTTCAGTGTTTATTTTTCTGTAAGATGATAAATATGGGATATGTATTCAGTTATGTCACAAACCTTGTTCGAAATTACGAAAACATTTGTTAATTCATAATTAAATAAAGCTTATTATAAGATATTGGTTTTATTTATTTTTATACAGATCGTTTTATTTCAACCTATACTGTGTTTGCCATTGGTCTACCCTCCGATCTGAAGTCTGAATAGTTGACTACTTACTCTGTAAATGCCGTAAAACGGGGTGAATAGAATTCGCGGGGTGAATAGAAAAAAAATCAGGAAAGTTTTCAAGCCCAATGTTTGAGTACTCCTCGTTTAAGAATTTTGTTCAAATTTGAAATGATTACACGTCGATATTACTTCTCTGCGGTGTCATAATTGTTTAAATGTTTAAATTGATATTTATACCCAAAAAATTGCTTCAAAGTCAACCGTCCTCGAATGCCTTAATGGTCCATACATTTTTTTTCAAAACTTTGGATTTAAAGTGGAATTTCTTTTCTAATGAGTTGTTTGGAGTGTTTATCTCTTTAGGTGTATATTTATCTATAAAGATACAATATTGTTAACTGAAAAAACGTTTTAAAACACAATTTTTCCATTCACCCCTTTGGTCGTTTCGATTCACCCCTATCGCTGGGTGAATAGAAATTGACCATTTTTTTAATGAAATATCGTAAAACTATGCATATTTTTGGACAAATATGGTTTTAACTCTTTCTTCATGGCGCCGGACATGATATAAAACAACCTGACAATAAAAATAACAAGTTATTCGCTACAAATTTTTAGGACAAAGTTGAAAATTGTTTCTATTCACCCCGTTTTACGGTATTCTGTTAAATGTTAGACAAATTATAGTAAAAAAAAGACGAGTTAGAAAATTGTATCAAACCCAATGGTAGAAAATGACTTTACTCTGTCTGTGTATAACTTATGTTATGCCTAGAAGGTAAAATTGGCCATAGTTAAACGGAAACGATCCAACCCACACAGACGTAGTTTCGAGATATTTAACTTTTAAGTTCACTTTAACTTTGGGGACTAACTCAGGACTATAACTTCATGGTGGGTTTGAATTTTACTTGGATTGTTTTCGTGATATTAAAATTTTAACTTCAAGGAGTGTTTTGGTATACATAACTCATTTTCGCCAAAGTGTGGGTTGGATCCTTTCCGTTTAACTATGGCCAATTAATTCCATGATAATAAAAATATAATGTATGCAGCAGCAACAGAAAAAAAATGTACAGATGGGATGGATCAGTACCTAATGTTAGTCTGTCCTTAGAAAATATCGGTATTAGAAACTGTTAAGCCATCTGAATCTTGCTTGGAGAATTGCTATTAATTCTGAATAGTAGCTGCTTTCCCAATCAGGTACAACAATTAAGATTGTTATGGTAGTTAGATCAATGTTAAATAATTTAAATGATCGGACTAGAATAAAATCTTGCATGGCAGTATTGAAATCGTCTCGATGTATACTTAAAAGTTATTGTAGAAATGGTACTGTTTCTTAGCCGATTGTTTCTTATTCTTACCGATAAGGTTATTCAGAGGTTTGTAATTAAAAAACAAATTTCCTTACACAATTTATTTGAACCAACAATCATTGTCGTCCATTTTATTACACGCCTATATCCTAAGTAGGTAAAACGAGCACTAACTAATACAAGTGAAATAGGTACTTAAAACAATTTCTAGCTAAAACTGAAACATCAGTTACTAATTATAATTGCACCGAGACGTAACAGAGAAAATGCTTAGTAAATAACTTATAGACACTAAACTTAAAAGTATGATTCGTAAATAAAAAATATATCTTGATTTTAATAATATATTAATTTTGACATATCAAATAAATATTCAACATCTTTCATTCCCAGAAACTGCTTTATTACCACTTATTTCTGAATAATACTTAAACCTAAATAAAATTATTCATAGCGGTCTCACTAACGTAAAATCATTATTATGTGATAACTAGACTAATTCCAGGTGTAGTCAGCGCCTCGGCGCCGGCGTGTTCGAGCAACACCCACAGCTCGGAACAACGGATAAGCACACGCCACACAGTCAAACTCCCACCCCACTAACTACGCGAGGAATAATTTCATTGAAACTATATAATCGTAAAAAATACATTCTCTGTAAAATAATAGTAAAATAGTAATCTGAAAGGAAACAACGAGGAATTATAAAGAAATAAAAAATATAGAATCTGTACTAAACTAGAATTCGTTCAAAGTGCCGTTGACTACGAAACTCTTTATTTCGGTGATGTTCCTGGTGTCGTCATAGTCGGAGATCTCCTCGATGACTAGGTCCTCGTTCTTGACAGGTATCGGGGGCAGGACATCAAGGAGTTCACCGAGCTTGCGTCCGGTGGAAAGCAGTGTATTGTGTAAGAAGCCTTGGTCTTTCATGTCTGTGTCATCTTCCGTTTTGAACTTGGACTCCAACTTGTAGAAGTTCTCATAGTTCTCCTCCTTTACGATAGGCGGCAGGTAATCCCTGCCGTCTTCGTAATCGAACTCCAGTTTTTTCATACGCTTCTTGAGGTTCGGGGGCCAGTCCTCATCGATGGGGAGGTCGACGTATCCTCCGGCGAGCGCCTTGTGCGTGTCCAAGTTCTTGACCACCTGGTAGTCATGGTCGGAGTGTGGGCGGTTGAAGGTGATCAGCTCATCCATATTGAACTCACCATCATCTATGACGGTTTCGTCAAGCGCCATTTCTGCAACAACAGGAAGTAACGAGTTATTTTTTTGTAACATAAACTAGTCAAGCTTAAAATGAGTTTAAAAGACCAATTACGTTTGGAAACCCGTAACGAATATAACTGAAAAATAAATGTAGGTATCATCCTAAAGTGCAACGTTTATGTAAGAATTTCAGTGAAATACAAAGTAGTGCAGCGAATCCGATCGAGATGTCGTAATGAGAAAGTTGAAATCAACTCGAGCGTTACTGTCAACGAATTTTACGTAAAATGTATCACATTGAATTGTTATATAACTGTAGATATGAATTGGGTAGTCATAAGTACGAAAATAAAAAGTAGTTTATCACACTGTGCGTATCCGATTTTGTGACCCGAGTCAAGTTTAAAACGCAAATTTTGATAAGCATTTTTAAAATAGTGAAATTATCTGTCGCGTAGATTTCTTGTTACTTGTTACACAATCTTGTAAACTACCACCCACAGTCCACGTCATCTCGTTTTACAAATGACTAAGATGTATCTTTAATTACGTGCTCCGCTATATTAGTCATCGCTTTTTTCTATTTTACAGTTACCTGTTACGGGTCTGAATGAGTCATACAACGAATGAAAGCATCAAAGCACAAAAGATCTTTAAGATAACAAGATAAAAGTATAACGCTTCGGTTATTTTATCTTAGCACATTGTGTCTAAAAATAGTTTAATGAGTTATACGGTTATAACTCTATAACGTTCAAGTCACTGTCTACCCCTATTGCAAAAAGGCGTGATTTTATGCATTTACATAACTCTGGAACAAAATGTGTAGGGGCTAATCTATATTTTATTCAAACTTTTTATATTGATATCTTTTAATACTAACTGGAAAGTTGAACAGTACATAGGAACAGAATAGAAAACTACCTAATACGAAAATGAATACATAAAGGTGATGAAACTTGGTCATAAAATGCAACAATACGCATAATTTGCAGTTGCAATGACGCATGTACAGATACCGACTACTGTTTACTTATAAAATATAACGTAATTTGTAACTAATAAGGACAGATAACGTAGTAACAAATGCGTTATAATTGCGATCTTTAGCCTATATTTGACACGTGGTTGTGTGGTCGACGGCCGACCTTTAGGTAAACACACGTGGCAGCTTACAAGCTTACTTAAAGGTCAGAGAAAATATTTGTTTAAACCTAACACAGTTTTAGGACTGTATTATAATTCATTGTGAAATTTGGGAACAAGCTCTAAAGCTCTTACAACGCTTGTAAATCAACCTTTTTATAATGTACTATCGAACCAACTGAATCATGACCCATTTTGCCGATAATTCGCTTGACATCGTCAAAACAGTAAGAAATTCATCTCTATTGTCAAAGTTGCACTTAGGACATTTTAAACATGCATACGACTGTGTTATGATGTATTACGACTACAGACAATTTTGACCTTTGTTATTACAGTACGTAGATACGTTTTCTATAAAACACTCTTAATTTGAATCTAGAATGTAAATAGTCTAAACTCTTTTCACTACGAAAAAACCTATTTGTGTCAAATATCAAATAGCACGTCATTTAGAAATCTGTGAAACGATTAGGGTAACCACTATAGTCATTGCCCATCATACAGTGATTGCCAATGTTAAGGAATAATACGTTTATTTTAATTTCTAAAGTAACCAGTTCAAATTAATTGCGATTGATATGTCACTTTTAGAATACTGGTAACATGGTTATTAATGGTTATTTATGGTTTTTAATTTATAAAACTCGATCATGTCCGACGTTTGTGCGACAGGTGTCTAGTTCGAAAAGAATAAGTAAGTTTGTTGCAATATTTGTTAAGGATAACACATTTGAATTAACAGTATTCGCCAGTATTTCTGGTTTTTAAGTGTTTTATATTGAATTAGTATAAAGTTATTGAAACAAAGGACTGATGTTCTTTTAGAAAGAATATTTAAGTTGCGTTTATAATAGAGTTTATGTCAATGTTTTCTAAATAAAGATACTATTGACCAAAATTGTGTATCAATTCCTTAACCGGGTAATAACTATGCTGGTTACCCTATATTATTAAAATTTTTATAGTAACATTATTTCCTATAATGGCCGAATAAACCATGTCCTGGGTGGGTATCGAACCCACTCCTGACGCGTCGCAGTCGTAACATCAACCCACTACGCCACGGAGCCTGTTAAGTTGTAAACGGTAGCAAAGCATTATTGTATTGGCGCACAAAGGTTGGTGGCAATAATGACAGATAACAAATTCATCACCAAGGAAACGTAGGTTCAAGCCAATTTCGACCTTCGCGTATATAGACGTTTTTTAGAAAATGAGCACATGGTGGGTCATGATTCAGTTTGTTCGATAGTACTTAGGATTATTTCATATACATATTTACATGATATAGGTAGTTAGAGGACAAGCTAATAAAAAAATAATGGGGCCAACGCCATTCCCTGTCTACCCCTATGGGAGTGATATGCATCCGAAAAAAATATCTTGGGATAACTTAAAATTCACTAACCCCCGGTGTTTTAAGTAATTTATCTAATAAATAGCGTTTAAGCTCATATAAACATGACAGTTTGAATAGTTAACTGCTGCTAATTGTGTCTCAGAAACCGGGCATAAGTACATCATAGTAACTTACTATTGGTGGCGGAGAGTAGCGCACGCGTGACGGGCGTGGTGTTGGGCGCGGCGTCGGCTCGCGGCCGCAGCTCCTCGCGCATGGACGGCAGCGCCACCAGCGCCACGGACAGCAGCAGCACTAGCAGACATGTTGCGGGCTGCGCTGACTTGCCTGTCGAACCGCTTGTCACGCCTGTGAGCACGTTCTGGAGACAAACGTATACGGTTATATTGTGAAATTGAAAAAAAAACACATATTTTCTACTATTCTACTTATATTTCAATTTAATCTGGTATTTTGTCACTGTAGGGCACGGGATGACTAGCATGAATGAGAGAGGTTAGGCCTTGAAGTCCTTGCGTTGCCTTGAGCTCCCAACGCTAGTTAGTAGGTTCGCGACGTCGTATTTCAGGAATTCACTCAATTACCAAATCTACATAAGTTTATTTTCACTTTTATATCTTTTAGTTTTACTATTCTACAGACTATGTGGAATCTTGAATTTAATTCTGTCTAGAATCTAACAGTTTATTTTACAAAACATCTACTATTAAATAAAATTTAAATTTCCCAACATACAAAGTCACATTCGGTTTCAGAATTTATCTAAAATCAGTTATATCTAGAAACAATCACACAATGCATGTGCATGCTATAATAGCTACCTATACCTACAATTATATCCACAAGGCGTGAGATAGTACGTTTAATTTCTATATAAATATAGTACTAAAAGTCACCTACATAAAATGTAACGTTAATGACTGAACGGCGTGATAAACTGATAAACTTTGATTTACTTTCCACTGTTGCGTGCACGCAGTAAAATATTATTACTTGTTACTAACATCGTCCACGTGTAATCGATAATATCAAAATATAGTACAAAGTTGCAAAATGAAAACATTGTTAATAAATATGACCAATAGGTCTCGTTTTTTAAATATATTTTTATCACTTAAAGATCCAGCATTGTTTAAAAGCAGTAAGCATAAATGAGTTGACCTGCGCATGTGGTTGATAAAAATCGACTTATTGATACCAACGGGCAATAAATAAAAAAAACTAAAGTAAAATAGTAGAATAATAATCTGAGCACACGATTTCTATAAATGAAAATACACTCAGCGGCAGAAAAAGTGGCCCAAGCGCTTATCGTGAATTTGTAAACAAATTAAGTTATATATGAAAGATATATTGTTGTAAGTAGTTGCGAAGTGATCTGTTTAGTGTTATTGAGGTGTCGGCGCCAGACATCGCCGTTGTCGGTGCGGATCTCATAATGAAGTCGGCCTAGACGTCTTGTGATAGTACCAAACTGCCAATGGTGCTTAGCACTCGTGTAGTCACGGGCCTGTACTCGTTCGCCGAATCTTATATTCAGCAGAACAGCTAAGAGGTTAGGAGGGGAGAAATGTGGTGAACCTAAACTCCACCTAAACTCCTTCTACTCTATGGTAGATGCCATATATTAATCATATAACGATTTGGCATTCTCTGTCAATATATATATCAAACACGTAATGCTTGTATTTTATTAATACATAATAGTTATGAAGTGTTTAATTTGAGATTAATTTAAGTGACGGAAGACTTTTCCTAACAATGTGTGTTAGCACTGAATTCAGTGTTGATTCGAGCGGTCAGTTGAATTCTGTATTTTGAAATATTGCTGCACGGAAACGATTTCTTTTGTGATTTTTATTGATTATTGGTCTATTTAGATTTTAGAAAAGATTTGAAGATGCCACTTACTGCTGACTAAGTGGCTTAGGTTGTCTTGTTGTCCGATCAGGGCCATTACCATTGAGAGGTGGCTGCATTTTTCAATGTATCGCGTAGCACTTTAAGGTCTGCGATTAGGAGGTATCGTGAGACTGGTCTCTACACGCGGCGACCAGGAAGTGGACTAACACGATGTACATCCGCAAGAGATGACCGATTTGTTAACCTCGAGGTGCTGAGAAACCGCTTTCTGACAGCATTTGAGATTCACTAGAGGCTTCAAGCGGCACGCGGAGTCATTCTTAGTGAAAAGAACATAAGGCAAAGGATAAGAGAACGTAATTTACGGGCAGGAAGACCAGCCCGAGTACCAGAACTCGAGAGACACCATCGAGTTGCGCGATTACGATTTGCTCGTAAACATGTGAATTGGTCCATCGACCAATGGAGCTAGTTCTTGTTTACCGATGAGTGCTGAATAGCATTAAGAGCACCAAATGGTCGTGAGAGAGTGTACAGACGCCATTAAGAACGGTTTCTTCCCAACACAACACGTCAGTCGGTCAGTTACAAAGGTGGGTCTGTTATGGTGTGGGGAGGTGTATGTTTGGAGGCACGTACGGAGCTTGTCATCGTAGATCAGCGCCTAACAGCAGCCGGGTACATTGAAGAAATCCTCCAAGACCATGTTGTACCACTTATGGATTTCATTGGTCGGGAGGATTAACTCTAATGCAGTTTAATGCGCGCGCTCATAGCGCCCGCGTTGTGGAATCGTACCTTGCTGATATCGGGATTCGAAAACTGGCTTAGCCTGCTCGCAGTCCAGACATCAGCCCCGTAGAACATGTCTGGCACATGCTAAAAAACAGTGTACGTGCACTGCTCAACCCACCAGAATCACTTGGTGAGCTAAGAACCGCTCTAGTCTGAGTGTGGGATAAAATTCTTCAAGAAGTAATTAAAACATCCTCCAAAGCATGCCAGAACGCATGCAGGTCACCATAAATGCTAGAGAAGTTAACACGCGGTATAAACTTGATTTTTTCTTTGGTGCAGAATTAGTTTTTTGCGAAAACTTTTAATAAACGATTACGAAAAAACCTGTATTTTTTAATTTTTCCCATTTTTGATAAAAAATTACGACTATTTAGTGTAAATTGTAACTAAACTTGTGTATAAACTGTTTAACTAATAGTTATAGCCAAAATAATAACCATGTATTGTTGTGATAAAAAGTTTTATCGTAGTTTTACTTTGGGCCACTTTTTCTGCCGCTGAGTGTATTTTATCGTAACTGAAATAAGAAAACAACCAGTTGTTATACATGGTTTATATATTTTTAATGTACTCCATCATGGATACTTTCAATTTAAAAACTGCTTTAGGCACCTGAGTAAAATTAATAAAGCAAAAGCTTTACATAAGTATTGCATAGCGTGGGAATAAAGTAATTAATAGAGAATATAACGTGTGTACTTGAAATGTCATGAAAAAACAAAAATGAGTTTTAAAAATTATATGAAGGTAGCTTTATAACCAGGTAAAAGTTTTTACACTAGGGTAAAAAAAGTAGAACGAGTTAAAAAAAAACGTGGAATTATTTCAATTTTATTGTAACTTTCCAAATAGGATCCCACATTTTCAACGAGCAGAAAACCTTGTAATTTTCATTATGTTATGTGTATAAAATATTACTTTTAAATTAATTTGTTATGCACGGCTACTCATATTACAATCTGATATTTCGCTACAGGTTATCAAAATATCAGTATAAAGGTTTATTATATAAATACCCTGATAGCTACTTTATAAGTAAACAATTCACTAAAATCCTTGAGAAAGACGTTTTTCTGATTTACAACTACCGATTCACAATCTACGAAATCCGTATGCAAGGACAAGCTCATAATGATAATTTAATTTTAGCATTTTTGTGGATGTTTTGACTGTAAAGTTAGACAATGCTTCTTATCTATTCATATTGACTTTAGTTTTAATTCTAAATACATGTATTGGTGTTATTGGGAATAATCAGTTAGGTGATTTAATACCTAAATAATTTCAATATTACTCTAGTTTGCTTCTTGTATAAAGAGTAAGTCGCAGCATAGACTTATCAGAATCTAGTATCTGCCCGAAATTGTAATAACAAAATATTTTTAACAAAATTATCGTAATTTTAACAAGTATTATCATTTGAATATATTTACCTATATGTATCATTCATATGAGTCAAATATCTGTCTAAGCACTACAATGCCTCAGCGCAGTCACGAGGTGACTTCATTCGTCTAATGTCTTTGTCAGCTGTTTTATTTTGTCTACAAGTTGAGATAGTCTAAACAAAGTGCTGACTTAGGAACACATAACACAAGCAAACTGAAAATTACTCTTTGAAAAACACAAATGTACTTTATACCGGAAAATCGTTAACAAAATCCTAACCATAATTGAAGCAAATATATACATAGTAAGTTATATAAGAATAACCTTGTACTTTCCGGTGCGTCAATAAGTCTGCAATAAGCGACAATAGTCTGTACTACTGTTATAAAGAGGGTATAAAAAGTAATAAGTCTGTGTACACTAATTAATCAATCTTGAAAGCAACTGCAAATATTTAATAATTATTTCTTTTACCTTTAGAAAGGTATATAAATCCATACCATCCATTTTTTTTCTACCTTCTGTGGAACAATAAGCCGCATCGTTTTACGCCACGTATCCCCGTATACCACTTTTCCGATAAATTAATTTCATCAGATGCTAATTAATTATTATATTTTTTATGGTACCGGGAATTATGTAAGTGTTATGACAAAAACATTGTTCATAATATCCCATTTGACAATTTTACAATACTTGGCGACAATATAGTAATAAACATTAATATTTACCTGTAACCTCTTTAGTTGAGCCGTCAAAGACTGGTTCTGTGATTGAAGGATCTTTATCCGCCTAATTAGCGTCTGATTCTCCGCTGTGCACTGTTTTACTCTGAAACAATGGACAATGTTTAACATTGGATGAGGAAACATCGGTACAGTTTATAAGGATAACTTTGTACTTGACAAATAATGGTACCGTAAAATGGCCTATTAAAATTTGTGTGAATATTTATCACAGGTTTTGAAGCAATTTACGAGGTTCTTGTAGAAAGGTACCTATTATATTATATGCGTTACGGAAAACTGAACACAGAAGTAAATCATTCTTATCGTAGGGTAAGGAACAAAATAAATCTGAACCAAGGAAAATATAGGTGATTCCTAGCCAGCAGCAAAGTTCATTTCAGTAAATAAATATTTAACCCATTTTTGTCTCATTGTTGGACTAGAATCTTCTACAGTATCTTAGTATTAATATTTTTTAAAGTCTCATACGACGTATAAAAATTGCGCCAAACCTGTCAAATAATCAAACAGGCTTTACTTGGCTTCTCAATGACAAACACCGACTAACTACACGTATTTCATTCTAGCCTTAGTATTAAAACGGTATAATCGATTCAGTTGTTCTAGCGTGGAAGCTATGTCAGTGTGGATGAAGCCTTTAATTGATTAGTATACCGGTGTCCTTGGGACTATGAACATGCTGTTTTATGTTTTGATCTAACCTCGTTTCAATGCTTATACATTTTTATTTGCCTTTTTTGTGCAGTCTAATCAGTGTTTACAGTACACATTCAATTTGCTGTAGAATAAATGCCATGTTAACTAGGCAACTTATTGAAAACCTACGTTCTATTGCATAGACCACTAGTCAGTAAGGACAAGAGATGAATATTTAATTTTAAGATATAACATCCTATAGTATCGTACTTTTTGAATCATGGCATTTAAAAATCAACTGTACTTACAAAACTACGTTCAAAAACCACTTTTTGCTTTAAATATTCATGAATCGATCTACAAAAGTTCACGTCAACCAATTTAGGTACTGACTTTCATATAAATTGTTATGCAACATGAAATTGATTGCATGCAGATATCTCTTAGCGGCCTGAATCTGAGCTGCGTGTGTGTGTTGCGTCATAAGCGCTTAGATTTGACACGTTGACTGTTTCAGGTCAACGATTTCATATCACCGGTGATATGCTAATTGATTTTATCGTATTAATTAGGTTATAATGCTAACTATATTTGGATATAGGTAATAAACTTTAATGAAGGAAAATATCATGAGGAAACTGGCTCAAGTCCCTAAAATAGCTATAAATATAGTTTCGAGTCAAAATTGCATTTTGCATGTGTTAAGTCTAATTTATTATTCTCATCCTAAAAGTACCCGTGTCTGGTAAGATAGTAATATGACAAATATTATTAAAGCAGTCTCGCCTAAATAATGGTATGCGAAAAACACATCTAACGAACATCGTAGAAGGGCAATGACAGAACTAAATTTAATAGCACCTTACTTGGCAAACATCCACGATACTTATTCTAATACGTACGAATAATATGTAAATTGACAAATGAGGCGCTCAAGTTCATTGACACGCCAACGATTCGCGAGGCTTTATACAAAAATACAGATACTACCAAGTATAGATAGTTACCTGTCTTCGAGTCCGTCAACATATTCCTTCTTTCTTTTACGCGAGTCTTGGGCAGAGATCTTATTCCTGATTTTGCGCCTGATCCTCTTCAACTCCCTCTCTTCGTGTTTGGTCAATGGGTAACTAGTAGGTAAAGTAATTCCTTCCTTAGCCAATAGCCTTCTCTCTTCAGCAGTCAGGACCAAACGCGGGTAACCATTCTTCCCGTCACCGACCGGATCCTTGTGGTCGTCCTCGTCATCGCTACGTTCACTCCCTGAGTCATCTGAATGGACAAATAAAGTTAGGTTTGTATGTTACGAGAAAACTTAACTAAACAAGTGAATTTGTTTCCGACAAAAAGCAGGTTATTTTGCCGCTCTTCTGCGTATTAACGAAAGTTAATATTTAACGAGTTCAACGACCGAACCGGTTGCGTTATGTCACTATAGCTAAATTCGTGCAATTGGCGCCAATCAAAAGATGGCGACTGTCTTGTAAGATGGTGAACTAAATAATTAAATATTGCTCACCGCAGTGGTTGTTGTGGTCGTAGTCGTAATCATTTCGGGGTTCCAATTTCAAATCTTGTAGTTTGCTCTGTGACAAAAGATTGGCAGCGGCCAGTTTCAGATTAGAGGCATTCTTAAGATCCGCGGCGTTGATGATTTTAATAGATTTAAGGTCTTTCATGTCTTTTATCGTGACAGGCAGAAGGATAGAGCGAGGGTTGCCGGCCATGGGGGCTACTCTGATAACTCGTCTCTGCGGGGCGACGCTTTCGACCGGCTTGGAGTAAACTTTCGTTTGCGGGTTCAGTACTTGAATGTTGGCGACTTTGACGGGTTTCTGGGGTTGGGCCTTCACTACAAGTTGCGGTTTCTGTGTGCTCGTGGCGGCGGGGAGTTTCACCGTCGGTTTTTGGACCTTCGGTTGTACTGCCACCTGCGGCGTATGGGAGAGACGCCGTTTTCTACTGGTCTTACCTATTAGGGAGAACGATGGAACAATTACTAAACGTGTGGCAAATAACGATCCCATACATTATGCATGCATATTCGTGACCTACGACACAATATCAATTATTGTAGTTATCGTTTAGAGAAAATAGAGCAATAAAATTCTTTATTCTCTCAATTCAAGTAGGTATATACAGGGTGTCCCAAAACTCAACGATAACCCGAGACAGGATGAAAGGCCAAGTCATACCGGCTATAGGAATAATTAAAAAAAAATTCCATATCACTTAGTTCAGCAATAATAGACACTTTTCAAAAAAGTTGAAATTCCACACCCTTGGTCGCATTTTCAAGTCCTGTGATCACCAATGTCACAATTTCGCTGTGTTTTTTTGAATTTCGTGATCTTAATTAAATATTCTATTAATCGTATAACAAATTAATGCACAAAACATTGTTAATGTAATAAAAAAAGTTAAGTTTTAGTGAGTCATCTTTCTCAAAAATATCGTTAGTCAACTTTGACGCTTCATACTGAAAAAAAAATGTACTACACTACCCTTGGCAAGTTATTTCAAAAGTTGGCGCATTTAATCAAGATTTCAAAATAGTATAACACTTGCCACTTTTCTTGCCATTAAAAACGTTATTTTTATTTGAACGAAGAGTATCCCCGCAAATGGATCGGACGCAGTGGTACAATTTTGTGGCTTCCTTGTTCTCCCGATCTAAATCCAGTAGATATTTTTTACTGGGAATGCATAAAAGAAGTTTATTCGAAATCAATACAAAATCTATCATAACTTAGACAGAAAATTGACACAGCGTCAGAGGAAATAAATGCAAGGAATTTTGATTGACCGGTGCAAAGGTCTTTTGTAAGGCGTTGCAGAGCCTGAATTCATGCTAGAGGAAAACAATTCGGAATTACTTTAGTTTAAGGAGTCTGGCACGAATACAGGCTCTGCAACGACGTACAAAAGATTTTTTCACCAGTCAAGCAAAATTCCTTGCATTTATTTTTTCTGACGCTGTGTCAATTTTCTGACGAAGTTCTGATAGATTTTGTATTGATTTTGAATAGACTTTTTCTTTTATGCATTCCCAGTAAAAAATATCTACTATATTTAGATCGGGGGAACGAGGATGCCATTAAATTGTACCACTGCGTCTGATCCATTTGCGAGGATACTCTTCTTTCAAATAAAAATAACATTTTTAATGGCGAGAAAAGTGGCAAGTGTTATACTATTTTGAAATCTTGATTAAATGCGCCAACTTTTGAAATAACTTGCCAAGGGTAGTGTAGTACATTTTTTTTTCAGTATGAAGCGTCAAAGTTGACTAACGATATTTTTGAGAAAGATGACTCACTAAAACTTAACTTTTTTTATTAAATTAACAATGTTTTGTGCATTAATTTGTTACCCGATAAATAGCATATTTAATTAAGATCACGAAATTCAAAAAAACACAGCGAAATTGTGACATTGGTGATCACAGGACTTGAAAATGCGACCAAGGGTGTGGAATTTCAACTTTTTTGAAAAGTGTCTATTATTGCTGAACTAAGTGATATGGAATTTTTTTTTTATTTTTCCTATAGCCGGTATGACTTGGCCTTTCATCCTGTCTCGGGTTATCGTTGAGTTTTGGGACACCCTGTATAAAGCACGTAGAAACGACTCGTTTTTACGCCTACTTTATACAATTGGAATTTTCATTACGCGGCAAGGAGGATGACTAATTTGAGCTGCGTACACGCAACTCAACGTGGTTGGTCTAGACCGTACATGTATAAATTCATTTGTTCAGCTGCATGGAAACATTATCGAGATATACCTAAATTAAGTACCAACATTCTTTTGATAAAGTATTTGATCAAGTATTCGTGTTTAAATAATATGAAGGTCACAGTTGAAACGATAAACGTTCAATATAGCGATAATAAACGTACTACTTTTATAGCCAAGTGCTTGAATGAAGCATAGAAGCACATGTTATTTTAATATAGGTTCTGCTAAGAGCTCCGTTCCACATTTACATTAGACTGAATATGTTCCAGAGCATTTTCGTTATTTTGGCTTATTCGAGAACAGAGCATTTTGATTTCAAACTTATTGTTTTAAGTCTTGAGAAAATCATATTTGAAATGTGAGAATTGTACCTATTGTCTTAGCTTTGTTATTCTTTTGAATTTCAGCTTTAGAAATCTCGGAATTCCAGAACGTGTTACTGTAAGATACAGCGTAGTTTTAAAAATAATTAAGTACCTACCATAATTGATGCTAGATGCTGCTCATTGTTATTGAAGGAAAGTCAATGTTTCAAAGAGTCTAGTGTTAATTATATTTTACATTCTATAAAACCGTCTCAACAACAGACATACACATGTGTTATTTTCAACCACAAAAACGCCATACAATTACGAAAAACATGCACACATAGTTATACATTGAAGGCCAAAAAGGCAAATATAATAAACAACTCACCAGGACTTTGGAATGTATTTTTGTTAATGAATCCAGGTACGACATTCTGCTCAAAGTTCAGCATGTCAAACGTATCAGTCACTTCGGTAGAGCTGTTAGACTCGTTCGAGTCCTGGATGATGACGTCTTGCACGTTCCCGGGGCTGGTGGGCTCCAAACCGATGGGGGAAGCTCCCGCATCCTCATCGCAGGAGTTTTGTATCAGGAATGGTGATAATTGCTGTTCGAAGTCACTGGAAAGAACAATTTCCATTAGTCATATTCAACTTTTGGAAAATATTTTGCGTGTGTAAACGATGTCATAAGTCCCGTATTATAAAAATAATATTAGCCCAAAATGGACATTGATGACTGCTGTTTATTGGTTTCAACTGACGCATAACATAGGTAGGTTTTACTGTTAGCATGTTCGCAGAAGCGATGAGGAATTTAGAACCGTGTGGCAGTAAACTGTTCCACGCATGCCTTCATTAAGCTAGTAAAATATTGATGTAGAACACATCTGCTTAAACCTTCGAGGAAATACTAAATTTTATATGATTTAGCAACGTTCCTAAGTCATTACTGTGTGTATAAAGGATATTGCTATAACGGTAATAGGTTATTTATTAAACCTTTTGATGTATTAAAGTATCGTGGTTAAAAACACCGTTTCCACAATTGTTTTTTTCTCGTCGCAAATATGAATGTTGAAAGGTTTCAAGGACTCAGAACCATTACTCATTATGCATCAACGATTGGTTCGTACCCGGAGCATTAAATGCATACGTAATTGTTCTCTACAATTACATCATATTTTACCCGCATCTTTTAAATTGAAAACTTATTGATCTAAACTAGTCCCAAAAATTAAGGGATATAAAAAAAGAATCCAAATTTTTGGGTGATTTTCAACAAGCTGTAACTCCGAGGAAAATGGTCGTACAGAAAAAATAAAAACAACAAATTGTAGCTCCAAGTGTCTAGTTTTTAGATATGACCATGAAATTTTTTTGTCATCGCCAGGTCTGGAGAAATCCTACGAAAACTACCAAAAAAAAGTTTTTCCAAATTTTTTCCCTCCTAAAAAAAGGTCCACGGGCTTCAAAATTTTTTTTTTGATTCTTTCGTTCTAAAGTTCTTTTAGAAAATTTAATCCTCTTTAATTTGCCGTATTCAAAAAGCCTGTACGACGATTTGTCACGGAGTTATCGTCAATCAAAGCAAAAAAGTTATTTTTGACTTTGATATTCAATAACTCCGGAAATAATGATTGTATAGGAAATCAAAGGAGGGTTTTGAAAACTGCACAATATTCTCTATAAGAAAATGTAAACATCTTTTAAGAAAAAAATTTTTTTTGAATTGAAAACTCTGACTGAAAAAAAGACAAAAATTCGCAAAATTAAGGATATTTGGATAACTTGGTATAACTTTGGATAAAATGGATGAACGAAGGATATCGTCGGTAATTTTTCAACCTCAAAGTGTCCCCTAAAATCCCTCAAAAATTCAAAGCGCTGCGATTTTTTTTTCATTGTGCCCCGAAGCTTCAAATTCTTTGTTGTTGCAAAAATCACCATTGTGAGCAATTTTGTGATTTTTATTCATTTTTTTAATGAAAATTTTTTTTTCTCTCTAAAATCTTTATTTTTTCGATTAAAAAGCAAATCGCGTGCCTATGCTCACTCCACGACATCGTCGAGCCCGATTGGCTTATGCGCATGACCATCACGATTGGGGTCGTAGACAGTGGACCAGTGTCTTATGGACTGACAAATCTCGATTTTGACTTCATGGCAGCGGTAGACGATCTCTCATTTTGCGATTTGCTTTTTAATCGAAAAAATAAAGATTTTAGAGATAAAAAAAATGTTTTTTTAAAAAAATGAATAAAAATCACAAAATTGCTCACAATGGTGATTTTTGCAACAACAAAGAATTTGAAGCTTCGGGGCACAATGAAAAAAAAATCGCAGCGCTTTGAATTTTTTTTTCTAAAAAATTTTTTTCTAAAAGAACTTTAGAACGAAAGAATCAAAAAAAAAATTTTGAAGCCCGTGGACCTTTTTTTAGGAGGGAAAAAATTTGGAAAAACTTTTTTTTGGTAGTTTTCGTAGGATTTCTCCAGACCTGGCGATGACAAAAAAATTTCATGGTCATATCTAAAAACTAGACACTTGGAGCTACAATTTGTTGTTTTTATTTTTTCTGTACGACCATTTTCCTCGGAGTTACAGCTTGTTGAAAATCACCCAAAAATTTGGATTCTTTTTTTATATCCCTTAATTTTTGGGACTAGTGTATATTCGATATCGTTTTCGATAGAATATTTTAACTGTTTGATTTCGATAGAATGTACGGTAAGGTTGCATGTGAAAGAAACAATAAGACTGTAAGTACATAAATAAATAAAGAGATTTGAACACGCCTCGAACCCCCATACTAAGAATTCGAGATTACATGATTGTGGATCATAATATATGGAGGTTTCGTATATCTGTTTCCGAGGGAGTAATACCTCAAAACAAATATAGCATTCTACGAATGTCATGCTCGAACAAACGGAAGGGCAGACATTAATATTAACGCTTGAACGTTCCGTTTAACATAGAACTCTAAATATAGACTCCTTGAGCAAGCTCTTGAGATCATAAGCTCTACCTCTATATCCCTAAAGTTTCGCACGACTTGATTCAAATTTTATCTGACAGGAGGATCAAATAAGAAACGCCTACGCACTGATTTACATACTTGTTTTAGGTAAAAGTAAAGTAATGTTTTGTTAAACTCTTTTAGTAAAATTATAAGGATTTCAATGACCTCGCTCTGACGAATATTTTTTACTTAAGGTGAATTGATTATAGGAAAATAATAACAGGTTCTCCGACACTCTCTGTGTTTAACGATATGTTTGAAAATGATTAAGGAAGAAAGAGAACTTCGATCTTGATTTTAAGACCTGTGCCGAATCTATAAAATTGTCTGGCTGTAAATTAAAAAACAACCGTAGTATTAACATAAGTCAAAACAGAGATGCCCTATAAAACTTGTAACACTTTTAACCAACGTTATCAGCCCCCAATTCTTAGATATCAAGTATACCAACTTTTTAAAAGAGCATACGGCGGAAATATTGTGTTGATATGCGACTGTTATCAAACGAATTATATGTATTATACTTGCAATTGTGTGATCGTGATAAAAATACGTCTAGTGAAGATAACGATACCGCGGAATTGTCATAACAAGTGTGTGGTAACTGGTAATGACAGGTAAAAACTGATACTAATTGCTTTGATTAAGCAGAAAATAACGACGAGACTAGAAGGTAAATTAAACAAAACAAAAACCGACTTCAAACAAAAAAATACTCCAAAACAAATAAAAAAATTAAAAATAATAATATTTGTAACTGCATTCCATATTGTTACTTCTGGAGCCGGTGTCAGCCGGGGTTAGTTTGTAAGTAAGAACTATTAACGCTTATTTTTGCTTTAGGTATAGGTTACTATAACGTTTCGTAGTTATCTAGAAATTCATGATTTGCACGCATTTTTCCAGTGTCCGTCCTTGAACGCCTGCTATCTGTTTGATTTACCCCACTGCTCAGCGTGAGTGTATCAGCATGAAAGAACTATTTACGATATTTTATATCAGCTTCAGATAAGTATTGATTACTTTAACAGTTACATACAATTAAGGCTAATAATTATCGTTTGCCTTTATGACTATTTCAAATCTTTAAATAGTTGAGCTGCTTTGCACAAAACTGTTTTTGTGATTTTGCAGTATTTATATGACATTTTAAACTAATTGAGCTTATGAAAAAGGGTTTAGTGATATGGAACGTGTCTGAGTCATGTAGTAAATATCCGACATTTCATGCGTGTTTCTACGCATGCAGTAAAAGTAGCATGTCCACAAGTTGTTGCTATTTAACACGCCAACAACATGCGTCTTTTATTGCGTATGCAAACGGACCGTGGCTAATTTGAACGTGGTGCAGCTCTATGGTAACTGCTGAAACGAATGTTAAGTGTAGGTGGCCTGAGGGGCCATCATGTATCTCAGTTGACCATTATATGAAAGCTACTCTGCTGTACATTGTTTCCTCCCTGAGAATGAAGTGATTATAACGTTTGTTAAAGCAGCAATGTACTGAATAGTGACCGTTAATTTGACGTACACTAGTTTTCAACTGAGATACGTGATAAGTGACCTACTGATCATGTAATGGGTGGTGCACCCACCGATTCTCACCGTTTTAGTAAACGTTCTACGTATCTAATAGAGAGGAGTATTATCCTCCAATAACAGTTTTTAACATTCGCCACAAATATGAAGAATAACTGTTACACAGAAACAGAAACCGCTAACTACATAATAGAAGCATGCTGTAGTCGACATTATTTATAACTTTCAGTTAGTTCCGTTCTTAAATCTAGGCAGTTATTCGTGACAATATTCTCGTGATAGACCTAATTTTGATTCCTCAAGGGAGTGAACAGTCCAAATAAGACACGAAGGGCAAAGGTATTGATGCGTGTACTGTTTAGTGTTTCGAAATTGCTTGGAGTTCTGCCCAATATTGTATAGAACGAGAAAAACAATATGAATACGTGTAGAGAAAGTACCACGAATCTGTAGATTAAACGAGTATATTACTATTTAATGAAGAAATATCTTCATTAAATAGTAATATACTCGTTTACAAACTTTTTTGCTTTTTTTTCTCTCCATAAAAACCTTTCCCGTGTCTTAAAGACAATTTAAAAAAACAATTAGTCGAATTGTTTGAGCCATTGTTGAGGCTCGCGCTTAGAAGCACATTTGGCGTTTCATTTTTATATATAAGAAGAAGAAGATAAAGCAAGGCTAAAACTAAGACAATTTTGATCTCAACAGTAGCGAAATACGTAACTATTTACAAGTCTAATGTCTTGGTCGTTTAGCTATTGTAATTCGGTCTCCGTTCGAAGCAAATTTATTTATTGCCTACTTTCGGGTGTAGAATTTTTATGTTTCAAATGCCACACACTCCGGTAGCATGCGATAAACTATCAGCAGCAAATTAAATCATCAACTTCAAACATTTAACGACTCATTATGACACAATACACACAAAAATGATTAAAAACAGTATGTGGCAACATATAACAATGCTTATCTGACAAAACTGACTAAAATTAGGACAGAGATTGCAACGAAATACAGTTTTAAATGCACGAATTTCTGTCTCGTATCAGTTGCAAGTAATTTTATACGAATAAATGGCGACTATTTCTAGTTTTTTCTTTCAGTGAAAGGCAGTGTTGTGTATCTATTTCAGTAAAAAATACAAGGCTTTACATACTGCGGTGGACGAGAATATTTAAACATATAGTTAGTTTTATAGCTACATCGCAAAAGAGAAAGGTGAAAGGTGGTATTATTTTCAGTTTTATAACATCATTGGTTGCGGAATGGTCTTAAACGCATCTCAGCTCAATACTACATCACGCTTAATTAATAAAATATATAAAAAATGCATTAAAAACACGTTAATCTTTTACGAGCAAAAAGCAATAAAGAGAAAGGACTCTCAAGAAGATAGGAACCGATGGTATATAGCCAAAAACAACTTGCATTAACATGTAGCAAAATAATCGAAATGCTTTGAGGGATAAATAGATCACTTTACTTATAAATCAGAGTCCTTTCCCGCGACTGCTGATTTGAACTCAAGTGTACTGGATGGATTTTCATGCGGTTTTTACCAATAAACAGAATGATGCATGAGGAAGATTTAAGTGAAAATCCAAAAAGGTATTGTGCTAGTTGGTAAAAATGAAATAATTATTTGATTTTTTTTTAAATGGTAATAATATCTGCTGGGTGCCCAAGTGATCATTAAATGCTTTTATCAAGGACAAATTTTAACAGATAAATATTTTTTAACAAACACCGCGCAAAAAGACATTGTGATATGATACAATTTTCCACACGTGAGCCCTAAGATAATTAAAAAACCACACGTGAATAGGTCCAAGATATTATAACTAAATTACGTGATGATAAAGGCCTATTAGATTAATTCTTAAAATCATTCAAATTTCTGTATACTGGAAATTACGTGTCTTTCTTTACCCTGTAAAATAATATCAATGCAGGCCGATCAACGCATCCATACTATTTTTTAATCTGCATATTTCTTTCCAGATAATAAGGAATAAAAGTGCATATTCCGATAACACTGTGTTAAACATACTTTTGAAAATTAAGTTTTTCTATTATTCGATCCTCACTGAGCGTATCTATCTCAGATTTGATGCAGTTTTATTAGTAGGTATGAACCTTCACCTTAACAATTGAACACTACGTTTCAAGGCTACTCTTATCTTAAACGTAGACCTGTGTTATTCAGTCTGTCGTATAAATCACCCAGTAGGTAAGACAAAGAAGAAAACAAGTTATTAATACAATTATCAGACTACTCGTTTAAATTTACAGCAAATATTTTTCCCAAGATTTCGTACAAATTAAATAAATAAAACGCAATAATATTAACCTATCTGTATATATAGGTGTATCTGCGCAGGAGCACGATAAGTTTTGCGTTATCGCCCACGATAGGTAAGTGAGTGTTGCTTAACCCTGAGTTAAGGAAAACAACCTGTGAAAAGGTCAAGTAAAGGGCGATGCAACTTTTTTCTGCACCACCATCTTTAGGCAAAAGTAGTATCATTATTTTCTTGTGCCGGATGACTGAAATTATTGGTTTTACTGATTATATGTAAAAATAAAGTTCAATTTTATTAAACGACGCAAAAAAGTATTGCAGATAAAGTGCTGCATTTAAATATCGACCTAAGTACGACGGGGACGTGTTCAGTAGGAAGAATTTGCGATCTATTAACCCTTAAACTACCACGCAGATGGGTCTTTGCGATCTATTAACTCTACTTTTAACCAAAGAATAAGCCAAGAAAACGAGGGACTTTTAAAGACCCCTCAATTTCGTCATAACAATATACTATTTTACTACTTTAGGAGTAACTTAACAAAGTTAAGACGGGATATTCATTGCTATTTTTAATCATTATTGATGTTTTAAAGCATCTCAGTTGTGACAGTTTAAATAAATACTCATCTCCCCTTCTCAAAATACGCTTCTTTTGTCACAATCAATGGTATTCACGTGCTCTGTAAAGTATTTGTATCACTATATGCAAACACAATACCATTCTTATTCGCTTATTCAGGTATATCAACTGCGCAGTAACATTAAGACACGTGGCTATTGCGTATATACCCTCATATTTTTTTCTCTAGAGACATAAGTGTATGACATCTCCCGCACTAATAATTGCTCTTGTGTCGATGTCGCTGGGATTTTTACAAACATACAAACAACGGACACAAAGCACAACTAGTGCAGGAGGCAGTCAAATGTTATTTATTATTTGGTTATCCTCTTCTTGACATTGGTATAAAACAGTTTGGGTTTTTATAGTTTATGTTCGTTATCATTATTTAATTAGAATTACACGCTTTAGATACGGTAATCGTAGAACACAGGAACTGAGATAATACAGACAATTTTCGCGTTATGTAAGTTCTGATTACTTTATAAAATGTTTTGTCACTTACAATCAATTTGGAAACTGTATATGAGTGAAAAAGAAAAAACACTGTATAACTCATCAGAGTATACACGAAGTTTGTTAGTAAGATAGTAAATTTATCCACGGAAAAATATAGACAAAATTTTGTAAAGGAATTCAAATCCCTATTGCAAGGACATTTTGTACGCAAGCGCGACTTGCACTTGACCAGCTTTTGTGCTATTGTCATGACAAAAAACACTCGTCTTACTTTATCTAGTAAGGTCTTATGGAACATTACGGTCTATTACAAAGACATGTATTTGTACAGTTGAACAAACCACCATTTATCTAGCCATTCGAATAATATTTACGTAAATGGCTTTTACACGTGTTGACCTCAATACGACTCTATGTAGTGCGCCCTTTTCACTTTATTTTCTATATTTTACTATCGTTAAGAGTGATTATGATAACGCTATTATAAATATTTGATAATAACTATCTTTCGAAAGGTTCTTAGGTGAAAGGAATAAAAATAAGCCTATTTATCTACTAAATTTAATCTAGAGTAAAATATGTTTAATAGAATAGAACAAATTGTTTGATATAAACACTAAAACAAGAAATAGCGCTTGTAATAAAATCTTTTTTTTATAAAACTCTTCATAAAAAAAATAGTTGGTAACGCTAGAAAACCTGTTACATAAGAAATTTATTCCACACATCGGCACGCTCGCATCCGACAATATTTTGACCTTTGTCTGTAAAAAAAAATCTTATCACGTACTCCTTGCGACACACACTGATTAGAATACTAAACATTAAGTGTCACTCACACCAACCGCTTGGCTCAAATAAATTGGCCGAAGCAAGCCAATTGCATCAACTGTTGATTCATTGTTTCTTAAAGGGGCTATGATTGGCGGCAATAGATATAGGTACCGTTACTTGCTATTTGGGACGGCAATCGACTATGTACTTTGAAGAAATGTTTTAGCACTTGTATGGGACAATATAGTGATTGTAATGATACCTTTTAGAATGTCTAATGGGAATTAATGACATGAGGCACGGATCACACGGTTTCGTTTTGTTTCTATTATTCATTGCAAACTATAGCAATTTATCCCTGTTTATAATTACATATTGAGCTGTTCTTTATAAGGAACTTGACGCATCACCTATTTCCTTCCCTATTGATGCGACTTAAGGAGTATGATATTCCATGACTTATTTAAACAAAACAGAGCACCTTCCGATCCGCTTTTACTTTTAATGTTTTCATTTCTCGGTATTGGATCATGATAAACGGATTATAGATACATCAACTTCGCAGACAACAATGTCGCCTAGTCACCATACATACATTGATCTAATCGGATTACTAATAAGAAAGTTGTCATTGTACAGCACCTATTACTACATCACAGTAGGCGTCAATTGTTCTCAAAATATCAACTCCTTTCACATAACAAGAACCTTATCTAATAATATCAAGTTCTGAATACGCGTTTACCTAACACGAGTTGTTCAACACGTATTCAAAATCTTGTTCATTAACCCAAGTCGAAAATATACGTAGTATAACTAGTCAAACCACTTCACGACATGACATTATAGTAACCGTTAGATACGCGCTAATGTGGCCTTTATGCAATGGTAATAAGGTTCCTTGACATTGGCATCCGTTCTTATGACTAAGAAATATATTCTAAATGCACGCTTCTAAATTCTTAGTTACACAAGTTCCGAGAACGGCTTTCTTATGTGCATTGAAATAGATTGATCGATTGTATATAGACTGGCTTTGCTGGAGGCTACTGTTGCGAATCCTTGTAATGATTGATATGTGAAAGCCTACTAGAACAATTATACTTTTTCTAATGGTGGTCAATGTCCGTAGAGACTATCGATTAACATTGAAAAACAAGACGATAAAAACGATGTAGGTATACGTTTTGAACAGGATATTAAAGCGATACGTCATTCGGAACAAGAATGTGTAGCGCCGGTACTAAAAAATTGAGAAGCTATCGCTTTGCGTGGTGTCTTCGTCGTATTTCTTTGTTTTTTGTGGACCTTGCTGGTTATTAAACTTTGACGGGGTAAGGAACGTACGAACGTGCAAAAAACAGTTTAGAATGCAGAGAAGTGGATGGCTTAAGAGTAAGAAAGACTGCAGTCAATATAAGTGGATTATTATGACTTGCACAGTGACTAACGTCACTTTCATCATGCAACCAGTACATGTGTCTATAGTTTTGTTGTTGGCTGTAGATAGACATGATTCATTGAGCTGCAAAACAAAATATGGTTACGCAATATCCATTATCACCTATTTGATTAATTAGTATTTTTTCAATAAAAGTTATCGTTCTTGATAACATGTTACAGTTTATAGACATAGCAAAATATGTTTTAATGCATCCACATTTAAAAATGCAGATGTAATATCATTTTTTAGGTAGGTACAGGATCCTGTTGCTATTTACCTGGTACATAGAATCCGGGTTGCTACCGAGAATATCCTAAGAGAAAAACCCAGTATCACTATGCTCGTAAAGTCGTAACCCGTAACAATCGCATGTACTACCGTCCGGACCAACGAGAGATAAAGTTATCAATTTGATAACACAGCTCTACGCTTTCAAATATAAAAATATACTAGCCTGGAGGTAACTGGAACTGCATAATTGTCTAAAATGTTCGTAATTAGAACTAAAATTTCATTACACCAACAGGAAATTTCTGTTTCCAGCAACGTTATCTTGTATAATGTGTTCAAAGTGCAAATGTACTGACTATAACATTTGCATTGAGGAATTACTGAGACCCGTTTGTTGTAATAAAAGCTGAATTAGTCTATTATTCTACTTTTATACCTCTGTAAAGCTGCCGTAAAGGCTTGCAGGAATTGCGAGTGTTAATTTCTCTTCGTAATTTCATAATCCAAAGTTGTTTCGGTATTTTTAATACGAATAAAATCTTATATTTCTTTAATGATCTTACGTAAGTACGTGTACATTTATCACGATATACTTGTTTTAAATTAACTACGTAATACGCGATTACTCTTTGAACTACTTTAAATACTTATTAAAAATGAAGTTTTTTACTTTTTGCGTAATAAACAGTTAGTGATGCTTTCATTATGCTAAGTGGTGCAATTAGAGTGTACTTTATTCGTGGAGTCGTGCAGACCGGCGACCTCATTAGTACAGTAAAAGTAAAAAGTTGCTGACGCCCAGCGTGATTTTGGATATAAGAATGTATGCCTATACCGGATATGTAGGCATGTCCGACTAGAAACTGTTACTATTAAGTGGAATTTGATTCAATATACATTAGCCAATTTTAAACCACCGCTTTTGGTCAATCTTCTTAAGAACAAACATGTTTAGTCCTACCCTATTCACTAGCTCTGATCAAAGATAAGTTTTATTGGTTTATCAGGATTGGTGAATACTCTTAACTCTACTATTTTAATTTTAACGTCTCAAAGAACTACGTAGACTACATTTCACAAAATTTCTCCAGCAGGTAACAATTTATAAAGATATTATGAACTTATATAGAGTACTTACAACTCAGCCTGGTCGCTGGAGAGTCCACTGTCGGAGCAAGAGCTGCTGATGGCCTCTGAAGGTTGCGACACGTTGTCACACAGGCTGAAGTCTGGCATGGCCTCCTCGAGGAAGTTGAGGGAACCTTGCTCCAAGGAGAATATGTTCTCCAGCAAGTCGTCGGACGTCGGCCATGCGTCCGACTGCAAAGAAAACGTAATTTTTAAATACTGTTGATTAATCTTCTATTTCTTTTCAATGGACTGACGGCAAATGAGGTTCATTCCCTAATAGGAAAGTAGAATTTCCCATCAGAATATAAGTGGTGAAAAATGACGACATACATGACTTTGGCTATGGTCTTATTATGTATAAGTATTAGGTATCGTTACATATTATCATTTCAACATGATCTTTAACATATTATAACATTTAGGTTATAATATATGTTTATGTAAGGAATATTGTGTGGTAAAATCCCAAATCCGATTTCGTAGAGCTACAAGGCGAACGTGAATTGGATGAACTGGAGTAATGAAAGGAAGGCTTCAATATAAAATTGTTGAATATAATGTAAACTGAATGTAACTTCTGAGGTAAAGTCTTAAAAGTGTGGAACCTGCTTCACCATCCCTATATTGGAGATTTGATAGCAAATAGTTTTTACTTATTCTGGGGCATATTACTTAAAAATTCCTACAATAATGACTATCACCAGTACATTATTAGTCTTTTATTTTCACTTTCTTACATCACCACCTACTACTGTAATCTTATTGTCATATGATAAGACTTAAATAAGCATGTAGAATATTCTACACAAACACAGATAAAGCAACCTTAGGAAAGTGAAATTCTAAACAAATAGACTGTGATTGTGTTAGCAATAATTAAAAGCTCTATTCTTAATGGGTCAAGGTCTATTATGAGTACAAGGAACTAATTAGATAAAGACTCAATTATAGTTAAGTAATGGATTAACATTAACTATGAGTAATTATCATGTCAAATTTGTACAAATACATTGATGACCAATCCAGAAGTCTAGTAAGATAAGGCTTGGTTCCAACATTTTTGGATATGTCATAGATAGCTTAGCTGAAAGAATTATGACAATTGTTTTCATACAGTAATCTACTCTGTCACTGAATCTAGCAGATAGAGTATCTGGCATTTTGTTCATAAGCTGTGAAACAGGTCCTAAATGTTTTATGCATGGAGTTCAATTATGAGTAGTATTGAGTAGCCCTGCCCCCATACTTCTTAAAACATGTGACAAGTCCTAAACTGTTTAGGTGAGTGACTGATCAAGAGGAACCAAATACAGTATTCATATAAAGAAACATAAATAAAAATCATGAGTAAAAAAATGATTGTAGTGTGTGTAACTTCTCTAAATAAATGAACATGTAATGTAGACAAAGTCAATGACATTTGAGAGTGTGTAATCTTATAATCATCATCAATCAAAGTTCAATAACCTAACACTACATAGATTTACCAGGGTTAAGGTTTTATTTAAAGACTATTGTAAATTTATGTTACCTAGGACAATAGATGACAAATAAAACATGTAAATGAAGTTGCGCTGTTATAAATGTTCTAAAAGTAACTTATTAAAATATTACTTAATTGAAAATCAAATGTTTGGGTTTTATTATTCAAGCACAAAATATTTGAAATTGACTTCTAAGAATTGCATCATTTTATTGAACAATAGTTATAAGATACACAAAAATAACAGTTTATTACAGAATAATCTACAAAATGAAGCTACTAATCCTCAAAACTTATTTCATATATTTCAGAATATGCTATGTATACTTCCACTACTAGTACCTTTAAATATAAATGTACAGATGTAAGATGTATAATCTATTATAATAATGTATAATAAATATAATATAATAAGTAAACTATGATGTAGAATGTATAATCAAAGTAGTCAATTATCAAAGTAAGGTAGGTACCTATTTTATCATCATTAAGTTTGCAAACTTGACTGTTGCACTGCCAACTTAACAACTTTCATCATACAGGATAAGGTAAATGTTTGCCACTAGTATTGTAAGCATGATTCATGCTTAGCTTGCAAACCAAAATATTATTGTGCAACCTAGCAAAAAACTCCACACAAAGCTAAAATGTACACCGATAATAATGCACTTTTCATTAGGTAATTGTCTTTGTAACAATAATACAACCTAATTACATTTAATTAATATTCTTAGATTAATGACTTCACTCATTTATATGCTCATTGTTTAAACTTTTCATTCAATAAATTAAAATTATTGTTTTTATGAATAGTAAATCGTAAACAGGCTTGTATATTTTGGTCAGACCCTGATTCAAGTTATCTCAGTGAGAATGCTCCATACATTGTGCTTGCTAACTTGAAACATTACTTTCATTTTCTGAATCCAACTGGGCATCACTTAAGTGAAAGGAATTTCATTTCTCACTCTAAATATTTTCTTATTAAAATTCAAACTTGTTATTCAGACTACAGGCGAACAATACTATCACATCTTATCAGAAGTTTACCTAGTTCCTTATTTGTGCTCTTATCTGCAAAATTTAGTAAATACAGGTAGTAACTGTAGGTAAAAAAATATATTTTTTATGTTAAGACCACGACAGACAGATTAACACGTTCGCTGCCCCTGACGCGTATGTGCGTTTCGTAAAACGCACATACGCGTCGGGGGCAGCGAACGTGTTAAGTTAATAATGTTCTTAAACTATGTTCAACATAAATTTATAACTTAAAATTTACCTGATGCAATAAAATATAAACAAAAATTAAATCAATTACCTCAAACAGAGACATGAGATCTAGTTTTTTATCCATTTTCAACACTTCACGTTTGCATGGATATTAAATCAACACTTAAAACATTGGTGAATCACAGGAAACTTAGTCAATAAGGAAAAAAACACTGAAGTCAGTTTTAAAACACTATGAAAAAATCACTTTTTATTCCCATCCACAGGGAAGAGTCCAGGTATGCAGTGTACCAGTGAATACTCAATATATTTGATGCGGCATATGGCTATGATAGCGACCGCATGGTGCCTAGCTGGCAAATTACAACTTGTTTACGCTGCACACTGCCGGCGCGCCGCCGACCTATGACGCACTGTCCTATGTACTGACAACTGATTACGACGCGAAAACACGCTCGTTAGGGGAAACCCTACTCCCTATTAGCGGGAATTAACTAATTAGATAACACACAGGAATGTTAAGAAGTCCGCGAGTGAGCTACGTCCGTTCACGAAACGAAATGAACGTATAACGGTAAAAGTGGGAGCGTGAGTTCACGAAAGCTGTTCAACGAGGTTCGACAATCGCCGGGCGATCACTATTACTTCACCGCACGTACACCACACCGCTCGCTTGGTACATTGTAAGCGGCCGGGTCCATCACAATATCACCGCGAATAGCGATACCTTATCAGTGCCTAGATTACCTATATACGTAAGATACTAACCATTAAGCCGTCTTGTTGGAAGCTGTCCATTTTATCCGTTTTCTGATTTAAATCAACAAGTTCCTGGTCATTTCTTGTAAGATAATCCAGGATCCCGTTCATATCGTCATTATTGCTGGTAGTCATTTTCCTCTGACATGTTCCACATTGAGGTCATTGTAGAATGATTGTATCAATTACACATACAACACATTATTCAGGTAGAAAAACACGATTTGAACTGGGTTACTGTGCTTTTAACATTTTTATAATTTACAATTTACAAACATTAGTTTACAAAATAAAAAAGGGACATGACATTTCCCCACAACTTCCAACGTGGAAATAATGACGTCATAAAACTAGGACACTTTTCAAAATTTGATTGGTCGTTCCTGAAGGTAAAACAGTTCTTACTACTAGCGCCATCTATTGTATATTGTCAGAACTACTTACAACGTTTAGTGATTGCTATACGCTGAACGCACTACGTGTTTGTATCAAATTATATCAACGAAAAAGAATATTGTGTTCTATCTTTCTAATAATGTTAGACTACTACTAAATATACATCTCCAAAAACATTTACCAATATAATTGACGACAAAAATGTTTTCGATAAAAGTGGTTTCTTACTACTTTGGATTAGAATTGTTTCTGTCAATTTTTATTTAGTCAAAAAAACTTTTAATAATTCTATATAAAATTTTATACGATAATTAAAATGAAATGTTATGTAACATCTATAACAAAAAAATACTGCGGCTTGTTTTGAGGTCACAGTCATGTGGTTTTTACTGTGTGTTCATAAAATATGTAACTCCTAATAGATTTATCCCTTACCTCAAAATAATCCCTTGGGTTCATACGCAAATTTGGTAGGTATACTTACCTACATGATAAATTTATCAAATGTTGCCCTAGATAGTGGTTCATTTTTTGTTAACCTTGCATTACGGAGGGATTCTTTGTGTGCTCTTTTATGTTACCGTAACCTGGTCCATTAGTGGGAAACTGATGAAAGGGTAGACGGAGAGTGTAGCGTACTACGCGGCTTTTGAGTAGTATATTTGTTACCTGAAACTCATATCAAACGTGTGTTTATGTACCAATATTATTATATTTATTCATCCTGCTGCTTTAGTTTAGTATTATGCAAGAAATGGTATGGTTTATGAAGAGGAAGAATGTGCTGGGAAGGAAAAAAATGGATATAGGTTAATTTCGAAACAGTTATTTATGGATGATATGAAAACTATTTCAGAGTCGTAATCCAACCTGTGTCAAAGGGACCTAGTTGTGACGGTGCAGTGGTTACTGTGACCGCACGCACTGCCGCATGGCGCGTGGGTAGTAGGTTCGATTTCCACACTGAACATTTACTTGCATGTTTCATAAACTACTGTTTCGAATCCCGTAGTCTGAATATGTGTAAAAAAACATGATACGTGAATGTTATGGACTAGCGCAGTACAAGAATTACCTATTATTTTATTTTTATTTTTAAATCTATACTAATAATAAAAATGCGAAAGTAACTCTGTCTGTCTGTCTGTCTGTCTGCTACTCAATCACGTCTAAACTACTGAACCAATTTGCATGAAATTTGGTATGGAGATATTTTGATACCCGAGAAAGGACATAGGCTACTTTTTACCCCGGGAAAATGACGCATTTCCCGGGAAAATTCAGAAAATTCAACGAAGTCGCGAAACATTAATATTATAATGACATTGAATTAACAAAATTCCGTTACCATGGCAACTGTTTTAATGGCGGATATGCCTTAGCGCGACTTCGTTATAATAAGAGATATAAATAATTTTGAGAATATTTTTCGTGAAAAAAAGCATATTTTATATCATCACGCTATGACCAATAGGAGCAGAGTACCTAACAGTAAAAAGTGTTACAAAAACGGGAAAAATTTTGACCCATTCTCTCTTATGTGACGCAAGCGAAGTTGCGCGGGTCAGCTAGTTCTAAATATTTTGGTTTTCTTTTTTGTTAGTTAGTCATGGTTAGAATCAATTAGAATGTATATGTACAATTAAGAGTCTATTGTACAAATATACGTTTTAGTACATGATGCGCTTACAATGTTGTTTACAGGTAAATTAACCCGGTACCTGAACAATAAATTATTTTATTGCCCTATTTCTTATCCAGGATAATTAAATAGTATACGCAAGTACCGAATAAAAACGTAGACTTCAAACAAGTTCTAATAAAATACATTACATTTAATGAATCAGTAAGACTAACTTGATTATCATTATTTTATACTTGACTGCACAAAGTCAGGAATGTATATCTACTGTCTGATCATAGAAAAGACACATTCGGCTATGCGATTTCGGCCTACCCGAGCCAGTGCAACCCTTCCCCACAGCTGTAGCGTCCCATAGCCCGGCTCCCACCTACATCCCAGATTCTTTTACCATGAGTCCGGATCTCCAGCACTGCCCAAGTTTCCCTTGCACTTTCCAGTAAAACGGAGGACTCGCAAGGAGAGTTGACAACACAGCATTGATTGCTGTATCCTTAGGTACAGTCAGCTCCAAAAGTCGCTTAATAACTTCATATTTTCGAAACCTTTTTGTGACGAAATTTTAATAAATACCTGTATAAAATCAGGTAGAATAAGTTATAAATGAACATTTTAATCAATGGCAAATGTTTTCTTGATGGAATAATGTGCATGCTTCAGAATATAGGGTTTCAAAAGATTGAATATGTTCAGCTACTTTGGAAGCTGACTGTACATAGGTACTTAGTAATATATTTTTTTCGGTATAAAAAAGCAAAATGTTGAGTTTATCACGTCAGTGAGCAGGTATCTCCATTTGTTCTTAAAATCAACACTTCTTAAATTCGTATTTTATTTTTGTTTCCTTATTTAGCAAATGGAGACGCGGCTCGGGCGTAACAGTTGAATGAACTGTACAATGAAATTGTGTCTTCGAAATGGATTTACTTTCTTGCGATGAAATGAATTGGAAACTCACTCTCTGTACTTATATACTTTTTAGTAGTATATTATATTTTGCATGAGGTAATTAACTCTCTACATGCCCATCCAATATGGTATCTAACTCGGCTTCATTACTTAACGTATTGTAAAATAGCCAATGACAAAAACCGGTGGAAGATTTTGGGGGAGACCTTTGCCCATCAATGAGAGAGTATGTACAGGTTAATAAAAAAAACATGGAGACGTATATATACATAAAAATCACGTCTTTTCCTTCCTTACAAACGTCTCTTGCCTCATTCACAATTCACATCCATACATCTTGTTATAGCACCATTGCAGTTACCTACATTACATTTTTTTTTCACCACTAATAACTGCTGAAATTGCAAAAATCGATACATATCTAACACAATTAACACTATACCAGTAGACCTGTAAACTATTATTTAAAGTTTATTTGAATAATTTGTCTCCTACAAATGAACTATCACTGTAGTGACTCCATCCGTGTACTATTGGCGATTTCTCGGAATCCGTTTGATACTGAACCGTTGAAATTAAGCTTACAAATAGCCACTGGTGACTGTAAAACCACTACATTGTAAGTTTATAGTGCCAGGTTTTGAATGGGAGGATTATAGTCTCAATTTTGTTCTAATACTATACTCGTAAATAGTGATTTGGTCCAAACGAAGATAGTGGAATGATTTGGGTGTATTCCCAGATGGACCGCAAGTAGAAGACCAAAGAATACACCAATGTGCAACAGAGAAATACGGAATCAGAATAATTAAATTAAGAACCGTTTAATTTTGTAATATCTTCAATGTGGTCGTGGTGAAAAACTGCTAACATTAATCGCTAACACACAAAGAAAAAAACATGTAAATCATGTATCCTTTTTTTTATACTAGTTTTTTGAGACGTCATATACCATTAGAGTCGGTATTAGAATCTTCATCACAGATGCGGTAGTCCTCATAGCATATTAATTAATCAAATTATTCAGTAATTATTGCCAACTACAGACACTGATGGACAACTTAGTTTAATTAGTGCGAGTTGCAAAGGCTTGATCTCTAAGTTCGTAATCAGCATTCTAATCAGTAGTAATAGTATTAATATTCATATTGTTACCGATTGGTTAGTCTACTTGATTTATTTCTTTGACCAAAGAGAAATTACATAGTCCTAATACTTTTTTAATTTTGTATTTATCTTTGCCAAAGATAGCTATCAGTATCGATAGAAAAAGATACATATAGATTCAAATAGCACCAAAGATTCTTTGGTCTTTTGCAATATACAGGGTGTCCCAAAACTCAACGATAATCCGAGACAGGATGAAAGGCCAAGTCATACCGGTTCTAGGAAAAATAAAAAAAAAATTCCATGTCACTTAGTTCAGCAACAATAGACATTTTTTAAAAAAGTTAAAATTCCACACCCTTGCTCGCATTTTCAAGTCCTGTGATCACCAATGTCACAATGCCGCTGTGTTTTTTTGAATTTCGTGATCTTCAATAAGTATGCTATTAATCGTAAAACAAATTTATGCACAAAACATTGTTAATTTCATAAAAAAAGTTAAGTTTTAGTGAGTCATGATTCACAAAAATATCGTTAGTTGACTTTGACGCTTCATCTTGAAAAAAAAATGTACTACACTACCCTTGGCAAGTTGTTGCAAAAGTTGGCGCATTTAATCAAGATTTCAAAATGGTGCAACACTTGCCACTTTTCTTTCCATTAAAAATGTTATTTTTATTTTAACGAAAAGTATCCTCGCAAATGGATCGGACGCAGTGATTCAATTTTATGACCTCTTCGTTCCCCCGATCAAAATCCAGTAGATATTTTTGACTGGGAATGCATAAAAGAAAAAGTCTATTCGAAATCAATACAAAATCTATCACAACTTCGCCAGAAAATTGACACAGCGTCAGAGGGAATAAATGCAAGGAATTTTGCTTGACTGGTGCAAAGGTCTTTTGTAAGGCGTTGCAGAGCCTGTATTCGTGACAGAGGAAAGCAATTATTTTTAGTAAAGAGTTAATTGAGTCTTTCCATAACCAATATTTAACTTAAAAAACATAATAGGTAATAATAATTAAAAAAAAAACAATGTACGAACCATCATTCTTATTTAATTATTCTCCTTAAGCTAAAATAATCCGAATTGTTTTCCTCTGGCACGAATACAGGCTCTGCAACGCCTTACAAAAGACCTTTGCACCAGTCAAGCAAAATTCCTTGCATTTATTTCCTCTGACGCTGTGTAAATTTTCTGGCGAAGTTCTGATAGATTTTGTATTGATTTCGAATAGACCTTTTCTTTTATGCATTCCCAGTCAAAAGTATCTACTGGAATTTGATCGTGGTACGAGGTGGTCATAAAATTGAATCACTGCGTCCGATCCATTTGCGAGGATACTCTTCGTTCAAATAAAAATAACATTTTTAATGGCTGGAAAAGTGGCAGGTGTTGCACCATTTTGTAATCTTGATTAAATGCGCCAACTTTTGAAATAACTTGCCAAGGGTAGTATAGTACTTTTTTTTTTCAATACGAAGCGTCAAAGTTAACTAACGATATTTTTGTGAACCACGACTCACTAAAACTTAACTTTTTTTATTAAATTAACAATGTTTTGTGCATTAATTTGTTTTACGATTAATAGCATACTTATTGAAGATCACGAAATTAAAAAAAACACAGCGAAATTGTGACATTGGTGATCACAGGACTTGAAAATGCGACCAAGGGTGTGGAATTTCAACTTTTTTGAAATATGTCTATTATTGCTGAACTAAGTGACATGGATTTTTTTTTTATTTTTCCTAGAACCGGTATGACTTGGCCTTTCATCCTGTCTAGGATTATCGTTGAGTTTTGGGACACCCTGTATATTATTTTAGCCAGGACGAGGAACGTACTTTACCATGGATTTTTTAAAGGTGGCCTAATAAAAGGGCAGGCTTAATACAACCAAATGGAGGCGAATATAAGTTTTGTTGTAAAGTTTTACGTGTTTAAATCATAAATTCTTAGACCGCTTCCGGATACCGTTCAAGAGTAACGTAATAAGATGCCTTTATGGTTCTTCTCTAAACCACAAGCCAATAATCACAGTCATGGTAATATCTTGGCCATCCGTAGAAATACTAAAAATGGCAGCTTTTATAACTCGCCGTTTTGCCTAATGTTTTATCGGTTATCCGTTACGAAAATTGTTCTGTTACTAAGTATAACAAATTGTATTAGCCAGAATATTGGAAATGTCTCTTGTTCATTGTTCAACTGCGGATAATCCCTTAATTACTTACTGTCCTTCTACGAGTCCCGTGGGAACACCTCCAAGCTACCGGAACATGAATTTCTTAGAATATAATACAGCGCTCTACTCCAAGAAATTGATAAATAAAGTCTGGGAAAAAAGTAATAACTGAAATAGGTAGAAAGGTAGTACATTTTATTACATTAAACTTAACCTGGTTATAAGTTAGGATATTGAAATTCTATGATTAATTATACAAAATTATTTAAACTTACCATAGTTTAACTGTTTAACTAGAAAAAATATTGACAAATTCGAATGTAATAAAAAAAGACAGAATGAGGTTTGATAATCAAATAGGTGCCTAATTAAAGTTCGTCGATAACCTTTTTTTCGATAACTGTGACGTGAACCCTATCTAGCTCTATCACAGAATAAATTGAAGGTATGTAGACTCTCCATTTTGCTTACAGAACAACACAAAGGTTGTGTGTAATAATATATTATGCAAACAAATAAGAATATACGTAGTTTTTGTACCATATTTTCAGCTTTTAAATATAATTGAAGTTATTTTTTTAGTTTCATTATAATAACTCACTATTTTCAAAATATCGTTATCAACGAAATTTGGCAAAATAAAAACATTTATCACACATAAAAAAATGCAAATGGCGCCTACTAAAAAAAGTAATTAAAAATCAACAGAGTAAAAAAAATAGTGACAGTTAAAACAGGACGCCAGTGGTCTTGGCGTCGTTAACGGTTTCGTTCGAAAACAAAAACAGATCTCTGTATGCAGTGAATCTCGCCTATGATTGTTACTCTAGTTTTTATAGTATTTTTAGCAAGCATATTCTCAGAAATTTTATCCAAAAGGTCGTTGCCTTGGTATGTATGTACAAATTTTAACGTCTGCTGATTGGTTTCTGTGTAGTTTGGTAACATTACAAGTTTGCTATTAAGTATAATTTTGAAGAAAGTTATTCCATACTCTTATTACGTACACAGGGATTTAAGAAACTAAACAGGGTTTTGCTTGACATTACGGCGGCGGCGTTAGCACTCACAGCTAGAGTATCTAGGTATACCAGTAAACGTTTCACAAGTATAATTATTAAGCTTAACTTAAACCTAAATTAAATAGGAAAAAAAAGTAGTGTATTACTTATTCATTAAAGTATAACGCAAGTTTATTTTAAGGGTTAATTACCTTTGTTAATTCATTATATTTCTTTGGAAAATTGCATTACACACTTGACTAGTTTTGTTTACTCATTCACATGACTTATTTATTTAAAAATAGTATTATTTATTACGTATTACGTAATTTAAAGGCCCCAATGTCCAAATAAAGAGTCGGGGACAAAACGATCGCTGGTAACCGCAAAAACGCACATACAAATACGAAACGATACGTGGTTGAGATAGGCAATTGTACAATTTATTTAGGCAATGATCCCTATTGTAGTACTTTGCCTACAAGCTAGGGCTACCTCCCTTTATTTAGTACCTAACCTTTATGTATAAATGTGACTCATGAAATTGTTGTTTTTCATTACGTGGAAAAATCTTTGATAGTTTCCTATCATTTTATGACAATGAAATACTGTAAATGGCGAAACGTATTTTAGTTTTCTCTATCTTATAGGTACCCTTGCCTACCTTCGAGTAGACTTCGAGCAATGCTATGTATGTGTTTTTTTCACCCATTATTGTCCCACTGCAGGGCAAGGGTCTCCTCCCAAACGAGGGGGAGGGTCTTGAGTATGCATGTATTATTTTCTCTTACTGCTGCTTGGGTATAATGTTACGACTGTTGTGTCACGACTATTATAATTATATTATAATTACTCTGTACTTTCATAATATTAGTCGCGTGATGCTAAACTTTGACGACAATGTAATTGGCTTACTACTAGTACAACCTTTCAATACTAAAATATTTTACAACCTTTCAACTTATAAGGCTTCAAGGCACAATCTACTAAAAGGATTAATTTATAGATTTGGAGAACAATCGCTTTGTGGTTTTGCTACGCCTATTGAAAAAAAAGACAATAGTTATCTTGTGGTAGGCCTTGATCAAATACGTCGACCCTTTTCTTAGTCATCCGAATGATTTATGCCGAGAATTAAGGTTAAAAGACATCAAATTTTAAATGGGGACAATTGGACATTGTCCAAAAAACTTTGTTACTTTTAATGTCCCTTATTTATGATTGTACTTTTTATTATCTTACTCTGTATTCTGAACATATTGTAAAAAAGTGGCCAATATTTATTTCGGTCAAATATTGATTCATAGAAATGTCGAGGATGTTTCAATTTATTACAAGTATAGAAGGTAGAGTCTTTGAAAGAACTAGCATAAAATTCTAATACGTCGTTCTTTATCGTTCCCCATGGCTCGTACTTTTAGTAGCCAATAGCCATACTTTAATACTTTTAAGAACAAGTGTAACAACCGATTTCTCAGATTTAAAAGGTTATTAAATTGACATTCTAGTGGTCTTTTAATTGGGCTATCACCGCCCTAAAAATACATCAATATTATTTTTTAATCATATCGACTCTCTACCAGGTTATATAAGTTCAAATAATTTGAATGTTTTAGGGTTCTCAAAGGAAAGTTAGGAAGAAATATTATATTTCACAAATCAAACCGAAACTTTACGTATCTTCGGGAATCCGTCGTAAAGTTTGAGAAACCCCATAGTGTATCTTTCGGTAATAAGTAAAGGGAGATTTCTTGATATTTTACCAAACCTGCTCAAATCAAACAGAAGTTGTAACATTCTTAGATTATACTCTTAATTATATGTATGTTTAGAATAAGGTAAGTATAAATCCTTGGGCTTTTATAACTCAGAAAAAAAAAATTAGGTACAATTGAATTGACATCATAGAGACAAAAATAATATAATAACATCAAGTGTCGACAATCTCTATTTTAGAAAAATGATGAGCATTCATAAGCTTGTCTATTAAAGTGAAATACTAGCATCTAAACTATAAATCTCTATAGTACTGAATATGAGTATCAGAAGTTACATACGTTTACACAATACTGGTTAAAGAAATCTGCTCTACTGATATCAACATGCCAAATAAAATGCTTGAACTACGGGCCTCAATTCCAACGCTTCGCTGGCCTCGTGGACGCATGCGCTCCTGTCAATCATAAAGGTGCCGAATGGAAAATTGTTGATTGATAGAATTTATCGCATATTTTACGCTACATTAAAAGACCTTGTCCGGTAGGCATTATATTAAAATTCAGAGCTCTAGGCACTATCTCTACATAGATCAATAGCTATGCATGCCACGCCCATTTTCAGGAGAAATTTGGTTTGTTTCTTGAGTTAAATTACTAGATTTTGAAAACATTAGAGTTCCAATTTCAAGAGCCTTTTTCATTGATTTGTTATTTAATTTTACCACAATTTATTTTTGACTCAGTTACACAAACAATTTTGAGTATCATTACTTAGTTTCTACTGTGTACAAAACTATTGGATGAAATATCAATTAGAGCCCTCAATTGTCAATTGGTGACCATGAATCTCCCCCATTGAAAGACAAAACGTTTGAACTATGAGTTAGCAAACCAATTGTATCAGAATGCGTTTCATACAAATGCATACTTACACATTTGAATCAAACAATCTACGATCTCTACATTTGACAATATTAAAATAGCAAGAGGGGTTATTCAAAATTAAATAGTGTTATTTATGTTTTAGTTAAATACTTTATATGGGTGGAATCACAAGATGATCGGGATTGTCTTTGACTCTCCCACATTGGTAGAGACATAAGATTTTGTTAATTCGACATTATGCCATAGTTAGTTCAACGTAGTGTTAAACACAGTGTTTGATAGTTATTGTGTCTGTAGGTATAACTATTTCATAGAAAAAAATATAATTTAATATTTTAAAAACTATGTTGCTATAATATGTGCTTGTGGCACGTGTAAATTGAAAAATGATTATGCACCTGTTATAAATTCTCCTTTTTAATACTTAAGTTAGTATAATAATGTGATTTATAAATAAAATAGCGTACTAAAAGTCAAAAATCATATAGACTAGAAATAAGGAAAAAGATTCAAGGGCGAAAGAGCAACTTCGAGTAGATCCAGTTAGTTTCGAAGGTTAAGCACCCAATTTGCCACAAATTAAGATTGATGTGTGATCGGATATTGATTATTTTCCCCTATCCATTGTTCAAAATGGGGTTGGAAGCTCAATTAGTTATGGATGTCGTTTGTGAACACTCAAATGTCGTCAGAATAAATTGTTTTAATTTCGAAAACAATGTTTTTGAAAGCTATAAGGACTGATTGTTAATATCGCGATTATTATTGAGTTTTTCTTTCTCGAAATTAAAAATATAATAAGTGATCTAATGGACATCTGTGGACCCGTTGCTTCACTGATACCGTATTTGTTCAAACGACAAAAAGTGTTGTACTTTTAATATTATTTATGTATGTAGGAACATACTTAAGTCAGTTATGTCACTTCGACAACACTAATAAAATAATGTCTAGAGAACATTTTTTGCTTGCGAATGTACGCCCTTGACCAATACTTTCAATAACTTATTCCGTCCGCGTACAATAGGTAGATATAACATTGGGGTTCTACACACGAAAATAAAGATTTATTTCTGGAATATCGACATTTATAACACTTGTAAACGTATATAAGTTACATAATGGGAAAGTATAAATAACTTATTTACATAGGTAGAGCTCTATACTTATCAATGATTATTTCGAAAACTCATACCGTAATTTTCATATTAGCATCGATACATTTCAATAGAAGCAACCTTTGTTGTTAAATTCACCCGTAACATCCTTGGTTTCGCTATAGTATGATAATTTGTTGTTAAAATTTCCCATAAATTCACACTTTTTCTCAAGAAATTTTCCCCGTTTACGGGTAAATTCCCCGAGACTGGCAGGCGGCGCTCGTCTCGGGCTCCAATCGCGGCGAGCGGCCGAGAGCAAAGTAGCAAACGAACCAGTCAGCATCACGTGCGCGAACGTGACGGGCGTGTTTCGCGTTGTGCCGTCGGATTATTCACGCGCCATTTGACAGTTATGTCGTGTGTATAGGTAATGACTTTAGTGCATCTCAGTGTAACGTAGTGGTCGCTGCTGACGGTAAACACAAGAGGAATTTAGTCACAGAAACGCATTTAGAAAAGCGTAAAGTGATAACAGGGAGGCGGGATGCGAGAGGTGAACGCTCGTCACAGCGGCGCCGACTCTCACCGGCTACTATTGTCTCAGTGCCACGGAATCTTGGTCCTTCCCATCGGATTCCATCGATGAAGCATCCGCTTTTCGACGTGGGCTGCACGCGAAATACTTGCGCCGATAATTAGTCACAAAACCGAATGTTTACATAGCGATCCGATGGATACAGGCAGATAAGATAAAACTTGTCTTTTGATTATAGAATGTCTTGTGTACGAAGTGTGTTTCTACTAAATATCGACGCAAATTACGTGCAAGTGTGGCATGCGATTGCTTGATAAATAATAGTCGATGATAACTGTAAATAACTTCGACTGTCTAGGTAAACGCGCGGCCGTAGCCAGAGGTAACGAGTGGCCTACTTTTTAAAATTCTAATATTAAAATGAGTAAATATTTAACCACATTCATTTCAAGTTCAATATTATGATTTTTTGATAAAAAGATTACTGTATTTCCCTGTGTTTACCTGTTATGTGGATGTAAACATGAAAGTTCTTGGGTATTTCCTAATCATCATTACCTATGTTTGCTACTTTACAATGATCAAGGTCGAGATAATCGCGCGTTTGTTTGTTGTGTTAATTAAAACCAAAATGCTCAAAGTTAATAAAGGTGGTACGCCCGGATACAGGCGATTACCTACCTTATTGTAGAAAATCGTATCATAAAATAAATTCTTGCATATTAATAGAAAAGGCACGTAAGTAATACAAATAGGTACCTAGTAATTTAATTTTTGCTAGGCCGGTGATACGTGGTATAAACAAATGTTTCCTTCTGAATTAAATATTATAATACACCGAGAAAATTAAACGTCGAAAATAAAAAAATAAATACAAGGAAAATTAACAAGTGCCTATACCTACCTTTAAAAGAAGAGATATTTTTTTCTAAGTCTGTAGATAGCCATATTTACTTCACTGTAATGTGCGTCATTATTTACTATTGTTTAGTAAAACCGCAAAAAATGCTATAAAGTTGAACTACTTTTCTGCTTTGTTTGTTAAGACTTGACATTTATGACCCTGTGTAAGAACTGATATATCGTACGTATTTATGATTAGTACCTACGTTATTTATTAAAAAAAACTTTTATGTTGCTATTCTTACGATAACGCCGCTATGACATCGTATATGTAAATGAAAAAATCTTCATTACATTTAATTCAAAATCGTAAAACAACTGCACACACTATACTTATTGATTACCTAAATTGAACCGAAAAACATATTTCTTATCAGTGTTACATACACAAGCAATATCTATACCCAAAAATATAAAATGTGTCTAAAAGTATAGTTTAAACTTGATAGAGAAATTATCCAATAATTTTATATTAACTTCTTTTATTACTTAATCGGCCTACGAATTAAATACTCTCTTCTTAAAGAAATACCAGGTACCGGTTATATTATTTGTCAAAAACTTCATCTCCATATGAAAATATTTTTACAGTAAACTAGAAACATTTGCATGCCATTTTCCCAGACAGATTGAGTTTATCTTTTCATAAGTTGTTGTCATATCGCACGTATCATATTATCACATACATTATCGATGTTTATGATACAGAAATGCATCACGAATGACATCATCTTAAAACAACAATATTGAGAATTAACTTCACGAAACAATATACCCATCTATTGGCATGAATCGTAATGAGGTTATCTGTGTTAATAAACTCTCTTGACAAGTTTTAATGACTCGTTTGCAAACAAATTGTTGACGCAATAAGTACTCAAGTTGACCTTATTATGAACAAAATTATTGGTATTGTGTGCATGTCACATATAACTTAATGAGACTTATCGAACTCCTAATACTTTACAAATGAACAGTCTTTGATAAATATTTATGGTCACAAAATAGAGCTGTTATATTTGATGACTCTAGTTTAGAAACACGCACAGAAATGCTCCATCCACTTTGTGTGGGGCGATACAGTATGAACTAACACAATACGTTCATGTAAACCGCAATTCCATTCTATGTAGCTAACAAAACAATCTGAAACAAAACATCCAAATAGCTTGTACCATGTTGTAGTAAAATTTTCAACAAAAAGAAGGAAACCCATTCGGGAATCCGGGCACGCGGAAATGATCTATGTCTTGTTTATCCTAAAAAAGCAAACGTCAGCCGTAACAATAGTCTCACAAAGTAGGTTGAAGTATATCGATGAAACGCACTGTGATTAATGGTCGTCCGGTGATACGGTAATAAAGAACGACATAACCGCCAGTTCTGTCGGGGGTCTCAGTTTTGTCCTTCATGTATACTTGACCCACTTATTGTGGAAGTATTGCCAAAGGCCGTGCGCTCGTCCAAGTTTTAATTTGCCGGAAACCAATTTCCGATTGATTGCTAATTTTCTTGCACAGGCATATTTGTTAGGAAACCCTATGTGGAATGAGCGAATACTAACACCTAGTCACAATCAGTCCCGATGTTGTTGGTTGGTGTTTTTTAATCGATTTTCTTCATCTTATTACGAGTCGTGTACATAAAAAACGAAAGATAATAATGCAGTCCACGTCGAGACATGCGGTCGTTGTTCTGCAAATTACTTATTTTATTTGACCGCGTCATTTTATTCTTTTTTAGTAAGATAGCCATGCACAGAGACGCATGATAAATAGGCGTTGGCATCAACTTCTACGTTACATGGAACAAATATATTCAATTTGAGAACAAAAAGAGATTTTATGAAATAAGTGTGTGTGCAATGCTGACAAGTACTAGTTGGTGAGTGTGTGTGAGTGCGTGCGATGGCTCGGGGTGCCTTGTTCTCGTCGACCATCTTGGTGTCAATTTTATCATTATTGGAGACAACGTTTGCACATTACACGCCTACATGGGCTGTCCACGTACCAGCTGGGAAGGAGGCCGCAGATGCGGTGGCCAGGGACCATGGGTTCGTCAATCTTGGAGAGGTAAGATATTTAAACCTTACTTGTCATAATACTAATCTTTATCATCTACTTTTGTTGCCAATTTCCATATATTATTGACTCCTTCATCACGTCATCCTTACTTTACTACGCTGTTCTTTCAATCCAGCTCATCAAATATTTGGCCCAAGTCAAGATAAATTTGAAACATCAAAGCCTTCATGTAAAAGTAACCAGGATTTGACACTGCATTTGGTCAAATTCGCAGTGTAAGATAGTAGCCTGACCATGTCGTACACATCCTAGACGCTTCATTCCCGTTTGAATAACATACATAATGTATAAAATGTTGAATAAATTACATAATCAGCTTTGGAAACCCATACATCATCTCTATTATGCATAATATTAAAATTTCATAATTTAATGCTTTGTATCGCATGAAGTTGTATGAGATTTATATTTTACGCTTATACTATTTCTGCATTCCGCCCGTCTGCCGAAAAATACCACAGCACTTTTATAGCTTCTAAAAATACAATTTTGAAAAAGCTATTAGAATTCTTAGCTATTCTTCTTTCTTATAGCCTCAAAAGGGTACGAATTATAATTAATGCTCTAAACCTCATTAACGAATTGAAATAAGGTAGTCAAGTTTTGCTATCAATAAACAAAAGTATAAGTCTTAGTAATCTACAAAAGTAGAATGTATACGAAACTTATCTAGGATTGATGACTTTAAACTGCATCCAGAAATCCTTCGTCGGTTCTCACCAAGTTTAATGGGATACTCAAGATGTGTGTGGTCCCGAGAATACAAGCAATTAGCGTAGTTTCTTCTGTTTGTTTATATTTTATACGCATGCATTCCTTAGTTTTAAAACACAGACGAAACATCTTGGAATTTATGTTCAATATTTATTTTAATATCTTAGAGGCTTACGAAAGCGGGAACGAGAAATTTTCAACGGTGTATTGTAGAACCGATTTGTTTTATGAAACAATAGTGTTAGACCTTAAACACGCATGCTCAAAAGTAGCACAAAAGCATGATTTCGAATCCTAGATCGCCAGATGTTGTAGAACTAGTGAATGTTTTAAAGTTTGTATGTCAAAAACGTGCTATTAGAAAACACAGATGTTTTTAAGATTCCATATTACAGATTGAAAAGGATACGCTATGGTAAGAGTTCATTGTCCGTTCATGCGTGACAGTCTATTTGTACCTTGTTAAAGTACCTATGACTTTTGTATTTATAGAAATTTTAACTTAAATACATATTATAATATTATGATGTACGTACACGTACACTGTACAGTCATCGAGAAGAAAATCGGTACCGATTACCAATTGTAACAATTAGAAACCCAAATACATTTTGAATTTTAAACTAAGGTAGGTACAAAAAAGATCAGAATTGCACGTGTCTTTCAACGTACACTTGATAGTGTAGTCCATTAATATTAAAGTAAGTAAGTGAAGTCCTTGATTTGCCCGATGTCAATGGAACAGAAAAAGCAGAACCGGATTTGAGCCCCAGTACGTTACAGTTAGGGGGTCATTGTCAGGTTATGAGTTAGCGAGCCAACCTTGAATGATTCTTTAAAATCAATGGCGTATTCTGTCATTGTATTTTCACAATTGAATTGCAATTATATTCATGTTAAGTTGACCGTTAAAGGTACAAATAAACATTCGAAAGTAAACGTAAACTTTTACGTTTTTTAAGAAAGTTTTTATGTTGCATAATGCTAGGAGATACTTATTGTGCTGTATATTCTTCTACTAGTCTCGCATTACATCATTCGCAATTTCTGAGCGAAAATGTAACATTTTTGTATAAGAACGGAAACACAAATTATTGGTACAATAGATGAACACTTATTAGTGAAGTAATATGCAGTTTTGGTAAAAAAAATATATAAAGTTTACTGTAGTTAAGATGCACTAGAAAGGTAAAGGAAAACAGTGTGTTGATGACCTTCGCATAATGAGAGCTATTGAGAAAGGTGACGACAATGGAATTTCTCTGCGGTATTCAATCGATAGGAGAAACAAATGAACATTATGTTCATTACAATTACTTTCTCCACAACGTAAATGTTCGAAATGAGAACAAACTAACAAAGAAAACCCGCTTATTGTTTTGTGCGAAACTAATTTTAAATCGTGAATCAAGACGGAGGCAGGTGATTGCAGCAAATCTGTACAAGTCGTTGTATCATAACAGGAACATCGTTAACACTGCACCGAGATAAAATTAGTGTGTTATTTCACAACAAATGCCGCAAACTCATGTGTAACAACAGATCTCAGGAAACGTTTCGTTTACCGCCGCCGCCCACTTCGCTACAATTCACGAGCTTTCAACGTCTTCATAAACATTGTTTTAAACGTGCAGATTAATTGTTCAATAATGTGCGCGTGAAAACTGAATGTTTTGCATTCCTTAGATATAAAACCTCAAAATTTGTTCTTCATATTTTACTCATGCATGAAATTTATGAAAATATATAGATATGCTTCATTTGCTTTGTGTTTTTAGTGTCATTTGAAACAACTTATAATCATAATGATAACTCACTGAAATATATAAAAACGATTTTATTGTGCAGAAGTTCAAAGAAATTGCGTGAAATATTGATTCTCACATGTTTTAAAAGTTTCGACTCCAGACTCCAGAGTTGGAAAGCACTCACGTGCGAAGCGGGGGGACCAAAATAAACAGGAAATTTAAGTGAGCTGAGTTATTTATTTAAAGAGACAACTTCATTAGGAATTTCGTCCACTTATAGCTCTCTATTTTTATATCTCGAGTTTCCTTCGTGTATAAACACATATAGACGTATGAAACAATATAAATCTTCACTCAAATTACATTATTAAGTAAATTGGTTAGAATTCTGTGGCATTTAGATGGTTTCAGTTGTAGCTTTATATACGTCTTTGTCTTAGCGTTACTTTATGTTATGTGTTGAAACTTCGGTTATAGTAGTACAATAGAGAACAGTTGACTTGTAGGTTCAAGCATTTTGTTATCAACAAAGGCCTGATAACTCCGTCCTAGAATTATTGTTATAGCAATAGTTGGGTGGCGAGGGAAGAATACGTGTTTTGAGGAACACAGAGGTGTGCACAAAAGGGCACTGTCGTCGAGCCTTCGCTTTCATGTATCCGATAACAAAATGTGATGTTGTCGGAGCCAGACCTGTGATGTCATTCTCATACAAAGATTGTCGTCAAAGGTACCTCATGTTATTGTAGTGTTGTAGTGTTCGTGGTATCGACTATGTCCCTAGAAATTCCCATTCGTGGTAATGGCTGCCGAAATTTTGAAGTGTCATTAGGGAATGTGGGATTGTGTGTGGTTTGGTCAGACTTGCTTGGGCAGCCAAGCGAGCATTGTTAGGTCTCTATATACGTGCAGATATAAGTATGTCTATAGTCGTACTGGAAATTGTTTTAGAACTTAAGGGAGTCGTGTTAACGTATAATTTTTATTTAAATTTTAAACGTTACACACGTTTTGAACAACTATTATAAATTTTGATATTCCTTAAATATTCTACTTTCAATAATAGTAGACAAAATATGTAACTTATATTTATAATCAATTATTTATTACATGCGTTCTCGACTGCACTGACTGACTCATACTTCAATAGAATACAGTCAATGTATCAATTCCTCAAAATACTGTTTATAAATGGATTCTTATACTTTGTAGAATAATATCTTTTTTCCTCAAAGTACTACATACTGAACACACTTTAAATGTTCCTACTATTTTGAGTCATGTTCGTAGGCATATTTTATTTTAAGTATTTTCCTGGCAACAATTGTTCAGAACTTTCCTAGATATCGATCGGTTTCCTGTTTAAGATATAACTATCAACATTTTTAAAGTTAATATTTTGGAAAAAACAGGTACTATCCTATTAATTAACAAAAATCTGTTTCAAAACCAATTCATGAAACTTGTTAAATATCTTTGTATGGTCATACCTTGTTTGAAAAATAATCGTCAAATTACTGGATTTTTTTCTCTAAGCAAAATATCAAACTCCGTATAAAATATAGCAGTAGAATAGTCTAAAGTTATAGCTGATTGTAGTCTAGTTTCGTGTAAATGTTCATCGGCAGACGAGATGCGACAGACGGCTTCTGTTTGTCATATACTTACACATACCATTGTATGTCTTTGTATGGTTGGTACCATTGACACACAAATACTTCGTTTTTGAGTTCGACTGTTTATATTTCTTTAATCTATCGAGTTGATATTGAAATGATAGTCGTGTCTCTTGTAATGAAGCTGAAAATTATACCTTGTTTGGTTTGAAGTTCTTTTTGATTCAGTTGACAATGCTGTAGAAAAGATGTGATTTATTGCCACACCAAATTATAAAGCATATTTCATACTCCAAAGTACACCTAAAAAAACCTTAGCCAAAAAACTCGCTTATTTGGACAACTAATAATTCTTAAACGCTTTATTCTGTTATTGATATCTATCGCATATATTACTAAAACTATTATTTCCCAAGCACATGAAAATTTATGCAACAGAACTCTCACACGCTTGAAACAGCCTAGGCATTGATAAATCAAGCAGAACGTAGATAGTGTGCAGCTAATCTGTCACAGCCAGCACATGAGATACTAAACGATACATTTACAGAATTATAGGCATCACACACACCGTCATTAATCATGTAACACGAGTTTATCCGACTATGAAGTGCAGATACGATGTATTGCTTACGTATCGCTGTCAACAGCGGATTATGATGCAAGCTATTCCGCCTAATCTTGCCTTTGATCTGTTTCAATATAAAATTTTAAACGAGTATTTGTTTAGCAATGACTTTTATAAGAGTATTCTTACGAGAAAATATAAAATTGCACATTGATATGTACTTTTGTGAAATAATAAAATTAATAAATTCACGATTTCTAATCGATTATTCACGACATGTAATATGTTATGTTTTTATTGAAAAGCGTTTACAACAATATCTGTTAATAAAATGATTAAAACTAAACTTAATATTATTCTTCGTTCGAGTTGTACGTGAGTTATGTTCGAGTGTCACGTGAGAGACAGTGGTACCGCGTCTAGTGTCGCGTGCGGACTGTTTACCTTAATCGCAGTACTTCATAGTTGTTTCGCGTAGACGCCTTGCGAGATGTGTCTTTGTACACAATATCTCACACATGTATGAGTACGACTTCTAAGTACGTATATATTTTATTGTATTGTACTCAGTAACGGTTATAGTTATTGTTTTCATTCCACTTCCTACGAAGGTGAGCGTTTGTTTGTTTATATTTTCGATGTAAACTCAAAATACTGGAACAGTTCCAAATATTAATTCACTTTTAGACAGTTACACTATAACAAGCAGACGTATGGAGTCAATGATTGAATATTACTCTCCAAAACAGAACACTGGGAAAAATGTTTCCAAGAATAATTTTGCCAAAACCATGTGATTTATTGTGTATATGCAGCTAACAAAATAAAGAAAAGCTGAGACAAGGAAATTTCCGTATCGTGATTCATTTATTCCTTTCTTTTATGTTCGGCCCACTTCCGTACTACAAACCGAAGTGGACGGAACTTGCACTCATCAAAACCGTCGGCTGGTTGCCAAAATGCGTTGGCGCTGTTTTGGTGCCGTCATTCTACGCAAGCCGCGGAAACACGACTTTCTGCCAGTCATTCACACCCATAAAAATGAGGTTAAACACTTTTTGGATGCGCATGACAATGAACTCGGTGGTGTTGCCAATTAAATAAGCTTAATTTACCATGGGCGGCGACAAGCTACATATGTGTTTTGTGTGTGTTATGGAGGTTGCACATGAAATTTTTGACCGTATTTATTTGTTCACTGTGCATGTTAAAAGCTCTATAAAGATTTTAGCACCCCATAGGTGTAAGGTTACGTAATCGTAGTTTTGTTTTTGTCATCACTTAGTAACTACTCCAAAGATACTTTTCCAGGTTACCTCACACTTTTCTTAAAGTTTTAATTTATAAAGCGGTTTTCAGTTTTCCTTTGATTGCTATTTTGCTTCCCGTAATTATTGTGGACCGTCGCATCCTTTGAGCTTGAAAATATTTTTGTTTTATCATCTATTAGGATTTAAAATTTAAAGGTCTGCCAGTGGACAGTTATCTCAATGGCCTAGTTGTCAAATACGGTTAGTTCAGTTAATTTAGAACAATGTTATTACTTTTTTAATGAAAGTACACTTTACTGACAATACCTACAAACCTAGTTTTTTTTTGCGGGAAACAGAGACTGAACACATAATATTTTGTTTGAATAGTGTCACATAAAGAAAATTATTGTATAAAATACAAACAACACAATAACAATGGGTTGGTGACAGTTACTTTCCCTCTCTCTTTCTCACGTATTTTTTTAAAATAAACACGAACAATATGTGTTGATACACCACCATATGTGTGTGCGCAACCAATATATTTAGCAATCCGTCTTTAAAATGCGCTAGCACGCACATCCGCAGTATTAATGAGTCGTCTGCCCGTTTTATGGATAAAGTTCCAACAATAGAATCGAGTCTCGAGCGGTTGATAAATCACAGACAAAACTAGGAATAGTTGAAGAGATTGTAAAATTCAAAAAGCAATTGTGAAAGATTCTCAAACAATGAGCGCCTGTACGGAATGAGATTTGGTTTTCTTTCGAATCCATTCTGCAGTCGAATGCGGGGTGAGGAAGGGTGGGTGTCACGATTGCCTTTTGTAAGGGGCAATCGTCGTTGCCTTAAACGTTCTCCCTAGTCAGAGGGTAGAGGGGGGCCTCCGGCTCGAGAGGCGGAGGGGCACTTGCTTTTGTGTGTCTGCGGTTTTATCTCCGAGCAGCCACAAACAGAGTCTACAATGCCGGCCCCGGCCTCCGCTAAACCGATTGCATTAACTCCACTAAGAAATAACCACTCCGCGACGCCGAATCACAAAAGACATTGCGACTAACTAAAAGTTTCTTTTAATTTCCCTCGAGGATCCGATTTAATTTCATTCGAATCATTCATTGTTGGAAGCGAATATAAACAGGAAACGTCCGAATTGAGTTTCCAAAATTATTATGATTACAAATGGCCTTAAATTGTAACAAAGTGTAGTATTAGGCGATTGACGACATTGTTGGCGTTGTTTCAAGTGTTGGATATAGATAGCTGTAATTCATTAATCGCATTGATTAGATACTCTGTTGCGGTCAAAGATAATTTCACTCGATTACTGGTAAACAAATCGGCAAGGTGATGCAATTTACCGCCAGGTTTGAAATGAATTGGCCAAGGTTTTGTCACCGTGATCGGTTGATACTGTTTATATGTACCTAGTTCATGTCTACAGGTTAACACGTGAATAAGGGATAACAATTAAGGCAGAACCTAAATTATCTCAAATCCTCTTAGCAAACATTAATTTGTCAAAGACACAAAGTTCAGGTGCCTCGATAAGGAACTACCTATTAGCATAACCACAAAGCATAGCGTAAATCTTTCATCGACAAATGATGAGGGTTTAGTTCAGTTTAATCAGATACACAATAGATTTATGTTGTTAAATAATTTTAGTGGAGAGATAAAATTGTTAAACCTTCTTCATAGGTAGTAGTATAAATTAGATGATACTCTAAAGTGTAATGTATTAATGAACAACACCCTGTGGATTTCGAGTAAGATAGTAGGTACATAAAAAAACTATTTATATACTTTGTTAAATAATAAGACAGGGGTATTTTACAATGTAAATATACATAGGTTAGGCAGAGACCAGTCGCCACTTGCTTACGATCTTCACTTACTGTTATTGCTTCATTCATATCTATACATTACCTATGGTTTGACTTTAAACGTATGTAAATTCAAATTCCTAATAAGTATAAAGTAGTATAAAGTTCCTAATAAATAAGTAGCAGTAATTTATTACATACAATATAAAACTTGAGAAAATGTAGTACCTACATACATTTATTGAACAGGTACATGAGGCAATGAGTGAAAAGTCGAACTCCTATATCAGATCTCGGACTTTTTCACATTAAACTTCCCGAGAAATCTTCAGTAAAAAGTTTATACATAAAAAGACAAAATAAGCCTGTAGCATACTTACAAATGTACCTCGCAGTAATGAAGGTTCGTAAGATTGCTTCATTCCACGTTTGACCATCTTATTTGTTTTACTTTTATCTCCCAAGGGCGTATGGAATTCATACGAATTATCATTTGGTACACGAGCATGTTGGGCATCATATATTATAATTATGTCGTGTTTTATTTCTTTGTTTTGTTAATGGCGTTTTAATATTTGTGTGTAAACAACATGAATAGAGATTTAAACAAGACGTAAACATTTTAAGTTTTTGTTCTGTTGTAAATTGTTTTGAAATAAATTTTCTATTGATTAACTCATTTGAAATAGGTAAAGCCGCATCTTTTATCATTTTAAGATCTAGCCAAATGCAGGCTTCCTAAATAAGCTACGAAATATATCCAAAAGTGTACGTCAGTACGTCAAAATTTTACTTTCTTTACATCTCAACCAAAGTTCCATTAAGTAGCAAAAAGCGTTGCGAGTTAGTAGGGAGAAGAAAACTTAATAAAAGATATCGATTGCTTATCACCCCGTGCAAATCGTATCAGTTCGAATCAGCCGAGTGAAAGCTAAGGTTTCCTTTGCCAGTGGATAGAGAACGAACCAGTTATCAATGTAGAGTGCATCTCTATTTTTTTCTTTGGTAGTTTTGCTTGAATGAGATTTTAGTTATCGCGTACATTGAATCTTTCGTACTGTGTTTTTGATGTCTAGCCCTAACATTAGTGTAGATGGAATTTAGATTTCTTGCTTAACTACTTATAAGTATGTTATGTTGGTACTTTAGACGGTCTTAAGCCACAAAACGCTAAGGAATACTTGGTGGCATTAAGTTTATTAACTTGTGTAAACTCGTCAATAATGATTTGTTCTAAATATACCCCTAGAATGTTGAATCGCATTAAATCCCCAAATACGGTTAATTTAAGATTATAGAGTAAAATAGAGTTGACGTGATCAATTTCAGTGTAAATATTTAACAGCTGTTACGAATTTGTTCAGTCGTTCTAATTCGGGGTCCATTATTAAGAAACTCGTAACTTAACTTATAAATTGCTTTGCTCAAAATAATTCTCAAATTTATGTCAGGAGCTATGTAAATCAAAAAAGAGTAGGTAAGCGACAGATTTTGTATTCGGTAAGGTCTGGTTTCAAATTTATCTTGGCTCCGTTGACCCGGTAAATTGTCGTCTTAACTTGAGGGTACCATTTATTTGCGTTTAGTCTCGATACTAGGCTTGTCTTATATTATGCAAACGAGTTTTCATTCGGCCCCGGGATTTGGGACGAAAATGGAAACCTTCTAGCGAATCTCACAAAGAAGTCGAATCAAAGGGGTTCAATAAAGCTTTCTCATATTCTTTTTCTGAGTATTTTTGGTTTAAGTGAAACTGTTGTCACGTAAGTGATTTGGTGTATCATATCGTAGTGGTAATGTTAGTAATATTATTCAATAGCATTCATATAAGGTTATCCCGGTGAGCGATCGCGCCTTTGTAGATGTGATCTGCACAGCATTCGATATAAGTCGTGAAATTCTTCTTAGACACATAAATTTATTGAATTACATGCTTTTTATCAGCTCTCGAAAAAAGACATCAACCTCGCTATCCATTACACTTAAAGTTGTTTTATAATTTCACAACCCAGACGGACATTTAAATAGAACATTACTTAAGTCATCGATCATCGTTTCGTAAATTTAATTATTGCTTTAACTTTAACAATAATTTATTATTGGAAATTCATTATTCAAGGCAACAACAAACTTTTGTTTAAAATAATACCGTCTACAAGTACGGAATTTATGAAATGCAAATTTCTTTTCGATAGCGATTGAATACTAATAATACAGGAATAACTGAAAGATTGAGGCTCGAGGGTCTTTGAAATATTTATTGTTTGTATTGATATTTCGAGATGGATTCAAACTACTGATTAATGTTTATTAATACAAGTAGATCAATAAGTCTTCACTTGCTGTTCGGTCATTGGAACAAGTCATACTATCTTGCATTCTTAAACAGAATTTCGTTTAATAGAGTCAACTTATTACCTACTATTGGCATTTTTATTTAACTTTAGTACTAAAGTGATTTTGTGGTAAACATACCCTTGAAATCTTATTCAAACATTATAAAGTTACTAATGCGTCCAACAAACAAAAGTGAACAATACAATGTATAAAAACCCACGAATTTATTATGAAATTCGTTTATCAAACCCACAACTCGACCAGCAAAGGATTCGTATTGTCCGTCTGTTTTGCCTGAGGGGAAACGCATCCCCATGTCGTTTCCTGATTGAAAAACTCAAATACAAATGTATATGGCATTTTTAAATTCGGTCAATAACGACCTACGCGTGAGCTTCTTTTTGTTGGGAATCGGCGGTCGTTGCCATGGCAACCAAACACAAAAAATGAGGATTATAACAAAACAAAAGAGAAATATAAATTCTGCTTTGCACATCGCCCTAATGATAATTTGAAATGGACTGAAACAGTTCATTGAGAATTAAATAATACTACGCTGGATTATTTTCATGATCCAATAACAATAGTACTAATCTAGAAACATACCTATCCACATAGCTTACTTACAAAATCAAAAGCTCTGTAGCAAAGTATTATGGCACTTGAATTCTGCTTCTAAAGACCTGTCATTAGGTTCTAGACGCTTGAATCCGATGTTAGAGATTAGTAGCACGCTCTCGAAATAAAACATAATCCACAAAGGCCCAATTCACATGAAGCCTAAATAGAATCATCATACATAATCACCAAACAATACAAACAAAAGCTAACGAATGTAATAAAAAGCTAGTCGTGTGTGTTAGGGGCTATTACGAACCGATAATAAGGTGGTCGGACATCGTCGAATGAAAAAATCTTGTACCTGCCTGTCCCAATGAAGGTCGATGGGAACAAATTATTGCTCTCGGCGGATGTTGAGTCATACATTACAAAGGTAATCAATGGCAGACCATTTGAGAACTATCCTATTTTTTTCCCGTCTGCAAAATTACTGATATGCGTAATGGCTTTAGTAGAGGAACTGGGTAAGGGTGGCCGTAATTGGTTCAGGTGTTCTTTTTATTCCGGCCCTTTATCGTCTGTAATTTTATACTAGGTGTACCATTCATATCCTTTTACACTTTTTGATAATGATAAACTGCAAAAAAAAATGTAGTTCGTGACTGTTTTTGTGTTTTTATTATATCAACAAATATTTTATTACTAATCTTTATAACCATAAATTGTAATGAACTATAATTTATTAAACAACCTTTGCGTGTTCGAAGACATAATTAGTCGATATGAACAATTTTTTTATAAAAAAAGGATTAGCCGTCCGGCTGGCCAGTACGTATTCTCATGTCGTGCGCTCGCGGTAGGTCGCACGCCGACATAATAATAAGTCCATTTGAAACAATCTGACTCCATCTCTTTTATTTGCCTCCGTCCGTAGCAGCGGTCTCTTTCTTTTTCTTTAGTCCTCTTTGGATCTTATTTTTATACGATTTTTATCAGTATACGTCCCGCGGTTTAATTTGGCTCGAATGCGGCATTTCTCTCCGCTTTAGTTTGGTTTGTTATTTAGAATGGTTTACGCTCAATTTGGAAATAGAAAATGAATCGGAGAAGCGAACAACTGATGGGTATTCAATTATTCTTTTGGTTTTATGTTGTGAATAGTCTTTGTCACATGAGGCAATTATAAGAATGGCTCTTAATAGCAATAAGCAATAAGGCTATTTCAGACCTTATGTGGATTAAAGGTTTGAACTTCAACCAAAGGTGTTGAGTGTCGCACTTCGTTTTCAAGGCTTCCTCAAAAAATACTTCAATAACTCGTTACGTATTGTCTCTATTCATCATTGTAGCCATTGTGAGAGTTTCTATTATCTGCTTGCTAATTACACCTGCTCATTTCTGACATGTGACTTTAGATCTTTAGTCTTTACAAATGGATATAATTTACTTCAGAACGCCGTCATTCGTTACTCTGTTAAGGAACGTTAGGCTAAAAATTGTTGATATTAGTCGATAAATAACTGTCAAGTATGTTTTAAATTCCTTTGTGTACTCACTGAGTAAGTTATTCTATATATGTACGTATTAGATTATTAAAAATATGTTTTGAGATAAAAGTACAATTTAACATCAATCTAAATTGGTAAATTCGTGAGAATCAGTTCGAAATAAACCTGCGATTTATGCTTCGTAAAACCTTATTTTTGTCACCGTACGTCATTCATCTGTTAATTAAAAATATTCAGCATAGTTTTTGCTTTGTTTATAATCAATTAAATTTTCAAACACCAAAATATTTACATGATTAAAATTATAATTGGATTGCACTCAAAACTAAATATCAAAGCATTTGCAAACTGTGTGCCTCATTATAAACCTATTAACTCAGACATTAATTAAAACACGTAGTTTGCATATTTTCTGATAGGAAATTAATTAAAGTTGCGTTGAAAGTTACTAGTCGGCTTCATTACAAAGGATTGTTGGTGCATGAACTCAGATAGCTTTGATTGTGGTTGTACACTAATTAAGCTGTGATGTGTTATGGCTGTGCGGCGAGATCAAGAGAGCATAAATAGTCTATATTCTTAGAACTAAGGCTTGTATCTTAAGTTCTGTCTAGACTCTAGTAACGTGATTCTCTACTATACTGTATTAAAAGTTTGACGTTAAAAATGCACTGCAAAAATAGTTCTCACAGCGGCCGTTAGACGCGCATTTTTTACACAACAATTCTGGGTAACAAAGCCGGTTGTCGATAGTGGATAGTGGTAGAGAATCGCAGTAAAGATGTTTGTATAGTTTACGTTTATTGGTGCATATGCTGTAAAATTAACTAACTAATATAATAATACTACATTATAATATAATACCAGTGTCTATTTTTGTTATCGTTGTTTTCAAAGGAAATATTAAATTCCAAATATCAAAATTTGTTAATAATACATGAACAAAACAAAATAAGCCCGTGTATCCGAATAATCTAAAGCTTTGGGCTTTATTAGAAGATAATATTGATAAATTATGTTCGTTCCGGGCGTAAGAAACGAAATTGATGAAATATTAAAGTTGTTATACTCAAATTGGATTTGCTTAAACAAATTGAGTTTGAAATACACAGTTTCGTGTCAGATCTTTGGACAGACAATGCGGTATCTCGGTAGGAAAACTGCAAGGAAAGCCAACAGCTTTAGATATGAATGCATTTCCAGCTCCGAATATCCGCGAAACGTTTATTCAGGCCTTAACTTTAAATCCAGAATTATTCACGGAGACCCCGAGCTGTGAGATGTCACATTTATCTCTGAAATCGTAAGTTGTGTTGAAAAATTACGTAGAGATTTATTACTCGAGTGTGAATAGCAAGTGTATATTTATAGACTGCTGTGAAAATTCTTAACAAATAACCAACTATTCTTACCTAATCTATGCCTAATTGAATTAGTTTCACGTAATTAAAAACACACATTGCTAATTTTCCTATATTTTTAATCTTAATTTAACAATTTTCTAACAAATCTTTAATTTCACAATATAATTTCTCAATTTCTATTAATTTTAACAATAAGCACACGTGTTATTTCCCTGTCTCTCAGTCACGTGCAAGCGACATCTATGAACCGGTGGCGTTAATTAATTATCTGTGGTTCGCAAGCACGTGACTTGTGGCTGTATAGTCTGTGGCCCGAGTGGTTGAAGCGGGACGTCCGTAATTACTCCGCGAGTCCGATGTCATCAGATGAATTAAACTGTTTGTGACATTTAGATGTATTATGTTGGATTATTACGACCATTTAGGTGTTTGAAGAGTTGAACCAACATCACTTATATTTTGATATTGTTTTCACTTTAATTAGTTAATTTTCTCTGTTTTAGCACGTTTCGAACGAATAATATAATAACAAATAATAAATTCGAACGAATCTTCGCACTACGCATTGATTTTTTTAAACCTAAGAAAGATTAGTTGAAATTTTGTCAAAACGTGTTGAAAAAACAGATCAGGAATTAAGATCGTAAAAGTAAATAAGCAATTATGTTATTATCAACACGACCTTTAACTCAAATATGTTCTGGCCAAGCTCGGGTGACAATAAATCCCAAACAAGCAAATGTTTTTGTGAAAACGATGTTTCCAAGAATCAGTGACATCTGGCAATATATTGTTGATGTAGACTAAACAATGACTTAAGTTTTATGAAACAGTTCGTTGATTGACTCTATTAACTATAAATTCGCGTGCAACTGATAAACACACTTAAGCTATAGATAAAGAAACCGTAAAATTAGTAACTGTGCGTGGCTTCGCCTGCGTTGCTTTCTGTTGTTGAGATTCCGAATCCGCGTCTCTCTCCCTGTCTAATTTCACCTTAATTCGTTCAGCTGTTTGTGTTATAAAAACCGTTGAACACAGTCGAATTTGTAATAGAAACAGAATATGTATTCATATCGCTATCCATTACACGGTTAACAAGATCACAGAAAACATCACTAATATATTTGCTTGTATTCATAAATCATGTAACATAACCTGACGTCATACCTCCCGATATTCTATCAGACATTCATGATGGCTAATTGAATCTGTGGTTGCTTAGCAACTGAATACTTCACCTGTCCTAATCACGTATGTAAGTGGCCTAAATTCCATCAATAAATGATTAGATATTGGCCCGGGGTGGGTTGATAGGCCTTAGGGAGCGATGCCATTGTACAACCATGAATGTCGACGGCTTAATTTGGTTTATGTGCTTAGGTTGTTTATGAATACATTATATCTGTGATTAGCAAGTTGATTGCTCAGATGATATACATACCGATATTATATGCCTTAGACTAATGTAAAAGTAGAGCTTTATTACAATGTTGCACGTTTTGCGCAGTGGTTAACGTGGTCGCTTACGGTTGCCATAATAGAAACTCTGCTTAGTATGGAATCGATGACCGTGTGTGAGTTGCCCAAGAATATTTACAATGAGTTTTGAGGAGGGCTAAGTATGTGGTTTGAAATAGAAAAAATCTATTAAATTTGACTGCATAGTTCAGCAACAAATCGAGTTACAGACCGCTCTAGAAAAAGCCACCCGAAAAGTTAAACAAATATTTAAAGTATCATATTTGAGATTAAGCTGCCAAAGTAAACGCAAGATCTTGTGTCACAAAATAGCGGTTTAAAAAAGCGAAAGAACCGTAGCAAAACGCTACGGTAAAATATTCTCTCTCTTTTCAATACTCGGGCGCCTCGGAAAACCATACACAAAGTACATACACTAAAGTGAATTCAGTTCAACGAAAGTGAAATGGATTTAGAGCGGTGACACTGTTATGATTCAGTTATGACAGAACAGAGCTGTCAGTGAAGTTCTCCTTTTAAATTCGTGTTTGTAGGACGACCAATGAGAACACCGAAGGCAGAAAGAGATAGATATAGCTAGCCCCTTTTAATGATGTATGGCAACAGAATTTGACGGATGCATTAATATTTGCATATAAATGCTGGTTGTTATTGTCCTTCGAAAAGAAAAAACCGGTAAGTAGTTGTCAAGGTCATAACGGACACCGAAAAGACTTATGTATGCCATAAAATAATAAATCTTAGAATTGTAGCAATGCTCAAAGAATTAGAAGTGATTTGATAAAGACATCAGTATATTATTGTACTAAAGTATAGTACACTTTATGATAAACAGCGAAATAATGAATGTAAACTGACTTATCATGTAAGCCAGGGGTTATTACGTGGCTAAGCACAAAACCACCTTTATCTTTGCAGGGAGATTCCAGATATATTTTACGTAACATACCACAGGACAGGTGACGTCACACTTTTTATTACGAAACCTACCTTTGAACTTTTTTAATATAAAAGAAAAATGTGGCCGAACCTAGGCTAAAATACGAAAAAATCTAGGTATACAATATTCTGTTACGTTTTGTATTTTTTTCTAGAACATTCTCACGTAGTTCGTGTAATACTAGCGCACCCACTCCTTCGTTAGCGTAGAGTTTGTTACGGACCTTATACCTATTTGGAATAGTACGTAGAAGCTTTATAAAAATCTTTATTTTAAATAGGTCTTGTGCCTGTAGCTTGAGTTTGTTAAACTATTTTCTCTAAAAGTGGCTTAGTGTTTCTTGTCTATTCTTTTCCGTAACTGCCTCCTTGCCCCGGGTTATAAAAATATAAGTTATTTGACCTAAGTAAACGATTTATAGTAAGTAGTTTTCGGGAATGGTCGCTAAGAAATTATAAACCATCATCTCATATTCAGGTGTGCTTAGGAAAATTTTAAAATATTTTGAAAAAAGCCTTCTGTAACATTGTTTCGATTACAGGCTTAGTTTTCAAAATATTGTACAGCGCCGAGTTCCGTGAATTACCAATGTAAGATTCCGGAGTTCCGGTTAAGGATGATAAACGAAGTATATTAAAGGAAATTAAATCTTCCTACATATTAATAAGACCAAATATTCAATGAAATGTGTAAATTGATAATAATATCTTCATCACGGTGATGAGAATTCATTGAATGGTTAAAATACAACCCGCACACTTTACATGATACATCGCTTCAAATATGTATTTCAAATATAAATTCAAATTCGTATTAAAACATTAAGCCTGTATTTGTACAAATCTGTTAGATAATAACGTTTATACTCTCATTGAAATAAAGCTTTTAACATTTTTTATCTTAATTATTCAGCTACTTGCAATGCACGGTGTTTGGAGACCTTTCATAATTTTAGTTGAGGTAAATGAATGAGAGTGGGTCGCGTTCATTTACATTTTAATTAGTTATCATATCTGTGACGCGTTTTGTACGTAAAGCTCGTGCCGGTAGGAGTATAACTGTATACGTTGAACCATCTACAAGAGCACATACACTTTATATTGTTTGATAAAACTTTGTAATACGTAGGTAGGAACTGGAGTTGTACCTTGATATACTTACTTTCTAATTTACTAAGCTGACAGAACAATGTATCAAATTGAATGTGAAAAAAGTATGTAAGAGTTATTATACCTTTTGTCCTGTGTAATTATTTCACCTAACTTTTATCGAGCCGATCGAGCGTCGATGTTATTCATGTTGCCCCAAGAATGATAAGGCTATGTCTGTAAGGGCTACGGCTAAGTACATCGTAATCACTAGAAATACCTAAGATAGAAAGCTCTTTCAGGCTTAGTACCCTAAAAATAACGCTTATCAAACGGATTAGCCTTAATTATGCATTTTTGTGTTTCCTCTGAAACCTACACTGTACCTACAATATTCCTTCTTAGTATAGAAAAGTATCCGTTATACGACACTTCAATGAGATAGCTGTACAACAATTCATACCTTCAATTCTATTAAATGCAGTTCGTATGAACAATTAAACAATGTGTAATGTGAAACAAAACAAAATGCCGACTGACGCATGTCTCATCGAAATAATATCGCGTACAGATCATTATCTTGTTTTCTTGCACTTACAAGCATAGCTTGGCCACATTGTAATCATATGTAACTCATAATCATAATATTACTGACTCACTTTTTGTTTGTTTCTTAATATTAAACGTGAATCATTGATTCACTTGCTGATGAATTTGTCAACATTTGCTGGTAACCTTGAATGTACTTTAGAGTCATGTGCATTAAGAAAGATCGCTCTATATGAACAATTATGATCATTTTTCTTTCATGTTTTGAATGTATTTTAACTATTTACCTATACCTACTATCAGAAAGTCTTCTTTTCTGTAGTATTTTTGCGTAGCCGCATTAAGTCTTAAATCTGTTTTAACATGAGACGATTGATATCAAATCCGTAACCCAAAGAGTTGAGCTGTTACGTAACATTTTCCACTGATTTTCACAAACAGCACCAGTATTTGGGAAAATGATTCGAAGAAAGATATATATGTATGTCTCTTTTGTTTTTATTTTACTCTCGTTAACCGCGAATTTAGGCTTATATAAAACAGAAAATCTTTTCAAGGACAATCAAGTATTGTCACCCACACGACTAATATATTATTACAAGCTCTAATCAAATATTTCTTGTTAGTTTATCTATGAAGACAGTATCACTATTTAGTAAGGGAAATTTCCCATACGAACTATGTACAAAGTTCGTAACTCTTCATAGAAAGCTATGACCCCATCGACCCTCGCTATTTATTGACGACGAAGAAAACTCAGCATTTCATCACATTGTCATTGATAGAAAAGAAAAAGAGCACCTCTTTACTAAATACGTACATTTACATAACACCATTAATAAAGTAATCTTATCCTAAACTAACAGTTCTTTGATGAACGAAACTACCAAAATATTATCCTAATTTTAAAAGCCTATGAACTGACTAAAAGTATTACTTACACTACTGAAACTGGCCTCTGACAGTTCTTGTCCCAGACAAGATAAAGTTTAGCTACTGGAAAGGATCACAAAGGGTTGTTTCAAATTCAAACTCGAAACAGAAAATTAGATTAAGCCTTGCAAAAGTCTTTTTTAGTTGGTTGACGGTCGAGCCGACCTTCGTAATCTATCTTTGAGCTCATTTGCCTACCTGTTTATCTAGAATTATGTAGATAATAGTTATATTTATCTTGATCATTTCAGCTATTTAATTTTGATGTTGATTGAAGATTTCTTCGTGTGATTACGAACCCAATTGTCTTATAATAACATTGAAGTTAGTACCATAAATGTTTAGCTCACGTCCTTTATTTATTATATTATTTTTCATTTTATAAGCCTGTGCCTACACCATTGGGTATAACAGGCTAGTTGTTTTGTATGTATGTATATTGTCATTTTAATATTGTATTGTGTATAGTCGACTATTCAAACGAAACTGTAATCAAAACCGGATCAACCGTTCCGAATACAGCTCTAGAAAGATGTACGGACAACGTTAAAGAGAATCTTGTTTACGTAAACACAGATTATGAATTACAAAAGACGGTAAACAGATTTGTGCTCTACTTTATAAGACGTTCTTATTCAGAGTTACTTATTATTGCACGATTACTATAGTCTAACAAATTAGTAGAGACCCTTGTCATGCACGATTTAGGTAGATTTCAATTAATTATTCTGTGATTTTCCAAAATAAACTAGCTGTATCAAACAGACTACTGTCAGCATGTAGATCGCTGATGTTCTAAATTCTGAACTTTGTATACCTCTAACCTCCGCCAACTGCGAAACATACAAAGTTTTCATACAAAACTCGGTTTTTGGACTGTAAATAATAATAGTCGGCTTCTTTTCTGGGACGTCCCCGAAGAATGCAATAAAATAAATAGGTATCTTCATTAAGAGTTACATTTATTGCGGGGAATCACAGTCATAGTTAGACATTGTACCATTCATTAATAAATAGGGAAAATTATACTTTTAATAGTACATCATACAAGGGTTGAGTACGTACTGATAATATAACTGAGTGCGTATTTATCACGGGTCATGTTTGTTTATTTTAACCCAGATCTTCATTTCAAATGTTTATCAGGTCAATTATTTATTTGGCGCCTTTATTTGTTACAAAATATGATTAATTACGCACGTGTATGTTTCAATACCCATTGGGATTGGTATAGGAGCCGCTACTGAGGCCGTTGCTAAGGCTACATTATACACAGATATATAATGCAGTATCTTTTTCGGCAAAGGCATTTAGAGTGATGATTTCGTACTATATACTACGATTTATCGATTTATCGACTATCGACCACCAGTGTGCTGCTGACAATTTTCATGAACGTTTTTTACAAAAACTATTTTCTACAAGAAATTTTCATTATCACACGGATATAGGACAGTACCGACTCTTTAAGATCGGACTCACCAATGCAGGCCTGTATCTTGGGCCATATGGTGCATCATCAAATCATCGTCATACAGAACATTGAAAGACTATATTTAAATCATACATGTTAGTAGACAAAACTTGACAGTAATTTCAAGTCGGTTTATGTAAAATGACGTCACCAATTTCCCAGTTTATTATACCAATATTTCGTGGATTTGGTGTTCGCGCAAGGGTGCAATTAACACAGTCATGAGTCATAATACCCTTAATACGTTCTTTGTATTTCTTTAGCGGCTTGTGACGTCGTATACTTCCACACAAGAACACTCGGAAGTGTAAGTTATAAAAACAATTTGGAACATTAACAATTACTTCGCATACCATGTGTCTGTATTGCATGTCAATATTGACACAACTGTTATCAACAATATAATTTTACTTATACAAAAGTATACACCCAATTTCTTGCAACAAAACTGTAGACAGTGATGTCATTTAAAGGAAAAGTTAACAGTTTACCATGAGCTCTACTTACTTATAGAGGTACAAAATGAATTTCGGAGATAACGCTGCAATTTCTTGGTACTTTTCTCTTTTCACACAAGCTATATCCAATTTTTTGAAACGAAGTACATTTTTCTACCTGACTTAACATTCATCTTTCATATTTATTATTTTATTTCGCCCATATTTCTTAATTTCAAACCACTTGGTATATTCATAGGTCCTACTAAAGAATTACTCAAGTCTGGTGGCGATCCTGAGACGTGCAGGATCATAACACTGTTAGCTATTGCGGGCGAACTAACGAAGTGCTCTCAAGTGCCGTCAAAGGACGCCAAGGTACGAGTAACGTGGCCTTTTCAGACGCAAGAGTACTTTGAAGCTCGTCTCAGGAACGAATGTATACAAATGTATCCTTAGTTATTTGAGCTCAATATTTGAATACGTAGCGCATGTAGATCGAGTTTGTAGAGGATAGCTGTGAGGTTTCGTTTGTAACTCGATTCTATATCCTAGCTTTGTTAGTTTTCTCCAAAATTGTTTATTTGTACCAACTACATAGTTGCGGAATAGGTATTGTTGCTGCAAACCTAAGGATTTCTATCTACCAATGATTGGTGACATACATTATTTTTTGATAGAATGAAAAGAATAAGAGTAATGTTATTTCATTAATAAACGTTATATCAGCTCGTCAAATAGGTCACAGGGACAATACCTCCAATATTTTGTCCACACCATTAATTCAATCGAAACTCGACAGGACACCATATTGTCAAGATTAGGAAAAAGTCCAAAGAATATCTTTAAGCTGAAATAGAACTTTTACGGTTCAATGAATGTCTGAAATCGCATTAGACCTTTTAACGTAGTCACGTTGAGATAATATTATTCGCAGAAGTTTTGAGTGATGACAGAAAATTATGATCTACAGAAATCGTGTAATAGAAACATTTTAATTTTTCATTTCAAACATTGATTTTAGCTTTTAAGCTACAAGGGAAAATTAAAAGCTTTTCATATTGGACAGTTCTGCTAGCTAGCGCAATCAACTGATGCCGGAAGCAATTCCCAAATGGCGGGAGGCGAGCGTTACAAACACAAAAAAAAATGAAAAATAATAACTTAAATTATTCAATCCGTTCTATTTTCGTAATAGGGTTTGGGATTACTAAGGCACTGGGGTAATTTAGGGAGATGAGGTAGAAAAAGGTGAATGGCGGAGTCGAGTGCGTGATGTCGGTGTTTCATCTTATCCAGTGAAAGATCGCGGCGGGTGTTTGTATAAACTTCGCTAAATAGGCCTCCCAAAATTGCCTACAGCCTACACTAATTACTGTAGATACGTTATTTAATTAAAAATATTTTCTGTATTTTTCATAAACGGCCAGAGAGTGGCAGAGATAAGTGGTAGAGGCTATTACAACGATGCATTTAGACAAACTTATTATGTTATGTATATGTGCCAGAATTTTTGCAGTCTCAGTAGGTTTATAAAAATCTTTTACTGTTGCTCTACCTAAGACGTAATATAGATGTTCACAAAAATATATTTTTCTAATATTTTTGCTAAATAAAATAATATAATTCCGTCAGTTATTATAAATTCTCGACTGGAACGGTGACCTATTTTGATGCGAACGTGAGACACGTAATCTTTCGGTACAAATCATTACTACGTACGAAATACGTATAGTATTTCTACACAAATAATTGCCTATTACAACTTTGAAATAATAAATACATGAACTTGTAAATAAAAAAATGCACACAGTGTTTATTACATATTATAGAAAAAGAACGTAGCTACCATCGTCAGCATAGTTTTTCTTTTAAATATGTTGGAGTCGGCTTCCAGTCTCACTAGATGCAGCATGCATGACTTGTACATTGATCGAATGCATATCGGACCTCCATAAACTAGTTACTTGAGTTAAAAGCACGATATCCCTCGGTGTCTTACCGGTGGTTGTCAGTACCTCAATCCTCTATTACTATCGACTACCGACAACCGACCTGTAATCGAGAAATTTTGTTGAAAATCTGATCAGCACCTCGTCTTGCCGGGCGTCGTAGAAACTTTTTTGGCAGTACATTCTAAATATCAAAATGTCGATAGCTAGCCGGTTGTCGGTAGTCGATAGTGGTAGAGAATCGAGGTACAGATTTTCAAACTTTAACAAATGTCAAAGCACTTTGAAAACGGCAGCCGAGACCCAAAGCTAGCTGCAACAGCAAACGCTAACACTAACCTAATGTTTATTATTCAATCTATTTCTCTTTTCATCACGAATAACCATCTATTAAATATAAACGCAGTCTATTTGTTTACTATGCACTCATGTGCAACGTCGAGAAAAAGTTCACGTGAATAGGTATTTTTTATTCCGAATGAACATATTGTTCTCTAGAGCCAGCTAACATTATAAATGCAAAAGTCTATTTGCTTGTTACTCGTTTTACCTAGTCAGCTAGATTTTACCTGCAGTTTGTCACGAGTTTAAATGCAATGAAGTTGTAAATTTGTTTTTATTTTTAGCATGTAACTTTTATACACTTTTATGTGTGAATGAGTAATTTTTCAATGATAGTGTTCATTTATTCATACGAAACACCTTCTTAACTCTACCTATCATATTGCTCTAGTTTTTACTATAGTCCCTTTTTATTTATGGTTAAGTAAGTTAAGAACGTAAGGGCTTCGGATTGATGATAAGATTGATCAAGATTATTAAAGCTTGATCAATCTTAATTATACATTGGAAGTGACTAAAGAGTTCATTCAAGTGAACCGTACCAGGCAAGTATTTTCCGCCCATTGTAATAATTTATTCATACAGAACCATTAATCTAGTTCACTCCGAACCTAATCAACCAGTCATGGCATATTACGGGGTCGCAATGTACTACAAGTACAACCTTCAATATCAGTTCCCGTTTACCGCCCGCTAATCTTGCCGCTGCGGGGTTTACGGCCCTTTACGAGACTCCGAGACCAATTAATTTCGATTTACGGACCGCATGCTCTTAATGGACCACCAGAGTCTACAATATAATCCAATATACGTATAATCGTATCCGAATTTCTTGATCCAAACTTAATTAGTTCCCTCCATATCGAATTTTATTGCCGTCGTATTTTTGACCGCGTCCAAAACACGAAAATTGCTGACCATCAGCAACTTCAATTACTATACACAGGCGTTCATTACCTTTATGTATAAAATGGACTTACAGAACATCATAACAGAACAGATGAACGAAATTGTTCAACATTTCGCTGTTCCAATAAATGCTCGCCGCCGAGGTCGATCGCAAAAACAAACGTTTACCTGTCTGTTCGGCCGAAGCGGAACTTGTTTTATATTAAATTTTAAAGCACGGCACAAAATATTTGCTTCACTGCGCTACCTACACACAAAACTTTCAATAAACTTCGCCAGCGAATTCTGCGATATTATAGTTCGCTGTTTTCCCAATATGGAGGTCTTATTCCCAGTCCTCGGTTTGACACATGAATATGATAATCCCCAACACACCGAAAGTCACAGGTGGTAAGAAAACACGATGTCACCGCAAACGCAATATTCTATAACGATTTTCATATGACAGATTTTTCGTGTAGCTTGTCGTGACACAGCAATGTACGTCGATTATTGAGGATTTACGCAACCACCTGTGAGATGTAATAGTGAGGGGAGCTGATATGTAAGACAATAGTCAGGGCCCGCATTTGCGTTTTATGTGGTTTTTATCGTTCATCCTTCTGAGAACAGTGGTTGACCGAGCGGCACAGATCCACGTTTGCACAACCGATTTATAGCTCGCAAAAATGTTTAGCATTCAAAAGAAGAAGCTTTGATTTTATAAGTATTTTTCTTAATAAATCCCGAAGTTCACAAAAGAAAATATTAATATGCAGCAACATTGTCATTCCACGGCTATTGCGTTCTTCCACGTTACAAAGGTAATTGAAGCGTGTAATATTTGACTAATAAAAGTTAACGAGCCCGACCGCGGGGCTGACACGACGATTACATCGACGGAGTGTAATTTTTGGCCATCTGTGTAAAATGGACGTTGTCATTTTCCACCCAAGATACCTACTTATTTTCTCGCAATATCAAGAAGTAAGAGAAAAAGGTTAAGAGCAAATATTCTTTTACACTTGCGACACAGGTGTCGGATAATTTTGTGTGTTTAATTTGCATATTATTACGTAGCATGTTCTGAAATACACTATCAGTTATGTGGCACAAAAACATGCTTAATTTGGTATAGATATGAAAAAACTGGCACGTGTAGTGTATACAGAAGAAATCCACGGTTAAACGACACGAGCGTGCAAAGGTTTTAATTATTTTTTTCTCCTAAACTTTTTGTTAGAGAAAACCAAAAGTCCCGACTGAATTTTGTTTGGTTTATTCAATGTTATTAGTTTAAAGCACTCGGTAGTTGACAGCGTAGAGAATACACTTTATGGAAATTAACTCCTCAAAATGACATATGTAGAGGTATGTGCGGACATGAATAGCCACCATTGTCGTTTTACAGCTTTCTACTAGGTGTTATAAATGTATTTCAGGTGTAATACGTTCCCCAAGGTGTTACTTCAGCGAGAGGAAACGTTGTTCTTCCTGTTTTTCAATGTTCTATTTTGTGCCAGTGTCGTCAGTCTGGCCTATTGTAGGCCGATTGTCGGCAGATGATAAATGATGTCCTCGTACGACGGTCCCGAGTACTTTTTTACTCCTTTTGTGTACTGTTCGAGTTAAGGCCACCTTCCTGGATGCCTAAAGCGCCCTTTTTATGAGCCGGTAATTTTATTATTGTTATTCAGATCGTTAAGAAAAAGGCTTGTCAGGATTGTTTATTGAATATTTAAATATTTAAGAGCATTTGTTGTTTGTTACCACTTGACAACTCAGCGTTGATTTCCAAGTTAGTTAATGTGTTTTTAAACTATTCCGTCAGTTCATTCTAGGAAGCAACCCACATCTTGGGACTGTCGTCGCCCACAGTAATTATACATCGCCACAAGTACATGACCTAGAATGTAGGTGTTCTCTTTTACCTAAATCTCAAGGGAACTAGAAATTCCGTTTAATATTATATTACTCCCTTAAATTATTAAAGAAACATACCATCATCTACAATGTAAAGTACGCAGTTCCGAAAATATGAAGTTAGAAAATTGCCATCTCATTTAAACAAAGTAAACGTTAGAGCACATTTAATAAAGTTTCGCTCATTTTACTCGGGTAATGGCTTCTCTAGTAAGTAGTCAAGTAATTTCTGTCGCTAAGGCAGTTAGTTACAACTATGTGTGCCAATTTATGTTCAAGAACGCAGATTGAGAAATAAACGTTGGAACCGTCACGGCTGAAGCTGAAGATCCCCGAAAATGTTGGCACCAGTCCCGTTGTAATGTAGAATGCACTTTTGTTGCTTCATCATCATAATCATCAGCCCACGGTTTGAAAATTGAAATTAGGATAATACTCTTCTCGTTTAAATTTTACTCTTCGGTCTGTTGCTTCTCTTATGGTATTATAATGTTATCATGAAGCTTAACTTGTTTTGAACAACCTTAATCTGGAATCGTTATAGGTTATGCAATATGCATTTTTACAATAATTTATCTTCTGAAGTTTGCATACGTATGTACCTTCTTAACAGAAAGTGGCTTCAGATCAACCAAAACTAATTTTGCGATTGCTTAAAATAAAAGCTACTAAAAGGCACGTATTCGGATAATATTCTCATATCGTATTTAAATATGTATAATTTAAGAAGAAATGTAAAAGAAACATGCCTTGCCTCTTGGGGAAGTACCACTAAGCCCATGTTCTAAATGTTTTATATATGCTCAAGACGTTTCCGCCATTGCAAAATCCCCTTAGCAACCATGAATCATTGATGAAATGTTAGGATGTGAGTCACAGCGGCGCATCGACTGTAAAAAAGGTCTTTATGTTAAAAGAGATCATTGTCACGACAACCGGCGAACGGAACGCTTTGAGCCGCAAATGGCAGACGTCTAGATATCACAGTTATTATCCCGCTATAAAAAAGATGGATATTTCAAGGCGCATGTGTATGACAGGAGTCTTAAGGAATTATAGCTAATGCGTGTATTATGTTCGTTTACGACCTATTGTGGAAAGCTTAGCCTCATTCTGGAAATTAGGTACGCCAAGTTAATGATGTAATATAAAGGCTTTCATTAACAGTTGAGTTCATGGTTACTTTAGTAGTAAATTCAGTAAAATTTATTGTATATCACATTGAGATTTTTAGTCAATACTTATAAGAAAAGTTGCAATTTTAAAATCAAAATGTCGATGAGTCCGAAACCTTAAAAAACCCCATCATTGGATTGAAATAGACCGAAAATATTTTTTCAGATTCTCTACATTTTATCTTATAAATGACGAAATACTTGTCAAAGTCTTGTATTTGTATTGATTGCCGTCAAATTTTCAATGAAATATTATATTGGTTGAATTTTGTTTTCCTTATCGGGTTGCAAGAGTGACAGAATTGAGAGCAAAGAACAAAAACGAGAAGACAATTCAAGGCTACATTTCGGTAAAATATTATTACACGAACTACATTATAATTTTAACCGTAACTGCCTGAAAGGTGGAAGTATAGAATTTGCGAAAATTCCGAGCTTTCTAAGCGATAAGGATTAAGAAAATCGCTTCAAAGCGTAGTCGTTAAGCTAGAATTTAAATCCTTAAGTAATATTACAGTAGTCTGTTGAAGCAAAGATTAATCTGTTGGCTAATATTGTATGTATTTAAATTGGTAATTAATATTGAAATGTTTCTAGTCTATCTAAAATTAGCATCCTATGTACCATATACTTATTACTGCTTAAATAATTCAAGCTTAATCTAGCAAAACCATAATTGCTAAGGTATGTTTTGCAGTAAGTTACTTTACTGAGCCTATTTCTTAACATTTTCGTGTACTTTTCTTTAAATCATAGCGGTTTATAGTTTTTGATTGAAGAAGATTAAAGTTCGTGAATGAAGGCTGACGCAGTACAAGTATGGTACCGGTAAATCATCAGCGCTACCCCATAAATTCGTGTCATACATTTTATATAATACGTGTTCCCTTTTCGACCTCCACGTGAGCGAAGCCGCGGGCAAGAACTACCAAAATATATCATAAATATGTTCCCTCCTTCCCTTTTTATTTATATACCTAGTTTAAATTATTAATGTATCTGTTATTGAACAAAGTATTAGCTACCGAACAGGGTAGGTAGTTAATTATCCTAATTTAGTAGAGTGATTATCTCTCGTTGGTAATATCGAGTATGGAGAGTTTGACATTTTAAAACGTTCCTATAATATTTTCTACAATACCTACTCGCTAAGAGCATTGACAAGATTTTCTTTTAAATTTATTTATTGCAAGCCAATGTATATTGTTATAAATTGTTTTACAGATCAATTAAGTTTATACCTAAGTTTTGTTATAATACAAAGTACTTATATTTGTTTTCTGTTCTTTACAGGTATGTATTGCATGAGTTGCTGATATGAAAAAGGAAAATGATAACATGATGATGTACTAACACTTTTAGGAATGGGTAAGTGATGTATTTAATTATCAATTCTATGAGTTCGGTACTTACTTTAATATTAGTAACCTAAATTATTTTGTCGCGTTCCTGGTTTGGACATACTCGTATATGTAGTTCCTTACTTGTATTTCGTTGATATAACATTTTAATAGTATTCATCACTATTTATATCCGATGAATGGTTCATCATTAAACTAATGTTAGACTACAAATAGACCATTGATTAAGTACAATGACTTCTATCAGAAATAGCCTAAACTGGAACTGATTTATAAATGGCAATAGTTTCACTTCCTATTACGTAGGACCAAAATAACATACGGGCTAAGGGCGTTAGCTAAAACTCAGCGCGCACGGACGCAGGACAAAATGCGAATCGATTGTGGTTTACGCTATAGTCGAATAAACATCCAGAGGTCTCGCACACCCACACTCATGCACTCAGTGCAGTACCGTAATTGAAAATCGTATAAATTGAAAAAAAAGCTACTTGTTCCTAAAAATAAATATCACTGGACAACGCGGTCATTTGATACAAAATAAGCAGAGCTTGTAGGGACTATGGTACCCAAAGAACTGATACACATATTCATATAGATAAATTAACAGCCAGGCTCAGACCAAATACTCGTGCTCATCACACAAAAATTTGTCCCGGGTGGGATTTGAACCCACATAAATCGTCGTAGACGTTGTGTATTTAAAAACTTTTCAATTTCAATTAAGCGTTATAACTAGTAAGTCAACTATCTATAAATAGACCTCGCATTGTGTCTGACGGCTGTCCATACGAATGTCCTAGGAATTATCATGATTGATTCGTGCACTTGACATTTCAAAACTAGTCACTCTGAATCAACTTTTTCCTCAAACTTGTTGTCTTCGTTTATTGTGTCATAGTGATATATTTATAAGGACCTATCGCATTTGAAAAGGTATCCTTTGTATTGTAATTAGATATCAATTTGAGGAATGGAGACGCTCTATCTAAGTGTCGTATGTCTATCGTATCCGCATTAGCTACCCATCCATAGACTTATTACTTTAACAGTACTATACTAGTTAAAATTATGAACCTACCTCAATACAAACTAAAATTGGTTCTTAAGTTTTGCATACTATTACAGACTACAGCAGTAAACTATAGGGATTAAAGCGAGGAATCAGGAAAACAACTATGATACTTCCAGAGTATTGACTTTAAACAATTTAGGTACTTTTCCTAACTAATAATGACATAGTTTTAGACACAATTTCCCTCTATCCCTGATTGGGTAAAACCACAGGAGCGCTGCAGCTACAAATAGTATGTACAACACCAAATTAGTGCTGCGGTCGTGTTTATAATTGACCCCAACGAAGTTTCTAACGAAAAATTGTAATTGCGGTGTTTGAAGTACTGCCTCTTGTTTTTGGGGTTTGGTTATTATTTATTAATGAATACGTACATTTAAATCTACTAAAGAGCTGGTCTTTCAATCATTGATCTTTCATAGCTTACTAAAATTACAATAAAGATGCTGGCCATGGCACTCGGATAAAAGTAAAAAAAAAAGTGAGTAAGATAACAGGGAGGCGTTTCCCACTAATATTGAGAGCTGACAACTGGCTAGTTATCGGCCAATTTTGTGATGAACATTTGATCAGCGCCTCTAGCCGGGACCGTAGTAAATAGTTTTGTAGTATATTTTAGACCCCAACTCGAAAGTACAATTGAAGACATTCGGGCTACAATGTGGTACGAAGTATTAAGAATTGTTGTATGTGGCGATCGAAAAGATACTGTCATAATGCAAGGACACGTTACATTATATTAATCAGACAATATTAAATGTAATACAATGTGAGTCAATTGTTTTACAATAAGTAACATGTATAATAATATATTGTGAAATCGTGAGACATTATTTTTAATACATTCAATGATGACAGTTTAAAACAATGCTTCGTGAATGATTATATTTAAAGATAAGAACCAAAATATTATTTACTTTTACTTTGTGGTCGCGAATATTTGTTTTATCAACTAAAGTATTATTAAAATTTTCCTGAAGTAAAAATATACTATTATAATAAGAATACGTCTCTTAAGATTAATCCTTAGGGCTTTGCTTAGAATTTTAAATTATAATAACTGTGTTTAATATTTATTCCTTTAAGAAGCAGGTACATTATGTACCGAGCCTATTACAGCAATCTTTTCAGTATCTAATAAAGTAGTATTCTTCTTTTTCAATAATAATAACATTCGGTATTTCATATTTTTAAACGTATTCAAAATATAAAATTTTATTATCTCCGAATCGCGAATACTAAATGACGTTCGTATATTATTCAAGGCAAGACGTAAGGTCCATAAGAGCCCCTACATCACTGCGAGTCTAGATCCACCGCATTGCAAAATGATGTTAGTAGTTCCCGAGAGGGTGCTTTACCTACTAGATCTTTCCGACGGAATGAATATCATATTAAAGAGCAGACGTACAACTCCGTACATTTCAAAGATTTTCTACTGCAAAAAATATATTGGAAGTAATACTATCATATCAGTAATATACCATCAAGAACATCCTGTAAAAAACCCCAAGTCTCGCAGCTCAGTCTCTGTGCCGTAAAAAGTTGTGAGATCTATGTTTTACCAAGTCTATTAATCTATTTTGTCTCTACTTAAAGGACCAAAAAACAAATAGATCGATCTGGCTATCCTGATATGTTTAGAAACCCAAATGAAACTAAATAATTCGTTTGTTCACTTTCAGTTAGAGTTAGAGAAAGTAATGCCAGTTTGAAAGGTAGAGTCAATGAGAAAAGCTGGCAAAATTGCTGACATGCTGGCATTACGAACTGCTTCCAAATACGACAGCATAAATATTAAAGGTATAGTACACCATGTCTAACCTGCAGCAATAAAAAACCCATTGAGCATCATTATTTCTTCCGCGTGTGTTGATCTCACTACATCCAGTAATGGTGGGGCGATGATCTTAACCAGTGTATATGTTACTGTAAAAGCCCGAACGGTGGTAAATCCTAAGATTTTCCGGTATAACCTAAGATTTACCAACTCGCAATGGTAAAAGTCCGAACAATTCTTTTATTTCGAACTTTTACCTATATTCACTTGATGATGTCGAGATGTCGCCGGAGCCCCGCTTCGCGGGGCTCCTCCTTCTGGGTGGTTAAAAAAAATTAACCACGAAGGCTAAGGTGGGAGCTTCGCTTCGCTCGCTCCCACCTTAGCCTTCTAACCTAACCTACCCATGTCGCTTTGCCCAAAACTCCTTCTTTATAACTATGTCACAGTATATAATTATACCGTGAAATAGTTATAAACATAGTTATGAAGGAGGATTTTTTTATATATCGTAACATAGGTTTTAAACTCTGGCTTGTTTGGACTTTTACCATTGAGAGTTGGTAAATCTTAGGTTTTACCGGAAAATCTTAGGATTTACCACAGTTCGGGCTTTTACAGTAACATATATTCCACAACATCATAAATTACATTAACGATACATTATATTTTCACTCATAATTTTGCGTGATATTGCCTGTTGTGCGATTTTCTACCACTATCGAGAACTGTCTATTGACAAATGAAAATTATTATATGAATGATCAGCGTCTCTAGCGGATGCTGTAGGAACCAATTTTGAAATTCGTCTTAAATGTCATAGTACTAATTCTTGATACTGCGGACTGAACCGACTGCGGACTGAACCGATCACGTTACCATATATTTATATGGTAGCGTGATTCTGTTCAGTTCAGTAACTGTACCTCGATTTTCTACTACAATCGACTACCGACAACTGGCTAGCTACTTAAAAAATCGTATGACAATCTGTTCAACACCTCTAGCAAGGGTCGTAGAAACTATTTTGGCAGTACATTTTAAATGTCTAACTCTCGATACTCGATGTTTCCACTGTAGAGAATTGTGCTACTGTTTTCACTATTCAATTAAAGCTATCCTACCTCGGTTTTCACAGTCACCTTGTGACGTCACTCCACATGTCGCGCGCTGGCGTTCCACAAGTTGACGGTAGAAAAACGCTTAATAGTTTATGAAGCTTGTTTTACACTCATATCATTAATTAAAAAGCCTTTGTTGAAGTTTGTGCATAGTGTTTTTGCTTACAACAACTCGCTCGGCTTTGTATGGAGCCTTTTTTATATGATTATTTTCTGCGCTTCTACATTTTTTAAGCTAAAATATAGTATAGGAACGTCGGAACAATTTTTTTGGTAGTTGGGTTTTAAAAGCTTTTTATAAGATAAAAGTAGTTACGAAAATTGCATTGTACACTTTTTGAGAATATTTGGCTTGCAACTTTGGTCAGTATGAACTGGCTTAAACAGCAATCTGAGCAAATATTGTTAAAACGTTGATTTCAGTTGAATATTACCAGTAAAAAAAAAAATCGGTCGAATTCCGTTATGTATAATCTTAGATTGTATTTATTACTTTCTTTGCTTTGAATAGGTGCATTATGTTTTTGGTCATTACTTCCTTTGTAGTACAGTATACTGGCACACATGGCCAGTTGCACTTGATTGGTTTATGATTAATGAGGTTAAGGGTCCAACCACACTCGTTGACGCAATATTGCAAACACAAATTTGTTTGAGACCTCCGCCCATTGATTTTAACATTATGCTACTCATAATCTTTAAGTACTGTGCTTTCTATAGATATTTCCATTTCATTTATGCCTGCTGTTAAATGATGGATTAATATTATTGGTTTCAGTTGGAATCACTTTAAATTCATAAAACAAATTCTGCATACAACTAACTTTAGTCATAATGGTGAACAATATTTTAGTCCAACATAAATGAGTTTTGCCAACTACATGTCAATAACACATATGATCTCAAATTGATACTGTAACGCAGGACAAATCTATTATCAAATCACACAATCCTAGTTAAAACAAACATGTACTATTTGTAGTTAGTCTAGACATTGCCAATTAGTTGATGAATTATTTTTGATGGCACTTATTGATTGATTGTGTACCGAATGACCCGATGTCCTTTGCTACAGAGTGTGTACAAAAATAATCCGCTTCTACGAAAGCAGATGAGTCAAAGCTTAGATTAAAATGCGATAGCTAATGAAACAGGTCGAATTACATTAATTAATTGCAAGAATAATATGTACAATATTATTTTCGTTTGAAAGTAATTGTGTGTCTATTACAAGAATAGGTCAAAAAGAAATTTAAGAAGGCGCCCAACGTAAGGAATTTTACTCGATCATGACTTCACTTCGAAAAAAACTTACTGCTCGGTAAATTAAAACTGTTTGTAAGTTAGCATAGTTTGTAAAATTTGAAGAGCGAAAAACTATAATAATTATATCAAAAGGTATCAGACTACTACAAAAAGACCCAAAGTTAACACGAAAAGCGATAGAAAGTACAATATAATTAAAAAAATATATTCAATCAAACATCCTTTTATAAGGCAGTGATGTCATAAAAAGGAGCCTGCTTAATATGTCAGTTAGGCCCTCATAATTCGTATTTTTTTTACTTTTTCACGGTCGTCTTACAAAATGTTTAATGTTGCATCTCACATTGTTTGGCATACTTATGCAAATTCTGTATTGTTATGCTACTGAGGCTTGAAGCGCTAACTTAATATGGATATTTTAGTGAATTGTTTGTGCCCGTCTTGCTTTATACTGGCTTATTAAGTCTTTTAGTGCTGAAGATGCATTCACACCTCTATTGTAATTTTACTCGGCTTATGTAAAATATGGCAGCATGGAATTATTATATTTATGAAAAAAAAAATGTGCTTAATACGTTTAAAGTCCTACGGCCCTGACATTTTCTGTAACCTTTACAGGAAAATCGAATTGATTCACTTTGTTTTTAAGTATTGCTATCGTCAGAATAAAGTTCACTGACTACATAATACAATAACGCAATTTATTAAATTTTGACATAAACACGTTATAAGGAAAATGAAAAGTATTTCAGTAACTTAAGGAAAATTAACAACTTATTTGAACAACTTTTATCATGTTCGTTAAAAACACTCCAGCGAATCTAGCTCTCGATAAATCCAATAACGAGATACTTTTCCATTATCCTGGATTTCTAAGTTGAATCATAATAGACTTTTGGCTTCCGAACTAGATAAGGGAAATTCTTATTTATATCGAACCCAAGTAAGTACAGCTAGATAATAATTTAAAAATTCAATTAGTTCACTGGTGCGAAAGCCTTAACCGCGTTGGTTAGATTTTATTTTTTACTCCCTGATTCAGAACATAGAAAACGTTTTAGCGTTACGTGGAAAACACTTTAAAAATATACGTAAAAACTAGAACTGAACTTTGCGATCATACGGATACGTAGCTGACAATGCTATTAAAACTAAGTGAGGTACGGACGGTCCACGCCCGGTAACTTTGTAACACTAATATAATCGAATGGACGCTGTAGAAAAAGTGGAGGTGTTCGTACTAGTTCTCCTATTATTCACGTATCGAGTGGGCTATAACTCATGGGTGCCGAACACCTGTTCTTCTATTGCAAACAAACGGCGTATGATCGAAATTCACGCGGAATTGGATACTGTCGTGCCAAAGACTGATGCGATTTCGTGTTGGGTTCCGATGCGATGTACGTACTTGTATCTGTTTGTTGATTGTTGATAGTGCTGCTGGCTTGTTGAATTCCTTTACGCTTTGATTACCGTGCACAATAGTTAATTGGTCAATTATTCAAATCTGCGTGTAATTGTTGTTGAGCATCGTCGGTAGTAGTGATCAGAGGACGCACCTATTTTCATTACTAGGGAACAATCAAGGTGGGGTATTAGCATAATTTGCATTGTAGCGCACGCTGTCTGCTGCATTCACTGGTTGTTTAATGATAAAGCAATTTGTGGTGTTGTCTTTCTTTAGTTGCATGCATGAGTAATTAGATTAGGTTACTTACCACCCATAATCTTATCATATCAAATTTACAATTTTTAAAAACACGACGGGTGAAGATGGAACGCAGATTTTATAATATTTTCTATAAAAATGAAATTTAACTGAAGACAAACTATAGCGTCGATTAAGCCACTTTAATCCTTTTTGTATAATATTCAGCGACCAATTCATAGATAGCCTTTGTTGATGTTTAATTGAATCATAATATTATACGCTTATGAAGGCCCGGCTATACCAATACGTATAGAATATCTTTGTTTATGTTGTGCAACATCTGACATAATGCAGATAGTCTCAGGACCTATAATAACAATGAGGGATTTGGATTATACAACTGGATCTCTGGAAACAGTTATGCTTAGTAATCGATGCGGCATATTAGTTGCGTTTACACCTATGATATGAATTTATAATATGAGATAATTTGCTCGTAAGATTAGTATAATTTCGAAGACTATAGGCAGGTAAATATATTACTATATTACTTTGTTATAAGAATCGTATTAATATGACGAAACAATTATCTAGAAGTCAAATAACAGTTCCGTAGTCTTGTAATTCTTTCATCACGAAGAAAAAAAGTGTCATTTAAATTCCGATCAAGTTTTTAATTGAAATCGTAGACTAAAACGATGCCTATTCAACGACTTCTTTAAATATCACCGTCACTTTTGTAAATAGCTAAAAACGTTTTTATCACCATTTGTTGCCGCAATGATTGTCTTGAATCAACTAGGTGACGTAAGTACTATATTTTAGACATAGATTTGAAAATTATAGAAAAAAAAACTGCACTAATATAAGGCATGACACGACTTCACTGCTTCCACAAGGTACCGGTTTCCTAATCAATCACTAGTCGGGCATTCGGTACTCAGATTTTCCAAATAGAAAAACTAAGCAATCTTTGCAAATAGCCTGTAATTGGGAATAAGCTATCCATCTCCTTTTTCTCCTTTATTGTGTACGATATACTTATCAATGAATCTGCCTACATCTTTGATTGTAAGTATTTTTAGGTTTTAAAATAGACATGATGTCGTTTTAAAACTTAAAAATACTATGTCTATTATTACTTTGCAAACTAAAGCGAAATAGCCATGCCTATAAACGTCCATCATAATTCCTTCAGACCTCACTCGAAGCTATAAAATAGACATAAACTTGACTGTTTACGTTGTCTCTCAAATCTTTAATTATCGCAGTTAGCCGCCAGAGTGCGGTTCAAGGAATAAGCTTGGCTTAAGTAAGATTTCTACTATCGTAAATGTTACTTTTTACAAAGATTCGTGTTAAGAACACGAATCTTTGTAAAAAGTAACATTTATTTTATTAACATACGGGTATCAAACTGTAGATATTATTAGTACTGAGCGGTTCCTTACATTAGAAGTTTTAAAAAATGATGTTTGATTAAGAAGCTGTCATAAAATGTTTGTTAAATGGAATAAAGATACAAATATTACAAATTTATACAAATTAACTTTTGACATTTCTTATGAAGCTGATTCTGGAGTTGATAAAGTTTAGTACTTGGTTCGAAACGATTGTACGAGCATCGATACCAACTATCAACGGACCTAACTTCCCTATGCACTCACGACAACCCCCGCAAGCACTTTGCCTGTAAACGTCTAACTACGATAGCCCAATCGAAACACGATCTTATTCCGATAAATTCTGTAGAAAATTCATCCGACATTCGACCAAACACTAGGTTTGCACCTACGAGAATAGATTTTAATAGTGCTACGGTAAATTTCCTCCTTTTATGGTTGCCGTAAACTGTACGAAAGAGTTAAACAGCGATTTGCTGCTACCACAAATAGGAGTGTTTTATGGCTGTGTTAAAGCCCCTACCCATGTTTCGCTTTACTTACCCAATAGCTACGATCGGGACGACCCCGATGTATTGATAGAACCCTAAATAAAGTAAAGGTGGTTTTGATGTAAATGCTTGTTTAAGTCAATGAACCAACAACTACTTACACTACGAATTAACGTGGAACGTGGACGCGAAAGAAATTTAACACGGTGATATTTTCTTATTAAATTGCTGGATTAGCGATAAACAATACTTATAGCATTACTGTAAATTATGCAGCACGAAACAATAGAAATATAAATGTTGCACCTGTGTCGTCCATATGGGATTGTGGATGGAAGAATTGCGTCGAGAGCTCTCCCGATTGTCCGAGTAGTGTGCAACAAAGCCAGAAGTAGGGGCTTTTACACACTAATATATTCCGGTATCGAAGCTTGAAAACGGTTTGTTTTATCCTCTGACTGCTGTAAGTGAACGTGTAAATATGGTATTGAGGTTTTATGGTCGTCACGCTGCATGGCGACTACTGAAACTTCGATGGTGAGCGCAAAGACTTGATTTACGAACTCAGTTTATGTACTTCTTTACTCACGAGTGTTTACGAGCGCCTTAAGAAAATTAGAATAAAACTCGAAAGGCTATTTCGGGATTTTATTTTGCGGGTGTTAGTGAGGTTTAATGAGTAATGCATTGGTATAACAAAATCCCGTTTATAAACTGGTGTTTCAGGTGTTACTGTTTCATAAAAACATTAAAGTCATGCCTTAGCTAATAGATTTTTATAGAGGTTTGCTTTTAATATTAATTGTACTTGAATGTACTACAAATATGTAGTGACTACTTGGAAGGGTATTCCTAAAATTGTTCTACTTATTTGAACGTAAACTTAATGTAAATAAATATTATTCATCACCCGCGTTAATAACAACACTTACCGAGTGCGTGATTATGATTTGAAAAGCTAACATAATGTTCAAATATCTTAAATGTCTCACTACAAATTCATATTCAATTTTCTCATAAGTAGAGAGAATTAATTCAGTAGAAGGCTTTACTTACAAAGGTCACGGAAATTTCATACTTGGAATAATTGTGAGTTAGGTATACTAATTAAGATTCTGGTTTCATGAGTGTCTTGTTGCTTGGCCAGTTCTCTAGGTAAATAATGTATTTTGCTAAGACAAGCACTGACTTGAAATGCTTTTCTATTTGAAAGTCTTCTTCAATTGTTCCTTATAGCCTCAGATACGTCCACGTGAATAGGTTATCTTTTCTTTAAAAGTATCTCACGTGTATGTTAAGTTATAAACTTCCACCAAGATTTATTCAGCATTTTTTACGTGAAGAAGTAAAAAACACCAATCCTTACAAACTTTCGTATTCATAATTATTAAGAATATGTGTATATGTGTATGTATATAATATCCCATTTCAGTTTCAAGCGATTTGTAGACCGACAAAATTGATTAAGAAACGTTTTATATAGTAAATTTGCTTCAAAATGTATAAATTATTTAATCCAAATTAAACGAACATAAAACGCGATATAGTTCAAGGACATCACTACCAATCTAGCAAAAGGCGCGCCCCTATGACCTACTTTGTTAAAATACTAGAGGCCACCCGCGACTTCGTCCGCGTGGAAACCCTTCTTATATAAATCTCGATCGCTCCGGAACTCCGGGATAAAAAGTAGCCTATATGTTATTATGGGTCTTCAGCTACCTACATACAAAAAATCATCTTAATCGATTCAGTAGTATTTGCGTGAAAGAGTAACAAACATCCACACATACATTCTCACAAACTTTCGCATTTATAATATTAGTAGGATGACTGAAGGAATACTCTTCATGTTTCCCTCATAACAGATACGCTAGTATCACATGCAAGCTAAAGTGTTGGTAATTAGCATTCGTTAACACCTACACGAGTAAGGTAATAAAATCTCCTGTATAAATAATGAGTGCAATTCGTTGTACGCTACCACTTGCGTGCATGTTATAAACAAATGTACGTCTAGTTTACGTCGTTTGTTATTTTAGATTCTCATTTTACATTGTTTTTCAACCATTTTTTTATAATCTATCTAGTATTTGGCTTTATTTGGATTGTTTAAATGTTACTAATATTATAAATGTTTGGCTATGGATGATTGTTAATGAATCACTCCAAAACTTCTGCAAGTTGGTACTTTGATGAAATGTCGATTATGAGACAATTAGTAAATACTTTTCACTCTGGAAATCTTTTCAAGCGATCGAAGTCGCCGGCAGAAGCTAGATATCATTTGAATTTGAATATGCTTCCAACTTAAAATAATTGAACTACAAAACCTATTAACACCTGAAAATAATAATATTTAGGAATAAACAACAATCTTTGCTCCTTAAAACGTAAAAAGGAGGCTCCAATATTCTTATCTTTCCGGAAAAATCAAGTTTTTAGCTGCAGCACTTTAGTTTTACTTGAGGCAACCCTGCTTGCTCGTATATTTAAGGGATTACGGTACAGACTGCCGTTTAGCCTAGCCTTGCCTAGCCTTCCTAGCGTTTGTATAATTCCCTTGTGCTTTCATAAAACTTAATTAGTTAAATGCAAATATGTTGGCGTGTTTGTATATGAACTAATAATGAAAATTGAAATGAAAAATATGAATGCTTTTGGTAGAATTCGAGTGAACTGTTCTGTTTATTTTATAACGTGCACACGTTTAGTTATTTTAGCGTAATAAACATGCTATGGTTATTATAGTATGTAATTATTTCAATTAGTAGCACAGTTATTTTATGTGATTTTATTTGAAGTTTCATAGTAATTGCAGTAGCTTGTTTTTGGGCGAAGAATATATTTTATATAATTGCTGAAACATGTAGAAAAAAAGTAGATACAAGAAAGAAATTCGATACACTTCAAATTTGTTCAAATACTTGCGCCTATTAAAGTTCTTGTAAGAAAATCGAAGTACTATGCCACTTATACCTATATTTCTCGAAACCATATTACACAGAACAAACAAACGTTAATCCTATTTACTTAAATACAAATATTTTGTTAAGAAATACATTGTACAAATACCATAAAATACTAAATCCTAAGTGAAAACCCTAAAGCGGCTGAAATTTAATAAAGTCGTAACTAAATATGATGTATGCTATTTATTTTACTTATTAAGACAGTACTGTGACCTCGAGGACGAAAGGTGAAAGGTGGAAAACCAAGGATTTGTCGTCAGAGGTCAAGAGTGACAAAAGGGTAATGTGGTCTGACCTAATACAAAAATATCTCTTTTGTTTCATCATTTCGCAAAACCTATTTTATGATAGTGTTTGCTTTCATTTTCTACATGACGTGACCTAAGGCCCAGACGAAATAGGCTTTTGTTTAACTATGTATTGCTAGTCGTAGATTAAATCGAGTTTTGGAAAATGATGTGTGCTTAACTGCTTCTGTGGCGTGGTCGGTTTTATACCAACGTTGATCAAGAGGTCACGGGTTCAATTCGTAGGTCCGGCAAAGTAGTATTGGACTGTTGTCATTTATATTTAAATACTTCCTTCGCTTTATTACATGTGCTTTATATTGTATTGCGAACAGCTCTGCTTATACTTTCGGATATAACAGTCGTGATGTAAGTATGTAATATCTATTAAATTGTTGTCTAGCTGTGTGTGTCCTAATATATTCAAGGATTACCATCCCTACTTTTCATACAACACAATAGCGCTTGTTTTCGTAGACTAACTGAAACAAACATTTCTTAATCTCACCGATCGTTTACCAATCAGTGAATGCAACTGACTATGAATGCGTCATGCATGACTGTCATGTTGCATTCCATATAGTCCATACACACTTGCGCTAGTGAAAAAGATAATCCTATCGAACAAATATTTGCTTCGGTGATGGGCAAAGTTATAATTACGAACCTACCGTCCGGAACACTCGAACCTTTTGTCAATAATTAACTGTGTCTACAAAACATATATGTACTGTAAGAATATAAATACGCTGTAACCGTTCGTACATTTAATTAGCGAGACAAAACACTCACCGTGACAAAACTCGCGTTAAACGCGCGAACACTCGTGCAAAACGCGCCTTACTGTATCTGTCAACAAAATCTTCAACAAAGTGTTCTCACTAGAAACAATGTGTACAGATTTATAGGGTCGTTAATAGTTCTACGTGATGGATACTCGAGAGTGCCAAACGGCAAGCACCTACTTTCAACGCAATCTCTCGGTACATGTTGTTTAATCTAACTACACAGGAGCGGGAACAATGTGCAAACATTTGTAATCCCGGCCAAGTTTCGCAATAAATAAAAACTTTGTATGTACTGCTATTTGTGACGAGACAGTTCACGATGGATTATATTGTGTACTAGAAACTGTGTGTATGGGACTTTGTATGCTTTGATGTGCTTATGCCCCATAGCGATTTGGCAACAATGAGTTGTGCAAGCTTGGGTTCATATCTGTTGTGTAAGCCCTTCTTTCATCTAACAAACAGGGTAATATGATAAGGCTGAATTATATTCGTAGCTGTCACGCCTGTAGTTATGCGTAACTCTATTATGTTCTTTTTGCTCTGATTCTTACGTCAGATTAGTCGGGACTTTTTGAATGCGACGCAGAGATAAAATGGGAGCGCTGTTTTACTAATTTAGTTATGTAAGTAATATTCTCGCTTATTTTAGTCTAACATAGGCAAAGCTATTATTTCAAAATGTGTTTTGAATATTAGTTCAATACCATGTTTCGGGGATATAATTGGGTGGATTTGCATCAGTCCTGTTTATCGAATGTTTTAATTAGTACAATGGTTAATCCCCATTATTTTATGCCAAGTTCCTCCTCGTTATTGTTTGTACATATGTATTATTTTATTTACTAAAATTTGTATTGGTAATATCATTAGCTACTTTAATCTCACATTATTGACTTGTATACATAGTATTTTCAAAGCAACATATTTTCATTCGAATAAAACAAGGCAACACCAATGACTTTTCGAAGTTATTTGTGTATTAGAAATAGTAAATTATTTAAAAGTTAAAGAAAAACATCGTGATGAAACCTTGCATGTGTTAAAATTGTTTAAAGCATTTCTTGAAGGTCAAAAGTCCCTAACCCGCACATGGCCACCATGGTGGCCTCAAAGCCCAACGCCTCCCTCCGGAAGAAACCCTTTGCCCATCAAGGGTATATTTGTATTTCCTAGTAATGGGTAAGAATAGCTTTTTTTATTTCGGTAATACTTAACTGATTAATAGTCGATTATCCACAAACAAATCAACATACCGAAAACAGCTAATTAAAGAACATTATCATTATTCAAAGTTTCAGAAAGTATACTTTAATGACTAAACACGAAGTTCATAATAGTTTGTTTGCTTTTGTTCTTACGATGTAACGGCACTTGTTACAGTTTAATATACTAAGTTATCTGCTCAGCCAGTTTATGACCTACCTGTTTGATGGAGTTATAAAATGAACCTTTATAGGCGTAGACAATGTAGGTTGAAATATGATTCTTACTTAGTTGTGTATTGCGGATTTAGATAGCTTAAGTTTATCTTATTTATTGTGATCGAATCATAATAAATATGTTTAAGGACCAGTTTCAGTAGCTCGATTCTCAACCGCTATCGACTATCGACAACCTTCTAGCTACCGATAGATTTTGTATGAAACTCTAATCAGCGCCTCTAACGGGCGTGATAGGAACTATTTTGGCAGTAAATTTTACTCGACAGTACCGACTGTAGAGAACCGCACTAGAAGATATTTGACAGATAAAGTGAAAGCAAATGTATGAAAGAATCTGTCATGATGATGCCTCATAAGCTAGCTGAATGCGGTGAAACAGGATATTAAATGTATATTTATAAGTGTTTAACTAACAAGTCTACCATTTCCCGCAGGATTTTGTAGGCTTTACATAAAGCTTGAATTTTCATTAAAACTGCAACAACAACAAAAGCACTTTTAACTCGTAACAATCATACTTTAATTTAGTTCGGATTCCACTGCTAATTTTCCAATACGTTATGACACCCATTACCCGCATTTTGCATACATAAATACCAAATATCAACAGCAATAGGTGACTTTTAGTGTTATCGATTGTGACTGTCGGAGCCTGTGGTTATGAACGAGCGTAGGCCGAAATCCCAAAATTGTTTTCACATGTTTCCAACTGCAATGAAACACTTTTGCCTGTTTTATTTACGCGGAAATGTCTCTAAAGCTACCGAAAACCAAAATTGTCGGGTTATAAATCTCTTGTTTACTCATTAATGTATTTTTGTACAAGGTTTGTGCATTATTTGTTTTTATTTTTTGTTTAAATGACTCCTGCACGGTTGTTATTTAGAAACGTTTCGTCGAACTCATAACTGAAAAATGCAATTCGTATAATTATGTATGTATAGAGCCCTACATTTTATTTTGGTGGAACAAACAAACAAAGTTATCTCTTTTATCTGAAAGCAACTGCAGTTTGTATAATTGGGAAGTATTTGGCGCCTTACCCAAATGCATTTAACATGTAGTTAATATATTTTGTTCAGATTTCGCGACATTAATATACAGTTGTACATACATTTGCCGGGAGTGCGCGTCGGAATGTGAGTGCACGGTTGATGTTGTGCCAAGTAGGCCCCCGACGACTCTCAATTAAATCAGTTCTAGACTGCACGTGAAAAGCTATAATTAGCTTACTTTTGTGTGTCATCTTTGTTTCACAATAAACACAGTGTTGAGTGTTTTTTGTTCTATTTTTAGACACGTCATGACTTTATGAGTAATTTTAAATTCATTCATGTTGTCGTCATGTCTAGTAGGTATTCTCTATCTTATTATGACAGAGGTTTACTATTATACGAGGCGTGATGAAGTACATGCATGAAAGAGTCCTCGAATCACTTTTTTGTAATAACACAGGGTTGTTTTCAGCATTAGATTAAACCTTCCTTCATCAATATGGATTTTGCTCTCAATTTTTTTTCATTCAATCTCGTGTGTATTTTATTTATCTCCAAACAGCAGCAGTACCTCCGCTCTACATTCATATATTATTATATGGACTTCAAATGCTAAAACCAATTTCTATATTTTGCTATTCAACGGGGTTCGCCTATATTCTGCAATTCTGAACCACTAGAGTTTCATTTCACGTTAGGTTATGATGGATCGTGTTTATATTTGGAATGGAGATTTCAAACTACTGATTATAATTCCGATATCGTTTGACACCGATCTTTCAGGATAAGACAATTCCAGATTTCTGTATTCAAATTAACAAAAAGCACTAAATTCTAACTATGTATTGTCCATTTACAATGCAGAAAAAACTTGTACACATAAAATGAAAAGGTTTTGCTATATTCTTTTTGATCACTAGGAATTTGAAACAAAACATTTTACATTTCTTCAATATTAATTTGGCAGTTTTGTCGTTAAAGTGTTGTGGAAACCATACTTAACTTTTAGATTAATCATCAGAATTACACTACAAACACGAAGACCAGTTATAAGCCAGAAACATATTTAAGCCAATACATATAATCAAGCAGAAAGCAAACTAAACTTTCAACTTATAAGAAAAGCCCTTTATAAGTTCGTGCCTAACAGATAAATGAAAGCTATTTATAGATACAAGTTTGTATCTAGCATACTAATTGAATAAGTACTAACAACCTCGTGTAAGGAATTACTGACGCTTATTATACTGGATGAACCCGTGGGCGAAACATTCAATCAATTACTTGTACCTTATTACTTATAAAGAATGACTTTGTATTCATGCGCTTGTATGGAACTTAATCAAGTTATGTATTATAGTGTAGAGACTTGAACCTTCTTAATTAATCAACGATGTATTTTTATTTGAGATTAGTATGCGAAATACTTTCTGCTGAACTGATTTCAATGAGATTTGTAAGAACGATAAACAAGGTTTTCGGTAAAGAACTTCAAAGATTCTAGGTACTTATGTAGAGCTGGAAACAAATAATTTATTAATTTTAATAATCTCAAAGAAACAATGGCGCTCTGGGAATTTTTATACATTGTCATGGCAAAAGAATTCAGTTCAGGAGTATTCTAAAATGATATTTCTTTCCTAAGTTAAATAATACCGCTGTATCGAATTCCGACGTGTTTGTTATTCGTACTTTGAAACGGCTCCTATTTATGGAATTATATTAAATGACACGCATTGTTCTTACAAACGGAATACAACGGAAAACAATTCATATGAAAAGATTATTTGTTACTCGGATAACAAAATTTAAGCCGCTCATATCGTCACGTTTGTGATGCTATCATTATACGTATATTTTTCTATATGTATAGGTTATGTAACAAGATGAATTTGGTTTCACTAGGAGTTAATCATCGGCCGTCACAGTCATAATTTCGAAAGTTGGTCCGTTATTCCGAGCTCCATAGCCCACATCGGCTTATTTCATGCACCTAAAAAGGCTTAACAAGAAAAAGTAGAATTTTTGAAAGCCGTACCACAAACTTTGGACCGAAAACCTAGAGTACGTCCTCAGTTCGCCACTCAAATTCCCCGACAAATTAACCCAATTTTTCATTCATGTCATTCATTTTAATGTAACACATATATGAAATGGATTTCCACATTGTAGGTTTCTCAACAATGTATGAACAAGGGTCGAAGGACAAATATAAAGGAGCTTGAACACCCACTTAGAACATGGCCTCATTTCGTCCGGAAACAAATCTTGGCTACGCCCTTGAAGTTTTAGGCAGATGGATATGTAGCATCGTGCCAAGTCTCTGCGGGGAGCATTGACCAAATTACGGTTACGATCCATTTACTATTCGTGATTTCACACACTATTAGCAGATTACTATGAAGGACATAAGTAGAATGGTTCGTGCGGGTAAGTAATGAATGTGTTGCGAGTGCAATGATCTCAAAATCTCGTCTATATATTTTCTCGTAACCGCAAAAAAGTCACTAGATTAATTTCATTTTGCAGTACGGATTTTTTTTTATTTGTTATAAAATTCTTCTCTGTTTTTAGTTTTATTATAGCAGGTGTCTTAGACTTATTAAAACCTATAAAAAATATATCTAAAAGTTTATTTTAAGTGCCATAAAGTCGTCCTGCTACTCGTTTAGTAGGTTATAAATAGGTTGCGGTACATACTCGCAATATTAAAGTTTCGCAGCACCGACAATAGTGTATTACTCAAGTGGTATAACGTATAACGTATAATACTCATTCTCAGTCTATTGTGGAGTCCAGGATGCTGTTGGCAATCCTCAGACCATTATTATAGTTTGAAGTACTGCAGTTATTTCTGTTAGTGTCCGTTGCCAAGTGGACACTTTTAACTGGATCGTGAGCTTTATATGTTGTGTGCAGGTAAACGGTTGTGAGATTTTCTTAAAGTCAAAATACTAGAGTAAATTTGCTTCGCTTTTGACTTAGTGTCGCAATAGTGTAAACTGATAGACAGAGAAATTTGTTTTACGTTTCTGTGCAATTTTATTGAAAGTCTGAATTCATTTTAAGTCATTTGATTTTCCTCGGTCAGAGAATTAGTAGTTTATAGTTTTATATTGTTTTAGTGATTTGCTATTTAGATAGTAGATTTATGTCGTCATCAGTTTTTATGTAAATCTAAAATGAAAAATGTAACATAATGTATCTCAAACACTGTAAATGTAAAATTCTGTTAATAAGCTGCGCTAACATTCAAATTACATACACTTTGCGCAGCACTATAATGCTAAAAAAAATAGTTTATAAAAACATAAGAACCCATTGAATGAATCTCTAGACTCCCACCTTCACGGACAAATTGCAGAAGTAAACGGTATTATTTTCCCGAGAAGTGCAAACGAGTAAAACTTTTATTGAGCATAGCACCGGTTTATTGCAGCCAGCGATAGAGCAAGACATCCTACGCCACGTGATCGCAATACAAATTTAAAACTTTTCTTCTTATATTACCTACTGGTTGTGAACTTGTTATGAGAGCTGCTAGTATGACAAATGTCTTTGCTCAGTGAGACACTAGATTATTCAGTTTATTGAAGTACTTTAGCTCTGTTGGTTTTGTGCTGTAAAGTAGCTCTTACTGTTGTATTTTGAAAGAGGTATTCTAAGATCGTGGTCATCATCCACATTCTTTGTCTAAGCTCTGCACTAAACGTTTTCTTAATTACGCCAGTCATCCAAGTACATCTGTTCAGGTACATTACGTATGTTGCAACCACCTATCCTAGAATATTTGCATTGTCGAAATGTTGAACTTAGTTTGCAGCTTCCATTAAGCAATAATGCGTGCACTCGACGTAAAATTCAATGACATCATTATCGCACGCAGCTAAATAGAAATTCGAGTTCGTCGGTCAGGTAGGGCAACGCATCCAGGATGTGTAGTGGACGCGTCGTTGTGCCATTCACAGATCGCATCGTGATACTAATCGAAATGGCCATTGTGCGAGTCCGGATGCAAACCGCACGCTCCAATCTCGCGCCCGGCACAATGCACGCTAGTACCGATACTTTACCCGCCAGGGCTACCGCTAACTTCACGGTAATTAACTCTAATCTCATTCTACCAATATTGGATCCAATACCCCCACGTATTTGCTAAGTTTTCCCAATTAATTACAGCCCATTTTCGTAGGTAGAGTTCCTTGTTTTAGTAAATCAGAGAACCAATCAACTGTTGCCAAACATTCAATTAATTTCTTCTCAATACCAGATTTAGATTGCGTTACATAATACTTTTGCTAAATTATCGCTTTTCATTCACGCAAATCGGATTTGGTTGCAAGTTTTTTGCGTGGGTGCTGGTTGTGACACAATTTGTAATAGAAGTTACGATATAATAGAATACGGGAATTAACGCGAACACGCATTTTACCTTAAAATGCCTAACGTTTCGGCGCAGGTTGCACTCGCCGTGGTCCCAGCGGCTGGGACCACGGCGAGTGCAACCTGCGCGCCGAAATATAATGTATAATAGAATTCCCGTATTCTATTATACATTAAACGTGCAACGCGAGAGTTTGAAAGTTATGAGAAGTTACGATATTTTAATGAGAAAGAATTCTATCAAAATGTTTCTGAATCATTCATTACACAGTGCTCACACGCTAAATACTAATGCGTCTATTGCGCAGTAATAAATTCCCAATGTTCAGTGTCAACCCTACATATCACAATGATATTTATCTAACTAAAGTATAATCAGATATTCCGGCACGAATGAAACCGTTGCATCTGGTAGTACATGGTACAGTTGTGCAATTATGTTCACCGACCTTATAATTATGGGGAAATATGCTGTGACACTTTTAATTATAAAGCCTTACTATTGAATTTGTGATACTATTTGTTTTAAAACAGATAGCCTTCTGATAACAATACACTGAAATAACATAATAATACCTAGTTACTTCATGTTGAAAGTTTCTTTTTCCTAGTATAATTGAAAATATTAAAATAACATAAATGTCATTGTCAGCATTCCATCGTAATTATAATACAAAAAAATAGTTTTAAAATAAATTAAAAAAAAATCTATCATTCAAGTAGGACTGAAATACATCTTTACATATACATACATATAATGCGATATCAAGAATCTTATTTACATTAATTATTATCTTAAAGATAAATTATAGGTAAGTAGGACTAATACATATCGGTCTAAATACATGCATTTGTACTTAAGCGGCCAGTGTCAATTACCGGTACATACCTTAGTTGACTGTCAATATTAAGTAGGTACTAATGTATAATAGAATACGGGAATTAACGCGAACACGCCGAAACGTTAGGCATTTTAAGGTAAAATGCGTGTTCGCGTTAATTCCCGTATTCTATTATACATTAAACATGCAACGCGAGAGTTTAAAAGTTATGATTAAGTAGGTACTCTCGGTATAAAATGATAACCAACAAAACTGGAGCGCGATTCTTAGCCACTATCGACTGTCGACAACTGGCTAGCTATCGAGATATTTTGTATGAAAATCTGACCAGCGCCTCTAGCGGGGGGCGTAGGAACTATTTTGCAGTACATTTTATATTTCAGACTTTTGATACTCGATAGTACCTGCCGACTGTAGATAATCGCGAAACTGATGATATTTTAACGTCAGTTGCCCAAAATTAATACATTTTATCAACTGAAATTAAAATCATTTCATATTACTGACCGCTGCGAGCTTTACAAATTCATTTGTTTCGAATTCTTTGTTTGGTTATAATCAATTTAATAATGAGTCGAAACAAAATAATATTATGATATTACTGATGTTTGAAAGGGATATTTATCATTAAAGTGCATTGAAGTCAATCGTGCTTGTTTTTGTATTTCATTAACCATCCGGGCTTTTGTTTACATGAAGTACTTAATTATATTTTGATGAAAGTCATTGAACTCGTTAATAGAATAAGAGTAAACGTATTGTCGTCTTCCGGGCATTGTTCTGTGCGCCGGCTTAATATTTACAATCACAGTCATTAAGTCCATAAAACTGTCTTACAAATGTACAAATTAAACCTTATATACAAACATAATACGACGCCTGTTATATCCGAAGCTAAGGTGTAGGTCTTCAGAATATAGCCATATTTCGCTCATGTCAATGATTATGTTAGTTCTATGTAATTGGGGGGAAACTATCGTCATTTACCGGGTACATAATTAAACTCCGTTCAAAACTTTAAAAATATTCTAATATAAAAAAAAACATCAGTAATAGTTCGCCCGACCCGAGAATCAAACCGGGGACTTCATCAGTTGCAGTCAGGGATACTATCCACCGCGACAAATAAAAGCTTGTAAGCATATTATAGAAATAGTTTCTTAACACCACTTTAGCAGTCAAATTAGTTATTAAATTATACAGCTAAAAACAAAAGTCAAATATTTATATAGTTCGAATTAGTATAGGAATCTTAATAGTTTGCCCTTACATACAAGAGTGGTATGTTAAAAACATAAAAGGGAAATTCTTTCAGAATTCTTTGTTAAGTTGGTTCTGTGAATTTCAGAGCGCATCTGGTGTGTAAACAGAATTCCGACATCTCCACTGACTTTGATTGTAATATATTACTTTACGGCTAGTTTTCAAACATCTTGGAGTATTTTGTTTACTATTGATATGGAGTTTAGGAGCGTGTGAGTTTTTGGAAGAGAACAAAACAATATTTAAAATCGTAAAAATACAATACAATAAAAAAAAATGAACTTCAATGTGTCGATACGGGTTTGATTTAACAGCAGTTTTAATTCTACAGACTTGATAGGTCGACTGTACCTATTTAATCGGAAACTTAAAACAAAATCAAATGTATATAGGCTAGTTTTAAAGTTCAAATTTTAGATTAAAATGTTGTCAGTATCATTAAAATAACGAAACGAACAAACTGTTGTAAGTATTTCTCAATATAATTTTCAGTCGCATTGACTGATCACAAGATTGACCATATTTGCTTATACCTGTACGTCTTGTGTAGATGTAATCACGTTGGCGCTTAGTGCAAACACGTAAACACATATCAATTATTGGGATTTAAGCCCATATTGCTTATTCAATGCATGCTAATGTACGACCGAATTGCTGTTTGAACTCCGGCCAAAAGACATAAGCACAGGTAAGGTACTTGGATGCATTACAGTTTCTGCAGTTTAGAGGAAATATTGATGCATTAAAACACTTTTAAACCTTTGCTTGAATGAGAAGCTTAAGATTCTAATACATAAGTGTGAATAGAAAAGTTTAACCAGACAACAGTCTTTACTAGGTACAATTACAATCACGTAACTATTTGATAAGAAAATAGAACACTTGAAGCCAAATACTAAATCACTTTGTCTTAAATGAAAACGGAGATCGAAACGGAGCATTAATAAATAATAGAAATTCGGGCGTGGAACGAAATTGTAGTAACATTGTATTATTCAAAAGCTCTCCGCGCTCGAGTTCTATGTAACATCGCGTTTATCCAAATTCCTAGACGTCCCGCAGACAATTTGAGTATAAAACATAAAAGCCAGAAGCTTTCGTTCCGGCAGCTCAAAGCAAAAATGTCCAAAAGCCTAGTCTGCTCGGTTTGAAACCTTTTCAAAAGTCAAACGGGATGTGTCGTGTTTATACTTTAATTTGCCGGGATTTCGTCGACGTTGCAACCCCTGGATCTGTCGACATGCAAAATTGAAATGTAAACACAGTGAACGTTTTTAATCCCTCGAATTAAGTACGTGGGTAAAAAGTAGCAAGCTAAAATTGTTCGGCTGAGTTCGGCTATCTGCTGAATACTAATGTTGATGTTTGATTTCGCTCCCGTGAAAAATTTATACAGACTCGAAATTATTCATCAGGCGGAATCTCTGTTAAATTGGGACGCAAAGTAATCTATAGCTAAGGATAAAGGGGAAGTTACACGATGTGAGTTTGAACGCGGTTTACAAGATACGGGTATCTGGTATCTTGCGATCTAACTTATGTGTACTGTACCGAACTGCTAGGAATAAATTTGTGCCGCGATTTGCGCTCTCGATAATTGGATAATATACTACTTTTTTCTAAAAGTAGTCTGTTCCTATACTTCTCGATTATGCTGCTATAAACTTAACCTTTTACTGCTAGGTCAATACCAAAACCATTAATTTTGGAAACATGAAAGCTCATTTTAACTAAAATAATTGGGAGATCTTACGGCAACAGTGAAACATTGCCTATTAATTGAACAAAGGAAATTATTTGCTAATTTGATCTAACATAGTCTGAATAATGGTTGAAAGTTTCAACGCGAATTCACTCCATGTAACAGATGCCTTAGAGCGCTGTTGTGCGAACTACAGATTACCTGTTTGTAGCCATTGTCTGGCAATTTAATTTCATTACAACCGGATAACTCTGCGCTAGCTAATTGTAGCGGTAGATGAAGGTAGACGTACTGCAGTAGAGTTAATCATAAACTGTGAACACGTAAAATTATGGATATCTCAACGAGTACCAAGTTATTATTCCAGGACGGGAATATTCATCATGTTGGCGAGTCAAGAACAACGCTAGCCTCGCAAAAACCTACTTAGTCTTTATATAAATGAAGAATATAATACTACACCATTATTCCTTATAGAGATTGCCCGCATGCAAATAACATTATTATTAGTTTAGTTTCTGAAGAGTCGTCTCGAAATTTTGATTTCAGTGGTTCGTAATCACTCCTGTGCCCTCAAATATAAATAAGTATAGTATTCGGGTTTGAATTTCAAATATTGAGAATATGTCAGTGCTCTATCTAAGTAATGGCAGTTATAGATTAGAGAAGTTAATGTGCTTTACCAGTCACGCAAAGTTAGCACATACGCGTATGTAAAGCACGTACGATCGATCAATCTATGCAGCAGAAATTTAGCCTCGCACCCAAAAAGTTTACTCCGTATTGAACACAAAATTGACTGTTACACAAGTCAGCTGAATATTTAATGAAAAACCTTTTCGTATCTTGTTAGCAATTCAAAAACTCATTCGTATATTACTGATAGGTCAAACAAATGTAAAAAGGAGAGGAGTACTGACCCTCTTTCTCTCGGTGTCAACTTCGTCGTCCAAGTTCATTAATTTCACAGACAATATCGGATTTCTGTCCTGTCGACAGAGCGTAATTTACAATGATTGGAATTTTTAATAGGCAGCCAAGCTTGACAAGTAAGCAAGGACCAATTCGTACAAATTATTTGATTTAATATCCTTTCTTCTGACAAGTTAAATGATTCTCCAGTGATGTGTATCGTTCAGTCGACTTCATCTTTGTCCTTTCACGATTCCTTTAATTACATTTTTTCATTAGTATTCTTTCACTAATTGAAAGGCAGTTAGCCGAATCCTTTAGCAAAAACTCCTTTTATTTATTATTCTGTAAATTGAACATTGTTTAAAACCTCGCATTACTGGACGGCCTAACTCATCTAAGACTTCGTTGGTTAGTTCACAATGACACCTAAGTAGTATTTGCGTAGTACACCAACTTTGAACGCCCTTTACTTACTAACGATTTCCCTTGTACAACAAAGCTAGTTATAATTAATTTCAACTAGTCTTCGTAAAGCCAGAGTTATTTAGTGTTCGAAATCCGAGAATAATGATTTGGCAGTTCTAAATACTAAATTTCAAATGTTTCCATTGTGACACGACAAAACTACTATCTAATTTAAACAATAGCTCGATTCTCTTCCACTATCGAATACCAACAACCGGCTATCTATCGAAAAACGCTGAATGACAATCGGTTAAGCGCCTCTAGCGGGCATCACAGAAACTATTTTGGCAGTACATTTTAAATGTCAATCGCTCGATACTCGAAAGTATCGACTGTACAGAATCGCACTGTTGTAGTGCGATTACCAAAACTTTATGAAATAGTGTACGAATACTGAGCAGTGGTTGAAGTACCGTATAATAAGCTACTCATAATAACCCTAATATGTTTGTGTTTCATTAAACAAGTAGACTAATTGATTGGTGGTGCGGCAGACATGTCTGAGACGCGTATGGCTTTGAGCGGAATGTCTTTGAGTTCGTGAAGTGTAGTAAACCAAGTATGTATGTGTCTAGGTCGCCGAGTGAATTGTAAATGCAACCTGTTCCGCTAAACGATTGTCTCGTCTAGTAGTATGTGGGTGAATTAAGATTATTTACGTCGAATTGGTAGTTCGTACTGTCTTGGATACTCAATTAGAATAATTAGGCAATACAAGTTACGGATGACAATACTGTCAATGATTGTAAATTAGGCATTTGTAAACAATATTTTCAACGCGGGATATCACCGCATTTTGGATCGCATGCAGTTTTCCAAGATCTTGAAATATATTCTTAGTTATTTGATACCAATACTCCTTATCTTAGACGACTTGCTACAAAAGGTGTGGGTAGTGTATGAAATTCGATTTGTTGCGGAGGCAATTTAATTGTTCGATTAGTGCAATATATTTGATCAAATAAACTCTTTTATTAGACGAATTTTAATAGCCTCATTGATTTTCTAAAAGAAAATTCGTAGTAAATATTCAACAACAGGAAACAAGGGTTTGAAATCAGCAAACGCACTAGCGATTAGTTATCTGGGTGCGAGGCAGAAGTGGGTCACAAAATACACCAAAATTTGGTAAAATTTACCCAATTTGCATTTCGCTCGTGTACCGAACATTATCTTTAACGGAACCATGAACCGGTATGAACCAGTTGTAAATTGTAATTACGCAATACTCGTATACATTTACATAACATTGTTTTGGGTTATTGATTATAATAATCCGATATTGGTAATCTCACAAAGGGTGTTGAAGGCTTGTAATTGGCTGAATCTGCATGCTCACTACTATGGGATTAAAGCTTTTGATACCATGCTGACCTGTATTTCGGTTATAGTATCGATTACTATTGATGTACTAATATAATTAGATACTATGAACTAGCTTTTGCACGTGATGTACAGGGATTTTCTGAGGTAAAATTGTGTTATCCAAGTTGTAAATTATCAGCGCACCAGAATCCATTTAGTAGTTTTGAGGTAATTGAGTAATGCACATTCGTAAAAACAGCCAAAACTTTTCAATTTATAATATTAGAAATATAATTTATTCGATTAACGATTGCACTATATGCGACTCACAAAATGTTCACATTATTCGAGTCTGCTTTGAGCTCGAGTTTTGTATCTATTTTCCTTATTTATCTACCTACTACATACTTAAAAATCCAAATAACATTTTTAAATTAACTTAATTAGAAAAGTGTTTGTAGAGTCCTAAATCACAGTATCAATCAATGAAATTCAATGTTAGCTTTCATTTTACTTCTTGGTACACGTGTCAAACTAAATTAGACCGTTACATACATACTACCATACCATACCATTGCATTCGCGGAAATGTATGGGACGTATTAACGTTTGATTATTTTAGGCAACTACTAGAACCGGCTAAATTCTTGCAAAAACTACTTTGTGTTTTTCGCAGTAGTTTTAAATTAAATTACAAAGGTTTTGAATAAACATCGTCTCTATAAATACATGCATACCTATCATCACCCCAGATATACTCGATGAGTAAGCAGAGGTCATTATAATACATCCACATCTCGCCATTAACATTGTTACCTAGTCCTATGTAACATATTATACTAAGTACTACTATCTATACTAATATTATAAAACTGAAGAGTTTGTTTGTTTTTTTTTGTTTGAACGCGCTAATCTCAGGTACTACGGGTCCGATTTGAAAAATTATTTCAGTGTTAGATGGCCCATTTATCGAGGAAGGCTATAGGCTATATATCATCACGCTACAACCAAAAGGAGCAGAGTAGCAGCATTTTTTTTTTATAAAAACGGGGAGAATTATGGCCCATTCTCTCCTATACGACGAAAGCGAAGTTGCGCGGGTCAGCTATGCTAATATAAATAAAAAAAACCAGCATCTTGCTCGACCCGGGAATCAAACTCTAACCCTTTTGATAAGCAAACGTGCACACTAAAAAGTAAACCCAGAGGGAACTATAAATTCGTAATCACTATTAGCAGTTGAACCTTACTACTGTCCTTTTATGCGAATGTATTTCTCATGATGACGTCACGCCTGTAATCTCATAGAAGTACGGAAGGGACCCCTTAAAGGAAGAGTAATATCGTACATTCAAGGGTTACAGGTAAGGTGTTACGTGATAAGACGTCACACCGTTACCGCTTATTGGGGAGGGTTTTATTCCGAATGTTATAGCGCTTTTTACGGAAAAATCCCAGTTAAAAACGACATCAAGTGATCTTTAACGTTGTGTAAAAGTCTTGATATACGAGCAGATTTTATTTATTTACCAATTATTTTTATAACACATTTATTTAGTCCCAGATGATATAGATGTCCCACAAAACTACCGACGCAGTTTGACTGAAGAATCGAAAATTATTGTACTTACATGATTATAATTAGTGACAGGTTTTCAATAAAGTGCTCAAAACTTTACTACATCTGATTAAATCGCTTCCCAAGCAAGAGAGCTATAGTGGATGTTTATTATTATATAAATAATAATTGTATTTTGCTGGTAATTAATTTCCATCTAATTTTTATTCGATCGCGCTTCTTGCACAGCGGTAGAACAGATAAGCTCACTATTTTCTTGTTCAGTCAATGTCTTGCATCTGCCGATTTACTATACAATACGATCGATAGGTATAATAATTATTAAATTAATCATGCCTCGCGAATAATTTATAATTACTAGATTCTCATCACTGTATTGCTGAAAATAAATTTAAAAAAGGCGAGTAATTATAGTTCTGCCAGTTTTACTGTCTTTTGCATCGTTATCGTTATAATAATAACTGGTTGAGATGCGTCTTAAGTGCCTATATCCCGCTGTTCCATCCTATTTTTCGTTTTCTGTTCACACTACTGCTGAAGAAAACATGTTAAGTCCATTTAAAAACCGGATTGTGTTACGAAAGAGTGTAAATAAAATATGTTATTATGCAATTATTATTATCTTAAAAGCCGTAAGTGGATAAGTAATAACATAGAACTTAAATAGATGTTCAAGTTCTACATACGTAAAAACGTATGTTTTTAACTATATCTTACGATTTTTTTTATCAAACATACAAACAACGGACCCAATTTACAATTACAACCAGACGTGAAACAACTATTTGTGGATTTCACAAATATTTGTTTCTTGTAGGAAACGAGCCCACGACCTCCCGACACATTGATAGTGGCGGGGCGAACACCTTAACCACTGCGCCACAGAGGTCGTGATGATTATTTTTTTCTGGAATTTTTTCTACTTGCATTTTAAAACTTATGTCACTAATAAATAGTTACGTCGCTCACAGACTACTTTTATTCCGGGAAACTGTCGATTGATCCCGGGAACTAACAAGTAAGGTATTTACTAACAGATCATAGGAAGAACCCGCATTTCTGCTACCGAAAAAGAGATTTAGGCTGGAATTCCTCTTGTAAATTAGTTACGTTGAAAACTAGTAGGGGCCGTAATGTTGTCGGTAACATGAGGGTCGTAGCTTTTAAGCTTCGTACTTCGGTCTGATGCTACATTTTGTATACCATTCCATTGTGTAACGTGACATGACATTTAGACCAAAAGGTTTTCTATTTAATTAATTCAATTGTAGGAAAGCTTTGTTTGAATTGTCATTTGAAATAAATTACCCGGTAGTTTTGTTTCGTGACGATTCATCCTGTTTTGTTTTAGAGAATTTTCGTTGAAAGCTGCTATGTTTAAAACCTCGACACTCGTCGAGTGTGAGACATTAGATATGCCTATTGTAGTGAACCGTGCTAATAATTTGCTTATCGAAAATGTTATTAAACTAAGTTTTTAATTGCCGATGTAATCGCACATATTTTTAAGTTCGCATAGTAACCAATGATAACATATTATTAAGAAACATGTAAAGAGTTAGTAAGTTATTTAACGTTTTTAGACCTACCGAATTTGTACAGACTTCTCTTCTATAGTATAAACAAATAATAAAAAAGTGTGTGCATGTCGCATTTTAATGTATTAAAAAAATTCTAAACTATAATTTAGTGTCTAATTTATAATCAATGTAACCCGATACGAGCTGTTAACGCCGTCATAAAATCTCTCGATTATTTACCTTACGTTCATTAAATTTATGGCAAAACCGCTACCGAATATTTTTGTATATTTCCCATCATTACGTTATCTATTAATTAAAATAAACCTCCCGTTAATCGAGCCGACCAGAAAGCAAACATGGTGGTTCATATCGGCTCGCTCCGTAAACTAATCGATTGGTAGAATAAACAGAAATCCAAAATTGTTTCTTTTATGCGGATTATGGGCTATGAAACGTAAACTGTGTGGGATTTTTCAATTAATATGTAAATCGTCGTCATTTCAACTCGGCTGTTTGTTTTCAGTGATGTCGCAACAATGAACTCTTTATACGCAGTAATGTTCATTAATATAAGTTATTGTTACATTATTGTGTTGTGGGTTTTACGCGACATCGCCCGTTATATTGCTTTAGATTGATTACGTTCACACTCCGTACCCTTTGGCACGCTTTTAAAGCGGTTTCTCGTTACTTACGTTTTAATGCTTATTCCTTTTTGTATGTGACCTTTTATTCTACTAACATTTTTTTCGATTACATTGTTTCGCAGATTTGGTCTTTCTATTTATTTCTGATGTATAAAAGGAAAATACTGACATTATCGTAACATATTTGCGATAGTAAGGCTTTTTGTTTGCCTTTTCACCCGATAATCCGTTTGTTTCCCTTTGGGCACTAGACCTAAGAGGAATTTGGAATTCCTTCCGTATTTGGACGTCGTTGAGGCAATCGGGTCCAGTGGCGTATTTATTAATCTAGCTGATATTCGAATAAAGCCCCTTAGTATACACAATATGTAGGTATAACTTGGTACCATTCGCTCGTGCATTAACGGATTATAGTACCTGCTTTTTACATTTGTAAATGCGTTAAGCCATACACTAGGAAAAAAGAAAATTCTGTTAATACCACCTAGTGTCTGAGTGCACTTTTCGACACATAGTTTTTACGATTTCGAAGTAATGCACATAGAGATATAATAGTCTTTCAAATTAACCCATTACGACCTTTTATCACATTTCTTTTTTGAGTTATTGTCATCGTAAAGTCGAGTCAGTAACAAAACTGTGTTACTAAGCTCCGATGAAAATATAATAAGTATAATAACAAAACATCGATAATAAATGTTAATATAGCGATAGAAAGAAACTAATCGCATTAATTATGTAAATATAAAATAAACGAGCTCATTAAGATATCGACTAGTGTTATTGTGCTAATGATATTAATGATATTGTTGACATCTACATATCAATACCTAAGTATTATAAAGCTAAACAGATTTCTTTTTGTGTACTTTATCTCAGAAACAACCTCACTGATCCCGTTTTGAAACTTCACTAACAAGAAGTAAGACTATTTTCGATTGCAATGGTCTTTTTTTGAAAAGAAAGCCGATCAATGAGCTAGTAGGTTATTCTTTTGTAATACTGGTAATATAATAATTTTGATTCTCTTATTAAGTTATTTTCTTTGAAGCGGAAAATCCAAAAAATGTTACCTGCACATATTCTGCCGAAAATAACTTGCTTAGTGATAAAAAAACTTTCACTATATTTTTCATGGCTTTGAGAGTGATAAACTAATATTGTAGGGATTCCGTTGAAAGTATCGAATTTATTCCCATGTATTTAATATCAGTATAAATATCATTCATAGTTGAAATATAATGCGAGTGTTTGGACATACCCGTAAAGGTATCTGATTAATTTCCATTCGTATTTTATGATAATGAAATTTGTTTGTTTGTAAAAATTAATTACTTTTATTATTCGGCTTTGTTTGATGAGGATGATTAATGAAATCAATTTTGTCGTCGACAAATATACTTTCTACCTTATTGGATACTCTGATGGATTATAAACGTGTAGCCATTCTTAATATCTCGGGAGATTTACATAATTTGAAAATGTTCCGCTTGTTTCGTTTCTCGGAACGGACGAACACTTCTTCTTATTACATAAATGTAACAAAGGTGACAGCTCAATGTTTTCATGATATGATAAAACGTCGGTTTATAGTGTTTATTTTGGTGTGCGTGTTTTTTTAGACGGATCTGTATTTCAAGTATTATGGAACAAATTTACTCCTGACCACAAAATCCTGGGTTCAATTTCCAGGTCGGACAGAGTGCTTTTGTTTTCTTTTTAAGTACCTAATAGATAATATTTAATACTTTATTATTAGTTCTTCCAATCAATTTTTCACCGCAAATTTATCTATTGACGTGATTATACAGTCACAAGTTGTTAGTCTCCGTACGCATCTTAAGTGGGCGGTTAATACACGAACCGACTAAGATTAGTTAGTTCTATAAGACCTAGTTTTACCCCAGAATAAATTGAACTTCTGCTAAAGTATTCCAGAATCTCAACAGAGTTTGTTAAATCGCGGGAGACGTAGCATAACGAAAGTGTTTTCATACCGTCTCCAAGGATTTGGTTAAATACCTGGTTCGGTTTACTTATTTGTTTTCAAACTAGACGTTTCTTGGAACTATTCATTACCATAATGTCTTCGGAGAAACTACATCTGTTTCGTTGTTGTGAGTAGTGAAAACATAAATAATACTTTTTGCATGAAATGTCATAATTATAAATACATGCATTGATAGCGCACACAAACAATCCCCCACGGCTGGAATCGTGTAAGGGAAAGTACTTTACTATCGACTTTACTAGTTGATAATGAGATTAATACAATGTCATTAGTTTCATCTCTCTTGAGTGAGTGATATACGAGTGTGGTGTTGTGACTCACCCAATATACAATAGGCATACTATAGGGACTCGTTCCATTATCTAATCTGTTTCGGGATCTGCAGTATTTCGTTGTAGAATAATATGTGCATTCAAGATGAACTAGTAGATTTAAACACATCTTTGTAACTACTTAGGGAGTGTGAATAACCTTCTTTAGCCGGTGTTGGTCTGTTATAATAGTTGAAGGTATACAACAAAGATCCGACGCGTTACTGGCGTGTTACACGCAATCTTGGCTGTCCAATAGATATATCTCGCCGGAACGAATTTAGGTCTGAAACTAATAAAGGCGCACCTCTTTGCAATTACATTAGACTTTAGTTCACTGATTGGTATATGACGTAGGCGTGGTTAATTTCTGGGCGAAGCATATTTTACCTCGCGTTATAGATACGGAGAACCGCAAGAATGAAGACATTTTTAATCCTTTCTTTAGATATTATGTTACCAATTAGTGGCCCATAGTAGTCGATCCTTTTCCACAAAATCGTTTTGCAGCGACGCGGTGACGTTGGTTGAAGAAAACACCAGTTTCATTAATACTTTTTAAGATGCTGTAAGTAGCTTGAATAAATCCAATCTTTAGTTGAATTTAAACGTTCAAGTCATTCGACAGATCGTATTATCAAGAGTCAAATATTTGTGAACTTAACATGTCATGCGTGTACTTAAAGTACTCATTAAAACTTGCTATCAGTTCCATAGATAGTTTATGCGGGACCGTGTTTAACGCTTGCATATTGCATGCACTGAGATTATCGGCCATTATACAGGCTATGCGTTGAACCGTGCGAGATAAGAACCATTGATCCCGAGGAACAGGGAGGGAGCTAGACGTACATAGCACTGTCCTTGTCACGCACAAGTTAGTTCTATTATTTTATAGTGGGATTTTGTACGTGTTTAATTCTATCGAAGCAGCAGGGTGCTTAGGAGACGCTCATATATCCTGTCGCGTGACTGAACCACGTGAATCTTTGTGATTTTAATTTATTTGAGATAATAAACGATGTTCTATTAGTCTTTTATTATGAGACAAGTATAAGGAATAGGACTAGTTTATATCATGGGCGGGAGCATGCAAATCACTGTAAAGCGATGATTCTTTCGTGTCATAAGTAGCGTAAGAATAAATTGCTACTTAACAAGTGCGTTGCATTTACGACTGCAAAGATAAGTGTAATATATTTAGTAACACTCATTGTGTGTCTTCATAAAGACCATCTTTTAGTCAGTAAAAGCCTTAAATCGTAATCAAACTGAATATTGAATTATTCGTACAGCATTATTAATTTAATTTTATTAAAAATAACATCAATTTAAACCAAAACCAACTTTATCTAAGAAACGCAAGGTTTATAATGACTTTAAATTATATTACGTTACGGCTAACTGGAGTTGTGCAGAAGCCATTTTCAATTTATTGAAGCATTAAGCAAAGGATTCCATTCATAGAGGATGCTCAGTACATGAGTCGTCTCCTTTTTCACACTTTGTACGTTTTCTTCGAGCAAATTGAATTTTCCGAAATGAATTTGATCCGATCGGAATTACGAGAGAATCTTTAAAGGATCTAATTGTTTCTTAGGTTTCAATATATTCAATTAAAATATATATAGAAATAAAATGAGTTTGGTAAAAGCAATTGATATTCCAAATAGATTAATACTTCGAAATATTTTGCTAAAGGCAACTTAAGCCTGATAATTTTGGCAATATCTGTACATGACAGTTCATGGGAGAGTTTATGGGATAGCCGAGGGGGTCTCATAAACTACTGCACCGTAAAGGCCTTTGTAGAGCAAGATATCAAAAGGGGCTTTATGGAACAAGATATAATACGGCTATATAATACATTTTATAGACTTATATTATGTTATGAATTCTACAAGCGGCTTTGTGTACCGTTGCAATAAAAAAGCAAACTTTTTGACGTATTATTTTCATACATTTATTTGTTATTCGTAAATCTCGCTTGTGATGGATTCAAATGGTGTGCTCGTTTATATTTCTAGTATAAAATAAGCGTGTTTCATACAGTTTACGAGACAAGCTTCTAATAGGAACTGCAGTGGAGGCTGTGTCGTTAATAATAACCGGGAATAACGAAAGCCAGTGTGCAAGGAACCTCAACCATTATTCTTTCTAGCCTAATATATTCTAAAGAATAAGCTAAGAGTACGCCAGTATAAATTTTATCTCGTATCATAAATTGGTTTTATGATAACGTTCGAGATTAACTTGTAATCCTACCTGCTTTGTAGTAGTTTGAATGTCATGTCGAAATTTTATAGAGGTATGATAATGTTTTATAGCAGAAGTAGAATTAGTATACCTAACGTAGGTAGTTTTTGGCTAAATAATTTTAAATCATAAGTCTTACAAGAAAAACTACTCAAAAAAAAAAAGAAAAAAATGTCTTACACCTTTACAATACATTAATTAAGTACTTCTATAATGAACTTAATTGATGTCAAAACTATTAAGAAGTTCTTACATAGGTAACAATTTGAATACCGTTTGAAAAAAAAAAAAACGAAAATTGAGTTGCTACAAAATTTTGTCATTGACTTGATGGTTATTAAAGTAAATATAGAGGACACACTTGTAAGACACAAATATAGCAATATATAAATAGCTTGTTTTCCTTCTTGTCGCGTCAATTTATTCATTAAACTAATTACTGTTCATCAATTTACATTGTGTTTCTGGGAAGTATTGGGCTCGAAGACGTTGGAAGTTTAAATACAAGTAAATTAGGTTGTGGAGTAATATTGCAATAGGAACCCGTCCTTGACATATTAATTATATTATATGTGTGGGACTTGATACAAAATGACAATGATAATGTGAGGCAAAGGAAGTTTGTAAGGATCGTAGAAAGTGGTGTATCTTTGGGTCTCTGCCTGCCAGTGTGGAAAATGGCGCGATATTATGTATGTGTATGTGTATGTGTGGGATTTGATATGAAATTACAAGAAAACAGGTGCTAGCTTATAATTTTTAATATTAAGTAGTTAACTAACTTAATTATATTAACTTATCTTTTCGGGTGTCGATTATTATTTTGTGATTATTAGGCGTTCTAGATAGCATATGGTCATAATAAATAGGGAAGTCAAAGATCAGTTGTTAAGAGACGCTTGTTATTTTTTATTTAAAATTGGTATCACATTATAGGTATACCAGTAGCCTATTAGGCTTAGGATAGTTACTGAATAAGTGCATTATGGAAAACGGCGAAAAGTATAAAATTTGACCTAATTCCATCGTGGTATTGTAAAATAACGATAAAAGTTTATAGCAATTTCCACAAAACGCAGTCAGTTGCGAATTTCATAGTTCGGGAAAGTGTACTTTGTATCGTTAGGTACAAAAATACGCACGGGATTCAACAAATATCGAGTTTCTGATTCCTACTTTTTTTATTTTGATAGACATAGTTGCAAAATATTTCGTTGGAGTGACGTCAGTTGGATTGTAACGTGAATTTCAGCTTTTGTTTAAACCTTTTTATTTTGTTATCCTAGTATCCAGTTTCTATTGGCAATTATATCTTTTCATCGGATATGACGTTGTCGTTAAATTGCACGGGAAATTCTCAGAAATGACCGAGGAAAATCGTTTAGACGTACGGCCTTTCACTGGTCACGCGTCATTGCCAACTTTTAAACTACTGTTCCTTGATACTGATGTTATTTTCGTTCCATTTCACATAGAAAATCGCATTATCGCTAATAATTTGAAGAATTTCGTCAAAGTTTTAAAGAAAACTTTAGTCCGGCGACAAAACTATTGCGATTAGTTCAATAAAGTTTAGCAATTAACTACTGTACGTGTATGTTGCTTTGGACTAAAGAGGAGCGTTTTTCTGTCACTATTAATTATCATCAAAATATTTGCAAACTATCAGCACCCTTACTTGTTTTGTAAGAACTAATAACTAACTTATGTCAAGTAATGTTGAATGGCGAATACTTGATTAGAAATAGCCTTAATTCGAGTGTAGGCATATAACATCTTCGTGTTTTAGGAGGAATTTTAACATTACGAGGAATGTTTAGTGGTACTTGAGTTGAGTGAGTCTAACTAGAAGACTAAAAACGTAGGCGTTTCTTAGAATACAGGTCTTAGTGCCCTCTAGCAGCTTGTTTTGACTTGGTTAGATACTAAATTATAGGACGCAAAAGACATCTGAGATTTTTTCTGAGTATCTGTCGACATAATATATGGTTGTAAGACTGGTACCCCGATAGGCCGGATTGAAGGACGCTGAAAAATCCAAATCATTTACTGAGTAATTCGTTTACCCTTATCAAAAAGACCGCAGGGCGTGATGAGAATAATAATATGGGGATTCTTTAAAACATTATTAGACATGTTTTTTGGAAAAACGCTCTCATCCACTCGAGATTAAAATCCATGTTTTTATAATGGATTTTCTTTATGAATGACCCTTCATGTGTATCATCATTAATCATGTATGCAGTTTTTTAATATAACTTGGATCTCAACTGAAAATTAAGAACAGTGAAAAATAAGTACCTACTTGTGCCGTAACTTACACATTTAAAAAAGTAAACGATGTCGAGAAGTCAGAAGGGATATAGTTTTCCCATATTGAAGGCTTATTACGCTAATAAAGGATATTAATGAAAAGCTTAAAGTACCGGCTAGCTATCGAAATTTTGACATTTACAATGTACTGCCAAATGAGAATCGAGGTACAGTTACTCAGATATATGTACATTGTCATTGTTAGAGCGTCAGCTAAGTGATGCCCAAGTGCTTTTAGATCAAGATAATTAGATTGTATTGATCTTAAAATATTTAGTACTTAGAAATCTCACTCTTATAAATCTTGTGTTTAATCAAATATTCGGTAGGTATTATAGTAGTATTTCTGTATATAGGTATATTTTACTAACTCCACAATTGTTTTATGTCGAAATATACTTGTTACTTTGCCCAAATTTTACTCAAATTAAATTTACTTTATAGCATTTTTTATTAAAGCTATAAGTGCCTTTAGCCCTGAACTCTTAAAACGTCGTTTCTCAGCAATTTTAGGTGACCTAGAAGTTTCAGGACACGGGAACGAATTTATTATGAAATTGACGTCAATATAATTGAAACTGCCTCATTCAACTTTCGAGATTGATGATAGTGAATGACGGTAATGTTTATACTATGATTACGTTATCTAGAGGGCTCTCGAGTCAATGTATTCACATATATTAAGACAGTTTGATATGATAACGAAAATTAAGTGTGAATAACAAATGTATTAGGCTGGAAATGTTTGTAGGACTTGTACCACATTCTTAAAAGTTGTGAGATAATTTAAGTTTAAATAAATATATAATATTAAGTTTTTAAATTTGCCTTTGTATTATATATCGACACCAGTTAGTTGAGTGCAATTCTCATTCACGTTTTTGTCATTATTATTAATGTGATTAGAAGAGTCGGTGAGACAGATTTTTATCTATAGTTTTCTTTGCATTACTTTTTTGTATTGAGGCTTACATTTTTACTAAATTATTGTATTACATATTTCTCCAGAAAGTCTGAAATGTATGGCATTATTTAGATACAGTAAGTCGCCGTAAAGCTACGTAATAAAATATATTCAAGAGCAGTCTGTACCTACGATGTTTTAGTTTTGTGAGTTGATGTGTGGGCGTCATAACAGACAGACTTCTTAGAAATACCTAAATGTTTACTACAAACGTTACTATGGTTTTAGAAATGTGTTGTTAGTAAGAGTTCTATTTTAGCTTCTAAATATATTCAATTAGGTTATCAATTGCGTGTGTTTTTAACACATAATAATCATTAATAACGCAATAATAACGCGTTAATAACTCAAATAATAAATCTAACCTTTACTAACATCATCAAAGTCATTCCATAGATGGGTGACCGCATAGTGGTATTTGAACTGGGCGTCTCCGTGCTTCGGAGGGCACGTAAAAAGTCGGTCCCGATTGTTGTCAACTAAGATAACAGTTGTTAAGCCATGTCAAAGGCCTTTCGGGCGGCTTTAATAACTTTGACACTAGGTTGACCACTGACCATACGATAAGAAAGAAAGAAAGACTAACAAATCCTTGAAAATAAGGGCTCATTATGTATACCAGCTATAACACATACTACTTCATCCGAATCATCCAAGTATACTTAGATGTTTCGGATGGAAGCACGTTGCATGATTTATAAACATGACCTCAAACTGTTATTCATATTCATTGTAACTTGCGAGATCTTATATCTAGCCTCCATTGTGTCTTTAAAAGGAATTTGCACAATAACGCTCAGTCATGCTGCACGATCGCAGAACCCATTATATTATTGCAACACACACGTGAATGCTTTTACCCTATCTATCGTACCTTTATAATTACTACAACGCCCAAGAGACATACGCCTCTTCCCCCTCAAAATAATAATTGAAAAAATGCTTCTGGCATATTTTAATTAATTAATTACAGCTCGGCCGGGTAAATTGAATCACTGCTGGTAAACAAAGATAATTTATGATTAATTGAGTGTCAATCATCTCGCATCGGCGGCTCGCAATCACGAAATCACAAGAGCTTTTGTTCTATACCCAATCATACCCAACCCACCGAAAGTTTTATTTGTTTGTAACTTCGGAAATCCAAAAACTAATGCCATTCAACTCTCGTAGTGTAGTTAGGATTATTTACGACGAGGATATAGTAGGTTCAATTTAATAAAAGTGCATTGAACAGTGGCAGACTGCCAAGACATCGCCCTATGCGCAAATGTAGAGGGAACCCTTTTCTTCGGTTAACGATTTAAATGGGATGATAGTTCAAACGTCTTATTATTTGTTTGTTTTATGTTTTGTGTGAACATTAAATTTCTTCTTAGAATATTGGTAACTTATCGATATTGTAGCCTTTTATTCTGGAAACAAATCTTCAGAATGCTAAATACTTAGTTAAAATATTTCACGAACAAAATTGAAAAATGTTTCACGGAAGTCTGCAGATCGTGTGCGTAGCGATACGGCGCCTATTATATTTTCTTTCCGTAGTAAATTTCTCGGTAAAACGTTCACTCTTGTGAAAACCAAGAAAAATTCGTCAAATGGACTTTCATTTGCTGAATAGTGTTCGTGTGTATTAGTTTTAGATCCTATACAGATTTCGCAGAATTTTATACAGCAAAGGAATTGTATTACTGATTGAGTTGTTTTCTAAGTAATTGTATTTGTATAGAATAAATTACAATATTTCTGCTGTTGTTTGTCTTTTATACGTACTTCTGAAAAACTGTTTTAAAAATAAACTTTAAACTGAATCGTTTATCTGACCCGCTTTTATTTAAAGTAAATACAAGTTGCAATTTATCTGAGGAAGTTGGTGCAACTTTAACAGGGCGGATCCATTCTGTTGAGAATTTTAACGAAGTAATTTCAGTTCCGTCACGGCTGATACCTTGGAGGGGAGGAGCCAAGAAAGGGTAGGCAGCAATGTAATTTCGGTAGCCCATAGTTCGCTGATGACGGTATTACGGCCCAATATGATTAAAGGCGAACCCATCGCCATTATCGGGCTCAATAATGGCCTATAACAGATGTTTTAGTTGCACAAAAATGTTGCCAAACTATCAACTTTCAGCTATCAACTGAGGTACTGTAATAAAAGTCGGTACTAGCTAGTACTATTATGTCCTTTCCGATTTAAAATTTCAACTGACTAAATTTAAATAATGTGTGTGTGTTATGTCCGAGTTTCCATAGTTCGTAAAGTAATAGAAACTTTTTTATGTCTTATTATTTAGTCCCGTTTTTGGCACATGCAGGTTTTTCAACTCACTTCAAGAATTTTAAATTCTTGGACAATCTTTACTGGAACTGTCAAAAGTTTATTATTATCGTCGTTATTTAAAATGTAAGAATAATAGTTGTTTAATACTCTTCTGAGACTTTAAGGCCAGACTTGCAATTTGTAATCAACAAGATAATATACTCATAACATTAAAGCGATACAGTTTTTTTTATCCCGACGTTCACGGAAGCAATCACACAACTGTCCTTTAAAATACCAACTTTAATACTTTAGTGGTTCATAAATAACGAGTGCTTTATTTTGTTTTAGGTAAGAGACATTTGCAAAGGGCAGAGCAGCGGCCGAGTCTTCCTGTCTTGGTATGTGAGTGAGTGTTCGAAGGCAAGCCGCAATTGAATGTCACTTGTTCCGTACTGAACCAGTTCCTTGTGACCTTGAATAATGGGCGGCGCGTTTGTAGATAGTTCTAGAATAATTTATACTATCTTTTGTGTCTCATTATTTATTGGTAGTCATTATATATCAATAACGGCCAGTTTCTTCAACAATAGTAACAGTCAAAACATGGGGGTGAATTAAAAATGACAATCAAATTAAATGTACTTTAGACATTTATGAGGGAATAGAATATTAATAAGCTACGTTTATTTATTTATTATCAAAGGACCAGTGTCTGATTGACGTTTGATACTTAAATCGAAAAGTGCTCATTATCATGGGATTGAATATCAAAAGTATCAATACGACGGACAACTTTGCATTCAGCGCCCAAATAAGTACAGACTATAAAAAAAAGTTAAACGTGTTGACATTTATTATAACGAGCGCTTTTATATTACACTTAGCTATTTTGTATTTTTAAAATAAAACTGATTAGCACCAGAATAATCTTATCAAAAAAATCACCACTCTGCGCTTGCCAGAGGAACTAATTTCTAGGTACATTTTAAATGTCAAACTATTGATACTCGATAGTAGTCGATAATATCTGCTGTAGAGAATCGCGCTACCTCGACAGCTTGTGGGTACATAAACATTATAAAAGCCTCGCCTTGCCTATTCAAAAACAGTTGCGAACTCCGTACTGCAAAGTTCTGAGAATTTCCGTCTGAAAAATTCACGTTGTTTGTCCATCTGTACGAAATTAGCTTTGTAAGAGCAAACAATTTCAAAGTTTATACAATAGTTTTGAGACCTACTGAGATAGAATAAAACATAGTCTTAAGCAAGTATAACGTTTTTCTAAAGTTTTGTTTACTTTATTATGTTGTTGCCTAAATGAATTTTGTGACAAAGCCGAAAAAATAACAAGAATATTAAAATAAGCTAAAATATTAGTCTTGTTTCTTATTGACGTTAAGTTTGTGAAGTCGGCCGTTCATAGTAAATATTAGTAATCCAAAAGTTAATCCCATCGTTACTGGAATTCATCATACGGGTTTAGAAAGGTGAAGGCTTTAGCATTCTAGCTTAGTGAATTCTCTACTGATAAAGCACTTATGTATGTGTACAATAGATACGAAATAGGAGCGAAGACTTATCTGAGTTTTTATGTGTAAAGATAGGGAAACATATTTAAATTCGACTTATTTTTTTGTCGTTACATTAGGCAAAGGTGCAGCCAATATTAATATTTCTATAACCTTTCGCGGTAAACACGTTGTTACATTATATATTTCAGCCAATATTAATCCATACTAATATTATAAATGCGAAAGTAACTCTGTCTGTCTGTCTGTCTGTCTGTCTGTCTGTCTGTCTGTCTGTCTGTCTGTCTGTCTGTCTGTCTGTCTGCTACTCAATCACGCCGAAACTACTGAACCAATTTGCATGAAATTTGGTAGGGAGATATTTTGATACCCGAGAAAGGACATAGGCTACTTTTTACCCCGGGAAAATGACGCATTTCCCGGGAAAATTCAAGTGGCCAACTAAGTCGCGAATAGTCAATATTATAATGACATTGAAATAACAAAATTCCGTTGTCATGGCAACTGTTTTAATGGCGAATATGCCTTAGCGCGACTTCGTTATATTAAGAGATATAAATAATTTTGAGATATTTTTCGTGAAAAAAAAACATATTTTATATCATCACGCTACGACAAATAGGAGCAGAGTAACAAAAACGTGGAAAATTCTGACCCATTCTCTCTTATGTGACGCAAGCGAAGTTGCGCGGGTCAGCTAGTATTCCTATAAACCTTTCGCGGTAAACACGTTGTTATATATTTACTTAGATCGTTTGTCGGTATTATGCCGCGACTTTATCATATTACAGAAACAATGTGTGTTATTTATTCGGTTCGGATATATTTTCCTTTATCTTACGTAAGAAAGGTATCGTATGTTTTATTATCGTTGCTTCTAATTATGTTAGGAGGTATTTTTGCGTGGTTTTGTTATAGAGAATATTTTTTTAGTTACTTTGTTGTTGAGGTTACATTATTTAGAATTTTGTATCTTAATGTCAATACTTATTTGGTTATGTTACGTTTGTGCACTTAAACTTGCCGGCCGGTATGGCCGGTGCAGATTTTCAACTCCATATTATTTTGTGAAGCTATTTAACATCTATACTAATATTATAAATGCGAAAGTAACTCTGTCTGTCTGTCTGTCTGTCTGTCTGTCTGTCTGTCTGTCTGTCTGTCTGTCTGTCTGTCTGTCTGTCTGTCTGTCTGTCTGTCTGTCTGTCTGTCTGTCTGTCTGTCTGTCTGTCTGTCTGTCTGTCTGTCTGTCTGTCTGTCTGTCTGTCTGTCTGTCTGTCTGTCTGTCTGTCTGTCTGTCTGTCTGTCTGTCTGTCTGTCTGTCTGTCTGTCTGTCTGTCTGTCTGTCTGTCTGTCTGTCTGTCTGTCTGTCTGTCTGTCTGTCTGTCTGTCTGTCTGTCTGTCTGTCTGTCTGTCTGTCTGTCTGTCTGTCTGTCTGTCTGTCTGTCTGTCTGTCTGTCTGTCTGTCTGTCTGTCTGTCTGTCTGTCTGTCTGTCTGTCTGTCTGTCTGTCTGTCTGTCTGTCTGTCTGTCTGTCTGTCTGTCTGTCTGTCTGTCTGTCTGTCTGTCTGTCTGTCTGTCTGTCTGTCTGTCTGTCTGTCTGTCTGTCTGTCTGTCTGTCTGTCTGCTACTCAATCACGTCTAAACTACAGAAAGAAATACCTTTAAAACAAATAGACCGACCTGGCCATCGCATGATTTGATTATTAGTATGTATCACACTACACAGCACGACTAGAAGTTAATGCTCCTGAAATGTTAATAATGGCGAATTTGTGTTTTCTTGCGATGACCAAGTCGATCTATTTGTTTTAAAGGTATTTTTTTAAAATTGGCATGATAATAACATACGTAATAACTTAAGACAGAAGGTCCTTTAAGTAGAGACTAAATAGATTAATCGACTTGGTATTATATAGATCTCACAACTTTTTACGGCGAGACTTGAGGTTTTTACAGAATGTTTTTGGTGGCATCTCACTTCTTTTTGTAGAGCGAACATAAGTCCAATTTGTATGGAAAGACTTTTTTTTTATAATTCAACATATTTTCTTATGGGAATGTTGTTCAGTTTCATGGGCTAAACACCCTTACCCACCCTTTACCCCCTCCCGTTATGCCTCATATAGTAGGTACCTATTTACACCTATTTATTTTATTTTCTACAGTAATAATAATTCATTAACTGTAAATGTAACCTTGTAATCTTATACATTTATATGGGATTACAAAGTTATTGTTGCAGTTGGTGTATTTAGAAAACTGGACCGAAATTAGAAAATATTAAATTTTTCCCATGATTAAGACACTAAACCCTATTTGTATTCTAAATTTTAAGCTTCTAAGTCTGCTAGAAGTACCTTAGACTTTTGATGATCGGTGAGTCAGTGAGTCAGTGAGTCAGTGAATCAGTGAGTGACAAAATTCAAAATTTTAACAAGTTGTCATTCTTAAACTACTGGTTCAAATTGACTGAAATTTTAAATATACCGTGTTTATACAATGACTGATTAGTTGCTGAAAATCCAGGCTTCTTGTTTTATCCACAACGAAATTATATGGGTGTCAAAAATAGCCCGAATTGCTTCGAGAAAAGGATGTTACGGCCGTGCCGCTTTTTTTTTGCTCGACTTGCGGGGGCACTTCCGTGCCCCCAGATATATAATATATATTTATTTACCAACACAAAAAAAAACTCTTTACTTTACAAACTTAATCTAAAGTGACTCATTTGATGGATTCAATACATTAATACCTGTATCATAAGTTACAGAAGAATCTACAAAGAGATTACTTTATACTTTTTTTTACATTTAGCTCTCTACTATCTAAAAACTAACAACTTATCACAAGACACCATTCAACCGTAACTCACAAGTTAACCTAACGGCTCCCAGCATATACGAAACGATATATCTTGTAGAAGCCGCGTTAGAAGTACAGAGCTTATCGAAAAGTCTGGCATCGTTAAATCCTACGGCCGATCCGGAGAGCACTCAAGCTTGCTTCAGCCCTCAACCCCCCCCCGGATATGTAGAACGGCCATGACTTCTCAGAATGCACGGATTTATTTTACACGAGCTTAGCACGCGACCTCGCCCGCGGTTGTTTCTTCATCTTGGTAAATGTTTCCAAGAAAATTCTTTGGAAGATGAAGCTATGTTAAATATACTTGTTTTAAATAATCGTGAAACAATTAGGAGGTCTTTGAACGTTGATATTTTTTTATAAAACTGTTTTCATATTTGATATTAGGGCAATATATTACTAAAATGCATTTTAGAATATAAGACGTCCTGTTAAAAGCGAGGTTTCTAGATTTAAACATTATGTTATAATTCAGGTGTTGACAAAACATTTGCAAGTTTCAATACAATCCTAACTAGTAATAAGTGCACTTGAAGAAGGTGATACGAAAAGCAAAAAAAGTACTTTTACAAATTAACTGTAGCAGAACGCCGAATGTATGAATTCAAGTATATTTTGTTATGCTCCCCGAAGACTGATGCGACGCGTACCGTATACCCATCCTTTTTTATCCTTGGTTTAACTTGGCACAGTTATTTTTCTAAAATTAATATCTTAAATTCTTATATAAATAAGGTTCTGACAAAAGAACAATGTTATTTTCTAAAGATTTAAACAGTGGTGAAATTCTGTTTGAAATGAGACGTGAAGCCGCGAAAGCGACGTTGGCAGTTCGCCATATTTGATATCGACTTGCTGAACAATAGGATTTAACTGTTAGATTTCATGCTCACGAAATTATATGAAATATACGAGAGAAATTATCACACTAGTGTGTTCCGCAAATAACAGTTTAGTTGCGAATTCTAGTATTGATGTAGTAAAATAAATTGTGCCAAATTGTCTTGGGATTTTAATTCATTTCAGGCTTAGAACCGTCTTATCTATGCTTATCGATAATATAAAAATATGATTGTTAGCAAATTTTAGTTGAAAAACTCGCACGAAATTACCACAGGTTCATTAGATTAGGTTTAAAGCGTAGGTAATAGAAAATCTCCTCTACAAAAGTATCATGTATATTCTTAGTAGCAACGATAAATCAAAGCAAACTCGACACATAAATCCGCATCGTGTTCCGCCAAAGATGTGGCAAACATACTCGAGCCGAGGTCGTTTGTTCTTAACCACCCCACTGCAGATATTAGAAGCACTGAGTGGCTTTATACCTCTCAGCGCGGCTTTAGCGCCCACCACCAAAGCCTTCCGATTGTCTAGAACATCTGCAAGTTATCGGTTTTAGCTTAGCGCTAATTACTTACTAATAAAAAAGAATATTTGGCACAGGTTACTCTTTCGCAGAAATTTATCTATACGCAAACCTTATTTACTGTTACCATACCTAAAATAATCCTCTTGTTGTCCTAGATAATAATGGTTACATTTTTCTTTGTGTAATTTGACGGCAGTCGTATTCCGGACGATATAATCCGATCTGTGATTTGTCGTCCAAATTAGGACGACGTTTGAAGTTAATAACCACGTCTCTGCGCTATGTAAAGCCAAATTGCAAATTAGGTTACTACGGAATAATTATATACTAGGGATCTTACACACTGGGTGAAAATGTTCACCTACATACTTGACCCAATTGCGAGTGATTGTTTTGAAAGGGAAATTGAAAAAAAGTAAAATCAAAGTCTGAATATCGACGAAATTGAGGCAGGTGCTTTGTTTGTGTGATGTCAGCGAATTCTCCGTCATTGATGGCCGACTTTTTACTTTCCTTCTATTGCAATAAATCCATTTGGTTGTAATTCCCAAGGAAATACAAATTATTTATTTCTCTTCTCTATTCGACGAGAATATTGTATTTAGGAGTGTCGGTTTGGGACCGTTCGTTTGTTACGAAGAAAAATATTGCGGATGAATATTTTTATCTGTATAAATTCGATTTGTTTTTTCCTTTTATCTTCGCTGGTTATAGTGGTTATGTAGTTTACGAGGCTACTCACCATTAAGACTGCGATGTAAGGAGAAGAAACACATTTTGAATTTAACAGGAGAATATTTTTTACTGTAACTTTACAACCACTTTGTTTCATAGTCACGTAAAAGCGCAGTTTCTTATTATTTAACCTAATTATTACACAAATTCAAAACAAAATACCTTAAACAGAGAAACAACACTACAACAACAAGTAAACCCAACTTCGTACATACTCCAACATTTAAAACTAAACTCCCACTAAACACGTAATAAAGAATAATCAGACCGTCCCACTAACGAATAAACACTCCCTACATAGTCCACAAGACACAAATTGGCTAAATTTTACCGCGTCTCAACTGGCTAGTTAGAGTTTCTCGTCTGATTACTACGTAGGCGTTATTTGATATTCCACTGGACAAATTGACATAGCGTTTAGTAGTCCAACGAATTAATAAGCTTAATTCTACTATTGTATTCACCAACCAGGATATGTTCAATTCCACCTATGTATTAATTGGACCACTACAACGCACTAATTACCACGCCACAATTGATAAATTACTGCACTATCCGAAACTACCAAATGTTCCCAATTAAACTTAGTTTTCGAGTTATATTATTACAATCGAGCGTATGTAAAATTAGCTTTATATTAATTTAAATAAACTTTGGTATGATGAGAATGTATGTTTTTATTTGCATGCTGCATATAAAACAATGTCAAAAATGTATGATTCTGTTTTTATTCATTTGATAGAAGAAGCTATGTTTTGTTGAAAATAAATAAGATTTTCTAAGAAAAAGTGGCCACAACAGGATAATGAATTAAAACAGTGAAGAAGCCAATTGGAATTAAAAAAAAAAATATTTTATTTAAATTATGGTGATACATTAAAAGTTGTTTAACCATCGAATAAAATAACAACTATTCTTGCTACACAAATCCAAGTTCAATTTGTGCAAGTTGTTTTAATTGAATAAACTATAAAGTAAAGAAATCAGTAGAAACTACTTTTAAATCCGTTGTTGAAAACTTCTGTGTCGCAGCCGGTCCACTAGTTAATCCGATTAAGTCAATTCAGAGAACATCCGCGCTATTGTACACAATACTTTGTACAGAAATCGATATAAACCGGTGTACCAGTATGACATCCGATTGTAAATCCGAAATCTGATTGTATACAAACGGTATTGTTTTATAAAAAAAGGCAGATATAATTTTAAGTGATCTCTTCTCTATATATTATAAAATAAAGTCCCCTCGCCTCGTCTGTCTGTCTGACTGTCTGTTTTGCGGTAAATTCAAAATCTACAAATTTGAATTTTGAATTTGAATTTGAATTACAGAACGCGTTTTCCCCGAGGAAGTATAATTAATTCCTGAAATCTTTTACCAACATGAAGAAAGCGAATCGGTTGATTTACCTTGACTTTCTTGAAGTATCACATGGAACAATAAATCTTTTTTATACATATCGTAATTATAAAATGAAGACAAGTCGTGGCACATTACCTTTTGGCAACGGTACACTCTTATTTACAACTGAAAACAAGCTAAAGTTCTTCTTTACCTCTAAACTAGAGCAAAGAATAATAAAAATGTAAAATTGTGGGTTCAAATGACATCGGAACTGTTGAATTAAAGATACGTTAGTACTTAACATGTAATAAACGCACCAACTTGCAAACTTTGTGGAACTTCTTGAGAGCGCGCGTCACTTGTTTATAATTCCCCCGACGCTCGGCTTGACCTTTGCAACTTTCATTTGTCTAGCTCCATCAGACAACTTCGTTAGTTCTTCTTAGTGATTGTTTCCACTGAACAATTAATTAGTTACATACGACGCGCCCGACTCTTTATTAGTTCCTCTGTTCTCGTGATGTAACGACACCGATCCATTCTAACCATTCACTCCTCCTAATGCTAGTTCACTTTCGTGCTCACCGGGTATTAACGTTATCAATGAATATTTATGTTACACGGTAACTATATTTGTCCTAATTGCGATTTGTGGGAAATCGATGAAGTCGTAATTCCTTTTCCCTCGAGGGACGCGAAACAACTATCCTTAATGAAAACAAACGGATATTATTCGCAATTTGCTCCTCTTGTAATCTATTCGTAAACATTACTTGCGTCTATTGAAAACGTTAACACTTACAAATATGGTAATTAGAATTTACATCTGAAGGGGATAACAGTTTAGCTTAAAACAATTTCAAGCAAGTTATATGTATGCTTGAACGGTCTCTAAATAGCATTAAGTTTAGGTTAAGTCTACTTTACAATATGGTGCTTGGGAATACTTTAAGAGAGAAATTCTCAGGCATAATCATAACCGTTACATTTCAGCCTAAATGTTTAATTAACATCCTTTATATTGAGTTCAGCACATGGAGTATCACACTAAGCGTTTGCTTAACATGCCTCAAAGGTGTACCTGACCTGCGAAAATGCACAGGCATATGATGTAACAAAAAGCAGCTATGCACTATAGCAAGTCAGTTGATTCGCTCTAACACAGGCAGCGTTGTTTAGAGCTAAAGGCGGTAATTCCGGGTTATTCCCGCAAGAGCTCTTCTTTGCACGAGGGTCGTTAGCGACCCCGTCAGAACAGCACGTGATATTTTAATTTGAAAAGCCGGCGCAGCTGCATTTTCTTCGCGACAACACTGGCAAATATTTGTGGAGGAAAACGTTTTAAGCTTTTGGGTTGTGCTCTGAAAATGAAATGATGCAACGAAATTGAGATGACAATTTCATTATTAAATTGAAAGTTGTTTACGAAGCCAAGTAATTAGTAGTTGATTTATAAGACAGTTTCACCGTTATATGAAGCTAAGTGTTACAAAAAATATTATCTGAGTAACGTTAGCACAAAGTTAGAACTTACGAACATCTTATAAGCTATAATGTTCTAGAGAAATTAGAGGAAATTGATCGAGCCGACGGTGAAATGGAGCAAATCAAATTTAGGGGCGAGACTAGACGCCGGAGCCGCGCGAGAAAGCGCTTAAACTATTTTTTAATGGCACAATAAATAAGAATGGCTCGGATGTCGCGAAATGTCCCGTAAGCGAAATTAACCCTTTCGATATCGGCTCTTCCGATATTCAGGAACAATTATTTTTAATGGATTTTTCGGTTTGGTTACCCAATTTTCGACGTGCATAAAATTGATGACTACATTTGCATCACATTTTCATTAATTCAAGTACGCTGCGGTTAGTGATGTGCGAATTTGTGTGATGCAGTTCTCTCCTATGAATTACAAGCTAGTTTTAAGTACATGAGATATTTTGAACGAACATTAAATATCACCTGGTGTAAACGAAACTACTTTATAATGAACATAGATCAATAAACTTTCATTAAGTCTTATTAAGTAGAAGACGGAGATAAAACAGCCAGTAATTTTAGTGTTATTTTTTAATTTAAGTTAGCCCGGAATTTAATTAGCTCAAGATTAATGAGCCGCGTATAATTCAATACAGACGACAGTTTCTTTGTAAAGTAAAGCTAAGCTTATTATTTTAAATTATGGAAACACGACACACTTTCTTGGAAATTTTCTTGTATTAGAAAAGGTCGCACGATGTATAAAAAAGCTGAAATGGAGTTTTTATCCTCGACTCAACGGAATACCCGCTGTCCATTCAGCCACACCTTGTTAGTTTAAATATGTGTCAATTGGTTTATAGTTCAATTCATTGAGCACTCGAATTTAGCGCACGGCTAAATCTCCACACAATGACTGGGGTTCAAGCTTCCTCAATGTACCAGCATATCTATTTTTGCGTAGTCTCTATTCAATAGGTTTTTACACACGGGATTTTTTAAAAATATTCAGTAATTATGAGGTTGTATGGCGGATTGCAACTTATTTCATAATAAGTATTTTTATAGGACCCTGCCTAAAATATGATAATATAATAATTATGATAATGCAAACAATGGCTATTATTTTAGTGTATTTGTATTTAGCATTTCGCGAACATAGATACTTTTACTAACACAAAAAGTATCGAAAAAGGCAAGCACCTAATCGGAAATAAGGAAAAACTAACACAGAAACTAGTTTGTATCAATAAAACGCTGTAATCACACGTATTCAAGCGAACAATAAAATCTTTTTGCTATTCCTAGCGCTGTTTATTACCAATTCAGTTTGGTATCTCTAATTAGCATGCATGGTGAACATTCAGATAGTACTAATGTTCAAGTAGGTGCTATTAAAGTTTTCATTACATAGTTACGAATGCAATTTGGAACAGTGAGACGGAAGGGAAACTCGTGTAGTTTAAGACAAGGTGAATTATTAGTCGGTTGCACTACTTGCAGTAGTCGCACTATGTCTCAGAACTTCCTATGTTTTGTGGGTCGGATTTAATTCGGGATAGCGTCGAGTTTGTGTTCGACAATTATAAATCGTCCTACATATTATTAATTATATTTTATAAAGATACTATAGCAAACACCCAAGCTATGATTCAATACTGAAACAACATCAATAATCTTGAAAAAACGCGTATACTTGTTTAGAAGTATTGTTTGAATATACATACAATGTTTACAGTTCGCATTGAACAATATTTTCCAATACAATATTATTCAAGAACAACAATACTTTGACCGATTCTTCAAGACTTTGTGACAGACATCACTCAACTATCAATGCCTAATCTCATTTTTACTTCAAAGATCTCTATTAAATATTCATCTTATCCGAGGGTTGCCAGCGTCATCGTTTTTCTACGTAAATGGATAAATATCGCGAAATCTCGTCTCCTACCCATTTCCTATCGTAGCAAGTGCAACTGATTGCCGGAAATAAACGTGGCAATCGAAGTTCACGACGCATTTTTCCGTTTCGTAATAGAATTCCAGATTAGGTTGAATGAGAATCTTATACAGGTATTACTTGCAAGAATAGATAATGGACTGTCGGTGAAGCATCCTGTATTCATAGAAATTTGTTGTTGTTAGAAATTTTGCATACAATTTGTTTGTTATACAAACTATCTATACATCCCGGTTAAATACCCCTCTAGGATAATAACTTAATCGTATTTTCGCAAACGTCATGAAGATGCGCCAACGAATCGAATTGAACACTGTCATTTATGTATTTTGCAGTTTCGGGAGTTTCCTAAGCAAATTTTGAGTGGGTATATTCTATTAGATAGCAATAAATTTGACAAGTCAAACTCTATGCTATTGCATCAAAAGTTTTTAGAGCATTGTTTTTTAACTTCCAAAACGATAAAAATATAAGTATTAAGAATTCTATGAAATACAAGAACACATTCTTCTTACAGTATTACCTCAAAACGATAGGACAGAAAAAGGTAACATACACTTCTAGATGATGATAGTTCCTTGGTGCCTTCGAAGAAAACTCACGACGTTGCATAATACATTGCGCAGTTAGTCCATGTATCGCTTACGGTCAGTGATAGTCTATTTGTTACTTAACACAGCAATGGACGAGGTAGTAGTTGATAAATGCGTAGTACTCGATATTCACCCCGCGCCGTACCTCACGTCTAAACCGACAGTTCCAATACATATGGCCGCTTTAAGTGTATTGAAGAACTTTACAATTTATCGCCTTTGGTTTATTCGCTCAATAAGTTAAATACAGTTGAATGCCTCAGGCTGAATGGGAACCCTATTTATTGGTTAATATACAATTTTGCTTCAATATGTTTAGATGCCAGATGTTTTATGTGTGACTGTTACTATTTAGATTTAGATGGAGGTGATTTAGGTAGTACTTAGTATCTTAAGTGCTTGTACGTTGATCGGACATTGTTAAAAACATACTATGCACTATTAAAGTATTATTCCGGACGAATGTAAGTTAAGTAAGCAGTCTATGTGTTAACGAGGAACAAAGTTAACAATTAATGCTATTGACACTCATACCACGTAATTTATATAATACATTTTTGTGGTATTTGGAATGTATGCAAGAAGCCTGTTCAAAAAGTAGTGCGTAAAGTCTAAAGGAAAACATACTTAAAAAAAATATGCATGTTTATTTTTAAAACATACTCCGTATACTGAGCAGTAAAAAGTCGTTTTAAAAAATACTGGCCATTTTTAAACTGGTGATTACAGTTACGTCTCCCAGGTGTACAATCGCTGGCATCGTGTGATAACCCTCAAGAGCGTATTTGTTCGGGCCAACGATAGGCATTAGCACAAAAGAGCTGAATTTAAAGTGTCAAGATGGTTCCGGAAACATATTTCGCCTTATCTCTCTATTGTTATTGCTTTGTTTAGAACCATAACCGTTTGGTTGGAAGTGTTTTGATACTTTGAAGAAATAATTCAAATAAATCTTCGTGCTTTTCAAATCTGCTGCTCGTTGGATAATTAGAGATCTAGTTCAGCAACTTATGAATAAGTGTTTGGTAACCTATCTACTAGATAAAGTGACCACAAATTTATGACAACAACAGTAACTGTCAAAATTCCACGTGTTAAACTATCCGACACGTCTTGGCGATTTTAAACTCTGCTGACTTGTACACATAGATACTATCAGTCAGCCCGTCACAATCATGGTTGATGCAATTCGATACAAATGTCCTTTAATCTTTCAATCGCGTTTAAGACCCGTTATATTGTCATATTATATGTGTCGAAAAATGGTGAAACCGTTTTCTAAATCTGGATTTACAAACTACTCAAATAATTGTGGAACTATTATATTATTAGGTACATAGCTGATCAATAATGACTCAATCCCTTTAATTATTAAAGTTTCTTACAGAATAAATTGATTATTTGTTTTTTTTTCCTCGTATTGATTGCGTCGGTCGGTCAACAGCCAATCGGTTAAAATACAAAACGTCGATTGAACCGTTTAGTTGGACAATAAAATTAATTAAACCTCATCTACGAAACGTTTAAACGATCGACCAAATGTAGGTTGTAATGGGCGAGGGATACGCGTGATCGATAAATTGACGATTTAAAAAGGCACGATAAACAGTTTATTTTGGGCTATGAAATGTTTAATTTTATGTTATTTGGTGAATAGAATTTAGTCGCTCAATTTTGTATTTCAAAAATAATTTTAATGAATAAAACCTTAGGTAAAGATTGGAAAACGCTAAATTTGGTCTTAAAAACTAAAGGCGTCTTTAAAATTAAAATAATAAATATCATTTGATAACTCACACACAGTTATTTGATTCCAAATGACTGATAAACAAACTTATAAATTTCTATCACACTTATTTATGAATTATCAACCACGGTCAGATCAAACAAATGTTTGTCCTGTGTGGTAACCAAACCCACCAGCTTAACATAAAAACATTAAATTATTACATTTCTATTTAGTTTCATTCGTAGTAAACATCATAAGATTTCCAAGACTTGAACACAATCAATCAATCAAAACCCTAATCAATAGTTAGGTTATTACCCTACAATCTAAATCTGAACTTTAGCCCCAAACTATTCGGCGAGCCACAAGTTACAAAGGGAATCTCACCTTTAAAGTCCGTAAGTTCTAGAGCCGAACCATCCAATACTACTAAATTAGTTGGATTTCTACTTCACTAGACTGATTGGATTAGCTTGCGGTTCGGTGGGTAACTATTATGTTATTATTGTTTAGTGAATACTATCCCGGCTATTGTAGAGAGCATTAGTATTGATATACACGTGGTTAGATCGGAGACTGGCTTTGGTACTTGATACTAGGCTTGAGAGTTAGGTTAGTAAGATTTGGGAGTATAAATCGGTAAGTTAATAGTCTATGGAATTATATGGCAGAAATTTAATGATATGTTGGATTCGTAAACTTGACTACATTGGACTAAAACCTGTATCTCTCTATTATATGTTTAATAAATTGACGTAATGTAGCTCTAGCATATTATGAATGGATATGTTGCGCACCGATTGATTGGAGTTCAGCAAGAAGTTATTCGTATTAACACTTTTTTTTGTTGTTTAAAAGACAACTCCTCTCTTGTGTCGCGGGGACTTTTACAATTATTTGTGTAGGCTATCCTCTCCTATATTTTCTAGTTAGACGTTTTCAACCGAAATCCACATAAAACAGTTCAGTAATCCAGTAGTAACAAGATATATCAACTCGCTCAGAACACCTACGTTACAATTTTCCCGAGGCATATGTCTCCATTTCTTGGTCAACGCAATAAATACAAATAAAACCAACCCGGATGCCTATCTGAATGGGATCTAAAAGGGTACAGATGAAATGATAGGTACTGTGATTGGGACCATGTGATATCCATTACTTTGATATGTTCAGGAGTACAATGCCGCAATATAAGGTATAGGTACAGAGTTGTGTTATTTGCTCTCTAATATGATAAAATAACTGCGAGTCAAAGGTTTTAGAAATGTGGCTCGACCTGAAAAGTATACTGATTTATGTTTTTCTGGATGTTCCTCTTAAACAACTAGAAAGTTTAAAAAGTCATAGAACATGTAATTGGTACAAAAAAAGAAAAGCAGTATCGAGATATGGTATTTGTTAAACTTACGCGTTGCGTAAGTAGCTGACCTTTTCCTAATAGCGAGCTACTAGTAAAATGTCTCTTATAAAAAGACTATTAAAAATATGTAACAAATATTTGTAGAAAAAAGTCTATTTCTGTATATACCTCCCGTTTTCAACGACCAATCTCATATCATAACAATTCCACTGACATTTATCTGACATAGGGTTCAATTCCCAGGCTATAAATGTAACAAAAACCAATTTGTATAGTTATTTGACCTGAATCAGCAAAAATAGAAAATACAAGATTCATTTCGTAAAACAACTTGTATGTTGTCTTTCGAGAAATTATTTTCATCTTACAACTTTGTAAAGTTCGAACAGTTAATAACTTAAAGTTGGGATAATGTCTGGAAAAACCCTTCAGTGAGAATAAATTTACATTAATTGTTACAATTATAACTGAATTTTATTACTTTGGAAAGCGATCGAGACTACTGAATGTCTGTTGTCCTTTACTTATTGCCCATTTATTTTGAAATGTAGAAGCCGCGTAGGAGTAACGCTTCCTACATGGCAATACTTTATATTAGTTTACTGTATTCATAGATGTAACGTATTACTCTTAAAAAGAAAAATTGTTTCTAGGGATAGTAGTTGGGCGGATTTTTCATTAAAGCCGTTTATTTTCGTAACAACTTTGGCCTTTGTCACTGTGTTACGTAGTTGCTATGTTCCGATATAAATCAGAATGATTTGTCTATTCTAGGATTTATTTATGTAAGCCTTTCTCTGTTGATATAATATATAAGTATGTAAGAAACTTTTATGACCATATTTCTAAAGATTCCTAGTTTATCAATTAAATACAATTCAGGAACATCTGTTTCTACCATCTCAGACGCAAATTAAACCCAAATTGTGAATGCAAGTACAAAGCATATTGACGACATCTTAATACCGTTTTCCGTGAACTTAGCTCAAGAATAATTCGTTTTAAAGAGAATTCTTGCGTCAAAATGTTGATGTGTGAATAATAAGCGTAGAGAAAAGCAATTAAACAAGGAGAACCGAGGTGCGGATGACCTGTGACTTTGCACCCCATTCGCACGCTCTTACAAGAAAGTTTTAGTTATCATAGATTTGAAGACACGATAGGAACTCTTACCGTATGGACTAATGAGACTTTTAACGGTACTATCTAGTTAAGCTGTTTACTTTGTTGCGCTCTCACGATCGAGGAGATTGTTCTGTTTGCATTAAGTAAAACAATCAACTGATTTTAGATACATAATAATATATGTGCGACGGGATAATCTATGAATTCATCGAGCGTCATAGCAAAATGTCGTGCAAGTAGAACCACTTTTGGGATGGTTCGAATGAAAATGTAATCTTTCCATACAACTGCCCTTACTAGAAGTTGAAGCACAAGAACCAGGTTTGTGGTTATTGCCCGTGCTTCATCCAGGAGGAGATCTTAGATGGAGTATGGGATCGCGGTTACTTAAGGTGGTAAATAATGCTTTTGAGCAAGTGATATTCATTCCGTGATTGTTGGTAACGAAATACAATACATTTTGTTCTGGTAGATTATATCTTTACGAAAGTTAACCATAGTTTCTCCAGACCATGTATCATCAACAGAAACAATTACGAAATCCATTAAGAAAGTTATCTGCTATACTACCTGTTAACACGAGGTTTACCTTCCAAACGTGCGTGTTCCCTACGATAATTAACTGCAGCGAAACTCTAACTAAGATGGATTAGTTTCGTGACAACGCCAAACGTCATTGCAACTTCGAAGATAACAAAGTTTAACGTGGTATTTTCCGTACACTTCCACATATTATCACGAACCTTTCCGAAGCGTTTTATTTAAATGCAGTCTTTAAATAAAGCGCTTTGGAATAGCTATTATATTCATAGTTATGTTCATCGTTGAATGCAGCTATGAAATTGGATAAAGATCTGAGTGAGATGAAGATGCGCAAAATTTTGTAGTTGTTAGTCTTAATAGTGGATTTTGAATAGTCGTAGTACAGTCTACATTGCCGAATGCAGTAATATTAATTCGTTTTACTCTCGTAGCAGTTATATAGTTGAGGATAATAATAATAATATGAAGATGCAAAATAAGTTAAATTGCTTGTTTGAAGCTTGATTCGTCGTCGGCAAAAGCTAGTTTCTTAGTAATATATTATGGTTTTTGTTTTCCTTTCAAAATTACATTGACTAGTTTGGCCAAGATAAGTCACGATTTCTAACCGAGATAGTTTAATTTAATTAAAATTCTTTATGATCCTCTCTGCAGACAAAGCTCAATATCTTTTAATAAATTACTTCTACAAAATTTAAGAAGATTATCTACTTAGTACAAATACACAGATAAATGCAGACTTATTTTTTAAAAACCTGTTTATAAAATTACGTTTATATTTTCTTTTTCGTAGCCTTAGAAAAGAGACTCGGCGAAGAAAATCCTTAGAGTCCTCATTAGATTTATTGGTTAACTTATTTGCCAATGAAAAGAATTTACGATCCATTTTATCGCAAACTACCATGTACTTACGAGGAATATGCTATTAGGGAAATAAGAAATAACATTCTACTTAGTTAATGCGGCTAGTTTTATTCTTTTTAATGATGTCTGAACAAAGGTGTAGAAGTAAGAAAGTGTACTGTTGAAGAATTAAAAAGCAAGTTATTTCTTCTACGTTATATAGAAATAGACCTCAACTTTAAATAAAACTATTTCGAGCTTTTTTGTTCAAAAAATCTCGACATATTTTTCTCACAAAATTTTGCAATAAAATGCGATTTAAGGCAATATATCGAGGCGTTTAATTCAGTTCAGAAAATGGTTGCGAAATTCACTGTACATTCTAGTAAAAAAAACTTAAAATAAAATCCTTGATAGCACGAAGACGGTCCTAGATTTAAGGTGATAAGTTCGGCCTATATCACATTGGAACCTTATACCGGTATCGAAAAAAATGTTCCTCCATAGGTCCTGAGACGTGACTCGAATAATCGAGCACTTGTCGATTTGGGACTCGAATCTGAATGCGTTAGCGGTCTGAAACATTGCTTTGTTGTCTCTCCCGGAATTTGTCAAATCGAATTTGTTTTTTGTATGGCATAAATTTGCAGTTCACCCTTTTTTCCTCAACGCTTACTGGCTGACTTGGCTACATAACGTTTTGGCTTATAGAGCGTTTAGAATAGGATCGAAGGGGATGACATTCTTGCGTAATATATTTAACCTGAAGTTCTTTATTTGCACTTGATTTTTCCGAAATGGCAACGTAGGCCGTGATCAGGGGGGCTATCACGTATCTCAGTTGACAACTATTTGAAATCGACTAAGCTGTAGATTGTTCTCTTTTTTAGATTATAGTAATTAACACGATACGTCAGAGAAGCAATGTACTGCATAGTGGCCATCAATTGACGTATACTAATTGTCAACTGAGATACGTGATAAGCCCGCTGAGGCTTAATTGTGTAAAATAGTATGAGTAGATTTCAAAACTATTAATTTTCTAACATAGTAGTATTAAGTATCATTATACGCTACAGCTGCACCGAAATACTCTCATGTTTCTTGTGAATGGTATCCTAAGCATCAGTTTGAAACAGTTAAGTGAAATTTACTAGAACTTCGTACAAATAGAGATGGATGTCCACATATTTCGGACTTTATGAATATACATAGGGACTATGTATAGTCCATTAATGTGGGACAAGATGTTGTATATGTAGAGTATTTGTTTCACAAAGTAGTGTAGTAATTAATGTTTTGTTATGCAGTCATCCGCGAAGTGCAAGTCACGACGCCTTAGTTATCACCGATCCCTAAAACACAATGTATGAGAATCTTAAGCGCAGTGCACACAACCAAGAGTTTCCTACGCGATAAGGAAAATAGGTCTACTTACGAGCAACGGGTTTGTAGTGAGGTATCGTGTAGACTTGGTTGAGTGTAATCTTCATACACTTAAGATTTGTAATTTAATGTTTTAATAGTGACCTTTTAACTATCTTGTTGTGGTTTTGAAATTTGATGTTCAGAAAGTTATCAAGGATAATAGTTTTGGATATATTAATTTTAAATTCCAACTTACAGTACTTAAGGTGTCTGGTATTATTTATTAGTCAGATAAAGGTAACATAAGTTGAATAGGTTTATATTTCTTTGAACTTGTACTTTTAATGCTAATTAATGTAATCGCATTTCTACTTCTTCAACGCGCACGTGCGAACATAACTTAGAAAATTAACGAGTAAAATTATGCAGACATTTCGCAAGATTGCGTGTCTGGTTATAAAGTTCTAAGTTTGTTTACTTTCCGACTTTAGGAATGTCATTAGGCGCCTGAAATAACCTGTGTGTAAACAGCTTTAGAGTGCGTCGTTACTTTATACTTTGTGATGAGAGATCGTGGATGTCCAGCGGTTTGATATATGATATGCCGAGATGTCGCAGATGGTATAAATAACTGGCCGGAGCGTTGACCGAACCGCCGGGTTGCCATACGTCTTATACATATTCTGCTAAATATTAATTGAAAATTATTCTTAGTTCCATATCCAAAGCATCTGAAATAAGATAAATCATCTTGTTTCATATTTGTTTGAATTTGTCGTTACACGCGTGATGTATTTTAAAACGAGTCCAGAAATGGAGCTCGTAAAAAGTTACATTTTTCTTTTTCATCAGCCGTTTCGATGTCTATATTTAACTGTCAGTTTCCTCTTAAATTTTTGACAAAAAAGCGTGAAATACTTGAAACGTGCGTCACAATAAAGTTAAATAAACATTCTGTCGTTTTTCAATTATTAAAAATATTTTGTAGAAGCGTGAGCTATCGAATTTGTTGGTGGAATTCTGCAGTGTGTAACTGGCACATGTCGGTAGCAAAAACACTGAGGGTATTTTTGTTGTTGGGTATTTTTTCAAATTAACGATAGGTGCAAGTTTTATGTGCGAAGGGGAATATTTTTCATTATACGAGAAGCACCCTCGTCTTGTTCCCCGTGCCGTTCATTCTTTATAGCTCCAATATTGTTTCGGGAGGTCTTGCCGCGACAAAATAAATGTTTGTATGGACCCCGCGTTCCCGACCGCCGTCTTCCACTGATCCGACAATTTAAGCATTATTGCTTTCCGTAGATATTTTACACGAGGCGAACGAATTTTATTGCTCTTTTTGTTATTAATGACTTAAACACAGATATATTAAAGGGCCATTTTGCGGTACCTTTTCCCCTGTCATGTTTCTTTAGACACGTAGTACTTCCTTCGTTAATAATACTGACATGAATAATTGATTAAAAGTCATTCTGTAGAAGCAAGGAATGTTCGAGATTGGCTCTAATTGGATTATTGTTGGGGAAGAAATCTCATTCTTTTGATTCATCTGGGATTTATGAATATTGTAATCACTCAGGAATGTCCAGATATAGGTAGCCTTCCTTCGCTTCAAATTATGAATATTCTGTTTGATAGTAGTAATGTGATCTAGCGTAGTATCTGGGCGAGTACTGCGCAGCTTGATCGATCGACGTCAGCCATTCAGGTCAGGATTAACTAAACTGGCCTTGAATGTGTGACCGCTGAATATGCATCTATTGTGATTGCTATTTACTAAGGGCGCGCTAACTAGTTGTATCCTGTCATATACATACATACTACTAGGTATGTATACAGTATGTACGACTAACTTGTTATTAAATGTGTGAAATATGATGACCGCTTAATGATAGCGACCTCGATTCTCTATCTCGTATATCTCCCGTAATTCGTGACAGTTTAATCGCGCAGTATCATTTAACAGGGACGCGGAAACTGATTCTAGATGAAATATTTTTTAAATTATAGACATTCTAATCCTGGAAAAATTTGAAGTCAAACCTCTGTGCATGACGAAGTATTACAGCAAGAAAGCCGGTCATAAACTCCAAGATATTTTTTGGTAAGGAGAGTAAGAATGTGCTATATTACGAGTAAAGAAAATTACTTATTAAAACAAAATTGCTTTCTAGATAACATCTGTTAAAAGTCCCCTTCGCATAACTAAACATATTTTACACAAACAAAACAGTAATTTATCAATTACCCGCTCATAGCTTTTTATTTTCGCTTTACATATTTCATGCATCATCCATATTTAACGAGTTCTTTATCGCAAGGCCCGGATGTTGGGGAAAAATCCCTACATACATACACACATGCAAAAATACATACACATTTTTGACGTGCAATTTTTCCAGGGAGCTTAGGTGAAAGGGAGTTTTGGGCCCTCGGATTAGACCCGCAATTACGGCCCCACCGACACAGTTCACGACCCCTAGATATAAATCAACTTGAATTAGCACCAACGAAAAAGTACTGTGTTTTAATTCATATAATTCTCACTAATACGTACGTGTAAATGAGATGTTCCACACAAAATGAATTTGTAGAATGATTGCTTTATTCTTTGAACATCCTAAAAAGTTACGATAATTAATAAGTTTTAATTTTGTGCTGAGATTATGGTGAGATGACTAGGGAATTATATTAAAAGTCTGGTATTGATGGCAAGTTTTAGATGGCGTGTATGATGTAACTTAATTCTATGTATGTCTATAGAAATTGTACCTAAACGTGTTTATAATGAATGAATAAATTATTATACAGGCTGTGTCTTCAGAAAACATTAAACGTCAGCCTTTCGCACTTCAGAAGGGAAGTCAATGAGTGGAATAATTTCACAAAAGGAAAGTACGAAAAACTGAATAAAATATAATTTCGAGAATCAATTTTCGCAATGTCGACTGCGTCTCAAAGTCACTATCAAGAAATTGTGGAATGAACCGCTTAACTTTTTCAATAACACCGACAAGGAATTTTTTCAATTATTAACTTTATCCCACAAATCGGTACAGACCGTTGCATTAGGCTTCATAGAAATCTTTAGTGAATAATATTACTGAGAGCCGAGGAGCCAATTTAAACTCGCTCTATTGTACTTAATACCGCAAAGGATTTGTTCTTTTAATCCTATTTTCAACAAACCCTCGAGACGTTAGTCTTACTCCATAAAATTGACTGTTACTCAAATAAGATTGTGTAAAAAGTCTTAAGAGAATACATTATGTAATCCTAAGTAATGCGAACTTAGGATTGTTTGCTGTCCCCTATCAGCTTTTTGAAGAATTAGGAGTAGCGAACTAACGAGAGCGATGAATGCGAATACATGTTCAAAGATTAGAAAATAGAGGCTTAGTGGGGATAATCTCTAGTTAAATACCTCGAAGAACTTAATAACAATTTTAGTGAGGATAAAATAAAAACACATTTTAGATTGTAACATAATTAGAACTTCGCTTTACACAGCTCTTAAATGTAAATATGAAAAGAGTAGGTGGTAGTATGACGCAGTAGAAATTAGACTAAATTGTTTTGTTCTAAATATCAGGGCTCTTTTGTAAATTTGTTTCATACTTAATGGTACTTTGTTCGTATATAATTTTATAAAGGAATTAGTATTGTGTCACAGACAGGAGTAACTTTGTAAACGAATGTGGTTTACAAACGTAGGCTGAGTTAACAAAGCCTTAGATATAAGAGTAAGCCCTTATTTCATTAGTATTAAAGGTACGGAGATAATAGATTTAGAAATAACTTTTTTGTTGTTTATTATAAATAAGGAATTTTATTAAAGCTTTTAAGTGAAAAGCTTTTAAGGCTTAATTTATTATAGGAAAATTTCTCTTAATAGTGATAAATTTAATAGAAGATGCCTAATACATACAAACACACATATGTAATATTATGTCTTTTTTACTTGAATGTGTGGGCAGATAAAACACGTTTCGCCATCTATTTACAATGTTAGTCCCGTGTATTAGGGGGTGACCCTATTGCTATTTACCAGGTACTTTAACCAAGCTCTCAGCTGTCTACTATTGAGAGATATTTTCATATAAGTTAGAGAAGACCAGAGGTAGTCCTATGTACCTAATGATAGGTACAAAAGATACGTAGGATTGAGGTCATAAATTTGTTTGTTTGGACAGCAATATGTTACACTATGTTATAGCCTAAACGTCCATACCAAAATGTTAACAACACTTACACTCCGCTCAAACATAAATCATCCTCAAAAATGTAGACAAATTAAAAACAAATAGTATTTTGACACTATAATCAAGACGTATGTCACACACAGTCAACATTCGCCTTTTAACTAATGTCGTTCCCACTGTATAATTCTCGAGATAGAATCAACAAACATACCGATGCGCCGTATATTCGTAGATATGATTTGAAGAGCCACTTTGTAAGATAAACACACGAGTTCGAAGATAATCTCAAAATGTGAATACATAAATAAACGGCGTTTGAAATGTTAACAGCGTTATTAAAGCTTGAGTTGTGTTCACAGTTGGCAAAGGGATTGTTGATTATTGTTTGCTGATTTGAAATGTTGTTTTTTTAGACCAGCATCGGTTACTCTTGTTAAGGACCTCAGTACATTCTAATATTAAGTATACTTGAAGATAATTAGATACTTGTAAAGCGATTGGTGTTTTTGCAATGTCTCGTTTAGTACGATGACTGTCTTTATTTCTAATAATAATAAGATTTGCATTGATGAAACACGACACTACATCTATAGTCTCAAAATACATGCAAGCATATTACATTTTATTTCATTTGTTCAGTGGTTTCCAGTCGGTCGCGCGCTCGGCCGAAAATCTCCGGTAGGGCTGACCACAACCTATTAAATTTGCTCAGTGCAAAAGCAGCCTTAAAGTCTCGTTTGTTTTTAACACCAGGATTTTTCATATAATGAACACACGTGAATGTTAATAGCCCAAGTTTGAATACCGCAATTTCCTGAAGCGAAACACTGTGATTTTGGGTTTCAAAGTAATAAAAAACGAAATTTGAAAAGGCACGCGACCGCTGACACTTTTCATATTAAAAAAAGGTTTATTAGTTGTTTTGATATAAATTTAAGCTACTTTTTGTTTTTCTTTTTTATTTCACAGTTTGCCAACTTAAAAAACAGTTCATTTTTGAAAAAATATGCACTCATATTATAATTTTTTGTGTATTTAATGTCTTACGATAACTAGCTACTATAAAATAAATTTCCACACCAACTAGCTAAGTCGAGTTTATGGTAGTTAAAGAAATCCCTCTTAATCTTTTCCAAGCAAAGGCGCTTTACGAAGCAACTTACAAAAATCTTGAAAAAACCAGTGAAAGTTAGATGAATAAACTTTGTACTAGTTGTACCTAGTAGTTGGCATGAATGAACCGGCTACCTGGCGGGAATGACATCGTGTTTAACTCAATTTAAAGTTTCCATCTCCTAACTCGATTGTAAATTGCACCTTGTATTTTTATTTCAGTTGTAATAACAATGTATCACACCTTTTCTAGAAAAAGTAGTAGATATACGGATTACAAACTACTATCGACTTTGCTATCCGAGTTGTTATAGAGAATGGTCGTGTGGGAAATTGAAAAACGTCTTGCGCTTTAAGTAATTTTAAAGGTAGGCTATGTACTATAGATAATTTATAATTATTAGGTAATACAATGCCTCCTTTATTTCAATTTTACATTACTTGGATCTGAAACATATTTGTCAGATGTCTGATCTATATAATGATATAACTCACGACCGCTACTATCGTGTTCATAGTAGGTGTATTACCTCGATTAACATGCAACAAATAATACACGAGACCTTGCACGGCAGTAACACCTTTTTGCCAATAAATAAAAACTGCATACGAAACAGAAACTGAAATTGGATGTTCAACTTCTGAAACGTTAATTCACTTTGGGAGCCGTGCAATGGAATTAAGTATTCTCGACTCGAGGGACGATTTTGACCTAGTTTCTGACCTGACAATCGCTGAACACACGTCTTTTAGTCATAACGTGAAAATTGGGAATATCATTCGAAGGCCCTTTAACAATCCGATGCGTCGTAAAAGTTAATGAATTGAAAGGATTCCGGCCAGTTCTATTACGGGGTGGCTATTTGAATTCGACACGTATGCTGCAGGTTTCAATGGTTATTAACTTTGACAACTTTAACGTGACAATGTTGTTTAATTATTGGGGTTGTTTTTGAACCCGAAATTAAAATATGATGTTTATATTTCCCTAAAGAGAAAAAAAAGATGATATCCAGATATAGACTACTTTGGATCAAGAGTCGGGGCTCTGTCTTGATAACTATCAGAATGTTATACCAAGGTGAGTGCATATCTTTATATTCGTCTCTAATATTAGAGAGATGCCTTGGTTTCATTGATGTTTTGGACGCATTGGTCTCTGAAAATTAAAAAGGTATTATGTCTTTATGAACATTGTTAACTCCTAAATAATAAGAACGAATTAAATTATCTATGATCTTTTGGTGCCTGCATCAAACGCGTGATATTGTATAAACCAAACAAATTGTCTGTGATCTTCATGGGGTTTCTGTCCAGAAATAATACTAACATATTGCAATAAAATGCGAATAATGTCAGTCAGACGTCCGACGCATATTGTGGCCATCTGTTAGTGTCATTATAAAACTGAACGACTAAAATAAGCACTAAAGTTCTAACACGCGACGCGTTTATTTTAAAATCGTTTGCTGCTAGAACACACTGACCGAAGTGACCGTAGCAGTATTAGATTGTATCTTTATTATAAACTTTTTAAGAAATAGTTCAAATAGTAGTTTAATTATAAAAAGGTGTGATTGATATCCAGAAATAAATAGTGGCGTGTAGTTTTGGCACTCATAGTTTGTTCAAAAATAAGTTACTCTACATTGTAATTAAAAACGCTCCAGGCTCCTACTAAAACATATTTTCATTTAAATGCATTAACTTCATTTAGAAATTGAACGCCGGAACCTTTGTACACACATACATATTTACTTAATTTTTTGGCAAACTATCACGTTGTTATCACAGCAACGTACCCACAATTAATACACCAACGTTCTTGCCAACATTGGGAATAGTTGTTGAAATTTTAATCAAGCACTTTACTGAATAAAAGCTCTTAGGTACTCATGTTTAGCATAAGCGTTGACACATTTATTAATTTATGCCGCTGAGAGATTGTAAGCGATATCCGGAGGTTTAAGAGATTGCGAATAGATGGCATTATTAATTATGCAACGCTTAGTTCAGCTCAACTGTGACCCAATTTAAGTCCGCCTCTGCCAGCATCTGGTATCGCGGAGCTCTCGACTTAACTTGTCTGTATATCTGTGCACTATACATGCCGAACATGTGTTATCCGCTAACGAACTAAGATAGTCCTAAACTTAATCTTAAGTTTAAGTTCAAACTATGGTTTATGTCTAAAAGTAGTTGCTATCGTTGATTAAGTTATGAAAGAGTGTCCTCAGCTAGGTTTATTCTGTGTTAATCAAAGTAACGAACAATTATTGTTTGACGATGATTGAAGAGCTAGTTATTTATTATGATTGTTATTGTCTGTTAGCAAAACAAATTAAAGTAAATGATTTAGAAATAATTTTTAACAAATATCGGACATTTTGGTAGGTTTGTTTTCGATAGCAGAAAAATGAAACATAATTCTGTATTTCTTGCACTAAGTCTATCGAATGCAAAAGTAGGTCTACACATAGATTCTATTCGAAGACAATATTGGAACCGTGCCTAATAAAAAGGAATAGGCTCATCTTTCAAGCTATCCGGAGCTAATACAGCCGCGGACTGCAGCACGAAACTTGTGTCTTTTGCGCCCGGAAAACATTTCAGAGATAAGACGTGTATCTCTATATGTGAAAGTTTACAAACTTGGCAAGCAACAACCTCAGTGGTAGATGAAAATACCGGCAACGACGAAGACTTCCAAAGTCAACATAGTTAAGAAAGTTGCAAATATATTGTCTAGTTCAACTCAAAGATTAACTAGTTTTGTGTAGCTTGCCATGCGCTTTGCAAATTAATATATTGATGATTTCAATTGCTTATGAAAGATAATATTGATAAAGTAACTTTATTATGGCGCTCAAATTACGTTAATTTATTTATTCGGAAATCCAGCCTCATCAGCATTGTGACAAAAATTTCACAACGAGCGTAACTTTGCAAATCTTTTGGAGCGAAAAAATAAAACGGCTTTGTTCGCGGCAGATACGCTGATTACTCGCGCAAAATGTGTTGACTCGGCGTCCTCAATAGTCCTCTATTTAAGTTGGTCGAGCGGCTGGCATTCCAGTAAGTTACCCGGTTTCCAAGTTGGTCGTACATTTGCCATGGTCCCGGACATCGCCAATCGCCGCAAGATTGCGAATTTACAACTTACCAACACTTGGTCCAAAATGCGTTCGCACAATTCATTGTCAACAGCTGGTATCGTCATAGCGCTCGTTGCATATCAAGTAACCGGGATGCTGCAGTTAAGGATTTACGAGTGTTTTCCTCTACACATTTTCATGGCAGCGAGCAAAAAGTTTCGAAGTTTAGCGATTGTTGTAGATCTAAACGTTTAATAGTTATTTGAAAACAAACTCCAATAAAGTGGGTTTATTTTGGTGACGTAAACTTAGGTACTATCATGAAACTTTTGTTTCTTTTAAACTCATACCGTCTTACAAGTAGTCTTACAAAATGAATCAATTCTGGAACTGCTTATGAGGGGAGAAAGCTGACTCATTTATTAGGAAGACTGATAATGGATAATTTACACGGTACTATTTTAATTGAATCATTATAGACTTCAGATGAATATAAACCAGTCTACAGACAGATCTAATTGCTAAATAATTAAATGATACTCTCGTTGTTTTAATTGCAATACTAAGTTCATTTGTAGTTCGCAGACAGGCCGAAGATGGATGCAGTAGCTGATATGTTGGGCAATGTTCCAAATAACAGCAGTAATTAAAAGTTACTAGAGAAGAGACTCGTCTTTTACTATTCATCAGGTGATAGTGAAATACAATGACTCCTGATGGCCCTATGCTTTGTATTTTTCAATAAGATACTTTTGATCTTTTTAGTCAAAACAACTCTGTTTAGGATCTAGGATCTAGGAATCTCTAGCTTGATAACTTCTGTTTAAATATCGATTTGCTAATGAAATGGAATATTGAAAGATTATTTCATACATTTGTCTCTTCACCCATTGGAAAAAAATTTCGACAATTATCCATAACTCATAAAATAGACTCTGAGTAACTCATAGTTTCCAATATACTTAATTTAGTAGATCAGGGTTCTATTATTTTGTATAATAAAATTGCGTTCCTAACAAAATATGCCGTAATAAGTTGTTCACTAAAACTAGTTCAGTGAAGTTTCAATATAAATTCCATCGTTAGATTTAGCACGATCGTCAGTTTCAAAAGTTTGAAATAGACGGACATTTCGACGGGATAGTCATTTCGATCGCCAATAAGCTGTGGCAAGCTGTTCGCAAGTTTCATGCTCTCCGTGGAGACTTCGTTAATAAACCACAGCGAAGCGAAGTTTTCAGGCTGGCTTGTGAGTCTTCGCTACTCGAATATATAGACATACGAAACGCAAATTTACTCGGTTTACTTTTTCCCTGCTTAAACGTCTTCCTCGTTGTGGATTTGAAGATAGGGCTAAAGTATTTTTTTTGGGGTTGAGTGTATTCTTTCCCTGATGAATATTTAAAGAGAACTTTACAAAATGTAAGCGGAGATATTTAGATAGTTGATGAAATTACTCTTTAAACAGACTCTATCCAATGAGTTAATTTAACTAAATTGTTTGGTATATTTTTATACACCAATTGTCTACCAAGACCTTAGTTGCGACAAAACAGTACTAAACAAAATTGGAAATTAGACAAGTAAATTTTCGACTATCTAGTAGATAAACTAGTGGGCATGGTCATTAATCTTTTTCATTATGCACTGTAATTTAAAATATTTTTGATAAATCCAAGCTTTTAATCGTTAAAGCAGTATGTGCTAGGTGTAACTTACATACTTAATCACATCAATTAATTAGTATCGCCGAGAAATCGACGCTCTGGAACGTCTTACGACTTAAACTGTGTTATCTCATTAGAGTTTCTATCGATAGAGTTGAAATGCTGTGTGGAGTCTTGGCAAACTATACAGCTTATCTTATAATCGTGCTTGTATTTTACTTCGGTTTAGTTGTTTGTTTTGAAGCTAGCTTGTTTCTGCTATAGAACTATTATTTTTAATGCCGGATTTGGCACTGTCGCGTTTGCGGAAACAACTTGAATATGATTTACGGGTGACAGTATTTAGTCGTATACTACACTTGAAAGAAAAATAGAAATAACTGTTAGTTTATAGCTTAAAATCGAATATATTTTTATGATTCTTCCACTGCAAACCAGTGAGAGAAAATTATGTTTTTTAGGATTTTGTGAGAATATTAAACCAATTTTGTTTTTTTTTTCAATTTTTGCACCTGCTTTATTGAGGATCTAGAACATGAGCCACAATTTTGATATAGCTCTTGTCATCAGGCCAGTATGTGAGTGATTTTAGCGTGTTACCAAATAGCATGTTACCCTTTCAACAAAGTATGAATGACAGTGTAATCTACAAAACATTTTTGTAATTGGCCTCGTTAGAAAGGGTTGCGGGCAAAGGTTACCTGCTGGTTTAGTAATAGCAGCCTATTAACGTTCCACTTTTGGGCATTGGGCTTTTAAAGAGTCCAATATATGAAATTTTTGCTTTGCAACTGGATTTCAGCACCCCATAGTATTTTTTACGATGCTTCTTCATAAATTCTAAAGTTGTAAATTGTCGCCACTAGATGGCATTGAGCTAACTTTGATATTTATTTCTATTATATATTTATTTGATATACATTTCTTTTTACACACTTAGAAATATTATTCGCAGTCTAAACTAAAACCATCATAATTACCCATGTAAATAGATCATAATTTCTAAGCGCCTCAAACTGCAAAACTTTAGACTAAGTGCGTGCAAAAGCGCAGTTTAAACTCAAAGTCTTAAAGTTAATTTCTCGCGTAAAATGATACTTTGTAGGTTTATACCGGGAAACGCGATTTGCGCGGGAATATTACCGCGATGCATGTGTTTAGGCGCCATCTTGATTTTATGACAGCAATGTCATTTCACGTTACGTTTAGCAATTTGTTGTTACGTTTTTAACGAAACATGAGATTTTTATATGATTACTTTTCTCTGTGTGGGCTGGTATTGGAAAATAATGTATTTTTGTAAACAATGTTTTGATGAACATTGTTCCTACTGACAGATAACATTCAAAACCTTTTCCTTTGTATGAAAATACATGTTTGGTCTTTCATATTTTGCTGTGGTCCGCTAAAGCAAGTATTAAAATTTATAAACCGTGCATATTTTTCTAATTTAAATGTCATTTGAATTGCGTGTCGCATTTTATAGTGTAGCCTATTGTTATCAAGCTTTCTTTATTTTTCCGTCACGTTCGCTCTAAGGAAAACATTTTGATATTTCCGATGTTTTTTGTAATAGCTTCGAAGGAAATTTTCATTACTTAATAGACGCCTTCGATAACAACGCCAGGCTATATAGAAAACGAAAAAATAATTAATATTTTATTGTACTTTTAATGGAATTTCAAATTGTAGACTTACAACAATGATAAAAAATAAGTTCGCGTTGTGGTGGAATTACGTAATCAAAAAATAATATTGTTCTTAATTAAGTAAAAATGTAAAATGGAATTGAATTAATGGAAAGCTTTTGTTTATATTCTTTTGAAGCTAATAATTATTTCTTTTTGTTTCAGGTAATTTTCTTGGAAATCGTTCAGGGACATTTGGAAACACAATTTTCTGCATCATCGAAACAATTAATAATATAAAGTAAGAAATTCTTGAGCTTCATTATATCTATCCATTTCTTTATTATATTATACTGGTTAGTTGCTGGCTTCTCATACCTTGGAGACTTCAAGAAAATTGGTTTCTTAGCTGAGATTACTGCAGTTTCTAGAAAGTTATAGGTAATCTTATTAAGATCTGTGCAAGTGTGCACGTGAGCTTCAACTGAATTTTAGAGATGTGATTTAGGCTCAAGAGAATTAAAATCACCACGAGACTTGAATTTTCGGTAAAATATGAACCCAAAAATAACTCGATATTGGTTTATTGAAATACAAAAATCTCAGCAATTACTCGAACACGAGAATATAAAATTATAAATTCATATACATTTTTCGTTCCGATACACTTGACTGAAGGGTGCAAGATAAAAAAATCTCATATATATTTTACATGCTACGGAAATATCGAAGCATCGGTCTGTGCCAAATAAAATATTCAACGGGCGTAATTTAAAAGCTTCCGGGTCACTTACTTGGGCTTACCTTGTCATCCCGACGTTGATTACTCAAAAATAAACCTTAAATAAACGCAACAAGAGCTGAATTCGACTATCCCATTTATTTCGACTGTAATAGCCACGTTTTACTGATGATAACTTAACATCATTCAATAATATTTTCATTTTTTTTTTTCAATTATTTCGAGCACGTTTTTTGCGTGTATTTTCGCAAAATTTCGGCGAATTTCAATGAGTCAACATTTCCCTTTGTTTTACGTACTTCAAAGTATTTTTTTTCCTTTTTTTCTATAATTGATGGCCTACAAATATTCACCATCAATTTGCAATCGCAAAAATTGGGAAACGCTCCCAATTGTTGATTTAATTTGATATAGATATAAATTTATTATTATCTTGATCAGGCAAACGTAAGCAATAACTTAATTTCATTGCCTCCTATTAAACTTTTACTTAGTGCAAAAAGTACTAAAACATATTCTCTCTCTGCTACTATTGATGAATCTCTATATAATTCGATAATCGATTCGCTAATAAGAACTAGCGTCCGGAAACATTAATGTGTTCTGAGAAGTTTGCTGCACGACCGGACACCCATCCAGAAACCGGTCACGCACACATAAGAACTGTATCAATCAATCTTGCTTATTCTATTCCTATTCATGCAACTATGTACTTAGCTCGCATTGAATTATTTGTTTTTACTTGGTACACTAACCGGGCTAAGGACTTTTCTTGAGATATAAGCTGTATTTTTTTACGGTACATTAGATTCTTTTTGTGTTTTGTTTAGTAAATTGGTGCCTTCTTAAATAAATTTATATTCGGTTATTATATTCTTAATAACCGTCAAAATAGGAACTAAATATTGCTTGCCAATTTTGTTTCTGGTAACAATTTAAATATTATGCTTACAAACTACAGTCTTGAAACTGTCTCCGCTAATCTTTATTTCAAATAAATAGTAAGCATTCGTCACTATTGCTAGGCCATTAATACTACTCTGAGCGTAAGCCTTTTTCTACTGCTGTATTTTCGCTGTCTCCCTTCTAGTTAAATTCTCAAAGCGCACAATTTATGTCATGTAATACAAAAAATACCACAAAAGACATCGTTTTTCTGTAGCACGGAAATCCACTTTGCCATAGTGTGATACTGTGTAAAATGAACTTATTTATGTATGCTCTGTCCTACATAGTGCACTTTGCGCGAGTGCCACACGGTAAGGGGCCTAACTGGTGTAAGTGTCGACTTGTTTGTAAATGGAAGATGAAAACAAAGAATTGTTCTGGTAATCTTGGCTGTTTGTAAAGAAAGGGCTGGAATATCTTTTGATGACGCTTTGACTAATTTTACGACGATTTCACCAACACTTTGTTAAAAAGTTTGTGAATATTTTGTATTAGAATTTGCTTGTTCTTCAAGATCTAAGATTACAATTGTAATATTATCTTTTTATCTTCTTAAAGATATTTTCTGGAGTGTTTTGAGCATGCAAAATTAATTTAGTGAATAGCTTCATTATTTTACCTAGATTTACGAATAATCGCTAGTCATAATAATAAGTAAGGAACATGGAATGTAAGAATGATAGGAATTGGCAATAATCTGTATGCAAACAAAACATTAAAACTTAACAAAATATTTATTACTTCTGTCAATATGCTTTTAACAATATCTCTTACAATAAATAGCTTCAGTACCTCTACATTTATTCCTACTTGTACTAAACTACTTTTCTTCGCTATCGTAAAGTTGCACAAGAAATTGCCCGGCTACTTGTTATGCCGCAGCAGTAGGGGTCAATGGCAAGATCTGCGTTATTACTGTGCTCGTGGCCAGAGGTCCAATCCATTTACTGAGCTGTGATCGTCTGAAGATATGTTTGATCAATTATTTGTTACTACTGTGGTTTAGTATGCACTTCTACTTATATTTATTGCTAGTTGACCGGTTATGTTAGAGTTTAAAAAAGGGGAGTTAAGTATTACCTTAGAAAAGAAATATGCCTATATTTAATCCATTATTTTGCAACCATCTCCAAGCTAAATGTTATCAAAATCGGTTCGGCAGTTTAGTCATGATTGTTTTACGTCAGATAGATAGATCCAAACGTTTTTATTTTACGTTGATTCTCCTAAAATGAAATTAAGCGTGTTAATGTTTTAGAGTTCAAATCGTTATTTTAAATTGGACTATCATAACAATATAGATAGTGTTATTATTTTAGCAGAGTATCATTCATATTGTGCTCATATTATTCGTGTATAAGTCGGTGCATGTTAAAACGTGTTCGGCAGTATGACGTGTACGGCGTCGACCCGGGGCCCTCTGATAACGTTATCTATTAATTACTGGGAATATCACCAATTCCCGATACACCCCTACTACAGTGTCGAGTTGTCGGCTACCAAAATGTCCCGCGTTGAAATTGTGTTACTCGATGATTGTGATGTTTGTATTGGGACTTGTTTTTGTAATGCACCTGGTTTTTGTAGAATTTAGTCAGTTACAATCAGTCAATCTCTTTACGGTTATGATGATACAGATTTTTAATATACTTATGTGAAAGTCTCTAAAGAAAATAACAAAGGTTTAATATTACATTTGACAGTTTTTTAGCTTATAATCAAGATGATTCTGTTTTTAATTTATTTATATTGTCCGTATCACTCATTTCTAAACAGTCATAAAAGTAAATTTATACAACGGCTGGAAAGAGAACTTGTCCTCATTACATTTTTTGCATACTACATTAAATTATGCGTCACATATTTCTCCGAAGAGCCATGATAAAGTTCAAAAGTAAGGTCTGCAAGTACCGCCTTGATAAGATAGTAAGTATATTCATAATGCTACCGAGTTTATACTGAATGAATAAGAGCAACTTTATTGAGACGCCATCTATTTAAGTGGTGTTAAACAGTCTTTTAGTCAGTGAGAGAGTTTATTATGTTTCTAGACGAATTTCAAATGTCAAAATGCATAAGACGTTGGAATTTGAAGGTGACTATGTAATTATGTATGTATGTATTTTATTTATTTATTTATTTAAACTTCTTATATAAAGTTGTATAAAGGCGGACTTAATGCCAAAGGCATTTTCTGCCAGGCTACCTTGGGGTGATGCAGAGATTAAATGAGAATTTTTAAGACTCTTCAGCAACTTTTGTGTGATCCTATTGCCCTCTATAGCTTAGGTAGGTAAATACAGTTCAAAGAGCTCGTACATGTCCTTCTAGAGAATGTCCTACAAATTAAATCTCAAACGATACAAAGTTAAAACTATTGTGTTGTAATATTCAGACGAAAAACTTCAGAAATAATGAATATCGAATATTATAACAGCATTATTAAGCGTCGCTCAATGAGCGCGAAATATTAATATTGCGAACGAAAGATATACAAAGTGGTGCTTTATCAAAGCGAAATTTTGTACGAAATTGAATGTCACTTTGCCGCTACGACGTTTTATTTAATGCAACGCCGTGTTATAAAGTCATCGGGTCGTATATTAAGTTTAAAATATATAAAATGTACCATTAAATTCGTATTACTCAAAGATGGCTAAAATGTGCTTTTATTCGGGACTTCGTCATTCGTAGTTGTCATGATTTTATCGTCAATTTGAGTTTATATCATCTCGTAAACACCTGAAGCGATATTATAAAAGATTTTAAACTCTTAAACTCAACAGGTTATTTTAGTTCCCATGATGAATCAGGTGTATGGGTTGTAAGATTTTTATGAGATTCTCGAATCGTGACTATTTCTGACAATTACACGGCGTGACAAGCAGAACAGTGAACATAGAAAGATTATACTTAAGCCGTTTCACACAGTAACGTCCCACAATCTCATCGCATCCTGTCTCCGTGTGAACGCCACACTACGCAAGGAATCTACGGCTCATTCAACTTTCATAATCACTTAGTAGCCTTTCACTACAAAATGTAGGTCATTCACGTCTTCAGAAATAGGCCATTCCAAACTTCCTGTGTTCGTCCCTCGGGAATTTTGTTCGAGCGAGATTTCAGTATTGGTATGGCCTATTTTTCGCTAGATGTCAGATCTCAAAGCAAACATTCTGTCGATTGCATTCAGTCAAAATTCATTGCAGTAGTATTATAGGGCAAGGGGACGCGGACGGTCGATATGTGCTTGGAATCACGCCAGCGGATTTTGTCGCTACTCCTAGCGAACTTAAGAGGCAAACCGGTCTCTCGCTTACGTGACAAAGTTATAATATGCCTTAATTACTTTTGAACATTGTCAAAGAGTTGGAGCTTTTGTTTATGTTTCTTTGTCGGCTTATTGCTATGATTTTCTTCGGGATTAACTCTGCCTGCTATGTTACTGTTTTGATCAGTTTCATATACAAGTAAAGCTCTAGCTTAGTCTCAAGTTCCCAGCTTTACCATAAGTAACAATGTACTTTTAACATGCACTGCACATAGGTACCAACGATACGACAACGGGCTATGGCTTTCAGCTTTAAAATGGGATGTATTTATTTACGGTACATAATACCGATGAAAAGTCACCGTTTCGTTGCCCAATAATTTTAACTGACAGATACAACGATGGTCACTTTTCATTCTAAAAAAAGAAATATAATTTTGGATGAAATGCCGATACCGAGCGAACTAAGTTGCGAGCGCCACCTAAATATTTATAGATTGACTTCCTTACGAAATTTCCTTCGAAGCATTCCAAACTAATAATAAATTAAAATCGTATATTTAAGAAACAAGTTCTTTTCGGCCGGAGATAACGCCCATTTTACTCTTCCCATAATATTTAAAAAAAAAATTAAATCAAAACAAAATTAGTACATAAATGTAATATTCTTTTTATTTTGTTAGACGTACAGGCCACTTGTAACTTTATCAAACTTTTTTATCTTTTTCGATCTTGTTTTACGATAATAGCGCAGACAGAATAAAAATATTTTGTATTTACAAGTTCATTTGCAAAAAATGATTTAATTCTTTGATTAATATTTGAATTCGGTTTTGAATACCTAAAAGACTAATATTATTTTGAATCGTGTCTATTTTATAAAAATTACTTCATAATTTTAAACGGGTAACTTTTTAAACAATATTGTATTTTTTTATTAATTAGAATAGCATGTCTAATGCTAAAGATATTGGACAAAGAGTGAAGACTAAAACTAAGGGCACAATTTATTTAAAAAAAATGTAAACTCATAATTTATTTTAATAGCACATTGACTTGCAGGAATAAAGTTTTATCATATTAATTGGAGCGTTATATAGTCATAACGAGGTCCTTGTTTACCTAACCACGGTCGTGTAATGGCGCCCTTATTTATTTATAGCGACAACAGTTTTTATAACTGGGGTTAATAAATTATTAATTGACGTTATACATATCAATTGATAACTAATGGATACTTTGAAACCACTTATTTGTTGGAGTAGACAATTTTTTATTCATTACTATATTCTCTACGGTTCGTTATTGGATAATATTATTACTATAGTACGTTACGAAATAATATAGCATTTCGCTTGTCGTTATATTTTGTTTATTTATTTAGGCTTGGCTTAGTTTTTTTTCTAATATCATTATTAATAAAATATTTAATGACATGTTAACCTAAATAATGTGAGTTGTAAATTTCTCAAATATCAGAGTTCATAACGCATAGCCAAGTCAGAATGAATGCTACTACAATCAAATTATATGATTATGAAATTAAATATTATGTTGGACAGTAATGTGAGCCTCGAGCGTTTTTCATTTTTTTAACAATGGCTTTTTGCGAAGTGAAACAAGTATAAATTAAATATTTCGTCAGTGAATTCCGTTAACGGAATATCGGATGAAAAATATGAAATTTTAAGATTTTAAGATCATATTAAAATTACGTGAGGAAAATCTGCTTCAAAATGTAAAGCTTCGAAAAGGTAAACTTTTATGTTCTCACTCAGCACACATTTCACAAGATTGTGGAAATATTTTCATCATTAAAAAAAAAAAACTTTGACTTAACAATCATTAAAAAAAGCTGACGAGCATAGTTTAATTTTGATCTTAAGAGGACCTTAAAGTTCTTAACTTGAAATCATTCAAATGAATACACAAACCATTTCCGTTAGCCAAAGACATTGGCAAAAACTTAACGGCTTCTTCGAACAGCGTTTAAACGATTTAATCATTTTTAAAAGAGCAATCTCAGCAGCATCGACAAAGGCCGTAAATATCCGATTATTTTTATCGAACAATTTCCTTTCTTGGCAACACTGCAAGTTACTAATTCTATTGAGTTTGAAATTTAAATTCGGTATGACTGCACGAACTGTCCATTCATTATCCTACATGCGGACATGGAACTGATAACAGCTTGCATTATGAACAGCCAGCGAGTAACATGAACATTTTCTACGGTATGAATCATATTTTATGAAAACCTTTGGTCATTAACTAAGCGTTTATAGGTCATACCCTCGCCGGGCCATTTATACGAGGGACGCAGATAAGGGTTAAGAGGGCGATCTAGATGAGACTCGTAATCCGTGACGATAAAAATTTACGTTACATTAAAAATCGATTTAATCTTATAAAAAATACGGGCATGGGGAACATAATTACCTGTTCGTTGATAAGGTTTAGAAGGATTTACATTGAATAATTGTGTATCGAGTTAAACGCTGATTTGATTATCATTTATGAGGTACATATTAGATTTGAGCTGACATGACAAAATGTTATGCTTATGTGATTAAATCGTGCCTCTGTTTACGTGTTTGATGAATAATGCGCAACAATAAATTTTCATTGGACTAGGTTTAGCAAATCTGTTAAATTCATGTTTGATATTTACATACTTTATTTAAAGTCGGATCGAAAAATCATGAAAAACAATGGCCTTAGGTTTCTCACGACTCTAAAATAAAGAGAATAATTTTATAACTATTATAGTAATAGGAATTTCTTGACCGTGTTTCCAATAAAAAATTAAGAACAATTTTACTATAGCATTCGTATTAATATTTCCCAAGTACTAAACGATCTATCGCGTGCACAGTAATAGTTTGAAGTGTAAAAGGGTCGTATAGTTTTAACCTACATACATTTCTTTACGACAGCTAGCGTTGTAAATTTCTTAGCGTTTCTCCTACCGGATCTACGCCTTTGAAAGATGTTGTACTGAGTAATTTATTTTATTTTATGACATACTTTACACAGGAATTCATATTTTAATAATGTTATTGGTATTTGCACTTTACGATGCTTATGGTAATGACTGTAGCGTGCTCAAGGGATTAAACTTTACTACTGAAAATTGGTACGTTAAAAATTAAGTAAAGCATATAAATTGCTTTTATTAATTGTTGTTTTTTCTTTATTAAATCGCTTCACACATCCAATGATACTATACTTTAAGTAAGGTGCTATTTATAACACCAGCTATATTTTGTTGTATTTCTTTTTACTTGATTTATTATAACATAAGTCAACATGATAAAAAATGGGATTCATTTTACAATGATGCTTCTGCCCTTAAGCTCACTTTTATGGTACGCTGTTTCATTTTATTCTACCTACATAGTTATTGCCAACTGGGAATATTGTGTGTGTGTGTCAATATAAAACAGATGAACGATTGGAATCCAAACAGTTTTCGATCAAAGTTTTTTGTAACTCGAACATAAAAAGTAGTTACTACCCAAAGACAACAAGTACAGTAAAAAAATGTTGGTAGCGAATTCCAGCGACAAATATGTCCGGTTTTTTCATCGCCAAGGCCGTGTCGCGTGAGTTGTACGTATCGCGAATTCGCAAACAATTCGCACAAACTTCGGCAAAACTTAGCACAACGTTAATTTCAAGCGCTTTACTTGTCAAAAAGTTTAGCAATTGTGACCGTTTGAGTAAGGCCGACTTTATGAATTAATCTTAACGCGAGACAGCGATATTACAAATTCAAATTTCGGCGCAATGAAACTTTGATTACAAAAAATAGAATCTCAGGCTCGACAATTCTTAATTTAGGACCCATAATGAGTTTTTATGTTTTGGCCGTTGAAGTAAACAAAAAATGTGACTCGTGGCTTAATGGTTCGAAGTTGTAAATTGCTTTATAACTTAAGAACTCTTATCGGCTAAAAGTAATGACTAAGTGGACACGGTCGCGATACGGATCATTGAGTTATCCTCTTTATTCTGAGTGATCTTATTCTTATTTTGTTTACGTAAAGGTTCTCAAGGCGTTGTTGTACGAGTATCAAACTAAAAGATTTTATCTTGACTTGCAAACTTGACCATTAAGAAGCCGGAGTTTTATAAAGAATTAACTTTTATTTCGTTTTTCTGTACAATACTTGTTCCCTGGTTTATAAATTAACTTTTCAAATTGAAGAAAGCATCTTTGAAAACTGTGCTCTCTTTTTTATATCCATTTTTAAAACAGAGCCACTTGCGATACTCATTCTGTAACTCAATAATAATTTATATCAAAAACACTTTTGCACATGTCTATTATAATTGTTTCGTCCTCTGTAATGTAATGCGAAAATAGATTAAACAATTTGGTTGACTGTTTGACTTTTATTTCAGTGCTCAGTCCGCAATTCGTAACTCAAATCCAAAAATATCCAGGTAGCTTTTAAAAGCTTTTTGACGTACTTTTGATGCAGGGACGAATGATATGTGATATTTTCAACTGTGTGCTGTAAAAAATGAGTTTTGACGAGCGCTTTCATCAATTTACCCGCATCGTGCAAGAGCTGAATCATATTTTTGATATTTTGTGTCACAAACTTGGTCAAAGTTAAACCGATGTTTTTTGTTGCCATGTCTGCATATTTTATTATCAATCGTTGTACGTTGAATTTTAGACTAGGCGTGAATTGAATAGAGTTTATTTAGAGCCTGAACATGTAGGCAGTTATGTCTCAAATTGAATGCTAATGTTTCTATGGAAGTCTAGTATTTAGATTTAAGATTTTTTCTATGTAACTACTAGATTAAGCAACACGTACCTAATATTTTTAAAATAATTATGAAGATTAGTGAGAAACTTTTTGTGTCACTACTAGATTATATGTACGTCCTTAACAATTTTTACAAAAGTATGAGGGAGATTGAAAAACAAATAATATCTTTCAGGTAACCGTTTTATAACAAATTGTGTGATACATATGATGAACTAACTTACCCGAAAACCAATACTTTCAACTACTGTCACCATTACACACAGTTTTTAAAACTCGACGATTGTAATAGATAATCCAGATAACATATTCCAAATATATTTTTATTCAATTTAAAAGTTCGTGATAGTTAGTAGCAGGTGGTGTTACCAGACGAGCAATATTTATCCTCTAGTAGGTGCAAGTGGCATGCATATTTAATGACGTGCAGCGCTTGGGCGACGGCATAACGTATTGGACACTGTTGCAAACTGAAACTTGTAAATCGTATGGGAAAAGTGTTAGCATTTTTATTTGATAAAATTATTTTAACTGGATCACGGAGTTTGAACGTGGTGACCCGATTTTAGTAATTTCATTTCTAATCTGTTTTATGTGGTATATCTTTTTTACGGCTCGTGTATTTTTGAAAAGTTAATCTAATTTGATAATGGTTGTTTCACAAAAGAGGGAAATAAACTATAACATAGTATTTCTGAAATAATAAATAAATTCTTGTAATATTTTAAGGTATACTAAAACCCAAGGTTTCGCGAAAGTCTCAAGGGGTGAAAAAAACGAGATACCTATTTTCACCTTTATTATCCCGCTTGTTCTTCTAAAATTCCAATCACACGTTATCCTCCTTCACTACCTGACAATAATCGCTAAGAACGATAAACGTCAATATAAATCAATTTCGTTCATAGTTCTGTGCCATCACTTGCTACAAGAACGCACCCGGAACTTTACCACCAGAAAATGACATAAGTAGAAAAGTGTGTTTCCTTGCAAAATTATCCTTGGATGTCTGATGCGAATTGAAGAGGGTCGTATATTTTTAGAAATATATGGGAACCGGAGTATTCGATGAACTGGAAAAAGTGTGTGATCGCGGTTACGTAATTGCGACTGACAGATTTAAGAGTTCCATGAACGTGTAGAACGTTATCTGGTATCCGGGATGTGTTCGTGTAATAACCGTTTGCCGAGTCGGTTGTGTTAGTAGAACATTTCACTAGAATTCTTCTAATACAATATCATTTATGAGAAAATGATAATATAGTTTATTTTTGACGTAGGTACCTCTGCAGTAATTTTCAGTATAGCGTGATATCTGATGTGCTAATTAGATTACTATATAAGCTTCATTGTTTTAAACAACTCAGAAGACAGTTTTAATTCTTGATACGGTACTCATTTCGTAAATAAATCCGCACCAAGTTCATAAACGCTTATTACGAACTCAAAACAAGGCCTTAATCGTTTAACGTCACCTAGAAAACTTAACAAGAAACCAACTAACTCTACAGCGATATAATTAATGTGATTAAAAATTTATACACAGGTTTCATCGCTTCCTTCCTTAATGACTTGGATTAAAATCGTTTTAACTTGAAAACAGACTTATAAACTCACTTTAGATATTTAATAAAGTTCTATGATGCGCATATTAGTTTGTAAGTTGGGTGTTCACTCGTATACGAAGTAGTGGAGTAACTTCATAAGGCCTATAGGGCTCGTAGAAGATTATGGCTCATTTACATTATGCGTTTAGCTCGTTGAGTCTCGTGCGATGGCTCTGAATGAAGTTAAACTACGTTGTAACTTTGAATTAGAATTCTTTGCAGCAGTTAATGTATATGTCTAGTGCAAGTTTGTGTTTCATAGAACATTATAAGTATTTACCTACAGTCCTAGATATTTAATTAGGAAACTTCAACTTTATATAGATTTATTAATGACAGCTTAGCTATGTTTGTTGGTTCGAAGAAGACTTCTCTAAGTTATGGTACTGATTATAAACTAAAAGATATGTTGCAATTGCAAAAAGTAACATAATATTTTTGGGTAATAATGGCTTGTATTATGCTTTAAATAGTCAGACATACCACATATCCGTCATACACACATGAGCAACTGAAATCACTGGCAGCATTTATTATAATATAGAAAACAGAAAATATACATTTCAAACTACATGAATTTACATTTAATAGTAAGCGCGTGTGAAAAACGCAACTAAACTATTTTGCAGTGAAACGATAGAGAATTTTCCCGCAGATATTGCATTAAGTCGACACATATTTTACTAGAGCAATCGCTCTTCGGTTTTAAATAAAATTTCTATAGATATTGTATTCAGTAACGGGTATTGAAAACGTTTTATCGGAGTATCTTCCATACAAATTCACGGAAAGTTCTGTTGTCCTCTCCTTAGAGATTATCGAAGTATTCAATTTAAGTTGTCGTTACGTTTTATACTGTTTCGATGCAGCGGTAAAAGTACTTTTAAGTGTTATATTTTGTTGAGTTGAAGGATATTGAAATACATTTCTATGACAGTATGTTCTCTGAAGCATTGAATAGTAACTTTGGGCAGTTTTTAATAAAACCGGTTTCTTTAATTATCTATTTTGGTCAAGTGTTGCCCGCTTATATCTTAACGTGATTATCGAGTGTCATTTTCGACATATTATTTTACATTGTTCCCTTAAGAAATCATTGAAAAAGCTGTGGATATCTAAACTGTTTACGAATAAACAAAGCTGGCAAGTTAACTAACAAAATTACATATTAACTTGCGTGATTTTAATAGACAGCATAAGTAATCTACAAAATCTATCCGAAGGGCCAACAATTAGGTTATAGCGTGTTAAAGTATCGTAGGTATTTTATAACGGTGTTAATACACGCGGTGGAGACGGCCTCGACCTTTCGCTCCACATTACAGGGAGTATTAATCGCTCTGAATTATATACAGACGTTGAAACACTCGCGTCAAAGAACCGTTTACTCGTGTTATATTGTGTAATTTGATGTATGATATAATTTAATGAACTGCTAGTAGAGTTGATTACTTGAAATTAGCGTTTGTGATAAAATATATAGGCAAATACGCGATATCTTGTTTCTGAGAGGTCATTAACCTCATTCTGGAATTATATCGTGAACAATATCTTTAAAGCTGTTCTTCGAAAAAATTGCAAGGAAGAAGGTGAATTGCCCAAATATACTTCAAGATTTCGATGTAAAAATTACACTCTTACTAAGAGAAAAAGTCATCCTTTCCTTAAAACAATGATCACATGATCCATGTATGTTCAAAATAAATCAGATGCTGTATAAATGGTGGCTTTGATTTGTAGACGGCGTTTTTTAGAACAAACGTTTATTTTTCCGTAAAATAGAGCGAGATACATAATAAATGGTGGATTTCTACAGGCAATCCGTCACCACAAAGGACAATTTTGATACTAAAAGCTGAAAACTGGCTGCTAAACCCTTTGTGGTTGTGCCAGTGTGGCAGCGGTTCCGTTTAGCTTTGACGGTAATTGAAAGTCGCCTGTCATATTATAGTGATGGTGATTCTTTTTTTGGGAAAATGTACTTTTATAATGTATACCTATACATAATTTTAAACAATTTACGAGCAGCGATTATAAAGATATTCTATGGTTTATTAAAATCATTCTTATTTGATCGACAAAATTTCGTTCTTATCTGTTTGTATTTATGACCAATATCAGAAACCGATAGCAGCTTATATCTCACAATATCAAACAATTGCGGCTCCACTCGCGTAGAAGTTAGAAGAAATAAAAGTTGTCTTTCGAGCCCTATTTTAACCCATTATCTTGGCTAAAATAGAGCATAAATAAAGTGGCTGACTTGTGAGAACTCTTATTATTTATTACTTCAAGAACTGACTATCGCGGCATAGTTTAATAAACTTTGATTTGCTTCACGTTTCGGCCAAAACACCCGTTCTCGTAAAAAGTATACGAAAATAGTATTTATGTAATTGAAAATGCAAGATCACACACACTTCCTCGAAACAAGCAACTAGCAGATTTTAGCAAGTCCTATTTTATTACCAGTTACTGTAGTAAGAAATTAACACTTTATTAAACAGTTTATAACATTTTTATCGTTCTTACAATGACGGAGCGTTATGAACAAATTACAACAAAATTGCCGTACAAAATAGTTCGACATTGAACCCGTGTTCTCACGCTATCAAGTTCATGATACAGCGAAAGGCTATCGTCGCCACAATAATTTTCGTGTACATTCGAATAAATTACTTGTTTTTTTGATAATATATCTATCTGATTGCATTATAAGAGTACATGTTTTTAAAAAGTGTTTTTTTCTGGAAGTTATTTGATTATTGTTTTGCTATACAAATGTTATTAAGAAATTGTTCTTAGCTTATTTTTTTTTTGATCTTGTTTGATCGTGATTTTTCAAATGAATCTAGTTCTTAAAGAGTACGCTAGAGGCGCTGATCAATTATTACAAAAATCTTGCTCGATAGCTAGCTCTCCTATTTACGGCTCTCTACCTACTTCTCCACAGTGGCACGGGCTGTCTCCCTGTTAAAAAATAGTCCCCAAATGTTGTTATCATCGAGACAACAAGACAATTATAGACATAATATTACTTTCTTATAATGGAATTTTATTTGATCAAACGTTATATTTGTACATGAAATCGCCCTAATTGTTCAATGTTAAAATACTACCGGCATAAAGTTACTGAGAGCCCCTAATAATAAAGAAGAAACCTCATTAAGAAAATAAAACATAATGTAAAACGATGCTAATTAAAATTTGGAAGTTATTTGAAGTTTCGCTTGTAAATTAATTTGTTTACACGTATTTTTTATCTATTTTTTTATTTTAAATTAAATGTTATAACGCGAAGTATTATAGATTATCAAAAAGAACCATGTTTTGGTGACCTAAAGTTAAAACGTTTTGGTACTAAATAAAGTCTATGTTTTAGATTCGCTGTTAATAAGGTCCACCTTTTCAAACAGTTCATCAGTTATCTAGTTACCATACTACAAACTCTGCTAGGTGAGTTCAGATGACCGTGTGTGAGTTGTCCAATGATATTTATTTTTGTTTACTGTTTATTATTTCTTTCAAGTAAATCATTTTTATTTAAATATTTCAACCGCTCTTTTGCTTAGTTTAAATCTATTCAGTTCAATCGATATATTTAACCCGTTTCCACCATTTTCCGTAGGTTTTCCGCTTGAAAATACAGCGCTCGTTTCGTATGCAATAAGTCCTGTCACGTCAGTACTTCGACGGACGATCCACTAAATCACGGGACGCAATAAAACTATCCTCGACCCACTGTTTTATGTAGATTTTGTTTATTCACGTGATATTTTACTTGATTAAAATTTGATGATTTTTATGTTCAATGAGGTTGATGATAAGAACTGAAATTATTTAAAATAGTCGCTACAAAAATCGAAATTGATGGACTAATCGTCATTTAATATTGGTTTAAGATTAATAATGAAAGTAATGAGACCCTGTTTTCAATACTAATGGTCACGTAGTTATTATATTTTTAAATATGTCTTTTTACTTATTTAAAATTTGTAAAATTTAAGCTTGAAACAAGAAAGTAAAAAAATAAATGTATAATTGGAACATTTATTAATTACATAAGTATAATTTTACTTTAATACGAGTTATAACTACAAATATTTTACGAAAATCAAAATAAAAACGATCGGATATTATTGTTTACCCACTCATATCTTTCAATCCAAGACAAAGTTCTAAAGATATTTTAAAGTAAAACAAAACAAACAAACACTTTTAAGACAAAACAGGATTGTCAATTTAACCAGAACTTGGCACGTTTGTGTCACAACAAAGCAAATTCAGCCAAGTCTCGTCCTATTCCCACAAAAAGCATCACGGAGTGTTAAAAACAAATGTATAAAGGAACACTAAATGTTTCTGCGAATTAATTTGGATTTTCATTACTTGTAATAATGAGTACATTCGTTTATCTTGTGAACGAAGAAACACGTAGCTTTGAAGTTATTAAGTTTATATAATTATCTCTGAGGTAAAATAAACGCAGTGTTTTGATAAAATGACGTTTTGTTTTCTTGTTAGAATGTACATATATTAGGGCGTTTACCCAGGCGAATATTTTTCAACGAAGTCCTAAAATATCAGCCTGCTGTAATAGTAAATACTCCATTTTATTCATTAGTATATAATATAATTTAAAAAGTTAATTGAACGTTTTACTGGGTACGTGTGACCTACGTATAATAAACAATATTATATTTTTGACGTCAAACCAACTTCCAATCTATAAGGTTACAGATACCGATAAAATGTTAGGAAGCCAATCTCCTACGAAAAGCACTAAACCGACAAAACGTTATAGTACAACTACTAAAAAATGCTATATCCGTGTCTCGGTATAAAAACTTTTAACTGTCGTCGGCATCTCAAAGTCTTAAGTGAAAAACAAAAAATAACAAGACAAACTTAGGCGGCGTTTACAGCGCAGGGGATTTTTGCGATAAGTGCAAAAACATGAAAGACGCGTCATATTAAAGTCGCATGACACCTTGACTAGAGATGCGAAAGTTGTTAATCATGCCATTTATATGTTTGTGATTTTCAAGCACCCGTACCTTTACAAAAATTCGGTGATCAATCAATACTGTTTTTTGAGTATGCTAATAAATAATGGAAAATGGATTAAATATAAGTTAGGTACTTACTTGTGATTTTACTCGATATTCATCAATCATGTTTAGTTGTAAAGTTTGCAGCCCTCTATATTTAAAGGTACTACATAACGAGCGGATCAATATATTATAATAAAATTGGTAAGATTGTATTTCTGTTTTAACTCGTGAACTGATATTCCGTTGAGTACCTATGTAAAATTTTGTACTGTCTCATTTTCTTATTTTTAATAACTCCTTTGAACTTGCGTCTGTATAACCGCAGTTTTATCATAACTTGGACCTTTACAACTTACATTTTTCTGTACAAGTTTAGGCTGTAACCCTATTTGGTTCAGAAAACATCAGGATAATAGCTAACATTATTATTTATAACAGGTAAGTTTACTTTCTTATGTATCTGACAGTTTATATATCTCTCCCGAAATAATAAATTGTAGTGTATTAGGAATTTATTAGACATGAGGTACTTTTTACGTATTTTAATAGAGACCTACTCCTTGTAGTATTATGGTACTGAATATTTACGATCGAGCTAAAATGTCTAGTTTTTTTTTGGTTCTAGGTTATTACTACATCTCTCTCTTTCTTTATATGCACCTCATGTGGTAGTAGGTTCGAGTTTCTTAACTTTTTCTATGTCAGTATTCTAACCGTCTAAAATTTCGAGCTATTTATGTATGTGTCAATTTCTTGAGATCAAAGCCACTCGGTAGTTGCCAAAGTTGTGCACGTGCTATAGAAAGTACCTTATTGAGTTCAAGATAGATAATTTTTCCACAGCGGTCAGTGACCTGTCACTAAGATAAAATACCATTGTTACCTTATTTATCGATGTTTGTTGTATCAATAAACGAACGTCAATACTTGTACTCAGTATGTTTTCTTAATTATCACCTGTCGAAACAATTTCGGTACTGTGGTATATCCGTCTATCACGTCACTGAAATTCACGACTTTAATACTCGAAAAGATTTGTGTAGAGATTTAGTAATGTTTTATATCACAGTATCTACATATAAATGTGTTTGAGATATAGGGTGAGCTTATAAATAATACTATTTATTGTACACATTACCATAATCCTACTTAGATAAGATATCATTCATCAACAAAAAACATGCATAGTATTTTCCGAGCCGAAAAAAGGTCTAATAAGCAGCGGCATACTAGCGCGGCAGTTACACACTAATATTTCTCGCAAATGCAGTATTTAGTCCCTCCGAGCGGCTGTTAAAGTAACAAATGAACGATGTTTTATTTTGAAACAGCCGTTTCGTAGCGGCCAGTTTTTCCCATGTTTTATGTGTACATTTAACCAAATGAAGTACGAGAATTTTATTAAGTTTAGGTATCGTTTAATTAACTCTTAGGTGCGGTATCATTTCTAGAAAAGTTGATACTTATCTATAAAAAGCTAGATGATAATATTTCATAAGCCTGTCACTTTATCCGTCGGATAAGTTATTTAACTTATAAAGAAGCTGTGGAAATTATCCTTTATATCTATTTTAAATTCATAAGAAATATGACCCATGACACAATATCCAAACAAATATAATATCACGCCTGTTTACGCCGAAGGTTTAGTCAGAGGTGTATGAAGTACATCCACGTATCGCCATTAAATATGTTAGTCCCATGTAACAGGCGGCCGTTTCCAATCTGACGCGTGACATTATGTATTTGAAATGTTTTTATAGGTATGTACTCATGTTAATAAGTGCGGGGGTTGTAATTGCTAAAGTTATGTTCACAAATGAATACTTGAATGAGTTCTTTGTCGTATGACTTCCAGCAAATTAGAAAAAGTATGTTTATTACGTAGGTAGATGCCGTAGGCATTCATCTTGACGGTATATAATGAACATTTTACGTGCTTACCAAATATGTATGCCAAGGAATATATAACAATTCTTTGTATTTAAAAGACCAAAAATTTGTCATATAATTCTCCGAATAAAGAATAGACAGTGGAATTTTTCCACTGTCTATCCTTTATTTAATTATATTGAATAAAAATAACATTATATTTTATGCAACTTACCACAACGTACTTTCAGAAAATATCATCTGTCTGTATTTATAATTATGTTTTTTTAAAGGTTATGTTTATGTCGTTTTGCAATAATTGTTGGTAATACTGAATTTCACTGCTATACCCAAGGGAGGAGACACTTGCCCAGCAGTGGGACATTAATGCTTTAAATTTATTTTCTTATTTTAATTATACACAACCAAATTATTTTCGATTAGCAGTCCTAATGCAGCAATACTTTTCAAAGACTTGAAAAATAGCATGTTGTTACCAAAAGCTCGTGATATATTAGATGGTTGATCATTGTTCTACGATCAGAGCGTACCGGCGCTCTCGTGGCTCTCACATATGTCATGTGAAGATTTATAACAGTCGTTACGAAGACTCAGATATCAGATACATCACACTGACTGCTGGTTTCGTTTTAGGTGATCGATTCTTCGATTTATGTTGCTATAGGTCAGGATATTGGGGAGTTTAATAGTCGTTAGAGGCTTTCGTGATGAGAATGACGATGGCCATAGCGCGTAAAGGTCCATTTTACTTGGTATAACTTTTTATGTGACCTGAATCGGTGTTTTAGAACTGTGTTTCTCAGTTGACTGCAGCATGTATGTCAATTTGGTAACCACTTTGCAGTACCTACATTGCTGTTGGATCGTAAAGCATATTAATGATTTTCGTTCTAAGAAACAGCGAACTGATAGTGACTGACATCACCGACCAACAATTGTGAATTAAGTTATACAATTACACAATACGCGTACTAGCGATACAGTGATTCTTTGTAGAAGAGCAGTCAAGTATTTGAAAAGCAGTAACATTTTGTTGTACCTACGTATAACCGTAGGGCGATAGAACTGAGAATGCATTCAAAAGTTCAAAGGAAAATACGTACTAACTATAAAAAGTCTTTGTAGTTTTCTTCTACTGCTTGCGCTACACATTTGCTTTCCACATTATCCAATTTCTTAAAGTAATGCAAACATTTTAAAGCTGTACCGCTAGCAACAGAAGTCGCTGAATAAATTTAGATCTTCAGCATTTTTTGATAAATAAAAAAAGTGGATTAGTTGAAAATACAAACGAAGTTACGCTTGCTGTATTTTTTGTATATTGAGAGAAGTAGGTATACAGAAGCGAAATTTAATCCTTTGACATCCCATCAAAGTTAATTAATTTGGAGAAACAATTGAAGTAAGTACAGCTGGTAGCAAGAAACATTTTTAGTCCCCACATTTCCCGGCTCAAAAAAGGCGTTCATATTAGTTTTTTCAGGAACTTTTTTCATCAACCGTACCCACAAGCTACAATGTAATGTAGTTTTCAGTATATTTCCACGTAATAGTGAGGTTCTAACACGTGCGGTACACATCTAACTAGCTAACCACGTTCAAGTGACCGAGGTGCTAAAACACAACTCCGGTACATACACCTCTAACTGTACTGGATATGACAGTTACTTGTCACTGAGGTTAATGTAATGTGTGACAATTTGCACTATTTGAACTGTTTGGGAAACTTCTTAAGGGAGATGACGAGAAGAGTGCAAGGAATAACAAAGTGCTGATATATTTAGCTGATGTTGATTTTTTTTATCTTTATTTTAAGGGAGATGGTTCAAATTTGAACAGGTAATATTAAACAAATATTTCCAACATACATAACAAAAAACAACAACAAAACTTTAACAATCAAATTGCCCTATTTAGATGTTGATTTTGTAACTTACGTTGCGTTGTGTATTTACACTGAAAATGCATTTTAACTAAGCTTGGTTGGTGTTTCGGTACAGGTTAGCCGTGCTTATTTTAATACTGTATTCTAAGGAAATATTCTGTGATAAATAATTAACTAATGTGTGAGAAGTTTAAAAGTTACTTCCGTAAAAAAGTAACTTGTATAAATTTTGCAATCAATGGAATTACTAAAGCAAAACATTTAATTAACAATTTCTAACAAAAATATAGAAAGTTTTACTTGAAGTTGGCAAGAAATGTAAAGTAAGAAATATTAGCGAAGGTAATCGCCACGTGGCAAATCAGAATTCATAAACATGGCGATTTCAAACCCGTCAGTAACTAGTAAAAGCCAATTTTAGCGCCACAAAACACTAACAGTCGCTCTCTAAGCGCAATTTTATTATTTGACGTGCAAACATTGAATTGTTTACACAAAATATTGCATTCAGAGGAAAATATCACGTTCAAAGGCGAAGCGAGCGTACTATGTACTTGGTTGTTCTAGTAAATAGTGGATCTATGTGTTTTGATAAAGGAAAATGTTGGCGGGATGTGCACGGTGTTAATATAGTTAGTGAATACAGGAGGGCTAGAGTTTGTATTCAACATACTGTATTTATTTTTAGCTGTGTCAAGTAAAAAATATACAACAATGTTTTTGTGATCTTGCACACACCTTTTAGTCAAAAACCCTAATTAAAATAATTTACATTAAATCATGCAACGTTCCTAATTTTTACTGATGAACCGAGGCCTCCAACCGTGATCGGTGTGTTTTCTCGGCCCTCGTATCGTGCATATTAGTGGGACAGTGACGAGCCTAACATTTCTATGTGGAAATATAAACTATACGAACAATTTAAGAGAAATATAACCGATAATTCTAACTGACACGGACGTGTGTGACACAGTATTGCGGTTTAACTTAGGATTAGTGAGCCGTCCCTTACACCCGCGCAATATTTAGCGTTCGCCCTCATTCATTCACCATGAAAGGTCGACGCCCATTGCATGTTTCAAGTGCACTTTAATTAAATCAAAAAGTTCTAAAAGAACGTGTCGAGTGCTTTAGTCCTTGACTTAATATTAATTATTTGATACTTCATATAGAAAGGTACTTGTTTATTCTGTTGAGAGTACTTGTATAGTCGTAAATTCTTAATAGGGATGCTGTATAATCGTAGCCGTAAATAGATTTTAGTAGTCTACTCTACTATAGTACCTATATAAGATCTTTGATAGTCATGTACGTTAGTTTCACGATAGATCAGAGTGTGATTGTTTCTTCATGGAGTAATATCCGGATTTTAATAAGTTTTAGGCATTTTTAAGAGTCTAATAGTATCTATACGACAGTACCGTCTTTCAATGTATTCTGGCCTCAATTTGTTTACCTTCACAATTAATTCAAACAATTTCTCGTATAATTACGATAAATATATTTCGTAAACACAAAAGCTATTTTATCAATTTCCTTTGAGACCGTTTTATCTTTCCTGAATGGTTTAAAAACGTCAGATTCAATTTCCGCAGTAGTCGTTCAAGGCTGAATAAAAACTTGGAAGTATTGAGTGGCGACAAGTGTGAAGAAATGATGAGAGAAACTCGACACTCTTCCGTTTGTAGGTTTTGACTAACCTACATTTTTGTAGAAATATATTTTACAGAGTATGTATTCTCTTTTTCACTAGATTTTGTATATCATCCATTAAGGAATAATATAGGTAACTTAGTGTTATTAAACGCCAGAGGACGTTTATTCTCATCGCTGCATCATCAAGGGTGGCGGAGTTTTAGAATTTACTAAGTGATTTCTGGTTGTAGGTACTTTTGTTACGATTATCGCTATACGGTGTGTAATTATGACCGTGTGGTTTATTTTACTCAAATGTTAAATTCTTCGTCTTCTATCTTTTGTTTAGTAGTAGTTTAATCTCGAAGGACTACACCATATCAGCTTAAATTTCTTAAAGCAGAGAGTGTATATACGTACTACATAGTCTTAAAAAAGCTAAATTGTTTTATACAAAGAGCACCTAAACGACCTAGTCTCGTACCTACGTACGGTAAAAATGTTAAACGAATTCGGCGACTTCACATTCCGTTACAGTTAACACAGGTAGCGAGGTTAATTGTCACTGCAAATCTTTGCACCTGTTCACTGTTATGTAGTGTGTACACAGCCTTATGTAGGTCAATGCCCTCGCGACACTGGTTTACCTTTTATTAGTACAATTTGTATTGTAAATAGTGTAAATACAGACTTGATAATTGTGTTTTAAAGTTCTTGAATTCATATTTTTGTTGGGGCTTGGGAGATTAGCTTCTGTTGTTGGCTGTAGTACCGACAGAGTTTGTGCCGATAGATGTATGCTTTCACGCAAAAAGTGCTGAATTAATTTTGATGAAATTTGGTACATAGTTAGTTTATAGCTTGCATTAACAACATTGATGGTAATTGAGTATATTTTCCCTTCAAGACCTAATTAGAAATTAATATTAACAATTCAAACTACTGAAAAGTGCTCTCATTCTGCCTAAACCAATATTTAAGTACGAAATAAAAAAGTAATTTGACCTGAATAAACATTAATTAACTGTCTTTTAGTTAAAGAGTCAAAAAATTGAGAAAAGTATATAGTTACTTTTTTAAACAATTCTTACTTCTAAATTGGCCCTTTGAAGTTTTTAACAAACTATAAAAATTCTCGTCATTGTTTGAACGTAATTGCCTTTTATATTTTTTAACCGACTTCAAAAAAGGAGGAGGCTCTCAATTCGAAGTTAGTTTTTTGATAGTTTTTCATTTGTTTGTCTTTTTCATCTCGGCACTACGGAGTCTCGGACTTTTGGAAGGCGTGCGTGGTATCACCAGCCTTCACTATCCCACTGCAAGCAAACTAAAGCTATCAGATAGCTTTATTTTGCTTGCAGACTAGGCTAAACTTTTTATAACTAGAAAATTCAAAATCGAGCCATTTGAAAATATAGGGCTTGTGTGAGAGTGACGTAATTAAACTGTTTATAGGACATTAATATTATTGTATCGATAATTGTACAAACTAATATCGTCTTTCTCATATCTCTTTTCTCAAATACACACATTAATCTGCGTATTTACGACATTCAATTGTATTCTTTACGTCACGCAAGACACCATTATTAGAATCAAATGTGATTCTATTTTTATCATTCAAATATATGAGAAATGTCCAAATATATTTAATATAACGTGGCAATAATACTTCCTGCTACATAACAACGTAATATGTGTTACATCTCCCACATATGAGATAATCGTGTCAAATATAATGTACAACAGATTCATCTTACGTTCAGTGCTGAAGATGTAGGTGTTTTTGTGGGACGTGAAGAACCATTTGCAAAACCGAGATGAACTTATTTCAGTACTTCGATAGGGCGAAGACCTATCGAGTAACTAGCAATAGTTCCAACGGCCTCCGCTTTTCATAAATTGCTGCTTAAAAAATCAATCAGCAAACTGCTTAAAAATTTTGTATGAGAAATCAAAGATCAGATTGTCATACAAAATTTTTGGAGGTTAGACGGTGCTAGTTGCGTTTAAAAAAAATTACATATTAGTGCTAGGCTATATTCACTCCCGAATTTTTAAATAGCTTTATGCTAAATTACATTACTATTTGGAATTTCAAGTAAATTTCTTATAATTTTCCATATTAATATTGTAGTATCACGTACGATATTACAAACATCTGTTCGCGCTACAACGTGCGTTGGAAGCGTGTGGAACTAAAAACATACTGGCTACTTATAAAAATGTGATAATATTGATAATAACTTGTCTTTAAATCTTGTAATATAATTTTTGTAGCAATTTTGATAGACTAGTATTGCGGAGATCGGATTTTGTAAAGAAAATGCTCGTTCATTGTATGGGGTTTTTTTTTATTAACCCATGTTTGTCCCACTACAGGGCAAGAATATGGTCCCAAACGAGGGGGAGGGGTTAGGGCTTCAGTCCACCACGCTGGCCAAGTGCGGGTTGTGGACTTTGCATGCCCTCAATAAATGAATGAAACAAAGGAGGATGGGAAACAAATGTATGGAATCTGGGCCCACCCCTCAATAGTAACATATGATATACCGTTGGATAGGCCTTTTTAGCGGAACATTATTTACTAACTAAACTATGGTCAAATGTTAGTACTTTCGGAGCTACGATGTCTTAAAGTCGTCTCAGATTATCATATTATTTATAAGGTAAAATAGTAATGATACTAATAATACATGTATTTTACTTTAAAACAAGATTTATTATTCGTCTTCTTCATCAATAAGAATGACATCATTTAAGAAAAACGCGGGGGCCACGAATGGTTGATATCTTCCAACTCCTAGGTACCAAATCAAAGATATGATGTGAGCGCACGATCCCACAGTTCGCCGTCCGGTCAAGCAAGTGCAATAATATTGTGTTGTCGCGTTTCTTCCAACTTGGTTTCGATCAATTAATATATAGCAATAATATGTTCTTGCTCTTACGTGGCGTGATTGTATCCTTTGGAGGGGTGGGGTGCTAGAGAGGGGAGCTGCTAGAGAGATAAGCGATGATTATACACAATACAGTTTGAGCCTCGGTAGTGTTAATATTTTAATGAAGTAAACTACGATAAATAATTGCTTAGATTGGGATCATTTTTATGGCAGTATAATAGGTAGTATAGCTCCGAAAGTACTGACTTTTAACGTTAGTCGTAATACTAAGTTTTATTCTGCATGAAAATACCTATTCATTCATATGTATCTCACTTCTATTGAGAGGTGGGCCCACCATTACCCATTGTCCTTTTAGGCTTGCAAGGTTTCCTCACGATGTTTCCCTTCACCGTTAGAGCACGTGATAATTATTTCTAATACACACATATCTGTGAAAAGTCATTGATGTGTTGCCTCGGGTTCGAACCTGCCACCACTTGCGTGGGAGGTGCCACCTTTAACCACTCGGCTATCACTGCATGGGTTTATGAAAAAATAAACAATTGTACCTACAAAATTATTTCATTTAATAAATTCTCCTCATTACCATCAAGGAGGAATGAGAATGAACATAAATAGAACAGAGCAACGAAATACAATATTGCGCATGTGAATAAGTATGTGTGTAGTTGTTTAATTAGACCCCGGATGTTACGGATGACAAAAATCCCATCCGGTCGTTTTATGTCCTTTATCCAAAACGTATCCGGGAAATTGTAGGCACACGGGAAAATTGGAGCAGATGCTTACTCTATTTATAGCTGACGTCATTACGTAATCTTAAATACTCATATTTCGTTTCAACTTTAGGTGATTACAAAAAAATCTCATAAGGCTCTACCTCCTTTACGAGCTGGTGGTAGATTCAGTAATTGTAACGACTATTATAAGTGTCAATATTTGAACTACATGAATAAATGATTTGATTTTTATTTTGATAATGATTTTTTATGTACAGATGGTTAAAGGTAAAATGTTAAGTTAGCAATGCTGGCTATGTAGCTACTAGAGTACCTACCGAACGAGAAGACCTCACTTTGATAATTGACTTTAAATCGCAATTTTCTTAACTTATGTAGACATTACCAAACAATTGTGAGTATTTCATTTCAAACAAACCGGATAAGAGTGTCAAGGTATCCTTTAAAAATGTTATAGCTGCTATCAGAATCACTGCAGTAGTAGTTCAGATTTATGCACTCCAAATAATATTCTTTTACGACCTCTAAATTATATTTAGTGCTGCATTTATTAGCAGTATCAATAAAACTAACGTAGTGTGATTTTTAATATCTTAGTTTCTTTGCATAAATATAGCTATGATCGATCGTTAGGAATTTATAAAACTATTCTATTCTATTGTAAAAAGCCAACTCCCGCATTAAGAATTGCTCTTGAGTCGCTGGGACTTTTACAAACATATAAACAGCGGACACAAAGCACAACCAGACCCGTAACAATATTTGTCGATCGCACAAAAAAATGTTCTATGTGGGATTCGAACTCACGACCTCCCGACACAATGGTAGCGGCGTTGTGGATAAGCTAAATATACCCATGAAACATGCTTATGTCAAGCAACTAGTAGTAATAGCTTGTAATCTATGCAGAAAATCGCTTCATTCTTAAATGCTATAAAACGTTAACGGTCTTTATATCTGCTATTTTATTGACGTTTAAAATAGCATTGCAGAAACTATAAAAGATAAGTTACTGAATGAGTAAATAGCACTGCTATATTATAGTGAACTTAAACTTCGTTTATAGCAGCGTAAACTCGACCTAGTTTCAGTATTTATCAACAATAAGACTCTCAGATTTTTTAAAGGTTGTATATTCTTGGCAGATGTAAATACATTTTGAGGACTGCTAGTGTGTCTTCGTTTACTAATCATATTACGAAATTACGGTCTGCTACTGACAATTTCCTAACAGAAATCAAATAGCACTTCACCCCGCCCGGAAATCGATCCCTATCAGGGTCAGTAGTATGCATTACCTACTTACAAAATCAATTTAAAGAGGTCACAAAACATTATATTTTAGGCACAAATAGTACATTAATCACAGGTCATCTTAAATAGATATAATGAGGAAATCAGGATACAAGTTGTACCGGCGTGTCCATGATAGAGGCGTAGCGCCACGCCGTCTGTCGTCGGCGGAATGGGATCAGCTGTGAGCGACCTCAGACGGCAGAGGGGAAGCACGACGGCGCGGGGGGAGGTGCCGCAGCCGTAAAAGCCTCGCCTTCCACAATAGCGCACGTTTTCACTACATTGCGTTTGCTCGGATCTTATTTCCAATGAATTTCAGTTACCGTTGAAATCAGTTCTTGCATCGGCGCGACTGCGACGGTCGTCCTTGATCGACGATGCGACACTATTTCATTTCCTTATGCTTATTGTGTATTTGAATAGGTGTCTGGTATTGTCTGTTTGTAACGGTAATGTTGAATGTTACTTTTATATTTTATGCATTGCGGGCTACTGAACCTATGCTTGAAGATACGAATACGATGCATTTACCTGTAGGGAGAAATTCAGGTCAAAAAGGTTTATTATATAAGACTAATAAACAAAACCACTACTTACACTATGTTTACAACAACATGTATCATAAGAAATACTCTTTCAACATTTTATTTCAGCTTGTTAAAACTTAGTTCTCCACAAAATGTTTTCTACAATGGATCGTATCATACGTATTTTCGAATATTATCAAACTTAAAACAAATATCATAACAGAAAACAAACAAAACTGGAAACAAAGCAAAACATTTTCCACTATCCCAAGCTTAAACTTTACGTATCAATTGAAAATCCCGGTGGACACTACTTTTACATCAATATTGTGCATCTCTGGTTCTCTGCGCCTCGAATGTACCCGCGAGAGTAAATAACTCCACCATATTTTATTGCGAAACTTCCACTGTGCACTTTCTTAGGTTATAATGAAAGAAATCTGAAGAAAAATGTCTGTTATTCGGTATTGGAAGGTGGAATTCTATAAAGGAAGAGATTAATTTATGCAATCCGCGGATGCTTGCGGTTTCGCTGTGCTTGGAATTTCTTATTATGATTTATCTTTTTGGGAAGAAGGAATGTTCTTTCCATATTCTTAAGCAATTAAATACAACCTCGTGAAATCGTACATTAAAATAGTAAAATATGATGACTTCTGAGTTTCTTGTTTCTGAGGAGGAACAATTTTCACAGTCTATTGAACTTTAAATTTTCTTTTACTACCTTTATATCCAGGTAAAACGAAATTCTTAAACGGCTTCTTAATGGCCTAGAATTTAGAATAAACACAGTTTAAAAAGCTGTCCTAATACTGTAAATGTTTTGCTAAAAGATACAAGATATAAACAATTTAAGTGGTCTTAAAATACAACTGGTTCTAAGGACATTTACGATAGTGTATTGTGTTTTACTGTAGAGAAATAAATGCGAGGCCTCCCGTAAATACACAAGACACCTGCTGTGCTTCCCGTTATATTTACTATTCGAATACGTATAAGGAACAACTAATATACTTTATAGTTTTAGTTATACTCATATTTCAGTTTAAAGTTGTTAATGCTAGAATACAGTTAGTAATTATTCTTACTAACTTATATTTAAGCGTTAAGGAACTAACATTATGATTCTTAAACATTGTTTCTTTATTTATCCTTCTGTTCTTAAGTTAGGCAAAAGTGTACAGTATACCTACTCATAAACATAAATAGCTTCAAACCGCGCTCTAAAAAGTTCTGCCTAAAAAGGTTCTCTAAGCCTAAAATATTATCTACTAATAGACCCAAAATAACAAAATCTACTAAATATACCATCATTTAAAATCCACAAACAACCAACAAGTAATGTTTATAAAATAACCGAGCAAATTCCAAGGATCGAAAGCTAAAACGTCTCGTTACACACATAAGCTCCTTGACTCCCAATGATATTATGCGGAAAATATTAGGGTTATAATGCTTTCAGTCCTTTGTTATATCACCGTCCGTATTTTCAAATAGGAAGAGCTATTAAATTGAAAAAGGGGTTATTTTTACTTTGTCTTTACTTCTATAGTCTAACGAATTAGTAGAAAGCCTTGTATGCTGGGTTCGCGACTATCGGAGCTATACAAAATTCTAAATTGAGAATATCAGCGACCCCTTATGAAATTTGACTGCCTCTGTGGCGCAGTGGTTTAGGTCGCCACGCCGATACCACTGCAACGGGAGGTCGTGGGTTCGATTCCCACACGGGACAATTATTTGTGCGATCCACAAATAATTGTTTCGGGTCTGGTTGTGCTTTGTGTCCGTTGTTTGTATGTTTGTAAAAGTCCCCGCGACACAAGAGCAATTCTTAGTGCGGGAGTTGTCTTTTTAAAAAAAGAAAAAAAAAGAAATGAACATCAACGAAATGTAGGCCACATCATACATACATCTACAGTATTATGGAAATTGACGGAATTCTTATTTGCAAACCCATGGTGCAGTGATTAAGATATCCGCGACGCTACTACTAGTGCCTTGCGATTCATTTCCCACTCGGAACAACTATTTGTGCGATCCCTAATCAGTAGTTTCGGGTTTCGTATGTATTTTGTATCGGTTGTTTGTATGTTTTTAAAAGTCCCCTCAACCCAAGATCAAATTTTAGTGCAGGAGTTGTCTTTTAAAAGAAACAAACGACGAATTGTGCTCTCTACTAAGTTGTAAGACTAGATGACGTGTGTTATTTTGCTTTTTTATCGAGACACCGATATAGACGCAAGTCGTCTGATTAAACTGTTTTGTTGTGTCTACGCACGATTGGACAAATCGATGGATTTATTGAGTGTGAGGTCGTGTCTGCAGACATGTATTGGAATTATTTTTAAAGCGTTTGAACATTTGATTGATTGAAATGGTGCAAGAACGCTTTGTAGTTGTATTGAATCTAAATTACCTTTTGATTACTCAATTAATGTGCTCCGGTAGTCAGTGTGTTAACTGGTTCTGATCATTGGAAATGACTACTGTTTATTCTCTACTTATTTGTAGAGAACTACAACTATCTACTGTATGAGTAAATAGATTCTCTTTGCTCTATTTACCCAATTTTATATGTTATTTTGCGCATTTATCTAACACTTTAATCTGTTTATATTTCATAAAATCGATAAGTGTATTCAGTGAATAAGTTGCGTAAGCGTGACAATAAAATTGATAAAAATCAGTTTAGGTTTATAAAATACAATATGCGTGCTGAATTGTCGACCAGAAAAACATAACCAACAATCGGAGCCTTTGACAAAAACGTGCCAAAATTTCTTACTAAAATAATATAAAATTGTGAAAATTTGGAGACAGCCAGGATTTAAATCCTTGTACAAAGTGATTGTCTTCGTTTAATTTATGATGATTACCGTTTTTCGGCTGCGTGGAATGGATAAAGTGTTGGTTTATTTTTCTTTCAAATCCTTTAGTTACATTGTAATTTCGAATTCTATTCAAATTATTGGGTCTAACATTTGTACAAAGAATATGGCCACTTCAGTGAGTTCAATCTATTGGCTGTGTTAAAAAAGTACAACTCGAATCATAAACGATTTATTTTACCTAATTTTGAGGATAATTCTATTTATTAAGAAAAATGGTACCCCTAAAAGTATTCCTTTTCATTAAATGATACAACGAAAGTATTCTAAAAGAATAACTTAAAAAATACATCTTAAGCCTGCTAAGTATTTCAGACACCTAGTGTTTTCACTGTAGATGTCTAAATATGAGCATTTCATACAATTGTTTGTAAGATAAAAATGTGACTATTGCCATGCCGTCTGACGCTATATATTCCTTCCCACTTTTTCCACTTTCGTATCAAATATAAATCGGAAAAACGAGGCACTTGAGAAATCACCGCGGCTTTTTTCCTTCCTCCAATATCAGGTCTTGTTGTCACAGAGTAATGTTTATCAGATTATTTATTGGTATTCTTGGCCCAAAAATGTTAGGATCGAAATGTATTTTTATTACTAGTGAGGCGAGGACGATGTTATTCATCTTATCATTATCTGACACCATAAAGTAAGAGTATTTGATTCGATGCTATTGGCCGCGCGACCAATAATGGATGGTTTGCCGCTTGATATTATGATGATCCAATGTAATGGGTTTATTTTGATACGACAATTTTATATCGATAGCAGTTTTGGTAGATATGAATTATGGGGCCACAAAAACAGCCGATTAATTTTAGTGATATTTCCTGTATTGTTTTGAAAGTTCTTCGTCTCTTTCCACCTTTGTGACAACATGTTGTGGTGTTCTTTGTTTGAGGCTATGAAAGGCACTGTTCTAAAGTTAGTTTTGTTTTTGAAACGTGAAAGAGAAGAGCTTCTTCTAGACAAATACTCGTAAACAGAATTTGCTCCGGTCAGAAAAACACGGTATTGTGTAACGTTGTCTCCAAACGCTGGACAGAGGGTTTTCAACTAAGACTCGAAATAAAATTTATAAAATTATTGTTTTATACTGCAGTACAATTCTGTGAGCTTACTGAGACTAGAATTTATAGACCCACTTTATCTTTAAGGTCAGCGAATATACTGGACAAATAGACATAGAGTAAGATACTCTATTTGTACATTTGAAGTTGAACGTGATCATTTTTTAAATCAGTAGCTTCCCTACAAACGGCGACTTGGCACTAATTACTTCTTTTGTCTTACTGCATTCGAAACTTATCCTTCAAATACGCGAATGATTCGTTGACTACTGTATTCAGCAATATCGTTGATCGCAATTCGAATTTCGATCCAAATAACAAAAAAGTCATACATTTTTATTTCCCTGAGGATTGAGTAGTTTTTACGCAACTGTGTTTCGATAGTTTTATTAGAATTTTGTGATACGGGGAGAATGGCGCTATTCGTATTCGATTTCGAGTGAATTTTTAGTTTTTAGTTAGACGTATAATATATTATATACAATAACAAAATCGAACATGTCACTTGCGCTTAAAAAAAGTTTAATATCAACGTAAAACACAATCGTGTACGCCAATGAAAACATTTTCGATTTGTCAAACTGCAGCGAGTGAAAAACAGATTGAAAAGAAAACACTCAAGCTTGTAACAGCCATTCATTAGAAATCGACCTGCCAGTTCCCAGAACGTGTAAATAAAAGAGCATGTACACACTACACTATAAAGTTTTCACGGTAGCCTTTGTCGAACATTAATAACTAACAACGCTTTGGCTCACCTTTTATTTCACGCGTTCAAAAACTTACAGGAGGGTCGGAATATTTACTGTTACGAGGGAGAAAGGTCCATTTAAGGTGGAGGTACGCAGCGTTGCTATGGCAACGGGACGCTACCTCCGTACCACGGTAGTTTATTGTCGTAAAGTCGCCGGGATTATCCACCTTTGTTCGTCTTGAACAATATCGAGTTTGTTTATGAATAGTTTTGTTTGATTAAGTTTGTGAAGTACTTTTGTTTGTTTGTTTTAAAAATGTGTTTAAGTGATTATAATTTATAGTCTTTGTGTTTATCTTAAACTTAAGCGTTACAAATACGATAATGCTCGATAACTATTATTAAAGGGTGTGTCGTTGCATGCTTGGAACTGTACATTTTACAATTCTTACTAATCGTGCAATAAAAATGATACAAAAATATCGCCACACAATCAAGAAAATAACCTATAAAGAAAATCTCGTTAAGCTTAAAGCAATCGTTTATTGGTTTCATCTCCAATAAAAGAAGCAAACATTTGCAGCCACACGAGGTCGTCTCATTACCAGCAAATCGATATGATGCAATTAGTTCCCGATATAACAGGGAATGAGGCTGATTCTCGTAATGACTGCAGTTCTAATCGGGGTATAAGAGTATTTTTCTTAGCAAAAACCAATTTGCACTTGCGCAAGCTTTGGCAGGATTTCAAAAGCATTAATGGCGCGACAGCCTGTTCAATACTGCCGTTCTAGGCAATTATTTGTTTGTATTTTTAAACGGGAAATCATAAATTCTTTGGTAGTGTACGAGGATTTTGTGTGACCCCTTTTAAACTTGATATTCTTTATGTATTTAGTTTTTATGTTACGTTACCATAGAATTATATTCTGTTATAGATTAAGTTTAATTGCAACTGGCATGTTACCAAATCTAAAGTATTATCTCACAACTTTTAAAATTACGCATTTCCCATAAGGCTATGTCACAGAAATTCAGGCAACAGGAAACTCGTTTTTGTGCGCTGGGATACAAATCTTTGACATATTATTGTACAAAATTAATTTTATTACTACTTTTATTTTTATTTTGAAAATTATGTAACTCAGAAAAATATGTAGCTGTAACGTTAAATCAAAATTAGAATAGTTTCTCATATGCTTTTTTTAATAGACAGATTTGGGTTGTTAAAGTAAACATACCTAAATAGTTTGTATCTCTCAAGCAAGCCAAGGAAGTAAGGCAGAGTAGTTTAAGGTCAAAATTTACTTTGCCAAAAGCCACTCTGAAGACTTGTAAGTTCCCTCGGTTGCGTAAACGAGGTCTGCAAAGTTGTTTCACTGAGCACACACTGTTCTTACATTTGATTGCCTGAAGGCTGTGCTACTCATACTTAAAGACTTATATATCTTACTTGATAAGAAGAATTATGCGGTTTTCGGATCTTATTGCAGTATATTTTGTTTGTTAAAATTCATAGCAAGAACGCTAGGTTAGAATGGCTCATTTAATTATTACTAAGTTACATAATTATGCAACTAATATAATGAAATTAAGTATATTTCAAATATGAATCAATCAACTAATGAAATGGTAACTCTTTACTACTTTTCCGAATATGCAAAGAAAAAGTAAACAAACGATTTGTGACTATTGGATCGTGGGTTACGAAAGTATCTACATGATACTATAGTAAATCTTTGTGGGAATGTTTGATATTAATATTTTACTTGAAACTGTAGCAAGATTTTCTACAATCGTTACATTCTGAGTTTGTCATTTAAAATATACTGCGAATATAGTTCTTACTATGCTTAATAGTTATATTTTTATACAAAATCACGCCATCTGTTACATAGGGCTGTTTCATACACCTCTGCCTCCACCTTTGAGTGTATCAGGGGTGATGTTTAGTATGTGTTCATGTATGTTTATAAGTTGGTAATAGCGACACTATAATGAACTTTCAGCATAGTTCACATTTACTGCACCAGGCATCGGTGCTTGCTTCAATCTGTTTTCAGTTTAACGACACAATTTTTTTTCGAAATCGTTTTGGCACAGATTTTTTGGCAGATAATTTGCCCTACTATATTATAAACTTTTTTTTATGTTTGTTGAAAGTTGGAAACAAATTATTAGATTGAATTTTTTGTTCGTAATGTACCTACTAGCGGTTGCTTTTTTGCATTCATCCGCATAGACTAGTTTACCCCTTCAACAACTTCCACAGCATTACTTCTCTCACCACTACCTAAGAAATCTTTATATCAAATCAGTCACCCAGTATAAGGCATGGTATTTACCAAATTTGTTCATAATATAAAGTGCATATTTGGAATGTTTAAACTATGTAGAACACAAATGTTTTGTATATTTTGTAGCTGAATCGAAATCCAATTTTATTTACGCTTCCACGAAAAACACGGTGCACTGCGCATTCATCAATACAAACCAATTTAAATTACTAGATGGAACGAATAGGCACCTACACTACGCATTCAAGTTGCATTGGGTGCGTTCGAAAAACGAAACATGACTGAGTAGCGACTGCGGCTGCACGTTTCCGATAGCTATTCAAAAAAAGGTTGAAAAGATTAATTGTAAAATGGTTTGATTGAAAAAAAGGATGGTATATGAAGAATGTAATTCTGAAAGCCTTTTTGTTCAGGTACAACACATTGTGGATAGTGTTTTCAGTCCAACGGACAAATTTGTTGCGCCAACTGAAACAATTATTCTTCGGGCACAAATAGCGAACTAGGTTCCAGTTTGATGGGCGACCGATTAAACTAATTTTATTAATTTAACACTAATTTCAATGCAGTGTCTAACTTTATCAAAATATATTTTAAAACTATGTATCACGTAAATATATTTATTAAAAGCACGAGTAAATTCGTAAGAAAAGGAAGACATTTCACAGACATTTTAAAATTGCTCGGGTAATCAGAGATTTGAGCAGATTTTACTCAAGTCAGCAAAAGGATTTCCTTAGTAAGATTGAAATTTAAAAGAGCTTATCTTACGAGACAGTCAAAAGAAAAATGTTTATGTATCTACCTTAGTATACCTAAGTAAAATTTTCACTTGCTCCGAAATCTTTTGAGCTTCAGAGTCATTTTAAAGGACTTGTATAACGAATATTTTTACAAGATCTTTTATATGTAAAATAACATGAGTATAGGTTTTTGCGTGATAAAAAAACAGTGCTTAAAGATCTCGCATTGTGAAGTGTCCTAGTAGGCGACAGTTAGGAGGTTGAAGGATGTATGTGTGCTGAAACGTGTCATTTGTCACCTCTCAGCCGCTTACAGGTCAAGACACAGCCTTGGGCGGGCAAGCTAAGGACGACTCACATAACAGTCAGCCATTAAAATCTGAAACAAAAGCAACAGCATCCTTTCATTATTTACCGAATAGAGAATAAACATCGAATACCGCTTATTCTTATACCTGAATACAAACTCATTTTTGCCAATTTATATATTTAAATGAGAAACTTTGAAGAACAGAAGACCTGCCACAAGCTTTTAAAAATATTTCAACGAAGTTCCCTTTTATGTTTTACGCAATTTCATGGTCGTTACGTCGACCTCTAATATTATATTGGAGGTGTTATGTTTTTATTTTTTGAGAATGCTATCAAATAAATTCAAGTAGTAAAGTGCAAGTCAGGTTTACATATTTAAGTAGTTTGGGTCGCCTAGCGTTTGAACACAATTGGGTTAATTTGCTCTACGACTATGGGAGCGGCTCCGGCAGTAAAATCCTTTGTTAAAAGGCCGGTCGGCTCCCAAATTTTCCAGTAAGACAAGAACTCGACTCGTTGCATATTGTATCGGCTTGGCGGCATGAAATCCCTTTTTCCACGCGAGTTCATAAATAGGGGAGGCCAGCGAGCCCCGGGCGACTGTTACAAGGATCCCCTACACTGTACACACCGTCTCGTCCACCTAAAGACTGTTTTAAAATGAATCGCTTTGAGTTTACAAAAAAAAAACTTCGAAATGAATGCAGTTTGTGAAGCGAGTATTCTTTAGTTCGCAGACAGGTTTATAGAAATGTATAAATATATTTAGAACATCACTCTCCGCGGAGCTGTTACCTATGTGTTTGTTTTTAAGTTTCCAGTCAAACTTTTGATCTAAATTAAAATGAATGTTACTGAAGGATTCTTTGTAGCTTTTCTTTTTGATTTATGAAATATTTAGAATGTAAATAACTCTCGTAGTTTATGAAAAAGATTTTTTTTATTTGTTTTTAACTAACAAAAAAAAATGTCATTGTAATAAATCGTAATAAAATTCTCTGCCAAAAACATGCTTCGAGCTGCATAACGTAAAATATATATAAAATTTGAGTCAACATTTTAAATTTAGTCAAACTTTTATCTGTCCCCTAATATTTTATTTTCCGCGAAAAAGGTTCTATGCTGAAACCCATTCGCGGGAGCCAAAAATATTTATGGCCTCTCAGAGTAGCTGCGTATCTGTCCCGCGGGAAGTGGATGGAAAAAAGCCAGCGCACCGCGAGAGGAAAATAAACTTTAAAATTAATTGAATAATCAAATAAAGCTGAATGTTCCCGGTCAGAAAGAATTTTCGTTTGTTTACCTTCCCATTGAATATAGGTGCTCCAATATTTTTTAGCTCCATTTACTCTGGAAGAAAATGAGTATGACGCGATAAAACGTTTATGTAATACTTACAAGTAATTTCACATAAAATATCGTGGCTCGTCATTCGAAATTATGTAATAAAATTCAAATAACATAATATCAGTGCGACACCGCAATGCGGAGATAAGTGTAATATGAAAATTTCAGTGCTCATCCTGCGAAGCGACAGCTATCCAAAAAATATGTCGTTTTCACATTTTCTGTAGTGAGTGTAAGTTATGAAATGTATTTAAAAGTTCAGCAAAGTAAACATCGTTTTATCTAAAGCTGTGGAAACTGGAAATTACGAGAAGTTTAAAACTAGACAAATAGTTCGCCGGACTGGAGTTTCTTTTTTCGTATAACAGGCCACTCATACCCCAGAGACGCTCACAGTCTTTTCATAAATTTTATATGCCAAGGCGAAAAACTGAAATATGGGAAACGTTATAAATTGTATTGAAGAGGGCGAGCAATTTTAAAATTAATAGTGCAGTTCTTTTAGTTAGTGGTTTGAAAGTTAATTTGAAATTTCATTGTTGCCTTTTGAAACTGCGGAGTGAATTGCATTAATTTTGGCAGTGGAATAAATTGTAGATTATAAAGAGAGCTTTCAAAGTGAGTTAAGTTTTTATCCTGATATGATTCAGCTACGTAATTCCATATTCCGTTTGGAAATTTAAATTATAATTTATTTCATAAGCTCATTTTACAACTTAGACTAAGAGCACATTGTTATACCTCAGGCATTCTTCATACAATTGAATTTTGTGTTGCAGAAATTTTATTTTTTTCCCCTAATATCACCTATAAATGAGTTTATTAAAGGGAGATGTCTCATTAGCGTGATGTTTATGTAAACTCCTTTTAATTATGCATAGTCAATATCAAGTCTCATCAATATCAGTGGTTATTGATACCGTTCACTTCAATAATTTAGTTACAAATACCAATATCGAGTAATTTAATATTCGTACTTTACTTTAGTATTACTAGCGTTTATAACATGATATTGCTATTAAAAATTCCATTATTATACTGAAAATTAATTTATCTCGAATGATTCATAGATAGGGTTTCTGCTCTGTAAAGGAGATAATGAAATTCTGCGAATCTCGAAAATAATACCTAGACTAAATGTAAAAAATATTATTATATTTTTTACTATTTAGTCGAATAATCATTGTTCTACTGACATTTCATTTTAAACAATACTGAATAGTATTATAGTGGTTTTGCTACGGCAAATGTAATTACAAAACTGCGCTACTCTTAATAAATGACACAGTTATTTCAATTTATCTAAATTATTCTACCAACCTGCAATTGAACAGTGTAGTGGAATAAAGGCCTAACCCCTCCCACATTACGGTAGGAGACTCATGCCCAGCAGTGGGACATTATAATTTAATTAAGACTATCTAAAGTCTCAACTGTATAATACTTCAGTTTTTATTTTGTTTAAGTAAAATAACATTTGTGAAGTAAATTTCACAGCGCGCTGTACTGATGAGTATGATAAACAAAGTTAATTTAAACGCGGTCACGTACTTGTTCTACCATCAATTTAGTCTTGCATTATGAATTGAAATTGCGTTATTATTAAAATTAAGAGCCAAAATTTAAGTAAAATTGCACAGTCTCGTTGCACGGTGAAGATTTTCAAGAGTTTTACCGTAAGAGCAGTAACTACGTGTAACGTTTAAAAGTTAAAGATAACTTACTCTGATAACTTACTTAATACTTACATATTAGCCCTTTAATAAATATTCCCTTAATTCACGAGAAGGACTACCTAAGTTGTGTCAAGCCATTAATAATTTCGCTATATTTCTTATCTATATCTTCGTTTATAACTGTAAACAATTTTGTATTTTTGTCATGAAACTAATATATAATTCCTCCTTGCCTACAGATATTCGACAACCACTACCATTTTCATCATCACTCGATCGCGAAACGATCGATAAGTCCAGCACACGACCACCACGGCAAGCTGGAGGGCGACACGCGCGTGCGCTGGGCGAAGCAACAACGCGCGCTTTCACGGAGAAAGAGGGACTTTCAAGTTATACCAGACCTTTCTTCTACAGGTAATATTAGAAACTCAATTTATTATCGCGATTGTGAAAAACTTACTAGAATCGCATGGGTGAAGAATGAAGGGTGAAGTCACAGCACTGTGTTGCGACAACGCATCGCAAAAACGACGTGACACAGTAACACAAGATTCATAGACAAGCGTCACAAATGTTAGTGATGCGTAGATGCAACGCAGCACTACTATTGCATAATGATCGAATGAGCGCCTCTAACGCACGTTTAAAGAAGTAATTTTTAGTATTAAGTTTTCCACCAAGTATCAAGCAATGTCAATCTTTTGATCTAGTGGATGAGACAATTTAAAATATGTATAACTATTTTTCGTCCAAAATTGGTAATTGCGCTACAAATTGAGATGAACTTATTTGACAAAGACAGACCATTTTTCTAAATTGCTTATAAAACTCGATGAAACATAAATTAGAACTAATCAAAAACTAAACTAAAGAGCAATAGTCTTACTTGACATTCACGATTCAACGAACCCAAATTACTATTGAGCCTTGTAAATGTTACAATAACAATTCAAAAGGACATAATTTATTGGTAGAGAGATGAAATAGGCGACTTAAATTAAGCTTTTGAATTTATCGACTAAATAAGTCGTGCGTGTAGGTATTTCAAATTATGACTGTGGTTGGCTCTCGTGACCACCTCAGAATTGGAGCTATTTGATGTTGTTCGACAGAGCGACAAAGACTTGTATGATTGGAAATTGCATAGGTGCTCAAATACTGATTGAGTGGTCGGCATTGATCAGTGTATGTTGACTAAATATTCTGATTAAGCCTTACACTTTGCAGAAAATTACATAATATGAGTATATGTTTTGCAGTATGTATTGGCATGATAACTTGTCTTAACAATTTTTTATTTAAACATTCATATTTCTACACAATACAAACTTCGATTATAACAGTTAGTCTCATTCTAAGAGTCTCTCAATTTTACTTTTACTCAGAACCAAAACAAAGGCTAAGTACACAGCACTATTTTATTACATTTCACCCTTTATACTTTTACTAAGAAACCAAATTCATCCCACGATTATTCAAAAGGACGACATAAAACTTAATTCTACTATATTTCTTAAGTGAAGCAATTACTTATTTGTGTTATTCTTTGATCAGCTGAGACGACGTCAGTCTTCGCGTCAGCGGCGAAGCGCGACGCGAACTCGAAGCGCGAGCTCCAACCGTCACGGGTGAAGGGACGGCTACGAGCTGCCGACGCCAAGTTCCAACTCAACGACCCCAAGTGGCCTCACATGTGGTATTTAGTAAGTATACAAATCGTATTATATATTTATACTTATATTATTATGAATGTTATAAAGTCTGTCTGTTTCACTTTGACAGCCAAACTGCTGCTTAGATCTCAAATTTAATACAGGTTACTACTCTTTAAAAAATACTGAGAAAGGTTTTTTAACTTTCGAAGTTTGTCGCTATTGGGTTCCAAACATTTTAAATAATAAGTACTTAATAATAGTTATAGAAGGTATCTTCTCTTTCTATCTCTATTTACATTGTTTTGTTTCGTTTAGGAAAAACTGCGATATAATATTTTTTTAAATTGGAATGGATAGTTCATAAGTTTTGCGGTGATCAAAGACTACAGTATCAAGGTGTAGGGATACAAATTCTAAACAATCTTGTCCAAGGTCGATATCGTTTAGCAATAATAATTTACATCGCTCAACTACGCATTATTACACTACTATAATAGATAACAAAGGATTGAGGCAGGTATTCTGCAATTAATTACGAAAGCTAATTTAGGTGTCATAGATCATGACTGTAATATACCTACATGCTACGACAACAAAGGATTATTGAGCGCATAAGATATGTCCGAAATCAAAACATATTCACCACACCGATATCAAATAAGTAGGTATATTGTTTACATACATAAAATTCCCCTTTTTTTCTGTAGGGGTAGGCAGAGACGACTACTATACTACTACGTATATATTATGGTTTACGTGTTATATATAATTTTTAATTATACTTGTATGTACAATTGTCTTGATTACTGTTGAAAAGGGGACTGACATGACATGCCTAGTTCTTTTATACATTTTTGTAAGGTTATGTTATCGAACGATAATTATACTTCTGGTTCATAATAAAGAAAATAATCAATGTCACTAGTTATACTGTGGTATGCTTCTTTGGCATAAAACGAATGCAACAAGTCTTTTAGCAGTAAAATTCAAACTCATAACATAGTCATACAGATAGCCAATGCTTCATTAATATAATTACCAAGAAATAGAAAATGCAGCTTTATATTAGAAATTCTACGTCATAAACAGCAAGCAATGAAGGATACCGAGTAAATAAATGGTTTATTTCGATTAATGTTGCGTGAAAAACATCGTATTCCGATATAAAAACTACAGCAATGCCGACTCTCAAACGATTTATATCAGTACAGGGTTTAATCAAACAGAAATTAAAAAATATGTACCATTAATCTTCAATAGTAGGTTTTGCTTTTCATCCTGGCGATCGCTTTGAGTTTCTGTTGATTTATTTATTTGTGTAAGCGGTACTGGAGTAAAAGTTTTATGAAAATATTGACTAGAATATACAAGTACTGGCTGTAGTTTGTACGCTCTCTGTGGCAGCTAATCTCTGCTTACATTTCTGGCCAGTAACTAGCCGAAATAATATACAGAGTCAAAGGGATATTTCAAAGCATATTCAACATTGAATGTTTGCCTCAATTTTGGCTTATAATGCTACCTTTGAACTAAACTACGGTACCTCCAATTATAAGACTGTATAATTTAATTACGAACAACATAATCCAGAAAGATTAAAAATAAATTCTCATAAGAAAAAGAAACTGGCTGTCGAAAACAATACACTAATTATGTTAATCGTTTAAAAGAAAAACAGATCAGCCGCACCTGAAGGGAACATTACGATACCAAAACCAATTACCATACTAATATTATAAGAGGGAACTTTCGTTTGTACCGGGTTCACGTAAACAGATTATACGAGCCGTATTAATTATTTGATAGAGGTGGACTGTGGAACAATAACCTGGATTCTAGGCAATATGAAGGGAGCTTAGATTGAGTGCCAGTATATTGCTGGCTCTATACCGAAGACAAGCAACAACGAAGCTGCACTGTTGCCATGTAAACTAATTTCGAGCAAGTACGACGTCGCCATGTCAACAAATGTAGTGACTTAAAACTGTTTTGCTCTCACTGCTTTACTGTTTATATGCAGTTAGATAGTTTGAAGTGTTTGGGGAATACACTTTTGGTTTGTATAGAAAAGGTTTTAACGTTTGAACAAAGTAATTTACGATAATCATGGAAATTATAGTAGACATTGCGTTATGCGGTTTAGTAATAAGATATTTATTGTCTATTTTTGATTTTAATATTTGTTAAAGCTCAATATTTTAGACGACTCAGAACTGTTGTACCAAAACTTAGTGTTCGCACTATTGTAAAGTAATTTCAAATAGCACAAAGCGATCACTCACCAACATTACTTGACCAGTTTCCCCGTTCATCTCAACTTCTTCAAAGCGAATGACATGATCTAATGCAACATTCGTCAACAGAACATCAAAGTATCGTCCATTCGCTGTTGGTTTTACTCCTACAAAAGCCTGTGTTTCACGCTTCTGCACTGTCCAAACAATTCACTTTGCGTTTATCTCGAAGCATTCTTGGCATAGATGCACTCGCATTCTCCTTTGACCGAAAGTTCATTAGGGATTGTTTGAACGCTAGATACGTACTTTGTAGTTCTAGTAATGATCAACTGAATAAAATTGCGTTTTTAGAGACAGGGTATTGTATCATTATCTACTGTTAGTTAGTTTCTTATTAAATTAAAAGTTACATAACTTTATACGGCGATTAGTCTTCTTGCGTTGAGAGATTCTTAGCGCATTATTTAAATTATTAGCGAAATATAACAATGGCAAAATTCGCTGTGGTAGGTAAAATTAAATATTCCATTTTTGTACATATTGAGGTTGCATATTTTAAAATTCGTTGAACCTTCAAAAGCACTTTCTTAGAGAGGTAGAGTAAGCCCTGTGGCTTCGATTTCCTAATAAGTTAAGTCTATAATAGAATCCAAACAGAATCAATTTGCCATTACTGCCTCTGGGCATCCCTGATACAGGGGTGCCGTTACATACACATACTGAGACGACGAACAAATGTCTCTGGGGTGTGAAAATATTTATCTAAGAGGGGATCAACCCCATGATACCAAATGAACTTCCCAAGCAAATGTACCATAAAATTAATGAAATTACTTTTCTATAATTGTAACTACTACAGAAGATGTTCATGTTAATTAGATCTCTGCTGCTGCGTTTTATTATTGGATGTGGTCTGGATTTAATTTTTAACCTCCATTTCTTTCTTTTTCTGATTCCTTGTTTTATGTACTGTTGTTATTATTTGAACATTGTCAATTTCTCATACTGTAATCATGTGAATATTGATATGCTTAAGTGTACGTTGATTTTCGGTTTCCAACTTCTAACCTTGTCCTGATTACCTCATTAATAAATTACCAAAATTAATTTTCCCGTCTCATTAAATTTATATTCGGCTCAAATATTTGTGTAAATCAAGAAGCACGAAAGTAACTTATGAAAGCACTCATTTTGTTTCCTTTAACGACTGGGCCAGCGTAAAGGGAAGTTTAATTTTCTTTCGGTGAACTTTATAGCGTTGCTGCTTAAATATTGAATAGGTGGGAGCACCAAAAATTTCAGTTTTATTCTTCGCGACCAACAAATTAGTGTTGCGAGAATTTTTCGTTCCACATCGGGACTGTAATGCTGCCGTCGTAAATGTAAACACAGTACCGTAGAACGGGGTGACTTTAGGAAAATTTGGGGTTAATTTGATAATAGAAATAAGTTAATAGCTCGCACAAAAAGTTAGTGACGAGGTCAGTTGTCCGGTTCTCGGTAGTAAATATCACTGTGAATAAAATTGTAGCATTTTAAATAGTATAATTGACCCTAAACATGTCCATTTCTTTACATTTTAAAGTAACCCCTGCATTCAAAAGTAACCCCGTTCTACCGTAACTTAAGTTACTGTGTTTATAGTTTGTTTAGTTCTTTGGAATCAGGAGACCGCGGGCTATTTGAGAAAGTTTTCGGTTTGTTTGTACGATGGATAGTTACCGAAATACATTAAATAAAAACACAGTATTTTTACAAAAAAAACATTTTTTTTAATAAAAAATACAGTATCTGTGTTATTTTAAATTAAATAACAGTATCTCACTACTAACTGTGTTTTTTTAACGTGAATAGATTTTAATTTTTCTTTTTTTGCTTGATTATAACACGGCTTCTTCAGTTACTGTGATTGCGTATAAAATATTGTTCAAAGATAAACAACAAATACTTGAATAAATCACAGTATCTCATTTACTGTATTACTGATTTTATACGTATTTCTAAGAAACATAGTTATAACACAGTATGTACATACTTACTGTGTCGTAATTCCCCTAATGTTAATATCTTTACAAAGTTACAACACAGTAATAGGTAAAACTTGGTTACAACACAGTAACCGTTGAGTTACCGTGTTGTAACTTAAAAAAGAAAAAAATATTATATTATTACCCTAGCTTAAAACACATTATCTCATTTTATTATTTATACAATAATAATATACTAGATATATATATACAGAATCAAAGATTTAACGATATACTAACATTAAAAGTTGCATGAAATAATATACAATAATTAGTATCTTCATGAGAGCAAAAATTAACCATTAAACTTCAACCGCGTTTTTCTCAAAACGCATATTTTGAAGTTACTGTGTTTAGATTTACGACGGCAGAATGGGAGTCGGAATGTTCCATTGTACTTTTTAATTACTGTTTTGATATTTAATAGAGTTTCTAAGTGATTTTTGATTGTGTTGTGCAACGTTTTTTGGAAGTTACTTTTTATTATACAATTGTAATCAACTGAGTAAGTAATTTTCCCGTTTGAATTTTCGAGACTGTACCCAAAATTATAAAATGTTACGTAAATATTTCAATCTATTTGGAGTTTAGAAATGTTTTGTTTTTTTATAGAAGTCTATTTTATCAAATAGTAAAACGTATTTATTGTACATAGATTTTCGGTGTTTGTATTATATAGAATTACTTTTGTTGTTTAACATCATTAACCTAATTAGTCATTTAAAATATTCGATGAGAATAATTCCAAACTCGGAACAACGAAATAAGAACGTATTCATAAAAACTTTGCTATTTCGCAGTAAACTTGTACTAAAAATCATTGAGTATATCAAATGATGAACTCAATTTTAGCAAAGCCGTAACAAACACGACTTTCCTCTTATAACAACTATTCGACAAAATAACGGTTTTAGGAAATGTTCGAATCAGTGAACCTATTTCGTTTTCAATTTAGAATTTGTGTGGCATTGTTCGCTTATTTTTCCCTCGTTTCGCTGTAGGTGATATAAAAAGCAATTTAGTATATCTGCCAAAACGATCCGTCAATACAAATTTCCAGTGGCCGCGTCGATGTTGCGGCTGGTATTTTATATTCGTTTTTCTCTCACAAATTCGTGTTACCAATATATTTTTTTCAAATTAAAAGGCCTTCATCGATGCAAATCTGAGTTGAGTAATTGGATTGACTTTTTCTAGTAATCAGATCTGATATTTTTTACATTAAATGTGTCATCGGACCCAATGTGCGTCACGTTCGCTGTGTAAATGATGTTACATATTTGTGTACATAGAGTATTGAATATTAATTAGTTGATTGACGTACGCAATTGCTACACCAGTTATTAAAAAAAACGCTAATTGGATTTATTGTTTTTGTTTAGAATCGAGGCGGAGGCTTAGACATGAACGTGATCCCTGCGTGGCGGGAAGGCATCACAGGGCGAGGCGTCGTCGTAACTATCCTCGACGACGGGCTCGAGACAGACCACCCTGACTTAATCGCCAATTACGTAAGTATTCATCTAAGTTTTCCTTTCCTTGTTTTCTCCAGCACTCACGTAAAACGAGTCGATCGGTTCACTTCACACGTGCCGCACAAGATTACGCCTGTTCATTTGGAACATCGAATGAATTTCTCTGAAATTGTCTCGTCGTATGTTTTGTGACGTCAGTACTTTTGTATTGCCTCTCTTTGTCATTACTTTCGAATTTTCTTGGAAATAACAGCAGCAGTTTTCCCGTGTGTGTGTCGAGGGTTGTGTTTGAAAAACACCGATGAAATCAGAACGGGAACAAGTAATACGCGAGAGATCCATGCTTTCGCGATAAAAGGGCGTAGAGTGACATCTGTGCGCTGAACAAAAGCTGCGGAGTTTCAAATTACACGATTCATCTCGCCCGTGCGGCTTTAATTTCACTGTTGGCGTTCGGAAAAAATGGGTAATTGGGTCGCGGCTCTACGCCACGGCGATTTATGTGCCGCCGAAGTAAGGGCTCTCCCGCGTCTCCGAGGATTACGACCACATACACATCACGTATTGTTTTCGTACATAATTAAAGGATAAAACCTGCTGAAGAAGACTGACAAGCGTAAGAGGATAAAGTACTTAATGACACGACGCGCACAAATGTTTTCGTACGCCGCGTCACAAGATTAGTGTGTTGCGCGGAATTCATAACACAGTATTAACTGTGTTTATTTTCTATACACGTTCATTTAATTAAAATCTTGATTTGCGTCTTTGTTATTTCAAATTAGCTGCGATGTTATTATAAGTCTTGATTGGAAATGTTACCTAAGAACTTCTGAAGGAAATTGATTAACTTCTATGTTCCCCGAAGCGCATTAAAGTACCGGCGACTTAACCGTCCAGACTTAACTTTTAAATGAATTATTTAAGTATTTATATCAAGAACCTTTATTGTAAATAATATTCGATAACTAATTCAGAACATACTTGTTAAGAAGATCATTCATAATGAAGCCTGAAGGCGTTGATGGCATTCAACCATAAGTAATTATTTATACATTTAAACTTTATGTACACTAGCGATACATGGCTGGACTTAATATATCAAGACATTCTATACCAGACAATCATTGGGTTAAATCTACAATCACACTACTCTCTATTCCTTAACTAAACTTGCTGTCTTTCACCAGGATCCTATGGCATCGTACGACGTGAACTCTCACGACTCGGACCCTCAGCCGCGGTACGACATGATCGACTCAAATCGTCACGGCACGCGGTGTGCGGGAGAAGTCGCCGCTACAGCTAATAATTCACTATGTGCTGTTGGTGTAGCTTATGGTGCTAGTGTTGGAGGTAAGACATACATGACTTACATTTAATATTTTAATATAAACACGCTTATTCATACACAACGCAGAAATCATACTGAACAGATTTGAGAAGTTGTCTGGTTACAGCACCTTTGTAGACCTAACGAAAGGTGGATATAAAAAAAAGTCAAGTTTTGACTATGAAGAATATATTATTTTAGAATGTATCAAACAATCACTGATATCAATCAGTGATTTTGTATAAAATATTAAGGGGTCACCAATCATCCGCATCTCTTTCATCATCGATTCTTGTCTGGCCTCTACCGCCTCTAGCGTGCATATCACATCATATTTGTACAGTAATGATAAATATTATTACCCAAAACATTATTAATTAAACAATTATGAATTAATGTTACGCTTTACCTATATATTTAACTTAGATAATGAAATATTATGTTTCTAACTTAATAGATTATACCTGTTAAGTAGAGCAACAATATTAATGAAAGAGGTCGTCTAAGTAATTCAAAATAACAATACACATAATTAATAACAGCATTTTATTAATCTATCTTGCGCATTAAATACGATACCGAATCGTTTAATAAAACAAAACTCAATTCTGAAAGGATGATTGAAAATAAATAACTCTAAATAATAAGACCTCTAATACAATAATATCTTATGAATAAGAATGTAATAAAGTATGCCTGTCAGAACGTCATAATTTCAGGCGAATAGACTTGATGGACGAAATGTATTAAACGAAAAACGTGGACTATAATCTATTTAATAAACTCTGTTTCATTGCTAGTGAGTGAAAATTAAATTATTTTACACTACATAAATAGATATATAAATTGTTTTTAATAAAGATTATGTGGAGATTATTACCAATCGATGCCTAATTACGGCCAATATAATTAATATCACTAATTATTGAAAAATAACTGTTGAATATTTGTACGAATGTTATGCAGTACATAAAATGAACACGCCGTTATACCTCTACGCATTGTTACACATACGAACTCATACATACGTCATCGCAGAACTAAAAATATTTACACAAAACTTTCTTTCAAGTAAGTTCCAAGTCTAAAATAGCCCCTTATTCCCTTAAACGTAAACATTTCATTGTCAATACAGGCAGTTGTATTACTGAAATGTGGCATAAAACGTAACTTATTTCAGTCAAACTGGCAGTAAAAGTAACTCTTGAAAGAGCTCATAGAGAGAACGCTTATTGCTTAAGAAATACAAAGAAAAAAGGAAAAAATTTCAAGTTTATTGTTACTGTGTGTGCAACTCTTTATGACGCATCGTAAGCTTTTATGATTTCTTTTTATAAACAAGGCTGTATAACGCGGTTAGGTTCAAATGCCTGTAGAATGTATAATGTTTTAATATTCTGAATACTTATTAAAGTTTTGCAGGATTTTACCGTTTTTTAGGGTTACCTACAGGGACGGTTTTAATTAGAATTTACTTAAGTTTTTTTTTTTTTTATTCAGGATAACAAACAATTGTAGAACAATACATTATTAATAATGTAACAAAAATAAATTACTAGTTCTACAACCAGCACCGTTACCCACAATAAACTAATACAAAGTACCGCAAAATAAAATAACAATTATATTATTAAGTAAACAAAGCTTTTACACCCTGTAAGACACCAAGCGACCAATGAGAATTTGAGTTATATATATGTATATATTATATGAATATTATTACGATTACTTGCTAGATATAGTTTATAGTTTACGTTAGTATGGAAATCGTTATAGTATGAAGTATGAAATGACTTTAATAAAATCATCACTCAATGTAATATACGTAAGTCAAATGTGGTCTCTTATGATAAGAAGATACGTAAAGCATCAGTATTTTTTTTTCAATTAATACAGGCCAGAAATTCACATAGCTCTGAAGCTGTTGGAACCGTACTTCTATGTATGGGTCTCCTTAATTAAAGTCAAGTCGTAGGCAACTGCTCTCATCAAGTGCGGATTGATAAATTTGATACTTATTCAAATACAAAACAAAATCCAAGAGAGTTCCTTCACCTTTTTATCTTTCACTGTCAGATGCAAGTACTTGCAAGTGACTTTAAATTTTAATAAAAGTAACTTAAAAAGAAGTGGGCTTGAACATGAAACGCTCGCGTGGGTGGTTCAATATCCATGCACTAAATTAATTTAAAAACTTAATATAAATGACATAGCTTAAACAGCCAACTTAATAAGTTTTTAAACAATATAACGAAGCACTTACAAATTAATTGCTTTCTTTCTTTATAGAAATACTAGCTGACCCGCGCAACTTCGCTTGCGTCACCTAAGAAAATGGGTCAACATTTTCCCCGTTTCTGTAACATTTTTCGTTGCTACTCCGCTCCTAATGACCATAACGTGATGTTATATAGCCTATAGCCTTCCTCGATAAATGGGCTATCTAACACTGAAAGAATTTTTCAAATCGGACCAGTAGTTCCTAAGATTAGCGCGTTCAAACAAACAAACAATCAAACAAACTCTTCAGCTTTATAATATTAGTATAGATAAAACGTACTTATGCTTACAAGTACACATACGACCTCGTGCTTTTTTTTTAATACGCCAATGTATCGCTGTCACAAATTTGATCTAAATCTATGCGCCATACGGTCAAAATAATAGGACACATAATATTATAATTACTTTCACTTTTGGAGTAAAAATATTAGTATAAAATGTCGATATATTGAATGAGGATAAAGCTAGGGAAATATACCGTAAGAAAACAATCCCATGGAGACAGACCTAATATATAACATGTTGTTTATAGGTACTTCGAAATTGTTACTATGTAAAAACATAATGTTTGGACTTATTTATTTTATTTGAAACATTAATACAGAGGCACACGTGTTTGTAATTTCACACGTTTCATACTCGCATGAGTTTCTTTCACAAAATTAATCTGTCACTCTTATGTTGTGTTTAGTGAATTGTTAAATTGGATTACGTAGCATTTTTTCTGTTGTGTATCATATGGCTGTGTTTATAAAAAAATGTTTCTAAAAAGAAAAAATAACGGAATATTCACTTACTTGTTTAAAAGTTAGTTTTTTTTTAAAAACGTTTTATAAGAGTTTCTATCACGATTTTTACAATTTTATTTACGCATATATTTTATGTTACATTACGTTAACATTAGTAGAAAATTGAGTAAACGTTTACTTTTTAAAAAATCCAGACAGCACTTATTTAAAAACCTTTCATCCAATTTATTTCACTAAACATAAAGGAGTAAAAAGAAGTATCAAGTACCTATGCGTATATATCGTGTAGATACCTAAGTAAAGACAGTTAATATTTTACATAGTCTTGAGTAAATATTCATGATTGTTATCATAGAAATTTTTCTCATCAGAAATGGCAATCATTAATGCAAACCGCAAAAACAAAAAAAGAAAACCGTCATTGTTCAAAAACATTCCAAAAAAATAAAACCAGTTGGGAACAACTCAAAAACTCGACGCTGTAAATGTTTTAGCTACATGTTTGTATAAATAAGAAGAAACAAACTTTTCTCGGCGTGTTGCGATATGAAAACGCCTGCAGATATGAAGTTATTAGCAAGTCGGGTTCCCTCGGTGAACTTGCCAATGTTTGACTTGTGACTCTGCGTATAAGCATATTACTTGTTCGCTTACTATCCTTAAGGGCTATAGCGTCTATTAAGACCTTATTCTATTCTATTAAGGCCTTAAGAAGTCACATAACCACGCGACAATCACAACCATACCACAACGACGACACATGGTGGGGTGCATATTTTACTATTGAAATAAAATACTATTTACATGTACCACATTTTGCCGCCGTTATGGACCACGTGTTTCTTACTACCATTTTGCGACCACATCGCGACCACAACGCAACCACAACGCGACGGCAACGCAACTACAGGCAGAACCGCGGAATTAGCGACTAACTGCAAAAAACTGCAGCGGCACTATCCATATAGAACCACATTTTGTCACTGCGTCGTGATGTGGTTGTGGTACGTGTAAAACAAGCCTTATGCTAATAATCAAGGACAAGTGTATAATGGTTTTCGTTTTATCAGCTATCTTGATTCATGGTTACAATGAGTAGATAATGTAGATACGGATAGCAAAATGCTGGGCCAATGCATTAAGCCTGTTTGCTGTAATAGCCGCTAGTACTAACAGTATAACGGTTATAGGGTAATCTAGATTTTGCGATTACTTGCAAATAAATGCTTGCTATTTAATAGAACTGTCAGGTTGAACCTAATTTTAGAAAACTACCACCTACATTTCTCAGTTGACAGCTAGTGTAGGTTAAATTGATAACCACTATGTGCATTAAGGTAACGCGCTAAAAACTACTGTTTTCTTTCGCAAATTACTTATGAAAGAAAACAATGTAGGTACATCATAGTGGCTTTGAATTAGACGGCAACTGAGATATGTGATCCAAGACAACGAAACAAATAGTTTGCAGAATTAATATGGGCACTCTGTTACATGTTACATTATAAGGTAGCATTGTATATACAATATGTTAATACAAAAGAACTACATGCCATACCTATGATGACTTTTAAAGGTGAATGAAGGTTATATAATTATTGAAAGATAGCAATACGAAAAGGATATTGAGTAAAGGGATTACAGATGCGGATCTAAATGGAACTCCCGAGAGGACACTCATACACATATAGGGTATTGTAAGCTCCTTTAAAAAGGTCAAGTGTAGTTAACAACAATCATTATTTTTTACAAAATAAGAATATTCAAGATTCAACACTTAATGAAGACTAGCTCTTACCCTCGACTCCGCCTACGTGAACTATACTTCTGCAGCATATGTTTTAACCTGATACATAAGCTACAACACTGCCAAGAATCATCTATATCAATTGAATCTTCAACAAACATCCTTGCATTTGTAATTACTATACATTTTATAATATGAAAACTAGCTTTGTCGTTCACCAAAATAAATGGCAATAGTTTCACCTTTACCTACAGGGACTGCTTATAAGGAAAAGGAATAATGGTAAATCTGATAACGTTTCTCATACGTCCATATAAGTTGACGCGGAACGCTATTTCGCCCCTCTCTTTTTACGGCGCCTTTATAACCTTATAAAATATTTTACGTTCACGCATGAAACAGACGTATTAAAATGATAAGATTTTGTATTTGATTATAATTTATGATTACGGAAGTTTCGAGATGATATCGCTTTGCGCCATTACGCCTGTCTGTTTCAAAGAACGTCCTTCCTTAGGGATCAGTCGGTGATAAATTATCCAAACTGACGGTACAGAGAACTCTAAATTAGACCAAATTAATGTTACAAACAAAACAAAATGTGGTTTTGTGGGATCAACGTTTGTCTTTTGAGAAAATTTATACTTTTTATGCCAATGTCCTAGCCTCTAGCCTGACCCTAGAATTGGTTCACGTGTCGTTTTAGGATCGGAATACTAATGCTTGAAGTTTAAACTTGTTTTAATTCAACACAAAAAAACTTGAAGGATAGTATTTATTTTTATCATTGTTAATTAGGAGATGATTATATTTATATTTGTGAATAGGATAGCTTGTAAAGCTTGAAATCAATTGTTTGACAATAAATAAGTATTTGAAAAAGTTATGAGTAACTTGCCTGATTCATTTATTTATTAAAGTTTTAATAGGTACAAGAGGTTTTAGAAACTGTACAGAACTTATATAACTAAATATTTACATTAAATTATTAAAATTAAAACTATATATACACATTGGCGAAAAAAAAAACAAATATATAAAAAAAAAATTAAGAATATAAAAGAAAGGAAGCGCGCTACGCGTCGTAGTACTCCTCCACATCGCTGTCTATCGGGAACGTTCCCAGAATGCTGGCAGCATTGCCACGTTGTATGGCAATGCTTAACCTTAATGCCTGATTTAATTAGTAGGATGTGGTTTTGTCAATCAAAGTATGTATCAATTTGTTATCAACCAACTTTATTAACAGAATATCTTCTATCATCAAAAATAAACAATATACTTGAATCATCTTATTACTTTATTTAGGCATTTATAAATAGCACTCAATAAGCTGAAGATCCAATATTGTAAGCGGAACTCATCAAATTAAGAGTATTTCGTACAATATTCTGAAAATAGTTTTGAGTAGAAATTCCTTTTACAAACTCGTTCTAGATTCCGGGAACTTGTTATTTAGATAAGTTTTTGAACTAAGAGCCTTTGTAAAGGATTTTTTAAACATTTTTTGTATTTTCTCTTGCGGGAATAAAGGCTGGTCGTTAGGGCTGGCCGGTGATGGATTTAACGAGCGTATTAGAACAGCTTACTGGCTCATTATATACGACAAAGTACGTCCGTTGGGTAAATGATTACTCTTGCTGTACCCGCGCTATTTTACTGGGTGGGAACAGCCCTGACTTTAGTTAAATACGGTGTTTTATTCCCGTCTTTTTATAGTTGAAGATAAGTGTACGTCGTTAGTTATAAATGTTTTAATATCTGGTAGGTTATTAGTCTTAGTAATATTATGCAATTTATATTAAACAACGTGTACGATGAATTAAATTAATATTTTTAAAGTCTTAATTCCGAGATAAACGTAAAGGAAGGATCTTATGGCTTAAAAAATGCTGTAAAGATGCAACTTAACATTGTTAAAGTTGGCGTTAAAACACCCTAAACAGGAGCAACGTATACGAATATGGTATAATTCTATATAACTTATTTATGTAGAATATCACGTGAAGCTATTAACAGCGTAAGTACCTTTTTTATAGATTTCTAAAATTTATTTCTATTTCAGGTGTCCGAATGTTAGACGGTGACGTCACAGACGCGGTGGAAGCCCGCTCGCTCAGCCTGAACCCTCAACATGTGGACATCTACAGCGCATCGTGGGGACCAGACGATGACGGCAAGACTGTAGACGGCCCGGGAGAACTGGCCACTAGAGCTTTTATTGAAGGAGTTACGAAAGTAAGTGTTTGAATACCGATTTCACAGTTCATATGGACCAGTGTACAGTGACCTATTTGCTAAATAAAGTATGAAAATAACTGGCTAAATTTCATCTGATAAGCTATTGAATGGAGGTGGTGGAACAAGGCCTAAGGATTTTTGTCGTTGAATGTTCAGGGTGGTGATTTAATCAGATCACTTAGTTTAATTAACTTAATTAAAAAAATACTAGATATAGATTTTGAAAATGCGACAGTGTATAGATATTTTTCAAGTTGACCGTGTTAACACATGTTACTATTCAAATGAGTAAAACCAAACTGAGTGAAAAATACGCGATATATCTCTGTAGATACTATTGTGTACTTGCATCGAAGTATATAAATGTTTCTGCATTGATAACGGTCTTTGATTCATGCAAATGTAAACTGTAATAAACAAGTTTGTGTTATCTTTTCCTGCTATTCTAGCCATCGGGTAATACCCATTTCGCTTAGGTTGTTTAAACTCCTTATTTCACCAACAATTGAATCATAAAAAAATAGCCTTTGCGGCGCGAAGACGAGGTCCTGAGTTCGATGCCCAGATTGGACATTTTTTTTTTTAACGTTGAAGTTTGGTAATGCTCCTAGATGGCAATACGCTTGCACCCTACTACATGGGACTGACGTTCTTTATGGCAAAATGCGGGTGTATTTCACTCGCTTTTCACTTCTGTCTACATCTTCAGCGTGATATTCTGTATGAAATATTTCAAAATACAAACGCCATAACTACTTTATGAATTCAAGTTTCAAGGCCTTATCAACGTTCATGGGAGTACACGGTAACTCCAGCGTTAGTTATTTATTGCACACAGTTTCTGTCATCCACCCTTTAGGTGACACCTTAACCCACGGTTTACGACACCCATGGGATTGCAAGGGAAAGATCCGAGGACTTTATTTGGAACTTGCAAAAAGCAGTGTGATACATGGAATGGTTTATTTGTGGACATTCTAATGGCGTTTCATATAATTTATTTATTAGTAGTAGAGCCCTTACAATGTATCAAACCCTTCCATTTCCACCATCCACCCGACAAAATGAATTACGAACCGTGCGTTAATAGTACCAAATAACAATACGGGATTTTAAAATTTCCATAAGTTGTACAAAAATACTAAATACCTCTTACTATTGTTCTATTTCATTTCCATTTAAGTCTATTAATAAACTCACCCTTTTATCTTGAAACTACTGAATATATGTATATAAATTAATAAATAAAAACCTTGACAGTAGCTAGGTCTGTTTTTAATTAGAAGTTAACATCAAAAACGCTTTGTAATAATATTTAATGTAGAGACAACATCAGTTCTAAGAGTGCGTTATAACGATCAGGTTATTTCGGGACGACACTGTGTATATTAATTAAAGAAAATCTATTTTCGAAACTTTCAAGTCTCTATTATAGTAAGTGTTTGTTTATTTTAACAGATTTATATAGTAAGGCTGTAATGTTTTGTGTTTTGGCGCAGAACAAAAAATGTTTATTAGACTGACGTGTATTGTATTATACTGATACTATAATATTCGTCGTGTAAGTATAGGGCTCATAAAAATACGAAATTAAATTAAATAGCGGGTCGTGACATTAATTACTTTTTCAGTTTTTGAGATTTCTTTTATCTCTGGCTTTACAAACCTATATAAAATATTAATTAAGACTATAACTCGATCAGCTTAGTATTCATATGTTGAATACTATCGCATTACAAGATCTAATATTCTACGGGATTCTACGCTAGCATTTATTTTGAATACTAAAATACAACAGCGAATTATTTTCTCCCGCTTGCAAATTAAAATTGACATCAATTATTCTACAACAGTTTTGGTACAACAGTCATGTACTTGCACGACACTCGCGGACTTCGCAAAGAGACACGTTTCAAGATTTGAAGTAACGAGATACTCGGTGGTGCTAATCAAATTAAATGTTCTCCGTGTCCGTACTGTGACATATAAGGAATATGTTAACAATTGGGGTAATGTAAAACAATAAAAAAACAAATGTTCTGGACTTGTGAAAATGCATAATTATTTTAAAACATTACAACATTACATAATTATTAAGTCAAGTGAGATGAATGGGACTTTTGTCCCATAAGATATTATTATGTTCAATTCAAAATCGAATTGGGGTTATGATGACCAACAAAACATATGTGGTAAACACATATATTTCAGACTTTATATTTAAAGAGTCGGAGAGCTCTGCCTATGTTGATGTTAGGATATTAAAAATGAAATTCGTTTTATTAGTTACCTAAGTACTATTAAGTACAAAAGCAGTTACGTGCACTAGCGTTGTACGCACCTTCATACTTTTATGACACAATGCTATCGATACATTTGAATATTGTGCAACGATATTTACATTTGCGTTTAGCATATAAAGCAGTGTATTGTACACGCGTCCCACTGTTTTATGCATAAGGTTCATCACTTGCGCCGTAACTAAACCTGATTGGACTTAGGTTATTATGTAGTTCACGCAATTTTCACATAAATCATACTTTTACTTTTAAGAACGATTATGAAACGCCACTTGTCTACCTTATGTTGAGATTGCTTCTATAGAATTTGAAAATCTGATTCCATCGTCATTTAGCAAATTCGTTTTCATTTATTCATTATTATTTTTTTCAACCGTTTGTTTTATTTTAATAAGTACGAAGCATTATTTGCCATCTGTGACTTTGTTTCAAACTTCGGAAAATTGTCTTCTTGAGAAATCTTTTACTTTTCAACGTGTCGTGTATCCGTACCCTTAATGAAAACTCAACAACGCCAGTGTTATATTCACAACTTTAATTTGTCGCTGAATTTCGTTCGAATGAGATTGACACTTATACGGTTAGATGTAAGGTTTCTTTTTAATTCGTGTTTTATTCGCGACAATTTTGTAACTGAGTTAGTGAAGGGTGCGCGACCAGTCAAGCGACACTCGGCTAAAGCAATTTCTGTAATGACGCAATTATTTTCTCTCTCTATTTCCCACACTATATGGTCAAGTGTTCGCGAAGCGGAAAATTTACATAATGTTGTTTTCCTTTTCTCTTCTAAACGGAGTTTGAAACTGCCAAATAGATGTGTATTTTTAAAAAGTTTAAACGGACGACTTATGTTTTTTTGTTCGTTGCGGTCTTTATTACGAACTGTAATATGCAAAGTAGTAGGAGAAAAACTTATTTTGTTTTTGGTGGCGACAAGTTTCGGGTCATATATAATTAATTAAGCTTTCAGATACACGTTTTGCGGTTTCGTGAACGTTATAAGTTTGGGCTAATTAGTAATTCTATTCTACAAATGGCTTATTGAGGGTGACTTTGTAATTAATTTGACTTGCGTATTTCTAGATGTAGCCTCATCTATCATTTTAGTTCTTGACATTTGAAATATTGTGATAGTTCTGTTCTATATTATAGAAGTTAATTCATCGTATATTTCTTATCTATATCTAAATTGGCTATCGGTAACGTGAATAACCTACAATAACCCGTATTACCGCGCGCGTGTAAAGGCTTTCTACGTTCCTTGGCGTCTCGTTATCAATGATTAGTCCCATGATTGGCATCTAACGCTCATTGACGCTGGGACGTCGTTCCCGTCGGTACAATAACACATAATTACTCGATCGATTCAATAATCTGTTGTAAGGTTTAAGGACGATAAGTTAAAGATGCAGTAAAGTGTCATTTTGTTTGGTAAATGTATTTATAGCTGACATACAATTCAATAGGAATTTATTTTGACGAGATAATAGGGCGCAGGTGTAATGGGAAATTTTTAGAGTTGGTTAGATAATAAATTTGGGAATTAGTTAGCTAGTTATTAAGCTAGCTGTGAGCTAGTTAAGAAAACTATTATCTTGCTTAATTTTCTGTCCAATCTCTAACACATCGTACAATTTTAAAATATTATCAATAAGTTAAACTTACTTATAATCATGTAACTTCAAAAACTTCACCTTTCAATCAATCAAAACTTCCGCAATATTCCATTACTGAATATAAAGGCCGCACCTCACATACAGAATAAAAATAAAATATACAGAAGCTATCGTAGCGATAAAACTAGGAGAGTCGAGGCGTCAAGCGCGCGGAGTGGCAAATGACACGACATTTGAATATGTGAAGCGAAGGCGACGTAGCTTATGCGTCCGTATATCATCGCCACGCCTCGCTATTGCTGGGTTATGGGCTTTTAAAATAATGTGCATCCATTTCTGTTATGTCATGCTCGTAGTAAGGATACTTTTTGTGATATATTTTGAGCAGCTATAATATAAATTGGTTATATTATGACCGATATTTGTGAATAAACGAAGCGGAAGGGAAGATAGTATTTGCAACGATTTTGCGTAATTGAAAAATGAAAGATTCATTTATTACAGCTTTTAATAATAGGTACTCGGAGAATTGAATACTAGTGGTAACTAAAATTAACGATTTATTTATATTCTCTGTAAAGTCTAAAAAAGTGTATTCCAGCGATACCAATATATCAATTAAAATGCCATTCATCACGAAAGCTAATCCAACTGTTTGAACTCTACACCCGGCAAAAAATATAATTTTATTGAAATCCTATTCAATTCGATTCTATGGAAAAATACGGATTTACAAAACCCTTCCGTTTTTCAATCAGTCAGGATTTCAGTTTAGATGATGAATTTGATTTTGTGACACGCACGGAACATATTGAAAGTTCGAATTTATTTACGACACAACAAAATGTTCAAGAGGCACAGGTACATTAGAGCATTTGTCTACGGTTTATGGCTAAAATTTCGTAATTGAAAACCAAAATTATTCATATTATAGTTTTCAATTTATTTAAAAGGGAATTTTATTGAAAGGCAATTTAACAACAGACGAATATAGATAAAAAAAAAAATCTTAACCAGACTTTTACGACAATGACAAATTTATATCAACAGTATTACTCGCATAACTTTCAATAAAAAATATACACCAAACCAGAACATCTCCCTACAAGTAAAATACATCTTCCCCAACCTCTATTACCAAGAAGTACTTGACAATCATTAATGCGTTCATTTCCACAGGGTCGCAACGGCAAAGGGTCCATTTTCGTATGGGCTTCAGGAAACGGCGGGAGGGAACACGACAATTGCAACTGCGATGGCTATACGAACTCTATATGGACGCTGTCTATATCTTCTGCCACGGAACGAGGAGAGGTGCCATGGTATTCAGAAATGTGCAGCTCAACATTAGCTGCTACTTATAGTAGTGGAGCTATTAATGAAAAACAGGTAAGATTATTTGAGACTGATTCGGGGATTGTTGTGGAAAATTGGCGGTTCTCAAGAATTTTGGAAACGAGTTGAAGACCTTCGTGGTTGGTTTAAGTTTGGACTTATGATAAACAGGGTAAGTTTATACCACTGTTTCATCATCATCTTAGGATTTTCATGTGTTCTGTTATTTTCTAATACCCCTTATGTTTAACTTGATGATAGTGTACACATTCTGCAGTAGCTCGGTTTCTACCACTATCGGATATTGGCAACCGGGTACCTGTCGAGAAATTTTGTACGAAAATCTCACCAGTGCCTCTAACGGGCATTGCAGAAACTATTTTGTCAGTACATTTTAAATGTCAAACTTTATATACTCGACATAACCAGCTGTAGAGAATCGCGCTACTGTAGTAGTAATTCGAATGAATTCATGATTAAAATGGTAATCATAGCCTTCTTGAAAACCCGCATATGTATGTTAACGGTAAACACTTATGGTTATAACATTGTATTCACAAAATCGTGTGTTCGAAGTTGTGATAACAATACAATCTATGTTTTCAATATAAAATCAATCGTGTGATTTTATAATTAAGCTTTAACAATAATGTGTATGTTCAATACTCTACTCACAATACACGACTGTGATAATATTTTCTATGGCCACAAAATTTGGATATTGTTTACCTATTGAGAGTTTTCAATGCATTGTTTTTGCTTCCACAAAACAGATATTGAAACAAAATATGAACGGACCTGATTCAAAACTGATAATGCTGATTGTATCAAATGTTATGACGTATTTTTGGCTCCCCGGAGTTATCCTCAAATTTTATTTGATCCATTCCCCTTTAATCTATACTCATATTATAAAGCTGAAGAGTTTGTTTGTTTGTTTGAACGCGCTAATCTCAGGAACTACTGGTCCGATTTGAAATATTCTTTCAGTGTTAGATAGCCGATTTATCGAGGAAGGCTATAGGCTATATATCATCACGCTACGACCAATAGGAGCAGAGTACCAGTAAAAAATGTTGCAAAAACGGGGAAAAAATTCACCCATTCTCTCTTATTGGACGCAAGCGAAGTTGCGCGGGTCAGCTAGTCAAAGATATCATCCCACAATGCTCGGCTTTTCCACAGCTTTATTGACCTCTGAAATGCAATATAAAAAGTAATATTACTTCTCAAAGCCAAGAATGCAAACTTTAAAAGCCCTCGCCGCCAAAGAAATTACTTGACGAAATGAATATTGTTTAACACCAAGTATTTTTATCTCATTTCAAATGAATAGAATGTTTTCTATATTTGAAATGTTTTACTATTCTTTGTTATGACACCTGCCAGCCGGTGTTTTGATGCCTTTTGATATAATGAAAATAAAAAGAAAGTTTATTTTCATCGCACCTGGCTGATTACAAAGGGTATAAAAATATCTTTAATAATATAAATGGGACATGAAATAATTTCGTTCGTTCGTATGGAATTCGGAAATAACTCGCTAGTATTATCCTTTTTACATAGGGTTGTACCTTTTTAGCTAGGACCCTCGATCCCTCTTACCTAAAAGTTACCTTCCGTACGTAGCTTCACAGAGGCTGTCTGTATACCGTCCTTTGCCCTTTATCACCGGATGCGAGGTAAATAAAATTATGTCATTTGAATATAAATTATAGGGTTGGTCTTGTTAATTTCACGTGTAGTTAATGTTGTAACGTACAATACAAAGGATCTACTTAATCAGAGTTGTATAAACTTTTGGGTCAAACTAAATTGTTCCGGATAGGTAAACTTGGAAAAGTAACGATTAGACGTTTGCCCTTGACTTGAATACTGATACATCGAATGATTGATCGAGTGGGTAGTTGTACATACTTTAGTGTTCAATGTTTAATGGTATAGAATCGTATATTCGAATCAATCATATGTCTCATGTATGAATTATGATGTATCTTCGAACAAATGTATTCTGTTTTTAACCAAATATCTGCAATCAACTTATTGATTGATTTATTTTCTTTTACACCTGTGCCATATCATAGTAATCCTATACTCCATATTTTAGTAATACAATACATACTGCTCTAAAAAAGTTAAAATATCTACACATACTTTATAAAGCTACAAATAAAGAAACCAAAGCAAAAACTATCTAAATAGTGGTTTCAAAAATGTTTTTTTTAACATACATAAAATAACGTTGTATACACAACTTCGAGTACGACACTCCTTTTGCCGCATTATACCGTAAAAAGGTCCTCTACGTATAACTAACATTACATCTCTACCTAACTTATACAGCCATTTTTAACTTCACCTTTGTATTGGACCATCCATCACGGTAAAGGGATAAGTCAGCTTCAGGCTATTTACTCTAGGCGCCCTTATTCCTTTCTCTTTGTATTTAAAAGGTTATTTTGTTCATAGGTGGTGACAACGGACCTTCATCATTCATGTACGGCGGGACATACAGGGACGTCGGCGTCTGCGCCGCTAGCCGCAGGCATCTGTGCACTCGCTTTGCAAGCTAATAGAGATCTTACTTGGAGAGATATGCAGCATATAGGTTTGTTTTTAATAATATTTTTAGTAGTTAAGTGTAGATATGCAATTGTTTTGTTATTGGTATGGTGATTGGAAGTAACGGTAGGTATATTATTTTATTCTTATTCTAGAAAAGTTCTTAAAACTGAAATTAGTTTTGTTACTATATAAAGAAATGAAATTAGATGGTTGTTGTAATATTCAAAATAATTTCCAAATCAAAATATATCGGGAAACCATTTGTTTAGTACTAACGAAACCCAAATAACAACGTTCAATAAGCCGCTGAAGAAGCAACGTAATATCTTCGCAACATTCTCGTTTCGATTGATTTTTATTAGGACACACAACGCCAATAATGCGCAATAATACAAATAATAAAATGGAAAGTATGGCGACGTAAAACCAATGATCTGTTCGGATTTCCACCCCGCCCCGGCAATAATTCGCGCGATCCTTTAGTTGGCAATTTTCTTTACGGCTTTCCGAGCTATTTTTGTCGACCCCTCACGATTCGGTTTTGAAGTGAAGCATGCCAAATAGCCGATCCGTGTTATTATTGCGAGGACTTGAAGCCACCGGCGGAGTTGACGTACCGTTTCGCACATACGATTTCTGTTTGAAGCGCGCGCACACGAATGATTTTCAACACCGGGGTGGAGTTTCAATACCATTGTGTTTTGGCTCTTTAAGCTTCATGTGCTAAATAATGTCGCCTTAATCAATGTTTCATTACCAAACAGCATAATGAGTCGATTAAATTTCATTCGCAAATGAAGTTCAATTGACACTGACCACTTTGAATTAATTACGCTCACATCAATTTAACTCTATCACTTTTCAATTTTAACAATAATTTCAAATTATTCTCAATTGCAATGATAATATTTATTGATACAATTAATTGAGATAGAGTCTAAAATATGACATCTATTTATTTATGCGATTCCTTTCATAAGCCGATTTGAACTTCTCCCCGGCAATATAACACTGAATCGAACATTTATTGAGCCCGTACTTTGTTTAATACAAATCCGGATAATCTGTCTTTTTACTCATTCCCAATACTGGGGCTCGTCTGAATTGTACTGGGAATTCGAATACTTATAAGTTTATTAGGACTTTTTTCTCGCAAAGCCTACGGACTGAAGTTTCCGAATGTCCAGACAACTTAAACTAGGAAAACTGCTTTACATAACGAAGTTGTACAACTAGTTTTCGTTTTTATTCGGTCCCATTCGGCTAAGTGGGCGTGTCTTACATGTCGATGTGACATCAGCTTTTCTCATTGCTTTTATACCGTTTTTGAAGCTGTGTTCGACAAATAGATGGCTTTTGTAGGAAATCGTTTGTCTGTTAAGTTGGACTGCGATTCTCCTATTTTATTGTCGTTTAAAGGCATGACACAATCGTCAAGCACGTAATCTTATGTAAGAATAGTTTTAATATACTATGATTTTTATTCACCAGTCATTCAAATCATTTGTCATAGATAAATACCTGAAGTTAAGAATACATGAGTATATTTTAAGCGTTCGTAAATGAGTTTTATGACCAAAATACGATCCGTGTGAATAAATAAAAGCATTTCAAAGATATCTGTATTTGGTTCAATTCCATTTAAATAATTTTCCATAATAAATATAAATCAATTTAAAGGCCTATAGTGATAAGTTGCGACCAATTATTTATGCGCATCGACAAACCATGGAATACCCAAGTTAATTGGCGAAAGATCTGAAATATGTAATTAATGGTCGAAAATTCATTGACAGGCCTGTGTGTGTTTGTATGAAAACGTATTTACGCGCACTGTTGAATCTCTTCAATTACTGCATTCATTTACATTTATGATTTACTTTAACTGATTTAATAGCAATGACTCTATTTTTATATTTAGCCGTTTATTGAGGAGCAAACAATTTTAAATGCATCATTTATTTTTAAAGAATTATTGGTAACTGAAACGATAAATAATAATCGGAAAGCGATTGATAGTACTCAGAAATAAAGTTAGTGTGGACATGGTAATTACTTAATTTTGGACATTTGCCGACTTCCACACTTTATTCTTTATTATTATTATTATATTACTTCGACATTTTATATGCTATCAAACATGGGTCTTTACTAAAATTTATCTCGACTGCCTATTAATAAACATTTTCAAAATATTTTCGTCGTAATCGGTAAAGAAGAAAGCAGTAGAATTATAATAATTGTGTACTACAGCATTAACACATTCACGACGTTAAATTACCTGGTATTTAAAACAAACGACAATGTAATGAAGCAATCAACAGTATTAACTTTTGTCCCTTTCTTATCTAGTACGTTGGAAGGAGATAGCAGACACCCCGTATACGTGTCTCATATTAGTAGTCACAATAGTGAAAGTTACCCTCTTACTACCACTATTTCTGATAACACGATAACATCAAATGCATGCAATGACAATTATTGTAGAACTTATCCAATAATGATATCGGTTAACGCTGTATTCAAGGCTTGGGGTTGAACGTATCTTAAATATTGGATAAGATGTTGTATTCTATGCTTTAATTGTTAGTACGTAAGGTTAAAGTTGCAATACTGTATGAATTGCACATAAGTCTTAAAAACATGGGTCCACCACATAATGAGGCTTTTCTTTGCAAGAATTGTCCCATCCGTGTGTGTAATTTAAATATTTTTGAGTGCTTTTGCTGTTAGAGGTCTTTAAAATAATAAACCAGAAAATCAACATATTTTACTGAAATGTTTAGAATATTTGCACAAATTAAAGCAATGACTACTTAAGCTGTATAAACCCAATGTGATAACTTATTTTTTGAAAACATAATTAATAATAAATTATGTACTTAACTCATTTTCATAAGTATTTACATTGACTTTAAACGCAATATTAAAACATAAAAGGTTAAAATAATATACTCGCGTATATAGGCAGTGTATTGGCCACTTATAACAGTTCGATGGGCAACGCCAGATCGCTAATTGCAGTGGTTTTCAGAGAAGTCCGGCTTCAACAACCAATTACAACGTTTTATTGGTTCCAACATTGTTATGAAGAAATACTTTTTTGACGTACTTTTGTTTAAAAGCTTTCAAAAATATAATTCAGTTATTAATTAAAATATAATAAATGGATATACTTAAGTTAATGTAACCTTTTTCCTAGTACCGTATAAGTCGAATTATTATATGTATTTATTTTTGATGGATTTTTATATACATAATAATATATTAGTCAGAAATCGTCCCAAAGAATTTTGTGACTAGGTTAAAACGTTGACTTTGCCACTTACTTACAGTTTTATCTACCAATACTATAAACTTCATGCTTTGTTCTCTGCCTTCCCAGGAAAAAAGGCGTGATATTATGTACGTATATATTAGAAATTCTAAAACCTTATTTCTTTCCAGTGGTCCGAACTGCGAGACCCGAGCGACTAAGCATCGGTGGTGAATGGAAAGTCAATGGCGTCGGTCGCAACGTGTCTCATTCATTCGGCTACGGGCTCCTGGACGCGGCTGGTATGGTGAGGCTGGCGAAGACCTGGAGAACTGTCCCGGCGCAGAGAAGATGTGAACTCGCTGCTGCCAGACCGCAAAGACCTGTGCCACCTAGATCTTCGGTTACTTTACAGGTTAGTATTATCATTGGTACCTACTGTGAAAATGTGTACGACATTGTGTATGGATTTCGATCGAGCTGTTGGATTGGGGATCGAAAAAACTGTGTTTTTTGGTCTTAGCTTGGTACTTTACTGGTACTTTAATGACACTACGAAGTGGTACTTTATTTGAAATTTTCGTTACTAATATAATGACTGCAGATTTGGTCATAATCGTTAATGACACTATACGTAAAAAAAGCAGTGAAAATATTGAATTTTCTGATAATTAATAATTTTACACATTGATAAGCTATTTTAATATTTAATTAAATACTAAAATAGCAACACGTGCAAAATTGTATCCCCAACCTCATAATAAAATTGTTCGTGCTCACAGTGTTTCTATTCTAAAGTGTTTAAACGCCTTAACTGAGATCACATCGTATTTTAAGCTTTTCCGCCCACTCGGCGCGTGTAACCAAACCGCAAGCTGCGGCGTGACACCAAAGCCTTGCGATTAACACCACCATCACACTTTGTACTGAGACCTTGTATTAATATAATAATAAATATAAAGGTCCATTACCTCTCGAAAGGTCTCCTCTCGAAATAAGCAAAAGGTTAGGCTTTGAGTCAACTACGCTGGCCAAGTGCGAGGAAATGCAGTTTATCCAGTATTATAATATTATCTGAAGCACATTTAGCGGTTGTTTATCTATTCAAACTGTTTTTTATATGAGTATATTCTATTATATAAATAATTGAATAAGTAGATAAACTACCGCTAAATGTACCTGAGAAACCGGGGGTAAGACATGCAAGCTTTATAACAATGTTTTCCTTCACCGTTAGAACAAATGATAATTTCATATCTAATCCATAGAAGTAACATGATTAATAAGTGCTTTAATTTTTACACTCGTTTCTTTAAAGCTAATAAGTTACTCGTTTAGGTCAAACTAGCGCGATTCTGCACATTTGTCTGTACTATCTGTACTGTCGAGCATCGAAAGTCTGATATTTAGAATGTAGTGCCAAAATAGTTACTAGGAAGCCCGTCAGAGGCGCTGTAGCTCGATTCTCTGCTACTATCGACTATCGACTAAATTTCTCGATGACAGGCCGGTTGTCGATAGTAGTAGAGAATCGAGCTACTAATGGCCGCATTGATTTAAGTGTCGGTTGCCCGTGCTAAGTTTGATTTTAAAGCGTCGTTTGCATGAAAGCATTTGACTTGAAGATAAATGAGAGCATCGAAAGTTCATAACAGCCCCAAAATGGTTGTCTGATTGAATACTGGTATACATTTCTGACCTAAATATTCGTTTGTTTACATTGAATTCTGCATAATGATTTCTTTGCTACCCATATTTTTGTTACGTTGAAAAATGGAGGATGTGAGTGTTTATATTTGCACATTTAATTAATTAAACAAACAAGCAAACGAAACGTAAATAAAAAACGTTTTAATATAATGAAATACGAAATGCATAAATCGACACATAGCACGGTTATGCAATTAGTTGATCGACAAATTGATGAACAAGTTGATTTATAACATGTTGCATTGATTTTGAAACCCATTTGTTATACATTCGTGTACAATATGAGAGTATGATTAATATTTCCAGTTCAATATTTCAGCGCACTGTATCATAGTTTATAGCGCTTGAAATAAACCGCGTCGGGAAATGGAACTGAATATCGAAATGCCAAAATGTCGAAGTATTAGTTACTCGTCTCTGGGCACAAATTTAGTGCGAGTATTAAAATGAATGGTTTATTGTGATGAATGCGATAGTGACGTCACTGTTTCGTTTTATAGTTTAAATGCAGTTGGTTACTGTTTGTAAATGTATAGGAAATGTTTTATTGCATTCGTACATTTACCTTAGTGTTAGTGAACTGAAGGAGCGAGTATCAATTAGATATTTTTTTGTTACGTCATTTCTGAAGACACTTCTGAAATAAATCAAAATTGAATCATTGACATTGGAAATCCAATCGACTGTGTTGACGTCCAAATGTAAAAAATTAAGGTTGTGTTATTGGCATCACGATTTTCTACTATAGAGGGGACTATCGAGTATCGAGAGTTTGACATTTAAAACGTACTGCAAAAAATGTTCCGACTGCACCCGCTAGAGGCGCTGATTAGAAATTTATCGTTAGTCGGTAGTGGTATAGAATCGCACTATTTTTCCTAGTAGGTAAAATTATCGTTGCTATTTGCAACATATAGATTTTTGGAATTCTGTTTAAACCTTCTACATTGTCTTATTTTCATTCAAAAAGAAGTTTAAAAATAATGAATAATACAATACGTGCGTACATTTCTGAAAGAGTAATTAAGAATTTATTGCACAATTGTGGTTAAAACAAGTCCTGTTATGCATTCGGTAGCGATTTAGTATCGCTATCGAGTTCGCCCGTTTATGCTAATGGAGTAAAAGCGTTCACACACGTCAACTACTTATACACATACATACATACATACATTCATAATGTATCCGTGTGATGCGACGTCCATTACAGAGCAGCCAATGTCGAATTAGATGCAGTAGTTCAATAATGAATGAGAAACGGCCAAAATTACTGCAGCTCTGATTAGTCATTCTGTTAACTTTGCATGTCTTTGGTATGTTAACAGTTAGAAGTATGGTGTATGTGTTAGGTAATCAGTAGCTCGATACTCTACCACTATTGACTTTCGACAACCGGCTAGCTATCGAAAAATTTTGTATGAAAATCTGATCAGCGCACTATCGGTCGTCGTTGGAACTATTTTGTCAGTACATACTAAACGTACAACTCTCGATACCCGACAGTACAGATTATATAGAATTGCGCTACAGCAGCGCGATACTCTACCACTATCGACTATCGTGTAAATCTAATCAGCGCCTCTAATGGGCGTCGTAGGAACTATTGTGGCAGTAAATTTTAAATGTCAAACTTTCGATACTCGACAGTACCAACTATGGAGAATCGCGCTACTGCCTAATATATGCCATAGCGATATTTGTACATTATATTGAAATTCGAAATATATTGAAATCGAATATTACGTTTTTACATTCAATATTAGCAATCGAAATGAAATTTGGCATATTCATACTAAATTACATTGTTAAAATACAAAAACGGGGAAATTGTGTTTTGCTGTATTAAATATTCAATATTACATATTATATTAACAGTTGGTAATAATACATGGCGATATATAATTACGTAATGAGTGGAGTTTTTGGGAACTATTTACATAACAATATTAATCCATGTACGTCATAAAATGGATAAATTAATTACGCGAATTATTTTATTATTTGGCGATTAGTAGCACGTAAATGATTTAATTTGGTGGAATTAAATTACTAATTACATGCATAATTACAAAATAGGTTATTAATAATGATTTTATTGCCGTACGAATACACATATTTTTTACGAGAATTTTTAGAAATTATCTTAATTCTGAGATAGGATTAAAAACAAATGTGAACAAATTCCCAACCAAATGATAAATAAATAAATTAATTTATAAATTTAACCCATTACTGTCCCACTGCTGGGCAAGGGTCTCGTCCCAAAACGAGTTTGAACGCACTTTATAGGATGCGCTGAAAAGGTATCTTTTCCCACGCACTTCTTCGAGTTCGTCTCGAGATCTTCGCTTTGGTTTCCAGCGATGGTCAAAAGACTTTCTGCGTATTGCTAAATTAAATATTCAATATTAAATATTGTATTAACAGTTGGTAATAATACATGGCGATATACAATAACGTAATGAGTGGAGTTTTTGGGAACTATTTACATAACAATATTAATCCACGTACGTCATAAAATGGATAAATTAATTACTCGAATTATTTTATTATCTGGCGATTAGTAGCACGTAAATGATTTAATTTGATGGAATTAAATTACTAACTACATGCATAATTACAAAATAGGTTATTAACAATGATTTTATTGCTGAACGAATGCACATCTACTACGAGAATTTATAGAAATTATCCTAATTCTGTAAAAGGATTAAGAACAAATGTGAACAAATTCCCAACCAAATGATAAATAAATTAATTAATTTATAAATTTAACCCATTATAATGTCCTCCTAGCCGATATGCGGCTACGGCGGTCAGTTTCATTGAAGCTGGCCATCTGTGCAGGACTTTGTTTATAGTGTCCAAGTGTGTGCACAATACACAGGTACACTCTCTATTCCATCACTCTCATAGTTTGGTGGGACGGATAACCGACACGACCAGTGAGAGGTCAGACGCAGGACCGACGGCTTTACGTGCTCTCCGAGGCACGGAGGTCTTCGACCTCAACTTCCTAACTCCGGGCAATCTCTAAGAAATTCTTAACAGAAAATCTCAGAAAATACTTTTTGGCCCGACCCAGGATTCGAACCCGAGACCTCTCGCACCGCAGTCGCATATACTACCGACCGCGCCACAGAGGCAGTTAACCCATTAATGTTCCACCGCTGGGCAAGGGTCTCCTCCCGAAATAAGTTTGAAGGCACTTTATAGGGTGCGCTGAAAAGGTATCTTTTCCCACGCATGCCTTCGAGTTCATCTCGAGATATTCGTTTTAGTTTCCCGCGCAGATCAAAAGACCTTATAATAAAAAAAACAGTATCAGTACCTATTATTATTGTTCCCAGTTGGATGTAGTGGCATGTCCTGGAGTGAACTACTTGGAGCATGTGCAAGCAAGAGTGTCACTATCTGCTGCGCGTCGAGGAGATTTGAGAATAGCACTGACTTCGCCGGCTGGTACTAAAGTCACTCTGTTGGCACCAAGGTAACGTACCTGATATTAATATTTAATAAGTACTTCATGTTCACAACACTTCATGTTAATGCGGTATTTAGATCTCGTGTATTTCCTTGCAATTTTAAACTGCTTTAATGGATCCAAATGTCACTTAATCTGTGCAACTGCCGATCTTGAGTTCGACTCTCGGGTCGGTCAAAAGTAAATAGTACAGGAAATCACAAATTAGTAAAGCGTATTCGATAAAATCGAATTAAAAGTAAAAATAATTTTGGTTAGTTTTTCTTACACGTGAGTACGATTTTCACTTAAACCATATAACTTTAAGAATATTCTCTCCCAAATAAAACGGAACAAAACTCCCGATATTTTACATTTCCATACAATTTCACCCTGTAATCGGATAAAAAGCAACACCCTTTGCCGCAGTGCGACTACTGATTAAATTGACAGTGGGCCGGGTGGCTAATGCACCGCGCTATTATTGTGACGTCACGTTATGGAGCGACAAAACCGCAGACTGGACCAGTCGAAATATAGGACCTTATTATAATTCTAAAGATAAATGTTAAAGTGGACTTTGGACGTATTTGTATAGTCAGTGTACTTTCGGAATCATTATTTATAACTAAAATTCATCGTTGATGAAGTATGATTGGAGAATCCTCATGATAAAAGATTTAGTTGAAAATTAGGAACATTTGTACTCTTGTAAAGATTCATTAATAAAAAGCTGTCCATAAGATTAGCAATGTGTAAATTTATTTCAAAATGTCGTCACGTTCAATACAGAGCGCACAATTAATTATGAACTACTGAACCGAACAATAGTTATATTTGAACGTAGTGTAGTTAGTTGAGAAGTTTGTTAAGCGGGACACAAGACGCTAACTAGAGCCTCTCTGCAGTACAGTGGGGTGTAATTACACAGTTAATTTTCCGGCAGGCCGCACGACTCGTCACGCGCCGGCTTCAACTCTTGGCCTTTCATGTCTGTGCATATGTGGGGCGAGTCGCCGCTCGGACACTGGCAGCTAGAAGTCACCAACGAAGGACGATATATGGGTAAGCAACTTTACGTAATGAATCACGAATAAACTCCAACCTTATCCCCAAACTTTGCGACGTTTTAACGACCTCATTCTAAAAGGAATAGCTTGTCACAAAACCCGACGGAACAAAATTTTTTAAGGGCGTAACCAGCCTTAAGACGACCATTCAGAAAACTGTTTATTTGAGTAATTCTGCTTAATTAGTTTTTCGCAGAATGAAACGTTTTCAAGATATTTACTTTATAGCTCAAATATAATAGAAAATTGTATATTCATTTCCACACCTTAGGCCGAGCGACGTTACAAGACTGGTCTTTAACATTGTACGGAACTAGTACGCCTGCAGCTAAAAACGATCCGATTCCGTTTCGGAATCCAATTATTCGCAAAAATGGCAACGCGACCCGGCCTGTCGTAGTTCAGGCGGGGCGCAAAAATAATAGAGGGAAACCAGTGCCCATCGTGCCTACGTACACGGTCGGACTTGTGAAGCGGAAAAAGAATAAGAATTCAAAGAATCCGAACAAGAACTCGCAGAAGTCGAAGCAAAGTCGACCGGCAACGCGGTCGCCTATTGAGAGTACGACGGCCCGTGTGGTGTCGTCTACTACGGCCGACCTCAGCCTCAATCTGCGGGGGGACCTCGCGGATCCCTTGGCGGCGGCAGACGCCCGCGGCCGGAAGATGTCCAGCCTGTTCGAGCAATATCCAAAAATACAGCGCATATATCCTGCGCCGCTACAAGCACACGGTACTCTTCCGCTCCCAGCACTGCATGTCTCGTGTGCGCTGATTCGTTTTGCCGCGACGTTTCATTTGGCAGCCGCCTCTGTACCTGCACGTCAATTACCTTTGTTCCAGGCTCCGCCGCTCTTTGCATGTCCAGTGTTTGCATTGTATAAAATTTATTTCGTAGTGAAACTTATTTAACGAAAGAGCATCGGTTTGAATTGAATTTTGTTCTCAATTTAAGTAATTATCAGTACCCGCAGTAGAGAGTGGCAGTTAATCTAGTTTGTGTGAATTTTCAGTTTGTTGTTGTTGTGTTTATTTTTGTAGTTATTTGCTATGAGCTCTTTGAAAATTATAAGTTTTTAATGAACATACTTTTAATCGATGTTCACGCTTTTTGTTTTTTATTTTTATTATTGTCTCGCTTTAGACTTTTTTCCTTCTTTTGATGCCTGTCTAATTTCCACTAATAGATTTTTGATGTAACCATAGACGTAAAGTGAGCTCACCAAGTACCAAAATCTTCAACGAATATTTACTTTAACAAAATGATGAGCTCACTTTACACTCCTACCCTTCTGTTGGTACTAAACATAGTTTTTTTTACACAGCGGGCCCTCTTACCCAGTGGGAGTTGATATTCTACGGGACGGAGACTCCTCCTCAAGAGGAGGATGCGTCACCTGAGACCAACTTGATGGGTTCAGGAGGAATCGCAAGCGTGGCCAGCGAGGTAGCGCCGGCGGGCATGAACCGCGACAAGTCTGTATGGGTGTCGGACTTAGCCGAGGAAGCACGACCAAACACGATCGGAGACGATCAAATTCTCGAGCCATGGAGATCACATACAGTAAGTATCTTTAAAAAAACTTATTTTGAGAAATTATAAAACAAATATTATTTTAGACAAACGATTATTATACGAGAAATTTTAAGTTAATTTTCGAATAAATCAAAGAAACAGCTAATACGATAGTATCTAAATTTGACTCAAACATAACATTTACAACTATTATTAAGGTTATATTTTGATGTTTACATGAAATTGGTACTTTTTGTAGAAAATAACTACACTTGATCACAGCCTTTACTCAATAATCAACAAAATTACTACTATAAAAATATCCAAAAGCATTGTGTATCGCATTAATACTGCACTTTACGTCAACACTCGACACAAAGCATTTTATCGATACCCAGGACAATGGTATATCGCATCTGGCGATTATTTTAAACACCTGTATAAACAGCATTATTAAATAAATAGGATGTACAAAAGAATACGACTGCAAATTTTTATTGAAGTTTGTTATCAAAACATAAAGTGAGGGCTACAAGTGTGGTGTTTTATTTTCGTCATCGTATGGTTCGTGGTCAACCTTATTTTCCGAAAGATTTTTGACATTCATGGCTAAATTTTTTTGATGTTTACGATTTAATCCAAAGTTAGCATTTGGTTATAACCGTTAGAATATCTAAAAAGATTTGTGTGCGACATACTTCCATTTTTTTATTTCACGCACCTTAGTAGCTACAATTTTATTCCACATCAAAATTAAGATGATTCAATTATTTGAAGCATCGTGTAAAGTATTGACGGAGAAAAAAAGTAAAGAGCCTATGTTCTCACTAAGCCTCCTTGAAGCGATTGAAGCTGCCTTGAGTTGAAACACGAGTCGGTTCATTACCTAGATTTATTGCAGTCATATTGTTGTATTATTTAAGGCACTGAATTCACTTACTTAATACAAAGTTGAGTTTTTGCTATCTAATATTATACGGGAGTCAACGCGTAGTTTGGCTTCCTATAAATAGTTCGAAAGACGCTAAATTTAATTAAGAAATTAATTTTGCAATGGCTTAATACTAGACAGATGATAATATTTTTATTTTTATTTTACTATATTGTATTACCTTGAATATAAATAAAATAAAAAGTGAAAAATAACACATATAGTTTGAAAACAAAATTGAAATATTAAATAAATATTTGTACCTTCTCATAGTTTCGCGTATATCATTGTTGACATGTCAAATATTTATTAATTTTATCACAATGGAATAAGGCAACGGTTTCCGATAGTTGCCAATTCTTGGTATGGAGTAATGTAAGCTCAAAACGTACTAAATCAGTAGCAATAAGTTCCCGTAGCGTAGAATATCGCGTTTCTGTTCCGCGAATAATAGTAGACTGTTTGAAATTCAAGAGAAACTGCGAATTGAATTCTGTAGAAGAGATAAATTAAAAAAATATTTCCTGTTTGCTTCATGGTTATTATTTAGGCTCTCGTCATATTACTTGTTTCTGTTTCAACTCATTGCCGTCCCACTTCTGGGCAAGGGTCTTTATTTGTTTATTTATGATATATTATAGTCACACATATCTCATATCTAAATTGGTACACAACCGGGACCAATATCTTAATTGCGCTTTCAAATACACATAAGAGGCCACGCATCTACGGAATCTTCTAGATTAAGATTCTGAACCCGCTAATCGTTTACCGGCCAGTGGTATTGCTAGCGTAATTCTTAAGAATATTTTTTATGCAGTTTTACTATATACGCATATATCTACAGCGTATTTGTGTATTTACACACAAAGGATATGTCTCTCCATACCGTCAGGGTTAATTGGATCGCCATTCGTCAGTATAAATGAATATGTTACCTATAATCTCATCTGTTACAAAGTTCGTTTACCAGATGATCCGATATTGTGTAGAAACGAACTTTCCTTTTGAATATATTACTGTCATTAGCAATAAGTGATATTAGTTACTCAGTATGACTTTGATTAGAACGAAAATTATATTAGACGTGTGATAAGAGATTGATTATATGATATTGTTTATGATTCTTGTTAAAACAAACCTTAATTCTGTTTATTATGTACAGGTCAAAAATTTACAAAAATACTCTGGAATTAGAGCTATAAAGACATATAATGTAGGTAATACTTAGCTTTGCTACTCGTTGCAATTTTTCGTGCTCTGAAATCGTATAAGGAGTTTTGTAGGCTTTGTCATTACAAAACATATTTAATGCTTCAACACAGTTTACAGTCAGACACCTGTGTTTAATCGTGTCAATGAACCATACCGAGCGTCCATAACGTGAACCAAATAAAATTTTACGAGCCATACATTTTAGAAATGAACAAACGAAAAATTTACACATACTCACAAATCTTTGTTAATGGAGACAGCGTAAAAATATAATCTTTTGAACATGTTACTGTAATGATAATTCACGACAATTCAGGTGTTGTGCGGCCGGAATAAGTATGTTTTCGTTGAAATTTGCTTTGAATAATAGGTTAGATTACGGCCCGGGACACCCATATTATACAAAAAAATGGTTTAAGTAATACATGTTATAGCCAGGAAAGTACTTTAAATTTGCGCTGCTCTAAATGTTCACGTGAATTGTTGCTCTGATTTAACGATGATACCTAGACAAAATGTGATAATTATTGAGAACTTTCGTAAAACCGCTATCCTATCAAACACATAAGCGATTCTAGCCTAATATGAAACGTTAAGCACTCGACACAAATGTCATATGACATTATTTGAAGCTCGAAATCACTCTTTGATATCCACGACCCGTGAAGTTTTTAAAAAATAATACTACTTATATAACTGGCTGACACAAAGGTTACTTCATGCTGAAGACTTGATTAATGCTTCTTAATTTTAACGTAGATGTTCCTCGACATGCCTGAAATCGAGTGAAGAAACAAATAGAAATATTCTTGGTACGATCTTCACATTTTAAACCTGTAACCAAGTAGACTTGTTTTGTACATACGTTGAATGAATACCTTCGTAACAATCATTTGTGTCAAAACCATGAACTTATAAACTAATGTCTTATTAAAATAGTGTTCGTGTTCAATTATTTGGCTCTTGTAAATATTATCAACATGTACATAATTTTCTTATGAAAATGTCAAACTAATTTCGTGTTAATTGAAATTTCTTGTGAAGACCTAACTTACTTACCAATGAATGTAATACAATATTCAGTTAATTACAATTATTGTGTTCTCATAAACTGTAAAATAATACACCTACTTTAGAATTTTGTTACTAGACAGATATTAATTAGTATGTTTTCTTTTAGATAAGCGAAGACAGTCCGCCCGAAGCGGCAGACGCGGGCAACGCGGGACAGTACACAGGCAATGCGTCAGGTGGCATCACTCACGCCCCAGAGTCACCGCACGTGTACCTAGGTTTGTGCCTATTCATCTTCATGTTCATGTCCGCGGCCGACGCGTTGCGAATACAAATGCCTAGCCTATCTAGCCAACGCAGACAGCCCCATAGACTAAGTACTAAGTACGATCGTGCACTAACACCTAGCGTAAGGTTAGAAATTAAACGCGCGGAGCCGCGCCCGCCTCGAGCGCCTTGCTTGCGCCATCTAACGCCGAACTCCATACATACGCTGAGACCCTAGTACTCGAAGCGACGACATTGTGATTTTAGTTAAATTTACCGGGTTTATATATAAGTACAAGCTGTTATTATTTATATATTTTAAGTTAGTTATGCTGTCTTTAACACAATGACTGTTTTTCAGTGTTTATGCCGATTTTCTTGAATAATAAGAATGCAATGCTTTATCATCTACCACTGAGTGCCAAAAGTGTTGAAAAGCGAACAGTCCATAATCACAAGATTTATTTTGTTATTATAAAAGTACATGACAGAAATATTTTTTATCTAAAATTAGACAAAATTGCAAAGTGTTTTAGAACCACTGTATGAGCAATAACTGTTTTAAGAAAATCGGCATAGTCACGGCTAGACTATAGACTATATAATATATTTTACCTACAGTTAGGTAATACCGATGTATCACGTACCCAGCCTCCGTACTTAAGTTGTACGAGAACGTACAATGAGGGTGTGTACTGTAGTAAAGTTCAAGTTAATACAATACCTAACTTGTAAACGAGAGATAATTTGTTATATTACTCCATCTTGTTTATTGTACCGTTTTAGCTTTACAGTTTAGTACTTCATCACTACGTTATGTTATTTGAGTCTAAACCACATTACGTCATCAATTGCCAGCTTAAAATACTTGCGTATTTCTAATGGAGTTTAGGTATGATGATCATTTGTATAAATCATCAGTTTATTGGCAAAATTATATGAAGAGCTAGTGAACAAGTGCAATTACGTATAATAATGTATAATTACGATATCAAATCGATAACGTCCATTTTTCACGAGTAATTGCAATGTGTAAGAGACGAGGATGTGTGTGAACAAATATTTAGCGTTCCCGTTATATCGAATAAGTTTTATTTATCGTTCAAGTAAACTTAAGTCTGTACGTACTTAACATTAATTTGGATAGTTTCACTGTAATCCAGGAAAGTACCAAATTCAAAATTCAATGAAAAGCAAAGTACGATTTTGGAAAAGTAATATTTTGTGGCAGTTAGTTTTAATTAAACGAGGCTTTATAAATTGTGCAGCTTTGTACACAAAAGACGTAAACGTTGAGCTACGATACCAAATGTTAGCGCATTTACTGTAAAACCTTTGTGTTTTGTAAGCAAAATAATTTGTTATAAAGAACTTTAGATAAGTAATAGAATAAATTTATTTTAGGCTGAATTGTTCTGGTTTGTTTACGGCATCGTTCTATGAATATTTTAATAGTTCAATGCTTGCCGATACCAGTTTTCGTGTAGCTATTTATATATATATATTTGTATGAAGTAATCGCCTTCGAACATATCTGTTAAATAAGTTTCACGGTAACATTGTCTTTGTTCAGTGACTGGTTTATCGGAGCATAATTGAATAGCTGTCACGGCACTACACTTGACAGATTTGAACACGAATATGAGCTGAAATAGTTCAACTTTGAAATTAATTACAGACATTATGTGATCACGTTGCATTTCACGTATGATTGATCAAAGGTGATCGATTTGACACCTTTACGCGCATGCCTGCCTTGTTACAAACTATTGAGGGCTCGAATTGTGAAGTTTGTAGTTATTAAACAAGTTTCACGGCGTAATTGTTGTGTTTTGTTGTTGTTTGTTCAGATGTAGCGAGTAGGTGTAAAGTTAGCACGCAATACTTCCATGTTTGATGATAGATCGCACCTCAGTTGTTGCGAAATACCTTCTTAGCCATTCAAACAATCATATAGAACAGAATTAAGTTATAATCTTACCAATATGTTATACTCCTTTTAGATCTGTATGTGTTAGTTCATAATATATTTAATATGTATACAATCGTTATTACCTTCAACAGATTTTACTCCTCATAATCACTTTTATGAGCCTTATCAATTACTCAAACGTCAGGAAAGAACATACATTTCAAAACTTTGTTTTACTTGTTTGAAACTGCGTGTGTTGAAACAATGTTTGATGATAAATTGCGAAATAGTATGAAAACTAAGTCTTAGTTCCATTTTAGCGTCGACACAGACAGGGACTAATGGCGCTGTGACAGAAATTATGCTAAGATAAACGACACAAAACGAATGTAGTTCTCTGTATGTATTTGGATTAAACTCATAGTTTAACATAATTGCATATTGTGGTTGTGATCATAGCGAAGATTGCCAATCCATACAGCGTAGGATAATGTAATGATAATTGTAAATAAGAAGTAGATACGTATTGATATTAATAAATTTGGAGACTTGTACAAATTTGCTCACAAACCTGTAAATTGAAAACGACTGAACATTCATGATTTCTCATCGACTGGTAGTTAAATTATTGTAATTTTAATATAAAAGTAATTTTCAGTGATGAATAACTTGTATTTTTGTTTCAAAATTATTGTGTTTGCTTTTGATCTCCTAAGTTCTCGATTGATGTTAGTTTGTACTGTTAACTATCGCTCGATGTGTTAGAAGTCAAAACGCTCATTTTTGTAATAGTTTTCTTGTGTAAAATGTAAAATTGTTCACCAATCTCGAAGATAAGTAGCAACCCAATGAACTGTATCTATTAATGTAAATGTTGAAGCATAATTTGTATATATTGAATCTAATGTGAATGGGAATAAAAACAATCTTTTATTACAAAATACATACAGGTTTTTATTTAGACAACAAAATGTACAACGAGTCTTGTCTCTGATAATTTAGTTTAGGTTAGTAATTAGTTGTGTTCCGTGTTGTTGTAAGAAAACAAACTGTGTTTCGTTAGAATAATAGTATATTAATATTTGTTACGTATATTTTGCACGTTTCGCTTTGCTTTGTACGAGCTTTCGTAATCTGTAACCCACTGCTCACCACGCTTATTAATTTACAAGTCGAATCAACACACTTGCACTTTATGATATTCGTTTTCTCTTCTCATCTCTCTTTAAGTCACTTTATTGATGTCTGTTTCTGTCTGATTTCATTTAATTTTGTGCACGTATCTTTTGCATGTGTAGATGTAACAACTGTTTGTTTTCGTAACTCGTGTTATTATAAGAATCGAACAAAATTATTTGAGATCAGTGACAAGATTCTATAATACCTATCCTAATTTTCCTCGCTTTCCTATATCTGTGAACTGACATCGACTCGCTGGACGCGCATCGCATCATTTGGCAAGAGACGAGGGCTGCATGGACGCTGGACAAAGGTGCTGGGTGGTGAAGGACTGTCGCTCTATTGTCTCATGTAATTAAAAATCTTTGTTCTCTTTCTTTCACTAGAATGCGCGAAGGGCTTACATTTGTACTCCGGTCGGTGCTTCGAGCGTTGTCCGGACGGTACTTACGCCAGCGAAATTCTAAGGGAACGGAGCTCAAGAAGACGTAACTTAACTATATTTTCTGAAGGTGCGGTAAGGAAAAGACAGGACGGTGGCGTGCTGACTGCGTTAGAAGCGTTAGATATGGAGCCGACGGCTAATGAGACCAAAGCTCCGCTCACGTGCCTTCCGTGTCACTACACATGCGCCACGTGCGTGGGGCCTAACAACAATCAATGTTTGTCTTGTTTAGACGACGGGCGACTCTTCAACGAAACTGACACCGAACCGAAATACTACTGCTACCCAATCACGGTCGTATCAAAAATAAGTTATGCTGATTGGCATTATAAGCTCAACATCGTTCTGTCTATTGTGTTGTTTGTAATTATCGCTATTACTTCGTACTTTGTACTATCGTGTGCTTTTAAAAGATGGTGTTGTGGAGGATATTACCACTCTAATGTGGCTTATAATAAATTAGCAGTAGATGACAAACAACAGAGTGCGATGGAGATTGAAGAGGAGATACATAAAGCCTTGAAGGATTGTAGCGAAAGCGAATCAGATGATGATTTGAATTTATAGCAACTGTTGACATTCCAACCTAAGTATTATGAACTGATCGAACAAGTGAATGTTAGTGATTAGGAAATAAACTAATGCAGGGCTCGTGTTGTGATATTACAGGTTCGATTGTCACAATTTTATTTTGGTTAGGAAATAAAATAATGTTAGTGATAGTTCGTTAGACTTCGAAAAATTCGTACAAAACAATTATGATTCGAAATTATGTGTTACGTTTTGCCAATTCTGGTCCGTAACACAAACAAAATGATCCAAAGAGCTGCAAACTCTAAACACTTTCGATTCTCTTCCCTACGTTTTCCATATTTTGTTTTCCATCATTCTGAATAGGCTTAGTTGTTTAGTTTCTTTTCTTATTTTCTTTTATTTCTATTTTAGATTTAAGAAGCACACGTTATGAATTAAGGTATTACGAAAAATAGAGTATTATTAAACATTCCAGTTGAAGTTAAGTAATTCTGTCCTTTTTTTCAATTATTTCTTAGATGCCCCTAGAAATGATTACAGAGTTTTAAGATTCTGAAATAATTTGGAGCCCCATTGCGCTCGGTCAGTGAGGGTGCCGTTTGGAGGGGTTGCAATTTACACCCCGCCAAGACGCCGTAATATTGCAAATTGGAGTAATTTAATCGGCCCAAGGTCTTGATTTTACACCTTCTTATTTTTCTCCCAAAAAACTTAGTTCTAATACTCGAAACTAACGAAGAGATTTTCAACGAAACATTTACTTTATAATAAGTTTTATTTTTTAATTTTCTATTTTTAAGTTTTTGTCATAATAATAATCGCATAATATTTACTTAGGTGTATTTGCTCAAGATGCCATTTTTATTTGTTTTTGTGTACGCACCGAACCAGATTCTGTGCGATGTAAATATTTTGTATGTAAATAAATGAGTTCCTATTTCCAAGCGGTGTTTTATTAAATTCTTTGCGTTTGTATATTGCATGGGGTTTTGTCATTGAGTGCTTGTGCCATGTTGTAAAAATGCTGACATTTTTATTAGGCTGGAAGTATGATCAACGGAGGGGCGGTAACATTTCACTTGTAGCTGTTATGGAGGCAGAATCAAGAAATTTATTTTTTCCACCGAATGAACCGTTAAAATCTTTGTCCTATGGGCATAGGACTAGTTAATAGTGTCTTGGACTAATTGTATATGCACAATCGAGCAAAATCATTTGCACCAAAAACATAATTTTCCATCGTTAGATAACTGTAGTAGTAGTACTGATAAGTGAAAAAATAATTTCCGTCATCATTTCACAAAGTAACTAAGTAAGTAAATAAAATAATGTAATACATTTGAAGATATTAAGCGCCTATATATTCACAGCACATGGATTTAAACTTCGACGTACTACTGAGAATTTCTTGACAGAATGTTTCAATCCCTTTCAATCCCATCAGCTTGCGTCATTTCTGGGAAGGACGTGTACAAGGATTATTCACATGTAGGAGACAAACTAAAAGGACAGTTTTGAAAACACTACTGCAAACTTTAATTAATTAGTTAATAACCTAATGCACTAAATGAATGACGTCGTCTACCGTCTACGACATACTCTATTATAATTTCAACAAAAAAAAGCAAATGGGTGGCAATATAAAACAAAGTCACGTTCAATAAATGATTAAATATATTATTTTTTCACATGAAACCAACACAATTGATAAAGATTTATTTTAGTTTTGCAAACTTTTATCAATTGTGTTGGTTTCATACGAAAAAATAATCGAAACTAGTTCAAATTCCCACGTTCAATGTTACCCGAATGACTCAAATGACTGTAGCAAACGCCGAAACAATCTTGTTCTAAGTTTTAAAAGTATAATAAGACATATTAGTGAGGTGTCCACCGCAGTAACTTAAGACCAAATTAATTCTGATGATAAATTCTTGGTCAGCAGCCACACAATTATAGCTCAAAATTTTGGTCACGTTAATACATACCTATTATTTAATTATGCTATATTGCTGCTAGTTTTTTTTCTCGAAGACATCTTAACATATTATGGCAAGGTTTTATCACGATGTTTTTCCTTTACCATTAGAGCAAGTGGTTATTATTTTTAAAAGACACAACTTCAAATCATTGGTGCGTTGCTTCGGTTTTGAACCGTCGCATTGCCCACTTGCATAAGAAGTGCTAACTTATTACACTCGGCTTTCACTGCTCAATGCAGAGCACTGCAATATGCTACAAAAAAAAAACAAAATTCTATAAAATATTCTCAACATCTGACGCTATTAAAGCGATCCCTCCCAATAAATACTTGAGAGCGATCAATAAAGCTAATGTATCACCCTGTATCGGTAATATAAGCCCCACATGGCGAGGTGCGAGTATGGGAGCACCCTATACAAGAGGGTACTTCATTTTAGGGTACATTCACAAATATTGGAACTTCGGCACCCTTGGTATATGCAGTTATGTAGAAGATCATCTTTAAGCACATAAAGGTAAAGTATTTTGAAATACAAAATGTTCGATTTCTTATAGGTATATCGCAAGGTACGCGTGGTGCGCTGATCAGTATTTTCATTAAACAAAAGAGGTGGTATTTTTTATGTCGTCTATTGTTATTTTGTTTTCGATAGTCAACAGCGGAAGAAAATCACACTGCTGTAATTTAATTTGTATTTGGAATTGATATGTTTGTAAGATTACATGTTACTTCGGGATAAACCTATTGCTAGTTCCTCCTCAAAACATAGAATAGACAAGTTTCTGAGAATTCTTTAACCAAATACCAATATCGCATCTCAAACTCAATGAAATTCTGGACAACTTCAGTCACCGGTACTGTAGTTGACTTGCAGTCAGAGCATGTAACATACTCGTACATTTGTTTTAGAAACTTACGTTACATTTTCTAGGCACCAATCTTGACTATCTTAAAAAATATTTATCTACATGCATAACATTGCAAGTCATTCACGAAGGTGTGGGCAGAGGTGTACACAATACATCCGTTTCTCCATTAACAATGTTAGTCCCGCGTTATAGGGAGCATCCAGCCAGTCTAAACATAATAACCACACAAGAATTGTAAACTTTGTAAGTTTTGACTGCCTCCGTGGCGCAGTGGTTTAGGTCACCACGCCAACACTACTGCGTCGGGAGGTCGTGGGTTCGATTCCCACACGGAGCAATTATTTGTGCGATCCACAAATAATTGTTTCGGGTCTGGTTGTGCTTTGTGTCCGTTGTTTGTATGTTTGTAAAAGTCCCCGCGACACAAGAGCAATTCTTAGTGCGGGAGTTGTCTTTTTTAATAAAAAAAAAATAAAAAAAAACGCAAGATTTAGTCCATTACTTCGGCTTGTCCATATTGGAAACCAATCAATACGACGTGGACGGTTAGCCCCCTTAAATAACTATTATGACACTACAATCTCTCTTCTACTTAGAACAAAGAATCATATTAGTTTGACTGGAATAGTCAAATATTTATTCATTTCACTTAAAAGTATAACAAAAATGACTGAACCCTAATTAATATAGGGCAGATAAAGCAAACTTAAAACGTTTTACAATTAGTCGAATTATCTTCATACAACTTCATACTTAAAGGCTAATTTAAAAATATTTTTAGAGTTAATGTTTGTTGTTTTATATGCTGAAGAAGGCAGATAACGTCTTACTGAGTTGTGAGTTATTACGTCTAGCCAAAACAATAGTACATTTTGGCATGACTTGACTCTTCCTTCCGTCGCATAAAACAATTTTACACGAAGAGTAACACTGCAAATTTCTTTAATATTCTTTAACTTCATTGCATTATACTAAGAAGGTTTTAGAAGAACACATGTATGAGCAAGTCGCTCATTTACGGCAACTCAAATTTTGTTCATAATATAGTAATTATACGTACTCTCACTAATGCAATAATTCTGGGTTATAGACTTATTTCATTTATATTGGTCTTACTAATTACCTAAGTTTAATGGCGATTCTTTTGTGTACGTTTAAATTAAAAGCCTTTCTACTTAAATATTTTTAGCTCCTACTCTTTTATTAATAGCATTCATACTTAGTTGAAAAGCAATTACTTTAGTAGAGAATATTTTTTTTCAATTAAATATACCTTAGGCACTTCTAGCATAAAAACTTGTTTATATCGGCATTACAACCCCTATGTCAACTCCGAGGTGCCTTAAGATTGATCCCAAAATACCAATAATTACACAGAGGGGACAAAATAATATTATTTTCCCCCAACACAACGCTTATATGGCAGTTATATATATCGAACCCCTGTCATCGAACTTCTAAATCGAGCCCATTTTATGATTAAATTATTCCACTCAAATAAACCAAGTTATTAGTTTAAATAAGTAATATTCTTAAATTGCCGTTTCTTTCCTTAGTTTCTTTTGTTGTTGTGAAGTTTCAACAACTTTGGTTTCCTCGAGCGTCGAACTTAATTTTGATATAATGAGCCTTAATTTTTCTTGAAGAACTTCTCAACTTATTTTTTGTTTAAAAAAGTACGCTAATTGGACTCGGCCGTCTGAAAGTTATGCCAGAAAGCATTTCTAAGAACGTTAAAATGTTTGAAACACGAAAACGTAATAAGGAAGATGTCGGAATGAATCGATGGGATCCTTTCACGTCTTACGTGTCATTTAATGACAATAATCGAATGAGGTTTGGTTTCAAAGACCTCTCTCGATCTGAAGACGTGGCAACCGCGTGACCTATTTCTCTTTTTCCTCGTATTCCGAGTGTAATGGTAACTCAGTTGGCGTGTGACGCTTGACACTGAGGAAGCTCACTCGATGATAACGTTAACAGATCGTAAACAGTGTTTGTCCACTGCGTTAGGCCGAGGTTGAGTTATAAAACAAACCATGTAAGCCTATCTTCAAGGCTTTTATATAGCCGGAGGCTTTCATACCTTTTATAGACTATTGACTGGCCGGTTGGGAAAAATAAGTGAACGATCCAATCTCTACCTATCGAGATCTTTTTACATTCGACTGAAGTTTTGGTAGTCAAAAGTATAGGGTAGCTCGTTTACATATGAGATTTTGTGTTGGATATCGTTATAGTTGTGTATTGAAAGGATTTCCGTGATACCTGCGAAGGGTCACATAGTGTATTGGGTTCGAAACTTATAATCAGATTGTATAGTTTGATATTTTTGTTTTCTTGTAGTGGTCTTTGGCTTGTTTGGAGTTGCAAATACTCATATAAGTCAACAAATCTTTATTTTTTGTTGTGTCTTGGTACTGAAAGAGACTTAATTGTTGCTATGGTATAGATTTACTAATCTACTAAGTTGGCCATGTTCCAAGCAAACTGAATGGGAATTTGATACGGCTAATTACTGATATAATACACGGCCGTCTGTTCTAGACATGAAGTTGAGGGGTAATCGGTAAACAATATCGTGGAACTAGAGTTGTTTAGACATCACGTATTTACTAACACAAGTTGAGGAAAAAATGATAACGGATTACTTTTTGAATTGTCTTTGTATTGATTAATTTTAGAACTATCTTTGAAAACTACAAACAGCTGTAGTATTATGAAAAAAATGCATACCAGAAATCAGTATTTCATTTAATAGAAAACTTAACAACACATTCTTGCCCTGCGGTTAATACATTTTTGAAAGTTTCGTGATTATTTATTTTTTGGACCTATTTTATCAATGACAAATATTGTTACCGATAAAAAACGGGGTATTTTACAGCCACTCGACACTAAAACCATGCAATGAGAGATGGTTTGGGGCTAAAGTCCACCACTTTAATCTTGGCGTGCATGTTAAGAATTCGCAAATAATATCACCACATTGACTAAAGCAATTCTATTAGAACTTCACCAAAAAACTCTTTCATAAAAAAATATATTACATTTTATATAGTTTTGTTGTGTATTTCTCGTAAGTGGCTTTCATAGTTTCATGTGAGTCGTAGGTGCCTATAACCGTCAAGTCTAGACAGTCTATAACACTAGCGCGGTATCTGATCGTAAATGCTCTATAAATCATAATATGAAACCTTCACTATCTTCAAGAATACAATAGGTATCAAAATACTCGAACATTTTTGACCTTTGTTCAGTTTCGTTGAAGTTAAACTATAACGAGTTTTCAGTATGATTTTATAGTAAGAAAAGTATTACGTGTATATGATACACACTAAATTAATAGTAATATGAACATGACCTAGTATGATCGATTTTGGAATCTGTATTCGCAAACATTTGTTAAACTTCATTATAAAATTATTATTGATTTCTTGCGTTCTTTGATCGTTATGGGTACCAGAATCGACTCAATATTTTTTTTATTTTAAATGTAAGAAAAATGTAAAACTTCAGTGATATAGAATTTTTATTCCTTATATAGTTCAAAAATATTGCATCCAAACTGGAAAAAGCGTGAACAAACGTTGCTCGTATACAATATGAAGTATACTTCACAATTTTCAATTTTATAAAATATCAAAATAATCACATTAACCAACAATGGAGGGAGCACAATGGCTGGTATCTCTCAGTAAAATGAATAGTGGTTGAAACAAAACTTTTGTGTCCATTGTATCTTCCGCATCTCATTGATCGCGTTCAGTGTTTCATTACTCAGCCATGGATGGTGCACAGTTCAGATCACCGATACATTATGTATACGATAGTCTGCTGGATACATATGTATGGATTATGTGGCCGTACAAGACGGATTACGGGCTTGACATAATTGGACTGTGATGACTGAGTCGACGTTCAATTTAAGAGAAACAAGCCACTTCTGAAACATCAAAAGTGTATACCTATAAACCAATTAATTAATGCCTGTGACTATGTTCTATTTATGACAAAATAACCATCCAATTTTTTTCCCAAAATTACACTTGCTATACCCAGAACTACATAAACAATTGTATAAGCAACGTCCAATCACATTGATTTCGTATGGGCTTCAAAGTCATGATCCCTAACCGAAGATGATGAACATATATGTATATGTACCAACATTATATACAGTCAGATGTTTACAAACCATTTAAATTAATGCAATGCAATGAAGCGACTACTATAAGTAAAATAAAACCTTTTTTCAATTTACACTGAAACTTGATCCTTTCCACGTACCATGTCTTTAGAATGGCATTCCATAAAGGCTGCACTCTCGATGAAATAGCCAGTGAGTAGCCAGGCTCAAGTGCTCTGAACACACTCACTTAGACTCCATTTACTTGCGTTGATCTTCGCACAGCCTTCCTGGAACATCTCTTTGTACCTGAATATTCAAGATTGTAGAAGGACACACGTAGACGTATAGTAATGATGCGTATTGTTCTTAGAATGCTCCATTATGTATTGAATTTCTTTGCAACTTTTATTTACAAAACGATAGTTCTTGATATTTCTATGTGTAAAGTTAAAGTAAGGTGGACTCACGTATCTTGCACAATGTATGTATTAGGTCGGGTAAAGTCTTTTCGCATTATAGAATGTATGAACTTGTAGTAAAATCTTATCTCAACACAAAAAATCTCGATACTTGGGTACCTCACGAGCTCACTGCAAGAAACCTAATGAACCGTGTACACATTTGTGATTCTTGAAGCCAAAGAGATTTTATTACAAGTTCATACATACTATAATGCGAAAATACTTTTTCCCCGACCTAATACTTTGTCTTATTCATTGACAGACAGAGTCAAATTTGATCGAAAGATACAAAATAATAACTTATTAATTATGCTGCGGCAAAAAGTCGCCTAGGTAAAGAATCCCTGACCCACCGGCTTATACATAACAAACCACAATATAAAAATATTGCTGTATAACTTCTTACCTCACTTTTTGCAAAGATAATAGCATAAAGTCCCAAAGGAAATAAATTAAGGCATCAATCTTTCTATTTTAAAAATACTGTGGGTGGTTGTGATTGAACATTTTGGAAATATCATAACGTAGGTGTATCATTATGGATCAAGTATCAAGAAACAAGCCTACACCTCGTTATTTACTTTTTTACGACAAAATAAGAAATAATGATTAACGAAAGAAAACTTCATAAACTTTTGTGTTTTTAAAACATCTTTTGTTCCGAAAATCTTTCAACTTGCAAAGCTACAAACAAGTTTGTACGACACGATAATCTGACACAAAGCACTATCTACAATACTACATAATTATCGGTTACCAGTTTTGGATCCAATCCACGGACGAGAAAAACACCAAATGCAGTAAAGGCTTACATTTCTATAATCTACTAATGATAAGCTTCTACAGAAGTAGATATATTTAACACAGAATTGTCAAAATAACCTATATCAACATCAACAGCTTTGCAACGCACACCGTTTGCGATTCAACGACTCAAGAGCAGTTTCACACTTGAATGTTTGAACGACAGAGAAACATACAATATATACATACCTATATCAATACCGTCGTAGCATATGCTACGTTTCTACGTATATACTCGTACGTCGTAGCATGTGCAAACCACCTAAAGGGATTATAGAGGCCTCGTAGACTGCTACGTTTCACCGTACGTCTGAGTGTGTCGTAGCTGTATCTTATCTCGTAGCTCTCTCGTCACTTAGCGCTGATTCTCTTAGGATTTATCTTGGACTATTGCTTAATGTACCGTAGTGTACCTTTACCGTAAACCGTAAGGTGTGGGATAAAATTGCCAGGGTTTTATACTAGAATTGAATCAGTTAAATACACTGTTTGAAGTGATTACTAGTCTTTAAAGTGATCATGCCTTTTGGCCAATTTTATACTAAGAGGTATTTTACAAAAAATTGTTACACGGTGTGACCTGCGCCGAAACATCAAGCAAGCCAAGGTTGAATAGGTACATATTCCTTGAAATTGTGCTAAATATTTAAACTGCATACTTTTAGCTTACTTTTTTGCATAAGAAATGCAATAGAATTACTGGAATAATTTTTTGTTGGTAATTAAAAATTTTACATTTTTTATCATAGTAATTCAATAAGATAAGACAGCAAAGCGGCTGTTTTACCTTAGAGTGATATAACTTGAATTGAACTTATACGTAAAGGATTACAATCATGTTCTACCTTCAACCTTGTTACTCTACCTTATATGTAGCCGAGCTAAACTGTAATAAGATCGTTCTTCGAAGAAACCATATTATATACGCAGGAAATATTATCATGAATATGATTTTGAATACTTATGAAAATGGCAAACAGTTTCTCGGAAGGACTTATTTATGATAACAACTTGTACTATTCTTTAACAGGTATCTATCTATAAAGGAGCAACATTATGAGCATATTGTTGTTTGCAAACTTATGTTGAACTTGAAATTACTTAAGAATTCTTATGTCTTCGATCGAAAAATTTATTGTTACCGCCCGGATAAATTAACTCAATCTACTTTTAGTTATTGCCGTGACAGAAGTACCAACTTAAATTGCGTCTGCTACGGAATCTTATTTCTTGGATGATGGTTCATATTTACGAAGAAATTTGAATCACCATTCAATATATTAACATATTTAATTTGGGCAAGACTCTTTTGAAAAGGAGAAGAGTGTTAGGCCTAATCGTTCCAAGTATAATCGCTTATTAATTGTTACATACTTTATTGCTTTAGACATCAAACAATACTTCTTCCGACATGAAAGAATGTCTATTATTCTTTCTCAAAATGTTTGACACAATATTTATAATTTTCTTTATACATGCTCAAGTGCACCTAAGCCTAGTTGCAACAAAAACAAAGTTTAAAACCTGAACAAGTGCAAAAATATAAAATTCTATACAAACTTAGATTGTTTAGCTCCAAGCTCGTATGGAACACACCGTGGTCAACAAAGCCGTGCTAGAACAACTTCCCTCATTTAGTTACCGTATCCTCAACACAGCTGATACGCGAGTTTTAGATATCGGCTAGTTTTGTGTGTGTTATCTTGTTTCATACTGTTTACTGTGTGAGTTTCTAGTTTGTAATTTTATATTGGTATTTCTAGGATGTGGGAGCAAAAGTAATGTTTACAATATCAGAATCTCTACATTCATGTATGTTATGCCATGTACCTACGTACGGACTATATAGGTTGAAAGAACTATAGTTTACAAATATAATTATTATGTTTTCTTTTTGCTGTTACGAAATTAAATGCTGCCTCTTCTTTTGTACAATGTCGTAATTTCGTTTAACAAATATTGTACTGTAAAAATCAGTCAACTGGCCTTGCCATACCTATGCTTAATAATAAGTATATAATAAGACACAGAAATTAATTCCTTACGAAAATTTAGCTGTAACCTAACCTTACGGTAACTAGAATATAGCAAAATCAATTGTAATTAATTCTGGTTTTTAAATAAAATGATGTAAACTAGATTATAATAGTTATCAGTTAAGGCATGTTTTTTTTCGTAATAATCGTCTTAAATTAGTGTGTCAGTGACAGGCGGGATTATTTCAAACGTTAATGAACACTGCACATTGCATTTGACGGACTAAGAGGCTCTTTGAAGTAGTTCAGAAGTATTTTGAAACTTACGTTTGCTGTTATCACAACAATCGAAATTATTTAACATGTACATAGTTATACACATACCCGGTAAAGATAATGCCTCTATGTATGCACATTAATGCTTAACAATCTGAATTTTAACAATTTCAAAGGTTTTATTGCTCTGACGTCGGACGTGATCAAAAAGCTCAGCAGCGCAATTCTCTACAGTCGACACTGTGGAGTACCGAAAGTTTGACATCTAAAATGTATTGCTAAAATAGTTCCTACGGAGCCTGCTAGAGGCGCTGATCAAATTTTCATACAAAATTTTTCGATAGCCGGTTGACGGTAGTCAAAGGTCCTAGAGATTTTAGCTTCAGTTGACGTGCCGTTGCGACTACGGTCAATTCATTCTATGCCAATATCAAGCACACCGTTCCACAATTATCTCACACTTAACGTCCATCATATCTTTTGGAAACGAAATTTACTCCTTTTACTTCCAAGAAATCACATTTAAAAATGTTCTCCGATAAATAATTTCATTGAAAAGTGTCCGGTAGTTCTTGGCTGGGTGTTATCTGTGCACTTTCGTTTTCGCTTCGTTTAGCAACATCGAGGGAGAATCGAGCGTAATGTAGATACAGGCACTTTATTGAATACCTAGGTATAAAGTGTACGTATCAAGGAAATATTTCGTGTTTCGTGTGATATCAGGTGCTCGAGAGTTTAGATTTTTCTTTTAAAATTTGTGGGTACTGCTACAGATTTACCGACAACTAGCTAAAATGTTGAGTTATAAAATCCTATCAAACATTGAGCGCAGAGCTTAGTCACGACAAAATTACGGCTTGTGTTGAGTTAAATTGTTACTAAACATGTATTAATAAAGGCTTGCAAATATTGCGTTATTATTGGTTTACCCTTTAATTTTCTAGTACTCATAAATCTAAAACGCTCGAAATAAAAGCAATACTCTAATGTTTTAGCTTATATGCGCACTTCTCTTATGTCTATCACTCGGTTATTGTGTTACATAACATTATGTATTAAATCGTTACACTACTTAATCAAACTTCAAATAACTTACTTGCACCTGCAGTAAATATTTTAGTGTCATCGCGGCGTAAACGGAAAGTTTGCAAATTCAGATATTCCCATCTCGGCGATAAGTTTCCTCGAAGTTTCAATGCAATATTGCGGCTACTTTAGCGCAGCGCTTCTTACACTTTATTGTTTATTCATGCTTCCTGACTGAAGATCAACAGCACGGAGGTTAATGAACTTCTTGTAAGTCGCTACAAAATATAGACTTAGTTAATTGGCGATTATAAATGAACTAGCTCGCGACTTCGTGTATGTTTAAAAATTTCCCGGGGTAATGTTTGGTACCTGGGTACCAACTATCATCAAAACCCGTTTAGAAGTTTTTCGCGAACGAGTAACAAACAAACCAAGAAACATACACCTACATTTAGCAGGCACAATCAAATTACACGGAACAAAATACTTGTATGATCGGCTATCATAAATGTATGAAAAAAAGCTGTTTACCCGGAACATAAAATGATATTATTCGATTGCTAAACTACACATTTGATCATAGTTTTGTTGCCTTGAATGCGCTACAAATAGACAGACAGAGATATTAAAATTTGAAAGTATGAATGCGTAGTTAACAAGGGTACATATCGGGACCCAACGAGTGATATTGATTTCGACTGGTTAATGAATTAGGTGGACGCCATTAAACCGCATAGCAACCAATCAACCGACGGGCCATAACTAAAATCAAGTAACACATGACTTAGCTAATTGCTTACAGATGAAATGCGATTGGTTTCAAATTAATTAATTGATTAGTTCCTTGTTTTGGAGCCGCAATCGTTCTTTCGAACAAGTTGTTCTTTCAATCGCTTGTAGTGTCGTGCGACGGCGTCCATTTTTCTGGTAGTTTTTCCTTATTTCGCTCTTATCAGCTTAAATCAAATTAAATCTTATATTTTTGAACACTGTTTAAATTAATAGTTATGTGCCGTATGCTGAAGGGCAACATTCTACCATTATCTATATTATCGACAACCAGTTATCGAAATTTTTTTTTTTGAAAACCAGATTAACGCGTTTAGCGGCTGAAGAAAATTGGAAGCCATGTTTAATAGTATACATAAATTTATTAGTTCAAACTTTAATTGTATCCAAAACGAAACATAGTAAACATCGTCTACACAATAAACGAGCGACACATAGTTGTATCAACACTAACATCGGATAAACCTGTTCCTTATGAGTTGAGAATCAATTTAGCCAGAGTTCCTCAGACTCCAATAGTTCTCTGTAAACTAACTCACTGGAAAATTACTCGCATTAAGTTTAATCTGAGCCTCAATAGTTTGGAACTAAAGGATATTGAGTGGTTTTTAAAACTGATTTTGTTTGTGGTATTATAATTACACTAGCGTCTAGCCCTGCCCCCTTTTACCTCTTCAGATGACGATGAATGTATCTATATGTGATGAAATGTTCGATTCTCGGGTTGGTAAAGTCTAACCCCCGGTTTCTGAGCACATTTAGCGGTAGTTTATCTATTTAATAGCGTTTTGTTTATATGTGTTTAAACGCTATTGAATAGATAAACTACCGGTAAGTATATACTCGTAAGTTGGTTGGATTGATGCACGCGACCGAAAAATGTATAGAATTGTGAGTACCTACAGATGTACTTAGTATAGACGAAATTTGAAAAAACAAGATGTCAAGGAGACATTCAACCCTTTTAGCAGTCTCCATTACCTATTGTTCACATTTTATATATCTTGGCGTCATTGTACGCGATACAATAAACTTATACGTCATTATATATTATGTGCACTTTAGATCATGTATTCATTGTCCCAGCACTTTCCAAGGCGCCAGTGTTACTGCACACGTAATAACATCACGTGACAATGGACAGTTACCCTATATCGATACATTGTGGTGATTGTACGCTTTAGTGTATATTGATAGTTTAATTTTATAGGTGTGCATCAAGATGTAAAAAGTGCGGTCATGAAAACGTTTTTTTCCTGCAATGTTTTGATTAAAAGTTAAGAGCGGTTTTTAATGAAAATAAACCTGTTATTGTATAAATATAAAACGGAATTAAATAAATAGCGCCAATCGTCACACGCACTATCTGATGGTTATGTAATATTATAATAATATTTTGTAAACAGTTTTTGTCTTACGTGTTATATGTATAAGCCCCAAGAGCTTAACAAAACTCATTTAGAAAACAGGTAATTTGGTTCAGAAATTATACATTTTCTTTTATATATGTGCTACAATATTCCCAGAAACGACCGGCGAGGTTAATACAAAAGAACGGAAACGCTTTTTATTTAGCCTCAGATAATAAACACGATCGTAAAAATTTAATAATCTTGAGAGAAATTGGGGGAAGAGAGATGAAAAGATATTTCCATTTAGTCGAGACCGAATAAAACGTTAGGTTCAGATAAATCCGCATATAAATTAGTGGTGTCGTAAAAACTGGCTGATTTCACTAGTTCAAGAGTCTGCTGTCTATTTGTCATAACAAATATGAAATTTACGTGGCGTTTAGGAGCCAGACGTAATAAAATTGTGATCAATAATGTCTACTGTCGACTTTTAATTCCAAATTCTCGCTATTCGAGACAAATCCTTGTTGAATTGCTGTTTTGCAACAAAAAATATTTCAAATAACAGCTTCGATATCAATATTCACGGTATGTTATTTAGAGCATACAATTGTCAAAGCGTTTGTCATAAAACTATTCTAAAAATAAACACTTAGAAACTTTCTTTTGACAAAACGCATCAAATGGGAAGAATAAAAACAAAAATGTCACCATTACTTCGTTACTAAAGAAATACTGGCTGTAATTCGATTCCTTTTATTATAATACTGATTACGTCTTGAATGCCCATGGCGCTTTTATAGAACCATTGTTTACTCTTCAGGACAATTCTCGAAATTACACGTTTCCTTTATTGTCAGTAGCTTTACAAATACACCCATCAACAAGGAAAGTCAATTAGTGAATTACATAATGTTTGACTTTGTTCCACACGAGTATCAAGTCTGGGACACTTGAAATTGATTAGTTGCACAAATTAATGCTTATCTATTGCAGTTAATTATGTGGTCGCTAGTTTCCAGTCAATAATGTAAATTAAAGTACTAGATTACATATTACACATAATATTGTATATGGATATAGGCTTAAAATAGGCAGCATCAGTACCTGATTAAGGTACTGATATCGCTTACTCGTGTATGTTATGAAATTTGCTATTTTTTAAAATACATAATAATAATATTATTTTTGTAAGTATGGAATACTTTTAAAAATTTTCATCGTTTATCCGTGTTTGATGTCGCTGAAGGGAAATTACGAAACATAAATACAAGTTTCATTTACGTTTAATTTCTTGATGGAAATATATCAAAAATATTTTAAGCGTAAGAAGTAGATACAAATTTCGCAAGTTATCTTTAAGTAAAGATGTCTAAACACATTAAAAAAGACGGGCATCATAAAACGCTCGGAAATTACAAGCATGAAAAGTAAAAAATATACGGACTTGAAGCGAACATTTTACGTGTACGCAAAACTAATTTCGTTCCACCATATTCCGTAAAGGTTTGCAGCAATTACTGAGCACCTATATTTTTTAAAAAACAAACTCAGCTCCTAAACAAGTGACGTTAATAGACTCGAACTCAAAACTCGCATCATTTATTACAACAGTTTTCCTATCTCAAAAAAGGATGAACATAAAAATTATTGCTTAAACCATTAATGCTGACTTTAAGGGTCTATTTAGGCCCATAATGTCCCTAATTAAACCGCCTTGTTTCATCTCTTCGGATAATTAATTTGATCATTGACTGAACACAAAAATAAAAGTTTTTCGTCTGAAAAGTTTGATCCTAGAATAAATGTATGAGGGTCCTTAATTGCATCGACCTTTTGTATTGTTCATTTTTGTTCTAAAAGTAAAGTTATCGTATATTTTTCGTAGATTTTCTTTTGGAAAGTTAGAATACCTTAGACATATATTTAATACTAGCGGACGCCCGTGACTACGTACGCCTAATTTTCCCGTCCTTCAAAATAAATTGTGGTCTAAATATTGTCTAGAATTAGCATACAAACAGACATAAAGACAAAAGGACATTTTTTTTTGTCGGTTTGTGTTCCATTATTGCTCCACATCCCAACCTGATTATTTTTTTTCTAAATTTATTTAATGCACAAATAATAATCTAATACAGAAATATTATAAAAATATTAAATATACTCCGAAGATGATTAATTAACCCTTTTAATAATTTTATTTATAAAAAATATTATGTACAAATATTCGTGTAAGTTGTATTGGCGATCCGAATCGCAGTTGGGTAGTTGAATTCCGAAATTTCTATGGTTGAAGTTGTCGATATTGTGAATACGCACCGCGGCGTAAACTTTAATTGAGTTGGAATTCCAGTTTACTTTATACAGAATTTATTGAGTATCGTATTTGAATTGGGGCTTGTATAGCCATTATTCATAATATTATGCTTATTTCTATTTGATTTATTGGAGTTATTTGCTTTGAGGCAAATGCGAAAAACTCCAGTAGTCAGACGAAGCTAAGTCTTATTTATATAGTCATCTTGTAATTCGTTGTAACCAAATTTCTTTTAAACCAGCCCGCCGCACTGTTAGCCTACAAACTCTATTCGAACCTCATATTTAATGCCTGTAAGTTTGTAGGTATTCAAAGCTTTTCCTTTTTCATTTTTCCTTCTCATTTTCGGGTACTTTATTAAGCACTTACAAGAACGAAGTCAAGTACATCCAAAATTGTATATGTTATTTCAAATTAGACTCTCCAAAAAGAAAGCCTTGAAAGCTTTGTACCTCATTAAACGCACGATGTTGGGGCTTCAATTTACCTAAAACAGAATTTTCAGTGTTAAGGAAAAGATAGAAATGTGTGCATTATGCAAATAAGATTGCTATCTTGTTAGCAACAATTTAGACATTTGCGTCTATATTGGTTACATCTCTGACTTTAAATGGCTGTAGAATAAATATGTATGCGGTTCTTGTTACAAGGAAAGGCTGGTGGTATGTGAAGTACAATTTTGTGTGTTTTAATGTAAGTACTCGAATTTAACTTGCAGCTAAGTATTGATACTAATTGAACAATAGATTGAAGTGTTACAAGGACGCGGAGTTTGCCAACGCATACCATAGCAGATTATTCTTAATCAAAAAGGTGTATGTTCAAAAAAATAGGTAAGATACGTGTCTCAAGTCTGAAGAAAATTTCACCATTACAGTTAACCTGGGTAACTTTGAATCATTTGGGTAACATTGACAGTGGGAATATGAACTAGTTTCGATTATTTTTTCATATGAAACCAACACAATTGATAAAGCTTTATTTTAGTTTTGCTAACTTTTAAGGTTTAAAGTTACCCAAATTTACCTTATCAACAATCCTTATTAAAACATTGTTTAATGTAAAGCTATTGTATATAGTTACTCTCATCTTATTTCATCGCCCATCGCCCGAAGGCCTTCGACTTGGCTAGTTAAACTCCAGAAATACGAGTTAAAATTTTATGTGTCCGATTAATGCTTCCTTGAATACGTCGAAACATTATTTGAAGCTCAATAACCGTTACGAAAGACGCTAACGTTGCGGAAGTTGGCAATTTATTATGAGAATTTCCAGCAATTATAGTTAATACCGAGACGGCTAACTGACTTCGGATCTCAATTGAACTTCGTTATAAAGACCAATAACGGCCGGCCCTGCAACTGCTACATTCGAAAGTCACACTTTAACACAATTCGTGTTTCTCAACTCAATTAAAAAGTTAACACCACCTGGCAAAAGTTGGACTACGGAATATAAAACGGGGGCAATGTAGTGTTAAAATTTCTAATCTCGTCTGTGGAGAGTGTCTTAGGTTTTTATATTTAAACAATAATCATATTCTTTGCGGTTTACTTTTATGTGAAATTTTTACGTTAAATAAAACCTTTAATTCCTTAATAAGGTCACCATCACAATGGTAATTCATTTAAAAATAGCTTTGTGACCTACGTGCCTGTATAAATGTCATGTCAAAAATAAATATCAGATGTATATTTTGTACCAAAAGTAATTACAAAATGATCCAAAAAGCCACAACGAATGAAAAAATGTTTGTTTATTGTGTAAGCGAACTGATTTCATTATTACAACGAAAATTTGGAGCCAATAAAGAATCAATACGTTTACTTACAAGTATTTTGCGCAGAGTGATTGCCGCAGTAGTTACCTAACACCTCTGCAATCTGTCTAGTGACGGAACTTATCTACTACTATCTACTAGTTCGACACCAAAAGTACGAACGTTTGTTACTTTTTGTACAAAGTACGAGCGAAAACGATTAAAGAATCTTTGCTGTCTTTGAAGCAGGGGTTTTTAAAATAAGCTCTTCGTAAACGTACTAACGCGATATCGTGTTTCCAAAAATTTTCAAACTTACAAAAACGTACACGAAAATATAAATAGTCCCAGTGCAACTACATTAATATTTTTGGATCACAAAATTATATTTGTGCCATGTGAAATGTCCATGATTTCTCTACATAATGGTAGTGGCGCGGTCACCAGTACATGGATTCTCTACCACTATCGACTACCGACAACCGGCTAGCTATCGAAATGTTGACATTTAGAATGTACTGCCAAAATATTTCCTACGACGCCCGTCAGAGGCGCTGATCAGATTTTCATACAAAATTTCTCGATGACAGGTCGGTTGTCGGTAGTCGATAATAGAAGAGTATCGAGCTAAAGCACCTTCACCACATCTACTCATCCTATAATGGAATAACAGTGAAGTAAAGGCACGATACCTGGAAAATTCACTATATATCAGGTTACAGATAGTTTAGAGTAGAGTGCAAAATTAATACAGAAAATTTAATCGCTTTTGGTTCCAGGAACGCTTACGGTTCTATGGAAGTATATCTAAGCTAAATACGTATAGTGGCATGTGGCAGAAATTTATTATTTTATATTTTAAATCGAAATTAAAACAATTACTATCAGTTTATGACAACGTAATGAAGTAGGCTAAATCTCATTTTAAGGAGATAAATCACGATTCCTATGGAACCTAGAGAACCAGTATTATTAGCAAGAGCAAGGAGGGCTTCTTGTTTCGTTACTTAGAACGTCGTCTAAATTAGCAAAACCGTACATCACAAGACCAAGGTAAGCTCTAGAATACCAATTTAATTAAACTGTTCTAGTAATATTGGACCTGGCGGTGGACATTTATGCTAGCGAGGAAGGCTTTAGGACTTAGGACCCTGCCACCCACAAACCCTTGCATACGCTTTCTTGAAAATCCAAGGTGTATCTCTGTTTACGGTATTCTTGCTGTAACTCAACGCTGTCAAGCCGGCCTGGACACTGTGCCGTGCCAAACACTACGCAATCTCTATCGGTCAATTCAGGTTGACCCAAACACTGGGTGCAGTTACTAAACTCTAAAATGTATTATATAATTATAATGTATAAAAACACTGTGTAAGAATCAAATTTAAGATATTCTTAGAGCCTTATATTATGCCAGGTTGACGGCTGGCAGAGGTAAACAATATTCACAATTGAGAAAATCAGTGACCCGCAGGCACATTGACAGCTGACAGTTTCCTTTTTGATACAGCTACTTTATTTTGGAAATACACAGAATTAGTCATTATGATCTAGATAAATCGTGCATGGTAAAGCTCTCTACTAAGTTGTCGGACTACATTATGTGTGTAATGCAATAAATCTATTACGTCAATCATTTTATTCATAATAAAAGCAAAATTTATTACGGCAATATCCATCTAAAATCTCAAACGAGATCACGAAACGCGCTATCACATTTATTCTCCTTTCATGAGAACAGAATGCAACAAAAGTTTGACCCTCAAGAATTTCTTTTCACAGCTGAGATTTATTTACACAGACTCGTTCAAAAGAAACTAAGGTGGTATTCTAGTACGCTTATTGTGACCGTCTCGGAATAAAAAAGGATTTATTGTTGGAGCACGATAGCGTTTCTACGGAAATTAAAAATAATCAGATAAAATATTTTATCGTGTAAATTCAATTTGTTAAAGGCTAATGATGTGAAATATAATGCGTTAATATTTTAATGTTTAGAAAAACATAAAGTAACGAATATTGTTGGTCGTATTATTATAAATTTCTTTCAACTTTAGCCTAATTTCTATTTCTCATTTTACAACCGAGTAGCTGCAAACCCAAAGATATTTAATTTTACATTATTGTAGAATACTTATCAAGATATTTGACGCATTGCCTTTTATTCGATTTCACAAACGTCCTGTTATTATGTAAGATAACTTCAGTTTCCAAGACCCAGTACAATCAACGTGTTCAAAGATGATTAAGGCTCTATTTGCAATATATTTTTCGATCATATTTTTTTTTTGGTAGAATTGAGCTTGTTTATTATTTGGAATATAATGTGAGCCTATATCCGGCCAGTAACTGAGTACATCGAAACTAAATATAATAGATATTTACTAAAACGAAGTTCAAGGAAATGGAATCAGTAATCCGAGAATATTACAAGGAAACAAACATGCTTATTAGTAGGAGATACATAGGTACTTATTTTTATACTTGTATTTTTCTCCCCTATTGACATTATTTGCTATGTATTGTACCATATAATTGTGTTATTTCCTGTGCCAAAATATGTCATTAGCTTTGTAACTGAAACAATTTTTGACCAATAAACATTATTCTACTTAATATTACAAAATTCACAAATGTTCATAATGTGTCATACATAGGTATATTGTTATTGTTTGCGAATTACCTTATTGGTATAGCCGATTTCATTTCAATAACGTATTTACGATTTAAAAATATTTATTTATTTGAATACGGGCAATTCCACAACGTAGTACTCGAACTCAGATAGCTTATAATCGTATCTTGCCACAATCATATTTTATGCCTTTTTTTATTTAGAAATGCTTTCAATAGCATAATAAGTGTCGTTTATTTTAGAAAAAAGTCAGTTGTTATTTCATCGCAAGTGTTTCAGTGAATTTGCTGCATTGCCTACATTGTCCCCGCGAACGCAGTCCGGTCACGTCCGCCACAAATGCAGCCGTCGATGCTGAAATACATTCTCCCATTACTTGGAATATATTTCTAATCGCCACATTTTCGAATTTGTTTCAAGATATTTGGGTATTTTTGGTAATGTGGCAGCATTTTTTTTATTTTACCCACAGCACGACAACAATGACAGGATTGTAAAGTTGCAATATGACGTAACGTGCAGTGCCGTCTCGATACCTGTGTTGATACTCATTGTTGACACGGTACGGAGGAAAGGTGGGTGGGCGTTGCGCCGCCCTTATCATAGGTTATTATATAGTACTAATGTGATGTACTATAGGTTTACCAGAATAAAACAGCGTGTTCTTGAAACTCATACAAAAAGGAAATACCATCGTTTTACAGATTAACCAACAACCGATGTTGCTGCCACCAAAAGAGAAAAGGAAGTCAGCATCTCAAAACTTATAGTACTATCAGTATTTCTCTATAAACTTGTTCCAGCCTAGTCAGCAATGGCGAAGACACTATTTCTCCCGGAATGTCAGAGTACAAAGGTATCAAGCGTCTACTAACTTGGGGCTTGCTTTCAATGTAATCTGATATGGCTTACTGCCGCATTGGCCGACGCCCAACTAACAAGAATATCGCCTTCGAATGACGGAATTTCTTGGGGTTCCGATTGTCTACAACTTGACACTGCCTTAGAGCACAGAAGCGTACCACTTGTGACCTTATCGAATTCGTTGCCAGTAGTTTACAATCAAATATTGACCCTCTACACTATGTTCTATTATATACGAGTAAAGATAACCGTCGCTGCAAAAACTACAAAAAATAAGTTCATTAAAAAAATAAGCATTTAGATAAAAAATACAGACATACAACTGTAGTACCACTGTAATTGACAAAATTCAAATTACTAAATTTTAATATGTACCGAAATACTACTCAGCAATAGATAATGACTATATACGCCTAGAAACAGGTACAATAAATGAAAAATAAATTAAACCTTCGACCAAACGTCGTAAATGATATTGAGCAATACTTCTTTGAGTATTGAAATTGTTAAAAACTCAATTTGCCGAATATAAAACCACTTATTACGGCGAGCTATATAATAAATATATTGGCTTCCACAAGAGCCTGACGTCAAAATACGGAAACGTAATTGTTCTTAAAAACTTCGCTTTTGTTGAAGAGAATGAAAACTGACTTTTCTGACATCATCTGTTTATTTTCTTTGATAAAACCTCTTAGAAAGTTGTTTTGGTAAAACATTTTGGATGTTTTTGGGTACCAAGGGTCTTTAGAATAAAGCTCAAATAAGTCGATCAAGGACTTTGGAGTTTATTGCGCTATGATGGTTTTACTTAATTCGATTGTCTATTGTTTTTCGACCTTCTTAAAGAATATTGTACTTTTCACGTTGTTTTTAGTTACAGTAGCGCGATTCTTGATCGACGATCAGTTTGCTAACGAAAAATTTTGTAGGAAAATCTGATCAGCATCTCTAGCGGGCGCCTTATGAACTATTTTTGCAGTACATTTTAAATGTCAAACTGATCACAAAGAGATCATCAAAAATACGTTCAAATATCAGAAGTGATGTTAAGCTCCTAAAATTGTCAATATAAATATCGAAAATAATAAAAAAGTGAACAATATAATATTAACATTTCGACAGTCATATTACTAAGCCTTGATTTATTCCAGACAGAAAACGATCGAGCCTCAAATAACTAGAACAAATTACAGACTCAATATTGTTTTGTTAAAAAGAAATACTCTAAGAGCTCGTCTTTATTGCTACTAAAATACTCAGCCTAGAACGAACGACTTGATTTTAACACAGTAATTATTTAGTTGGAAACACTTAGTTTTTTAGTATATGTACTGCCGAAGCAGTGATAGCCGAGTGGTATAAGTTGACACCTCCCACGCATGTGGTCGCAGGTTCGAACCCGAGGCAACACACCAATGACTTTTCGAAGTTATGTGTGTATTAGAAATAATTATCACATGCTCCAACGGTGAAGGAAAACATCGTGAGGAAACCTTGCATGCCTAAAAATTTGTTTAAAACATTTATTGAGGGCGTGCAAAGTCCCCAACCCGCACTTGGCCAGCGTGGTGGACTCAAGGCCTAACCCCTCCCTCATTACGGGAGGAGACCCTTGCCCAGCAGTGGGACAGTAATGGGTTAAATTTATTATTTTTATTTACTTAGTTTTTTGCGTAACTATTTGTATTTTATAACAAAGTAGTACAAAACTTTTAAGTAATAATAATGAAGCGCTAATAAACTACTTAATTTTAATTATTGCTTGTTTAAGTACATAATTAAAAGTATTTTGTTTAGCAGTTAGTGTTTCGTGTTTTGAAAGTTCGTGTATTTGAGCATCTGACTTTTTTGACGCTTGCATGAATTGTAAAAGTAATGGTGACTACTTTTTTAATCTTGACTACTTTCTACTATGCAAAAGGAGATTTTGAGTAAAATTTTCACCTTATTTTTTTAACTTATGGTCGTTTTGGCTCTTATTGTACTTTATCTACATTCCTTGTAAAGGCTACATTTCTAATTCTTTGACGCGAAAATTATTTACTTCTAAAATCTTGCAAATTGCGGCAATACAGTATCAAAAATAAATTCCTTCAGAACTTCGCCTTCTAGAACTTTACAAACAAACGCTAAGTCAAGCATAACGATCGATAATAAGGCATCTCTTGCTTAGTCTCGCGTCAGCGTTAACGGGATAATTGGCTACGTTTCATTGAACCAATTATTTAATCTTTCGCCGTGTTTATATGAGAACATAATGACATAATTTACTTTGAATAAGTACTCATTTTCTTCGCGTATTATCTTTGTTTTAATAGAATATAAAGTTTATAATCATTATTTCGCTGTTCGATCATTAGTTTACGTATATTTTAAATTAATGATAGGATACGATTCTTCGGTTACCAGTAAAAAAAAGTATTGGTAATAATGCGACAGTGGTTCAATAAGAAAGTTTATCGTGGTATTTATTGTACGTTGCGATAATTATATTTTGAATGGATTGCCAGTAAATAATGTTCATTCTGAATTTTGCATTCGTTGAGTATAACCAACTAACAATCATAATACAAAATATTTGTATGACAATCGGTTCAGCGCCTCTAACGGTTGTCGTAGAAACTATTTTTGCACTACATTTTACATATCAAACTTTCCATACTCGACAGTACCGACTGTAGAGAATCGCACTACTGTAGAGCTTATTTCTACGGCTATGTGTCGGTCGTAATAATAAAACTGACTTCATTTAGTTTCTTACTAAGCGTAAAGAGAATCCCCGGTCAATTATCTCCGTAAAACACATTTCTATGCAAAGAAAATCTTAGAGATTTTATCTTAGAGTTTTTTGTTTTTCTATTTCCTAGACTAGATAAACAAAGACGTTATAACTATTCTATGCTATTTTTTTAACTTATTAAATGTACTTACACGCTTGTTATATAAGAAAATGTTGCCAGAGGTGTATGGGACACGTAACGTTTCCCTATTAATCCCTACATTAGCGCCATGTTATAGGGGAAGAGTTTAGAAAACTTTTAGAAAGTTGAAAATACTTGTACTGGAATCGAACCGGAGATCGCATGATCGGCAGTCGGATACACTGACCGCAGCACACAGGCAGACCTCCTAAAATATAATCTTAAACTGTTTTTGATCATAATTTAGTTTATAACTGTTAAATAAATTTATTTGGTAAACACCGTTTGAATTTTGATTGAGTGGGTAGAGTAACTTGATTAACTAATTTTGAGAAAGTTTGTTAATTACTATTTTTCGGCTTAAGACCTAAATAGCTAAGATAATGGTAGCTTAGTATAATTTGTTTAAGACTAGAAGTTAATATTGGTGTTTTGTTTGGGGATATTGCTAAATTACTTTGTAAAATGTAAAGGTTAGTAACCTCTCTGAATTTTCGACACGTTTTAGATAATGAGGACAATTTATTATGTGATTGTTAAGGTTACTATTCATGTGATTTTTGATGTTACGTTTCGATTGTAAAAATATCTAGGCAAAGGGGTCAGCGCCTAATCAACGCCTCTAGCGGGTGTCATTGGAACTAATAGTTCAGTGTATTTTAAATTCTCGATACTCATTAGTACTGACGGGGCACAGATAATTGCGCTACTGTACACTATAGCTGTTACTGTTTTTCTAGGTTACTTTTGAACTAGATTATGTTTTATAGCCTTCTTTAGGGCTCCACTGAGCAAAGGCCTCTTCCTTATATCCCCTAAACTGCTTCTTACCTACATAATTTATCGAAATGACATCATCATCTTATCAACAGGTTCCTCTAAAATCACCTTACTTTTCCTCCCCTAATTCTATTTACATCGCTAAGCGGTCATTAGGAGCCTGCACCTGCAAACTCGTAAAGAAATATCGCATCAATAACTTACTCAAGTAAAATGGCTTCTAACGACATTTTAATGTCAGTTCACGCAATACATTCGCATTATTTACACTTTCATAAGTACTTGGAAAGTCTACCTGCTCGTATATTTTGAGGAGTAATGTGATCGCGTAGCCAAAGAAAATTATGTCACATTATTTATTCTCAATCTTTTGCTAAAGGAAAAGTCAAAACATTGATTTAAAGATTTCGCTTTTAAATACATTATTTACTCTAGTTCCGCCCATCGTTGTTTATGAATTAGTTTATAATAATTATACCTCTAAAATAAAACGTTACCTTAAAAAGCACTCTGGCTTTTTTGGAAACCACCTGAGAATAAGTATACTTAGTAATTTCTGATTGCAAATAAATAGGTAGACGCGGCGACGGGACTTTGTTTTGTAATTATGTAGTGATGAAGCAGTTTCTTAAACCAAGTTTCATTGAATCAAATCTTATTCACAATAGCACGTAACGTACGTAACATCCAATTCCACGCACAAAGTCGGAAACGATTCCAAATTACAACAATTTCTTAATCTAATATTTGGCGAACATAATTGTGACAAAGTACATCTTTCCTAATAAACTCTGGGTACATATTTCATTCCGTGCAATAAAATCTAAGTTGGTGGCGTAAACAGGGAAACATGATAACCACTTAATCTTGTCACACAATGTAAACTATGTCAAAGAGCCGGGAGCTCATTGATCGAGCTCATTTCCTTGAGAGTGTCATAAATTCTTGTTGCAATAGAGGCGACGGTTCGACACCTTTGGCGCTTTGTTGTGGTGTTAGAGGATGAAAGCAATGTTAAGAATGAATTGGAGTGATGTTGAGATGGTGATTTTATTGACCGGTACACATTACGATTTATGAATATAATATTAATGCTGTAAGTTTTATGTGAGTGAATTGCATTTCATTTTTCATTTATATTAATTTCGTTCTGTTTTCAGCGAATTTGTAGTTATGTACTTGAATCCGTGATTTGTCATAAATAAGTGTCCACGTAAAATTTTTCGATGGTCATGTTAATAAGAAATATATGTGTTACATATAAGTTACATAGTTAATTATACGCCGTGTCAAAGTTGTTTAAATAACAAGATAGACTGACAAAATGACTTTCATAGTTTCAATTCGATTTTTTATTACCAACCGAAGGCTTGTTATATGCCTTCCGAATAAAAACATTTCATTCAGATATTTGACAAGCTCTCCAGGTTTTTGTTTCCGCCGTTCATTGTAAAACTGGAGCCTGCACCCGATTGTAAAAGCCTCTATTATCGTGTAAAGGTAAGCTTCAAATTGTAGCTGGAATATCGACAACGTACACAAAGCTATGGCAAATTGGAATACGCTGACATCTGTTTTGAATGGCAGTTTAGACCAAAGGCGCTTGTGTCATGATCAGCAACAGCTGCGGCTATTTGGAAATTAGTCACAGCTCTCTTCTAAGTGTAATTAGATTTTGTTATTAAGATCTGACACTATTATATCACCTAGTGTAAACGGTGATACGATGATTTTGTGCAATTTGTTTAAACTTAATACTTCTTTGGCCAATCGTGAATATAATTATTCGTATATTGTTTTTGTTATGTAATAAGCTTGACTGAGAACTGTTGAACAACGACGTTGGCAGCGGCGATCTCCTATTTTTGTTGACATTAAATATGTGTTGTACCAACAACGGATCAGCGCCCCTAGCGTATTCCACTGAAACTATTTTCTTTAGTTCATTTTAAATGTCAAACGCGCGCTTCTCTTTTGTACCGTTACATTCTAAAATCATTCGACAAAATAATACTCAAGTAGAAATCTTCTTCTTCTTCTTATCGCATTGTTAGTGCTCAACCTAGGGTCAACGTTGTTCAAACCGCCCGAATGCCTTTGACATGGCTTAACGGCTATTATCGTACTAAATAACAACCGGGACCGACTTTTAACATACCCTCCGAAGCACGGAGACGTCCAGTTCAAATGCCACTATGCGGTCACCCATCTATGGAGTGACCGCGCCAAGGGTTGCTTAACCGACAGATCGTTTACCGACCGGTGAGCGCAACTGGCTATGGGCGCATCAAGTTGAAATTAAAATGATTACATTTGATTAGCACTGGCCACTTGAGAGCATGACGCTAATAGATCCCATAACCGCTAGGCTCATAATTAAGTCGGAAGTAGGCGTTTGTTGCTAATTGCCTCTGCGGTGGCTGTAGTTCCGCAATCGTCAAACTTGTACCTAATTTGGTTGTCAGTCACAATGTAATTTGCGACAACAATCAACTGTGTAAATAACAAGATTATGTATACGTCTGTTACATCCACAAAATACTATATTTAGAATATACCCTATTTTGTTAATAAATGTATTATATATTTTGAAATTGTCTTAAAAGCATCCTAATAAACTAAATTGAACTATGCCCGCGTAAGCTAAAATAGTAACTTGCGTCAGTCTTCATAAAAAAGTATTGTTCTTTTAATTTTAATGCTAAATCAACTCTGTATGTCTGTTAACGGTCCTCAGTATAACAAGTCCATAAATCTCGAGTATGTAATTAATTATGTAAAAACCTCTTTTCATCATATTTTTTTCTTTTTCCGGTCAAAAAGTAGAAGACTCACAATAAATTGAAGTAGCCGTCAACTACCCTCAACTTTTTAATTAGCCCGGAGTGCGAGTCCATGAGTGTGTTCGAAATATGAACTTAAGAGGATTGAATTTTATTATTCTCTAGGAAATTAATGACTTTAATATCATAACATATTTTTAAAAGAGAAATCTCTAGACTTTCAGTGAATTAATGATTAATTTGACAACTACGACATTAGTTAAAGTTAAACGTGCAGCTGTATGCATTCTAACTCTTTAGTTTTCTCAAATATAGCTAGCGCCATCTATCGACTAAAGCACGAACTACAATCAAAAAGTTACGCCTCGATTGCAATACTATTGCACTCTACAATCGCAACATAAATAAAGATCAAATACATAAACGTCGTCTATTATGTTTGTTAGTAAAATAAACTGTTCTCCCGTTTAGAACCAGGTCACTGGGAGCTGTTTGTATAATACGCCGTGGATTACCGAGTGGCGGGTACGAACAAAAATATTGCGAATTAATGTAAATGGGGAGTCGTATCGCGAGATACGCCGGGTGCAAAACTATAGCGTACGGTTTAAACTGTCATCGATCTTGTGGTATTTGTTCGATAGGCTTCTCTCATTTTGTATGGAGTTTATCCTTTCCGATTTTGCTGGATGAAATTGTAGTAATTTATTGGTTTGCGAATTGTAGGCTTAAATAACTTGTAAGGGTAAATTTTCTGGCTACCATTTTCATCAATCTAGCCTTTCTTCGAACTATGTTGGAGTCGGCGTCCAGTCTCGCCTGGTGCAGCTAAATACGAGTATTTTACATGGAGCGACTGGTTATCGGACCTTCACATCCCAGTTACATGGGTTATAACACGATATCCCACTACAAGGCTGGCTGCCAGACAGTTACCTTTTGTATAAAAATATTTTTTTTGCAAGCCAAGCAAATTTAAGGCTTTTGTATGCAGTTTGCCTTTGGTATTTTATTGATTTTCTAACAAATGTAGCACCTCTACTTGCTGTCATTATTGGGAAAATCATAAAAAAACTCAATTCAGAAGAGTCTTAAAATAAACACTAATATACAGCTCTTTAATGCTAAATTCAGCACGAGTATCACATTATACCCTATTTTCATTATTTTAATACTACGTGTAGAAAATAATGTGGGTGTGAACATATAACACCTACGCGTCTACAATTTATAAGCACACATGAGCTAATATATTACGTTAAAAATGTAGAAGTAAGTAGAACAAAACGTATACGTATAATAAAATAATCTTGTATTTTTACAACATAATTATGTTCCACTGTTTTGCAACTAACATAACACCGTAGTAAACGCGAGAATATTATTCTCGCTGAAACATCGTAATTATAATTCAAAATTATTGAACGCTCTTTTCTTAATTACTTTACCTGCTGGTTTCTCATTCAGTGGGTATTGCTTAATTTTTATTCGCGACTTTTAGGACGCTATTAATTTTGAAAGGAATAAAACTAACATTTATAAGGTTAGATTAGCAGTGACCGTGAAAGCTAAAAAGACAGATTTCTATATTTGTAATATTGGTATGGATTTCGTAAACGATTTATGACACAGTTTCAATCAGTTGCTTAGTCTACTTAGAGTTACTTAGGTGATAGTTTATTCACTGTCACTAATCAGTTTACTGTTAACGAGACTTGATTGAGAGCAAATTCAAGATTCACATAGCTCTTTGACCTTTGAGAAATGAATTGCGGCATTAAATGCCTCACTAATCTACATACTACCTCGATTAAAAGGACATCGTACAAGTGTTGATTCACAAACGTTCCCGATTAATCCCTCTTTGTCGGATAGGGAATTATGCCGAATGGTAAATGCAATCTGTTGGTATTGAGTACGTACGGATCTGTACGGCTGTAGGAGGCTTACTCAACATGTGTAAACATGTTGCTTGACGGATTGTTCGTGTATGTGATTACTGATCATTTTGGGCTTGAATCGTTTAAGTCATCATTAATTAACTATTGGCTTTACCAGATCTTAGACTGTTAATTTAAATATACCTCAAAGGTGACTGACTGACTTAGTGATCTATCAACACACAGCCCAAATTACTGGCCGGATCGGGCTATAATTTGGCATGCAGGTAGATATGTTATGACGTAAGCATGTGCTAAGAAAGGATTTTGATCAATTCTACTCCCAAGAGGATAATAGTCACAAACCACGCGGAGGAAGTCACGAGCTAATTTTGTGTATAAACCATTTAAGGTGAATTCAAGGAGCAGCCAGACTTCGAACATGCCTGCGCAGGCCATAAGACGTTTCCACATTTTATTAGTTTCTCTTTCTAATGGCCGCTATAAAAGTTAGTCCAGTAAATTCTAGACGTATATTTTTCCCATTTAGAACAAACGTTGGGAATTACTCACTCAATGGTTCTATAAGAAAAATAAACTCGTACTTTCACATAAATTATGTGTTTACGCCGGGTTTTTATTGAGCAAATGTAATTAGGATTGACAAGGAAGGACTTGAGATAAAAGTTTGTATTTTTTTATTTTATTTAACAGACTGCTTATGTTTTCGGGTCTAAATAACTTAGTCATCTAATTGATAGGTATTATTTGACTGGCACTAGCTTATAGCGGTTATCTCGGAGCACGTCTTTGCGGAAGTGGTTGGACACTCGTCAGGTTTTTAGTGGGCTCCACGGCGGACCACATACTCCGTTTGCGCAGTCCCAGTGCTGCGGGGACTTAGCCGGTGGGCCGACCTTTTACAGCGACCCCGAGTGGTTTCCCTGACGAAAAAATAAAACGGAGCCAGTGTGATATTCGTCACTCTCCTCTGTCTAGTATTGAAATTACAATGACTTTGTAATGAAAAAGATATCGAAAATTTCATATCAGCAATTTTTAACAGGCTGGTTCCGCGCCCGACTTTTTATCAAAAACCTTTCCTTGACACTTCCAAAAGTTAAGCATTTAACTTGTTTTTTCCACAATTTCCTCTTCAAGGAGAATATATTTTTTCGTACACGGCATCCTTCCCTTCCCATCCCTTAGTTGTGCAATATTATGCGTGTTTTGAATGGGTATTAACTCATATATTTATGAATAAATTATTTACGATGCGGCTAGGCCCTTGCCATACAAAAGGGACCGCCATCGTGATATGTGCATGGGAATATATTGCTAGAGTTTGTCCATAAATAAAATAGTATACTTGTAACAAAAGGTAAGCTTTCTTCCATAATTTTGTACTAAAATGCAGACATTTTTTTTTCTTTGTCTGCTAGGTATCTTTATATAGGGTATGCGGGTATAATCTAGACTGATGACTGACTAGATTTTGAATATTAGAAGTTTTAGTATCAATAGGGAATCCAACATTACACAGGCTACATATAAATAATAGCAATCGACTTCTTTTTTGCAGATTTTTGAAGTATCATGTTTCTAGTAAACTCAACTCCCTCACCGGAGCCTAAAACTATATTAGACAAGCATAATTACATATAGCTGCAGAAAGATTAACCATAGCAATAGAACCTTGTTATTTTGTCACACAAAGCTTGCCCTCACAATATGCCCTCGTATATAAAGTTTAGTTAGTCGTTCCCCTATTGTTAGGCTACAAGCCCATGCCATGTTTTGAGCACACGTTAGCTAGCACTACAATGCTAGTCTATAGAACGAAGGCCTTTGAATTTTCGATCGAATCTCGGAAACTCAATTAGTGGTTAAAATGTGCTTGTAATTCTCGCTTTACGGTGATGATGAACTTTATTTTGTTAATACGAAAAGGTAGGTGAAAATTACAAAATTAATCCGATTTTTAATGAATATGACATTGCCAAAGTAAATTAATGTTTAAGTTTTGTCTCAGTATTTAAATGTTTCTACTCGCATAATACAAAAAAATAATATATAAAAAATTATAACAAACAAATTATTATCGTGCATAGTAAAGTTGTAGTAGGTAATTTTATCCGAGAAATGCTACTAGATAGTTACAAATATGGATCATAACATACACGCCACGTTTCAAAGGAGTACATGTGCAAATGTATTTATTATCTCTCTATAGCATGTGCATTCAGACTGTTTAAATACCTGGTGCAAAATTTCCCAGAAATCTCTGCAGGGAATGAGACAAACAGCTCAAAAAGCTAGCGAATACCATAAAATTACTTAGCTATTTATTTAAAGCAGTGAAATATAAGAACGGTGAAAATGGCTGCCATCACAGAAAATTCTGTTTATTTTTCTCTCTCTTCCAAGACGTATTTTTAATGACACTCATTTTGTTTTTATATTTTCTTTCGTTTTATATTTTAATCCGTAAAGTTTGCAAAACTTTGTGCATATAAAAGTAAGAAGTAAATCCTCAGAAAACCTGAAAATCTTAGCAGTTTTTAAGAAAATTTAACAAAATATTTAATTATGCAGTAAGAAAAGCAAATATTCTTATGTAAATAATAAACTCATCCTACTTTCAAGTATAATAATAATACTAAGCAGTGTAAAAGAACGAACGGGTGAAATGAGTGCAAGAGTTTATTCACCCAAAGTTGACCCAAAAATACTAGCTAGATAAGAATTATTTTCCTTATTTTTTCTTTTTAGTTTCTCTTCGACAATGTCTTCAAAATTAACCTTTCTGTAACGACGACCGATAAGAAGTCATTTCAGCAACCTGCAAAGCATAAGTAATAAAATTAAATTATTGTACATTGGAATGCGTGAACTGTCCTTATAATTTGAATTCAAGCAGAAAATCCCCAGCTCAAACTTTATGGCAGGCACTACAGTAAGTAATAACCTATAACACATTGTCCCCAACACTAAAGTTTAGCATACAAGAGCAATCAACAATATTACTCCTTGAAATTGTATTATCCAGTGTCTAGTATAACGCTTCAGATGTTCGCAATATTCGGTACTAGGACTTAGTACTCGTACTAGTACTTGTTAGTCGTACTAGTAATACTAGGTACTTGGTATAAAGTGAATTCTACCTCGTAAATGTAAAATGGTTTGGATGTAATAAGGTAATCTTAAAGCCTATTAGGTTTAAGTGGCTCAATGTAGTCGTTCTTTTAAGTAGGCAACAAAGGAAGCATTACTGTAATTAAATTTTTAAAAGAAATATTGAAAGTTGTTTTAATACATACATAATATCACCCCTGTGAGACGCCCAAAGTTGAACTGTATGAAAACCATCAACGTTTCGCTATTAACAATGTTATTCACATGTAATAGGGGCCAGCCTATTGTTAGTTACTGTACAGTGTACACGTTACCAAACTACGGGCTGCTACTTTTCCCGGTCCGAGTATCGAACTCGAGACCTCTTGATCATCAGTCGTATAAACTAACGACCGCGCCACGCCATAAATGTTTGTTTTTTAACATAACTACTTTCTTCAAACTATGTCTAAAAGCTGTCTACGAATCTCCACTGATTGTCTTACTAAAGGAATTATTAAATGGTATTGAAAAGCATTTCCTTATTGGGACTTCGTTGTGATCATAAAAATGAATGACTTGGAGTCACACATGCTACCAGAAGCACTGAGGACATTATAATACCGTTTGGCTTCACAATGTGAGCATTGCATGCATAAATGGTCTATATTCTTAGTGTTATTATAGTTCTCGTGAGGTAATGGTCGCTGCTCAGTGCTTATGCGGTCTCGTAGCAACTACTAACCGTACTAACATTTGGACTTTTTGTAAAGGCTTAGATAAATTGACATAGGTAAATAGATAAATAATTTTGTTAAAAGTTTACCTAATCAAATGTTTAAATATAATTACATAGAAATGCGAAATGTACTTTTTAATTTTCAGTAAAATGTGATTTTTTTTCAGAAATAATCTTTGTCTTCCATAGATTATTTCTGATACAGACAATATTTAGCGAGTCGATGGACGTTTTTTTCCTGAAAAAAAAATTACTAACGAATATACTACTTGTAAAAGTAATGCCATCAAAAACATTCTGTAAAAACCTCAAGTCTCGCCGTAAAAAGTTGTGAGATCTTTATAATACCAAGTCGATTAATCTATTTAGTCACTACTTAAAGGACCTTCTGTCTTAAGTTATTACGTATGTTATTATCATGCCAATTTTAAAAAAATACCTTTAAAACAAATAGACCGACCTGGCCATCGCATGATTTGATTAGTTAATGCTCCTGAAATGTTAATGGCGAATTTGTGTTTTCTTGCGATGACCAAGTCGATCTATTTGTTTTAAAGGTATTTTTTTTTAAATTGGCATGATAATAACATACGTAATAACTTAAGACAGAAGGTCCTTTAAGTAGTGACTAAATAGATTAATCGACTTGGTATTATAAAGATCTCACAACTTTTTACGGCGAGACTTGAGGTTTTTACAGAATGTTTTTGATGGCATCTCATTTCTTTTTGTAGAGCGAACATAAGTCCAATTTGTATGGAAAGACGTTTTTTTTTCATAATTCAACATATTTTTCTATGGGAATGTTGTTCGGTTTCATGGGCTAAACAAACACCCTTACCCACCCTATACCCCCACCGGTTATGCCTCATATAGTAGGTACCTATTTACACCTATTTATTTTATTTTCTACAGTAATAATAATTCATTAACTGCAAATGTAACCTTGTAATCTTATACGTTTATATGGGATTACAAAGTTATTGTTGCAGTTGGTGTATTTAGAAAACTGGACCGAAATTAGAAAATATTAAATTTTTCCCATGATAACAACACTAAACCCTATTTGTATTCTAAATTTTAAGCTTCTAAGTCTGCTAGAAGTACCTTAGACTTTTGATGATCGGTGAGTCAGTGAGTCAGTGAATCAGTGAGTGACAAAATTCAAAATTTTAACAAGTTGTCATTCTTAAACTACTGGTTCAAATTAACTGAAATTTTAAATATACCGTGTTTATACAATGACTGATTAGTTGCTGAAAATCCAGGCTTCTTGTTTTATCCACAACGAAATTATAGGGGTGTCAAAAATAGCCCGAATTGCTTCGAGAAAAGGATGTTACGGCCGTGCCGCTTTTTTTTTGCTCGACTTGCGGGGGCACTTCCGTGCCCCCAGAAACTGCATACAATAACTAGTTGTATTGGGTTTATACTTTTTATTTTACCTACAACCAACAAGTCCTTTATAAACTAATCCTACTCTCAGCTCTGCATTGTTTTGTTTAATACTACCCAATAATACCGGCTAACACAAATGAATGTTCCACTCGATTCCTATTTACGATCGCTAGAGGGCTCTGGTGTACTAATCTAGCGTATTATTTCCGTCTCTCTCACTCGTACTAGACCAAGAGTCTGGGAATGCCAGACTTTCGTTAGTTAATAAAAGTTAAGTGTGGCAATGATTCTTTAAGCACAGGTAAATATTACTGACTTTATGAAGTTAAGGTTGTCGTGGCTCAGGACTTGTAACAGTAATATAATGCCTGTCTGCCTATGAGTTGGAATTGTAATCTAGCTGCTAAAAACAACGTTTTGTTATGTGTAGTCTCTATTAACATTGTATAAAAGTTTTCTTTATAAAATAACGACAGTCTTACGTTCTCGAGCTCTTGGTCTATTCGTATTATTTCCTGAAATCAACACCCCCATTCGATTTAATGGAACTATTCTTCGACTATATTGCTTTGTTAAGACCTTTTTATACAAACGGCCTGTAGTATTGCCTTTTAGAAATTGTCTTGTTAAAGTCTTTGAAACACGCACCTTGGGACCTCATTTTCTTATGGTAATCGAACCAAAATATTTTTGTGTGAAAGTTCTTTGATCAAGTCAAGTAATGATTGGTTTGTTTGAATTTGAACGTTTGTTGATACACTACATTAAACTATGAAATAGTTTCTTTGTATTTTGTATTTTTGTTACGTGTTTATTTGTTTGGTAAATTAAACATTGGATTTGACACGTGTAGGTGTAAAGTAAATATTTTTGTGTTTATATTATTGTATCGGAGTTTTCAGTAGAGTAGACTCTATACCTACTCAATTAGTCTAAATAGTAACTAGATGATAGTTCGTTTTAATAACTGAAACCATTGATTTCAGAGTACTATAGCGCTATAGCTACTATCGACAAAGAGACAAATATTGCATGAAAACTTGACTAACGCACAACTGTTAAAAATGGCACAAATTTTAACTCAAATCAGTCATAAGCACGTTACTCCATTTCCGTCTGATTTGAGAATAAAATCTCTATTTCTATAGCTGCTCACACTAGTTTTACTCTTAGTATTTCTGATAGAATATGACAAATCCTAGTACTACCACTACTTACTTCGATAAAATTTGTCGACGCAAAAAAACATTCCTAAATTTATAAAAAAGTAAGTAGGTCAACGAACTCTTCTAATAAACGACTTTCAGATTGTTATCATTCAAAGGATTGGAATCCCGTTAAGCCTTTGAGAAAAAATATGAAGAATCCGATCTTGATTAGAAGCCACAAAGCAAAGGATTTTCTATACAACACGTATTATATTACTATAGAAGGTTTTATCTGATGAATTCACGATTTTTATTCGACGTTAGGATTTATGAATTTTGGTCTGAAATATATCAAATGGTTTTTTGTTTTTATCGTATTGTTAGTATTTTAATTTGATGGCTATTTTATCTTTTTGTTAATATTACTAAATGTTTTGTGGATCACTCATTTGTTCTGCCTAGAAATCAAAGTCATTGGACGAGTAAATAACATATTACAAAGATACTTTAACATTTACACACATACAAATATGTCACCTTGTTCCCATAAGAGTAGGCAGAGACAAAAGAACGCCACTTGGTACAATCCTCACAAACTTTCCTTGCTTTATTCACATCCCTACATCTTGACATGCAGGACCATGAGTTACGTCTTCTGCGCACCTGCCCCTTTTAAAGGGCTTCACCGATATGATCCGTGTATATAAAAGTAATACTATAAAACTAATTTGGCATCTCAAGTTCAACCGTAATATTATTCCTCTCAATATAACAAATTACTGTTAATACAAATAAATTAGCAAATTTTAATTAGCACTGTTTCTCTAGAGTAAAATCAACTATTCCAACATTCTACGAAAAACGATTTCCAAGTAATACTTCTGGTATTTAATTTATTCAAAATTAACTAAAGTTAAATGAGAAACTCGTAATACAGTTCGTAGCTAGTGGCTACGGCGTAGAACGATTGGAATGCGTAGAGGCATGTTCTACGCTATCAGATAAATTGTATTATTACAAGATATTGTTTACACTAATACTATGATACACAGAAACCCGTAATTGTATTCATCTATAAAAATCTGTTCAACATAACCATTTGATAAACCTCTCTTAATATTCAACACAACATTTGGATAAACATTTTTTCATGGTTTAAAAAAGCCCAAATCTTAAGTTAAATGAATGTCAAAAAATGTTATAAAACTTTGTGACATACAATATATATTACAGGTAATTTTGATGCTCTTATTTTATAGTTCTAGTTCTACTAATTCAAGCAAAGGAAATATAACCTAAACAGCATGTACTTTCACATCCAAAGGCTTTATGTACTTTTCAAAGCGTCAAGAAATTGTAGTTCAAACTAAATTCTTACAGAGAACTGGTATAAAATCGTATACACTTTCTAACTCCTAGGCAATGTTAAACTCAATATGTAAGTTTAAAATTGGGAGCTGACGGTAAATGTTGCAACTTATTATTAATGTAACACGCAAAGTTTAAGTTACTCTGCATCGGTTTTGTATAACAGCCATTTATTATGCATAGGAGTAATGCATAAGTGAAACCGGAGGTACGAGTCAGGGAAAATTAGTGAGACAAAGTGTGGTTTTTATGACTGTACAACGAATTGCTTCACGTGACTACCGGGTGTAATAACAATAATGTTTGCCAAGTAGGTTGTGACTTACGGAACGAAATATGTGACAATTACGATTGTTAGTTTTTATAGCGCAGAGAAAAACAAAGAAATAAGCGTCTCCGTTATCAGAACTGCTAAATTTTGATATACAATTACGACTAAATAAAACGATACTCAAAAAGTACAATACGTAAGTGAAAAATGAAGAGATATTTACATACGAAACAAATTATTAGTACTGGCTGAAATTTTGCTTCAAATGTTAAACTACCCTCAAATTTAAATAATAAAACAATAAACGTTTGACATCTGTCACCAGAGTAATTCAGCGACATCTGTGTTTACCTTTCTGAACTAGTCGCCATGTGGGAACAAACATGTAAATGAGAATGTTACTCTGAAAAGTAGTTCAGTAGAATCAGTTGAACTAAACCTCCGTGCATGTTTGGGTTCGACAAACACCATGCTAATTTTGTGTTTACTCGCAACCCGTATGCCAATTCAACTTTGTCTAGCTTTTATCGCAATGGCGGAACGAAGTTAGCAGGATGAATATGTAATGTTACTTAAATTGTAAATTATACCTACCTCCTTTTGTGTAAGATAGCGCTTGATTCTCTACTATTATCGACTACCGACAACCGACCTGTCATCGAGAAATTTTGTATGAAAATCTGGTGAGCGCCTCTGACGGGTGTCATAGGAAATATTTTGGCAGTGCATTCTAAATGTTAAAATTTCGATACTCGACCGTACCGGCTGTACAGAATCGAGCTACAAAATCGCGCTAGTGGTAGGTATGATTTATTTAATTACTACGGAGGTTACATAGTGGGTAAGAGGGATATACATAGCGAAATTCCAAAAAAACGATATCCAGGATTCGTCTTTGTATTGCATGTTAATATAATTAGTTTCTTTTAATACGTCTGTAGTTTTTATAAAATTATATAAAATTCAATAGTGGTTCTTAATCATCTCATCAAATAACTAAATTTTGTGGTATCTAAGCTTTACTAAGTAATTCGAAATCAATTTATTTTACATTATAACACCTATTAAATCCTTAAGGTTCTTTGTAAGATAATACTAATACATTTTACTTATAGAGATCTGATATATTATATTATCTTTGAAATAGTAATCAAATTCAGAGAAATTGATACCCCTAAATCAAACTTATCATGCGATCAAAATATTTTACAATACAGTGTTCTCAAGTGTCAGTAGAGACACTGATCGTACAAAACTTTGACAGTCGAAGATTTCAAGGATATCTGAAAACATTAATTCTCTGAATTGTTTTGAGGTTAAAACGAGATCGATTTCGATAGCTATCGTCTCATCGAACCTGGCAAGACATTGTTTTTGTGACTGTGGGTGACAGAAATCTGTAGCCCTATGTAAAATATATTGCCAAAGTAAATAGTATAACTATTTAGTAAAGAGACGCTGAACCATTTTTCATACAACATTTCTCGATAGTTAGCCGGTTGTCGCTAGTCGATAATGACAGAGAATCGTGGTACTGCATTATATTGCGCTATTTTCTACAGTGAATACTATCGACAACCGGCAACTATCAAACGCTCGTTAGTTGATAGTTTCGAATGTAGAGATTCGTGCTACAGTAGCTCGATTCTCTACTACTATCGACTACCGACAACCGATCTGTCATCGAGAAATTTTGTATGAAAATCTGATCAGTGCCTCGATTCTCTATTACTATCGACTACCGACAATCGAACTGTCATCGAGAAATTTTGTATGAAAATTTGATCAGCGCCTCTGGCGGGTGTCGTAGGAAAAATTTTGGCAGTACATTCTAAATGTCAAAATTTCGATAGCTAGCCGGTTGTCGGTACTCGATAGTTGTACAGAATCGAGGTACAGCGCCTCTGACGGGTGTCGTAGGAAAGGTTTTGGCATTCTAAATGTCAAAATGTCGATAGCTAGCCGGTTGTCGGTAGTCGTTAGTGGTAGAGAATCGAGGTACAGTAGTTTAAATAGATCGTGTCTTAACATTTGAAAGTCGTCAGTCATATAAATCAAATCTATCCATTCCAATGAAGAAAAGGGGATAGGCTACAATTTGACAAGAAATCAAGGGAGGCAAAAGCTAGTTAACTTTAATCGATTAACATTCATTCATATAACAACATGTCGAGACTATTCTAAGCAAGGCTCAAAAAATCTATTGACTTCAGAGAGTAATCTGTCTTAGTACTAACTAACAAATAACTTAAACATAATTTAAACGAGGGGTCTCAGTAGACTATTATTAAACCTATAAGATTTATAATCAAAACCTTATCTGTATTGTAATTTACGAGACAGGCGCTTATAGAAATGAAATAAGAAAACGTAACTATAATTACAAATATCGACAGCAAATTACTAAACGTTATAAAATACAGAATTATAATTTGAAATTTTAAAATAAAACGGGTCGTGTGAGCTGGGCTCGCGCACAAAGGGTTCCTTACCATTATTTTACGTAAATCACGTTTGTTGTATGGGAGCCCTGTGAAATAATTATTTTATACATAGTATTATTAGTATTTTTTGTTATATCGGCAATAGAAATACATCAGCTGTCGAAATTTTGACTGTCTAACCATCCCGGTTCATGAGATACAGCCTGGTGATAGACAGACAGCGAAGTCTTAGTAATGGTCCATTCAGGTCCTTAGAACCCAAATAAAATACCGATTTAAAATCTCTCAAGTTTATTCTCTCTGCATACTTTATGCCCGTGGTTATTGAGATTTTAATAGTAATTTGAAACTTTGAAACTCAATTTAAGTAAAAATCGAATCTCAAAATTAGTTTTGGGTAGGTAATTTAATTTTATGAAGTAACTACTAAATGTTAACGAAAAAAGTTTAAATACTTAGGCAATAGTTGTATAATTTTGATTACTTTTATTACTTTAGATTTGTTATAAATACATTAAATTAGTTATTACTTATTTGGTTACTTATTACAAAGCCTGGATAGCTTCTACGTTCGGTCAGGTTGCTGCAATACTATAAGCGCTGCGTGTAGTGGGTTCGAATCCCACCCAGTTAAAATATTTTAGTGATAGCATGAATGTCTGTTCCCGGTCTAGTCGTATATTTATCTACATACATATGTATGTATAAGAATATTTAACTGTTATGTAGTTACAATAGTACAAGTTCTGCTTAGTTTGGAATCGGAATCGGATGATGTGTAATGTTGTTATATTTAATCACACACTGCAGTCTTAACCACAAAACGAATGCTACGAAGTTCAACCATCCAGACTTCATTAAAGAACAATCACCGTGACTTTAAAATTTCAATAAATAATACCTAGAACTTTGTAAGTACTTTAAAATTATAGGTCTCAGTAAAGCAATTACTACAACAATAAACTATTCTCTGAAACTTAATTAGAATAAATAAATATTAATGGCCTAGTACTAAGGCTTCAGACATTCAATTGAGTTTCAAACAAACAATGGTCTCGGAGATCAGTACTTATGTAACGACTTCAATAATTTTTATAACAAAGACTTAAAGGATTACGATGAAGAATAACTCAGAGCCTTGTTAAGAGAGTATTACAAGAGTAATAATATAACAATATTGCTTGGAATAAGAGGCTGTAATATCTAGATCCGCAAAAATTTGCTGTTTTAAAACTTTTGAGTAGATATTGTTTTAGTGCCAACGTATAATTTTATTTTGTTTTTTTTTCTCTTCTGATGGGGTTGAGCCTCGAGTCTACTGCGCTGACCAAGCGCGGGTTGGGGATTGAATTTCAAATTCAAGAGATCTGTAATACAATTTATAGGTAAACAAGGTTTCATCACGGTATTTTCCTTCGCTGTTTGGTATAAGTGATCACTATTGATTTACAGTAATAAAAAGAAAACTCAAAAGAGCGGCACTTTTGTATGGTCAATGGATAGTACAAACCATACCATGAAAAAACTTGAAAGAGGCTTTTAAATGAAACAAAGAAAATACAGACGTCACATTGAAAAATGATCCAAACAACGGAAGAGTTAACAAATAAAACAAATCATTCAAAACGAGCCGACGGATTTATTACAAGCCAACGCTTTTGGAAGACAAAGAGACACAATGGATATTAAGTAATTAATATTTAATTAATGCCCGTCCTTTGCTTGGCGTTTAGGTATTTCAATTGATCACCGGCGTTTAATGAAAAGGTGACATCGAGATGCTTCATCGTTTATCATTGTCATGTTTATAATTCATCTTCATCCAACCTTTCCTCAATTAATTGTGCTCGGCTTTTTTAGGAGATGAGGAAATTCCACCTCTCGTAGCTCACTTTTGGGAACAATGAGCAATTTTGCGCGGAAAAATAAGTGTAGGGGAAAGGTCAAGCGTCTGAAAGGATATGTTTGGAACGGTATTTTGATAAGACGCCGATTATGTTCGTGAACATATCGCATTGCCAAATTATTGCCTTCGTATTGGGATATTTTTGGATGGAGGAGCTCGTGGCTTATTTAACAACAGCCGTGGGGATCTCTGAGGTGAGCTACGCTTGCCAAGGTTTTTCTGTAGATGGGTTACCGTCTCATATACATCGTGTTTTGGAAAGCACGTTAAATTGTGGGTCTCGGCTGTCTTTTGAAAGACTTTGACAGTCGTTAACAGTAGTCAGAAGCTTAAAATGAAATGCTAGCAACCAGCCTTTTGGGTTAACGATTATGATCATAAATGGCACGGATGTCAATGAACCATGTCCCAGTTTCTTAGATGTATAAGTTTATTCCATCAAAAACATTCTGTAAAATTCCCAAGTCTCGCCGTAAAAAGTTGTGAGATCTATGTAATACCAAGTCGATTAATCTATTTAGTCTCTACCTTAAGGACCTTCTGTCTTAAGTTATTACGTATATTATTATCATGCCAATATTAAAAAAAAATTACGTTTAAAACAAATAGACCGACCTGGCCATCGCCATCAATTTTAAATATACCGTGTTTATACAATGACTGATTAGTTGCTGAAAATTCAGGCTTCTTGTTTTATCCACAACGAAATTATAGGGGTGTCAAAAATAGCCCGAATTGCTTCGAGAAAAGGATGGTACGGTCGTGCCGCTTTTTTTTGCTCGACTTGCGGGGGCACTTCCGTGCCCCCAGATATCTATACTAGCTGACCCGCGCAACTTCGCTTGCGTCACATAAGAGTGAATGGGTCAGAATTTTCCACGTTTTTGTAACACTTTTTACTGTTACTCTGCTCCTATTGGTGGTAGCGAGATGATATAAAATATGTTTTTTTTTCACGAAAAATATTCTCAAAATTATTTATATCTCTTAATATAACGAAGTCGCGCTAAGACATATCCGCCATTAAAACAGTTGCCATGACAACGGAATTTTGTTAATTCAATGTCATTATAATATTGATTATTCGCGACTTCGATCGCCACCTTAGTTTTCCCGGGAAATGCGTCATTTTCCCGGGGTAAAAGTAGCCTATGTCCTTTCTCGGGTATCAAAGTATATCCATACCAAATTTCATGCAAATTGGTTCAGTAGTTTAGGCGTGATTGAGTAGCAGACAGACAGACAGACAGACAGAGTTACTTTCGCATTTATAATATTAGTATGGATATGGATTAAGTATTAAAACTATGTCTATAATGTGTACATACTAGTGCGTTAAATATTGTTAAACAATGATATTCTTGAACGGAAATGGAAATAAAATTATACAATTTCATGTGAAAGGTTGCCAAAATTTCTGCATATCACTTTGTAAATGTACCAAGAATAATGTATTGTACCGCGACAATACGGAACTGCATTACTCATTCATTCACAGCTCATGACTCATTCCGTTTTTAATAATTAATTCCTTCCCCCATTAAGCAATTCATGTGTTCGTTTATCATTCGTTAGGCCGTAAAAATGAAATGTTCCTCAAATAATTGATGAGTTATAATGAAATGTTATGAAGCGGATCATACATTAATATTTTATTAATTTATTATTGTATTGTGACAATCAAACAATTGTTATTTATTTAAGAAACACTACCGAATTAAGTAAGAATCAGACTTATATTTCTGGTGGCTTTGAAGACTACTTTTATCCACCTATCCTCTTTGAAACCTACTGTCATTTTTTTCCCCATAAATTGTCACCAAGCTGGGTCTTAACTCCCCTACATAAAAGATATGTGTCAGTTTTTTTGACATTCTGTCTTCGAATTAGTCCTCGTGATATTGGTTCTAAAATAATCACAATCAATAATAAACTATTGACACGATAGTATCTATCCAAGTATTTAAACAATTCGTCATTTACATGAAAGTCTACGGTCTTGGGTCACAAAGAGCAGAATTTTAAACGATACATAGCAGTTCGCTTCACAGGGCGTAATTGCATGTACGACTATAAAGTCTACACCAGCTGGCTGCAGCTCCGCCCCAGACAATATGGTGGCACGTTGCAACGAGAACGTCGATGTGTGTAAGGGCTTTTACACATAGACAGTCTAATTTATTGTAAGATAGTGACGGGATGTTCTCTACAGCCTTTTTCATACGTTTTTTCTAATTTTTTTCAATTTACGATTACCTGAATTCTGATATATAGTGCATATTGATATACACAGATACATCGCTGATGTTTTGAAAAAAGCTCAGGTGCGTAGTACTCGTAACCGGCCTTTCTGTATGACAAGATTCTATGGATGTAGGGATGTGAATGAGGCAAGGAAAGTTTTGTAAAGATCGTACAAGTACAAATAACGTTTTTTGATATCTGCTTAACCCTCATAGGTAATATGTATGTATTAATTTTATTATCTAGTGGGTGTATTCGAATTAGTTTACACCTTTGACTTCAGTTTTCACTATATTCCGCAATGAAGTTTACAAACATAAAATCTCGCTTTTTTCCCATAGGGGTAAGCCCGAGAATGAAACTTGATAAGATACTTGCAAACTTCCCTTTCTTCATTCATTAAGTTTATATGGTGGTAATCAAGGTCTGAACCTATCTCTGTGCCAAATGTCACCCAGATCCATTTAGCCATTTTGCGCTAGCCAAGTTTAGAAGTAAGATGCAAGTTCAGACTTAACACATTGAAACTTTAAACATTTAGAATGTTAGCACTAACAGTAGAACAGTTATTACATTTTATATGCGATGATATAAAACTAACAAAAGTTGGAATAACAATAAAACTGAAACAATTAGTTGGAAAGTTTTTCAAATTATCGTCCCATGATTATTATTTTTCGTTTTAATTAAATTCTTTCTTACTTTAACGCTTTACTAAAATAGCGATTTATAAACATTTAAATTAATTTTAATTAAAAGTCGAGAGTCGTTTATACTTTTAAAACTTCAGTAAGGTTCTGTATTTATTAATAACAAAAATACATGTACTCATTTTTATCGAAATAATTAATGGCACAAAATATTGGAAATATTTATACAAATTCTTTTTACATGAACCACCAAACTCACGCGTTCCAAATAAAACGAACTGGATACTCTTCCGAAAGGATTAATTCGAGTTTCAATAAGTTCCACCCGTGGAAAACGGTTAAACGGTGGAAAGTGACGGGCGCGTCTCAGAACACAAACAAGTAGTATCAACTACGGTGACCCTTTGTGATAAACTTTGCTCAATTAGCATAAAGGCCGGACAGAGGCGAGGTTGGGCCGCCCCGACCGCTGCAAACAATGTATAACGATATATTTATATACAAAAATGGGTCATTTACAAAGTTGTGTGCAAAAGGCGTCGGCTCATCAAGACTAAAGAATTTACACGCAAAAATCTCTCATATAAAAAAAGCAATACAAAAATTGTACGAATTTTTTTCCATATCATTAAAAATAAATACTTTGCGTTAAAAAAATGCGTGTAGCCAAAGTTAAAAAGTGCGTGTCTAGATAAAAATGGGAGGCTTAAAATGTTGACCTGTATTTTTGCGTACCAGCGAAACTGTTAATGTAAAACCAAACACGTAGACGACGACATACAAACCCTTTTCAAAAAAGAGCCTACAACGTTTTTAGAAAACGTTTATGAAATTGCAAACACATTTATGAAAGCCATGTCAAAAACACCACGAAGATCTATAAAAATACTTAATCCGACAACTTAGTAAAGCCTAGGTACGCACGATCTATTTATGTTATAATGAAGAATTCTGTGTATTAAAAAAAAATAACTGTATCAAACAATTCACCGCCAGATGCGTAAGTATATGGGTCACCTATGTCCTAAATTCTTAATTTTGAATACCACCTTCAGTCCCGAAACTTGCTTTCAAAGCTCTCTACTAAGTTGTTGGACTAAAAGTCTTTAATAAAACTGCTACAAAGAACTATCAAAAGAACTAAACCTTACACGTAAAAGGGGCTAAACGATACCTTTCGGTTTACCTAAGACCCTTTTGTTAATAAGAGTCTAATTAGTTCGTTCGCGGTTAATCCTTACAAACTTAAACATCGGAACTGATACAAATAAGGGATCGGGGAAAAGTTCGAGGGTAGAAACTACTTTAACTAGACCACACTATGTTGATATATGGGGAAGTACGATCAAGCATATATACTGAGTAAAGAGAACTCTCGAGAACGTTATACGGTACTTATAATGAAATATGGAAGAGCTATATTTATAACTTCATCATTACAATAATAGTTATAACTCTTATTTTAGTAATTTAAAACTATAAGGTGTAAGAGCTTTTAACTATTACTAGCTGACTCGCGCAACTTCGCTTGCGTAACATAAGATAGAATGGGTCAAAATTTTCCCCGTTTTTGTATCATTTTTTACTGGTACTCTGAGACTGCTCCTATTGGTCGTAGCGTGATGATATATAGCCTTTCTCGATAAATGGGCTATCTAACACTGAAATAATTTTTCAAATCGGACCAGTAGTTCCCGAGATTAGCGCGTTCAAACAAACAAACAAACAAACTCTTCAGCTTTATAATATTAGTATAGATTACATGAGTACTAACAGGATCAAGCATATTCACGTATTTTTTTACTGGTAATAACTGGGTATTTTACGGCCACACCCAATGTGACGTGGCTAGCACTGCTGTAATATTTTATATTCAGTTGCATGGGCCCTGCTAAAAATACTTTCACATGGTATACATATAAGTAAATGTAAACTTAACTTCATAATTTAAATATTTTATTATATCTGTACTGAAGATATATATTTAATATAACACAGACTGTTACCACAATAACATGAGAATAAACGCATTTCAAGTCGACTAAATATTTGACCAAGTTTACATTTGCGTGTAGTAAGTACTTAGGTGATGTTTGCATTGCGGGAGCACAGTCCTAACAAAACATTGTATGTAGAGTGAATATGTGACAATCGACGCACAGATGTCATATTCACTTTGAAACATCGCGACTATGTTTTTTCTAAGTATTCTCTATGTTACCGAGTTACAATTTGAGTAAAGTTCGTTGCTGCTATGTTTTAAGAATTGACCATGTTTTGTAGAATTCCCAAAATTTCTTGACTGCCATTACAATAATGTGAGTCCCATGTTATAAGGAGCGCGCGTATTGCCATTTACTGGGTGCGTTACCGAACTCCGAACAACTAATGAGAATATTCTAATAAAAATAAGAAAAAGAATAATAGCAGTTTGAACTTTGAATGAGTCGAACACGGGACCTCGTGGTCAGCAGTCGGATACTCTACCCATTGCGACACAAAGGCAGTATTAATTGAACTAGTAGATACACTGTAGTTATTTTACTGCAACGCTAAGATAATAAATTTGACCCATCTTTCCGAAAGTTCGGGGAAAAAGATCAACAATATGGTAATGAATCTGAACGAGCAGTGTCAGGTACCACTTCGAAAAATTTACATAAGCCATGTCAGGTCATAATGTACCTAAGATTTTTAGAGCTTATCTTAAGAAAAGAAAACACAATAACGCTACGAAATAAGTCTTTTGAAGATAAACCTTAATTTTATGTACTTTGTAATTTCATTCAGTCGTAAAAAATCTCGTTAGTTTTTCAGACATACGAACATAATCTTAGTTACTTTGTTGGTTACGACGTGCGTTGACTTAAGATATCAGTTACAAACAAAGTTATTTAACTCTAGAAGGGTTGGGCAACATACTATACATTTAAAAGGATATTTAAAAGGAATATTTTGTACCACATGTATATTAATGTTCTTTTAATGGATTTAAGCTAACAATAACAAACAAGGAAAAGTAATAAAATATAAAAGAAATTGAACCAAAGTTCGTAAAATATTTAAGAATGAAATAACTGTGCCGTAAATACGCATGTATATTCATAAATAAACGTATCATATAGAAACATATCATTTTCGAACAAAAACATTCTTTACTTTTCCTTGTTCTGTTCCTAGCAGTAGTAAGATTTCGTAGTGCCGTAGTATGTAATAAGAAGCGTCAAGATAAAAAGAATAATTATTTCCTTTCTCACAATCGCCAGAACTATGTACCTATTATCGTGTAAGGTAGGGGTTTTATTAGCAGAAAGCAAAGAGAAGAAATAAAATTTGAAAATTTTGCTTTGGCCTGACCGTAGTCGAAATTCAATGCTCGTTACGCCCGTTCACATTTTCAGGAAATCTGATGCCAGGATGCCTTAGGGTGACGTACCCATGCAGTGACTTCTTTTCCACAAAAAATAAAACCACCGAGTTTACTTGACTTTTTGCGTAAACATTAGATTTTTTCTAGAAAGCATGCGGAAAAACTCCGCTATGAGTGTAGGAACGTGTAGACTCGCTACTTTCTTTTTTACTCAGTGTAAATTTAGAAACAACAAAGTAAACTTTCCAAGTGCTACACCAGTTCTATCCAGCCATAGCTACAACTAAATTGGATTTCGCAACACAAACGTACAGAGAAAATAAAAATGACGCGACGTACAAAAACATTCACGTTTATTTCAAAACCAATAATAATTCTTCGAAAAAGTTTTCTTGCTCTCATCTAGAATAATCCTTCAGGCAATAAGCATTTTTACTCGTAATGAACGTATCTTTTCTTTTGCCGGCTTTACTTACCTGTCGGCAAATAAGAACGTGATTTTTCTTAAAGGCTTAACCCCTCATGTTTCACAGCTTAACCCTTAAGCTCTCCGTGACACATGTCCCAGATTACTGTTACGATTATTAAGCTGTTGACAAATGGCATCGTATACTTTCTGCTCGAGAAATATGAAAGCCGTAAAATATTCCTAATTAGTACTTTCTTTCGCCCAAGAATTCCGCTTTTATGAAAACTGCTGACTGACGACGACTACGTCTTGTGGGAACGCCGCGTACATTTTCTTTTTCAGATTTCGGAACTTTCTTTGTTTGCTAAAATAAATTAAGAGAATGTTTCCTAGGAAAATATGTATAAGGAAACATGTTTTCGTACATAAATTACGTGTGTTTATCAAGATTACGTCGGGAAGGAAAATGTAGACTCGTATTTTTATGTGTATGCACATGTACATGGTCTAATTGGATCAGGGGTAACAAGCGTTGGTGCGAGCCACCGTTCCTGAGGTCGTTGGTTCATTCCCCAAGGGCAAAAGTGTAATTGAGTTTTCTCTTGGAAAAATCTCTATTATAGGGAGGATTATAGTGATGACAGGAAGATGGTGTTGGCTTCGCTCTTACGTCGCCACCGAAAGTGTAGGTTTTCGATAATCTCTGTACATCCCTTCGACAATCTCTACAGAGACTTGAGTTGTGTCTTATCAAAATGGCGTTTTCGTAGTTCAAATGTTTTGACGCATCCATTTAGTCAGTAGGCAATGACATAATAGCCGTCTTTTTGACAGGACGTTGAGAAACTAGTCGTAATGTTAAAATGAGACGTAATAGATATTTTTTCCGGTTATTAACATGTCGGTGTATCGTAAGATGAGTTATAACGCTTGGCTGCAGGGTCCCGGGATAACTAAATTAGAAAGGCGAACAATACCTACTCGGCCGATAAATAATCACTGAGTAGATAAGAATACTATTAAGAATATTCCAATAATACTATAACTACAATAATAAAAAGAAACCCATTCATTTCCTGCCGCTGGTCTTCTCCCGTAATGAGGTAGGGGCCTTGAGTCCACCACGTTGGCCAAGTAAGGGTAACTACAATAAAAGGAGATTTTTTTAGCTTTATACATATTCATATTCACTATCTTGTCAGACAGTGCCCGCCAGCTACTAGTAAATATTCGTATACATACCACGAACCTGACCTTTTTGAAACAATTTCTGCGAACTGACCTGTGTAGGTCACTTCGATGATGTCTATGTCATTATTTTTCTCGATAAATAATAGTAATCACATTGTTACCTGTAACTGGAAATTTAGTTTTATGTACACGTGTGTAAGTAAGTCTAAATCAAAAGCCTGCAGCACTTGGACAGCGTGGTGGACTCAAAGCTAAACCTCTTTTTCGTTCGGGAATAGAATCTGGCCCAGCAGTGGTGCTCTAACGGGTTAAAAAATACATGTATGTTACCCTTGGGAAAAAATATTGTGAATATATAAAAAATACTAAATAAAAAACAAGCCCCTTTAATATCAAGCTCATTACCTAACTCATTCAAAGATATCAATCAGTACGTAAAACCACAGGTCGGCTTTTACCTCCTATTCAAATAAACCGTTTTTCCTCAAAACGTACACAGCGATAATAAACCGTATATTAAAGAAAGCAGATAAAATCAAAGCAATGTCACAGCCATTTCAGTCACGCCGAGGGAATTAAAACGCAGCTAATAAAAGTTCAAATACCAAAGGGTTCGGAAATTTACATTTTGGAAACCGTATACATTTTACATACAAAATTACGTGTTTGAAGCTCAACCAAAATGAGTTTATGGGAGATATTAAAAGGATCGCAAAGTTTTTATAACATTTTACCTTTACTTTACCTAAATCTAGCTTTTTACTATTTATATTACGTGACATTTACTTACTTTGCATATTAAAAACAATCATCAGGCTATTTGAAAAAAAAACCACAACATTACATTTTTTAAATTAGGTCTTTTAATCTTGCACAGTGTCATCATCAGAAACAACTACGATTCTTTCAAAATCACAAAGCGCTTCTAAAAAACGTATAAATATCTATATGCATTTCTCATATCGAGTAGAAATCAAATTATTTAAAATATAAACTTTTACGCACGTATGTTTCGGTTTAACGTACAAAATAATACACGACCTCAGCTTAATCCCATCGCTGTTTGTTGAAATAAGGTGTTACTGAAAACCCACATTCGAAATAACATAAGCAAAAAGATCAAGTATTTTCTCAGGCCGGTTTTAGTGCCCAGTTTTACGATTGATAAAACAAAAGACTTATGGGAAAGCCTCATTTTATTTCGCTGGTAAAGCCCTTTTTCCGCCAGCGAACAGACGAATTATGTTTTATTTTTTGTATTTTCGTACGTACATAATATTAAGCCTGTTACACCTATTAACAACGTTAGTCCCATGTCGTATGGGGAGGTACAAATTGCTATTTATTGGGCACTGAACCAAACTGCGGGTTTCTATTTTGAATTAGAAAAGACCAATAGTGCATTGACTCACCCGGGAATCGAACCTGAGACTTCATAATCAGCAGTCAGATACACTACTTACCTCACCACAGAGGAAATTTCATTGTTTAGTTTCATTAAGAACTTCAGAGGCCAAGCCTGGAGCTAATCTGAAATAATCAGGAAAATATATCATCAATTATTCACATTTTTGCAGCATATGTAAGCAAACAAGGTTAATTCGATACAAATGTTCTAATTTTGTTGTATGTTCAGCAAAGTAAATGGAAAGTTACAGATAATAAATAATAGCTCAAAATATTTACGTTAAAATATTCTCGGAGGGCTGAACAAAAATAGAACTCTTCAATGTTATTAATACACAAGTATTCCATAATAAGCTAAACACTCTATGAAGCTATTCTTAGGTAAATACTCTATTAAAAGATTCTCAAAGCAAAAAAACCTTTTCATCTTTCCTGCCGTAAAAGTTTTGGTAAAAAAACGTAGGTTCGCATTAGAACTCATTCCATTTCCATTCATCATTATGAAAAGTTCTAAGTTTGCAGAACTCGATAACTAAAGTTAATAAATATTTAAATCATTAGTAACCCACTACGATGTTCATTAAGCGCTTTCAACCGATTTACCGACTAATTAATAATTATATTACTCCAACTGACTTCACATCGTGCCTAATTAAAAATATTTTACGACTCATTAAGTTTTGCGTAAATTTTCAATATTTTTGCTGTGAAATAAATGAAATGAACTGGACTACGTGACCACTAAGCTTCCCTCAAAAAAAATTAAAACAACGATTACCTACACACTGTTCTTTTTTTCTTTTAACATACTTAATTTTCCCCTTTCTTAATGGAAGTCCAAAAACCATTTAATTAGGCTATCTTTACTCGACAGCGTCTCGACAAGCGTTCTCGACTCGAGTTTTTAAGATTGTGCTTTATATGTAGGTATAAAATTTCATCAAATATTTCCAGGTTGCGATTGTACTTTAAATGAAAACACAAACTCGATCGCAAGAAAGACAAAATTCATTGCACTCTACAACATTGCCGTCAACGGTAGCCCACACAATGTTTTCTATCGAATGGCCACAATTTCAATTATCCGATACATTAGCTTTATTGGACAATAGTGTTCTAGTGTTTACACTGACTGTACACAATGCACGATAAGTGTATTTGAACGGAAACGTTTTTAATATTCCCTACTATTATTAAGTGGGATAAACAATTTTATAAATTGAGGAATCGTTTTATTGAATCTGTTATTTGATATATTCCTGTAATTTATGTGTTCGGTTGAAAATGCTTTGGAACTTATAATATTATTCAACTTTCTTTTCAGAAATTGGGACTTATGTGGGTATGTGCGTGTAAAAAGAAACATGTTCAAATGTTTGAAAATGGTTTCTTCTTAGGTACTAACAGAGACATCATCATCATTGGTCTGTCTACATCTGTTTTGAAAAGTAACACATACATCTTGGCATAATGATACTTTAAACTTTAATCTATTAAAGCGGTTATGTGAGACAATGTAGACGACAAAAAAATATGTGAATTAAGTTAAATAATACAAAACAACACATTTCATAAGGTAAAACGCGTTATAATAATCGATATTATGAAAATAACCACTAATTAAAACAACTTATCATAAATCTCTCTAAATCAGATTCGCAACCACAATATATCTATAACAATATAAATATAATTAATTTGACGTCTGTTAAAACCATTGCTCGGTACACATTAGCATTGACGTAGCGGTTAACCGCATGATTAATAAAATCAAACATAGCACTAATATTTGTGTTAATATAGTAACTAATTAACTCTACTATAATTAATGTTTTTAATCATATATAAAATATAGAAACATAGCGTATTGTTAAAGTATGACTGGGGGGCAAACCTGATACTTTTTAATCTTTAGTTGCACCTTAATTAAACTTTATTTCAATTATCCAGCTTTAAGTAAAATTAATTTGTAATTTTTTTTTCCCCGAATATTACAACCAACTACATCAAACTTTCGACAATTATTTTTTACACCACGTAGACACACGCATACTACAAAGCGTTTTTTCAGTGCATGTAATATATTATGTGACTCAAAAGCTGCCCATAAAATAACAGAGTAATAATCATATAGTCTTTTAGACGTTATAAATAAGTCTTACATATGTAACTTTTCTTATATTATTGTTCGAGCATCTCTCAGAATCAGAATAGACGTTCACTCTTCGTCAAAAATAATCCACAAATCCGCTGTCCACTACAACAGAATAATGATGACAAATTGAAGGTGCCAATTGGATTTCGTCATACACGGGACAACACAATGAAAGGGATGGCATCCCTTGTATTTCTATATAGATATAATACAAGTATTTCTTATATGTATCAGACTGTCCTCTTCACTGACATTTTTATTTATATTTTCCTTCACTGCTCTCTTTCATTCATATTTTGGTATACAAATCTATAAATTTATTGTAGACGTGTTACTGGATGTCTAAAATAACGTCGATCGTAGCCTCCAGAAGAGATACACTGAATACTTTCCTCAAATTAGTTTGTCATAGATTAAAAATAGTAAACATGTACTTTTGTGTACTTCCAAAAGTATAAAATTGTTACATTTATTTATTTTAAAACGAAGTCAACATCTGTAGTAAAACATGTATCTATCTTTCTATATCAATCTCTCTCTAGTATATATCTAAGAAATCTGTAAGATTTACTTTAGCCAAATATGAGAAGTTTGGTAGCCGTAAGTGATGACACACCCACTTGATAGACTAGTACGAATAACTACTTATATTAGCCGAGCACTTACAAGATTACGTACAACGTCAGACATCATAAAGAATGGTTGAGTGGCTCACGCGTTGAAGAGACATAAACTAAATGTGCTCGCCCACTGAAAGTCTTTGTAGACTGACAACCTTTTGTAGCGTTTTAAGATTTCAATGTTGATATAACTAGCCTTAAGGGCTCCTGTACACAGTGTCATTTGTTTCTAGCATTCGAGCGGTAATACTGGGTGTTGACGGCTCTGCGCGGCTTGTACCGCGGCATTGCCGCCGGTATGTGAGTAGTACAATTTACTCGTAGCTCATCGGCCTAGCATTTCTTACGACATTGATGGAGATGTACCTGGGTTATAACGTACGCGATAACCTTCAGTAAAACTGGATACTCCGAGATTAGACTACCTAACTTGGCCCGGTAAACTATTCTTACTCGTAAGTATGTGCTTTAATTATAATATGTATAGCTTACGTGTAGTTTTTAGTGAACGTATAGTTATAATAGGATATTGTGTTCAATAAAAGTTTTTACTTTTATCATTAGAGAGTGTTTAATATATATAATGTTTTGTTTTGAAAACACGATTATGATGATGATTATGATGATCATAGTTACTATTAATATAAAATAATATATATAAATTAATAAGTCTATTTCCACATTATTAGGTACTATATTCAGGTCTGTCAATGTAAGGGTTTACAAATACGAAATATATTATTTTGAAAGTACCGACCACATAAAATCTTCAGACTGCAAAAACGAGCTTAGTTTCTCTCAAAAGAACAATTAGAGCAACATTTGCAGTTATAAAAGCGATGCTGATTTAAATTAAATGGAAAAATTAATTCCACGTGGTTGGAAGTAATGGCTTGCTATTTATAATTTTAATGTTTTGTTATCTTTTACGTTTGTGTTTCATTGTTCAAACTTCTTGTAAGAATATTTAACAATATTTTACGGTCTCAGACGTTTGCATAGTTTTTACTTACTTTGTTTCTTTCTGTTACAAATAACTATGTTTCTCAGGTAAAAAATGAGATGCCAAGATAGCAATACATAAAAATAACGGGAAAACGTATGACATGAAAAATAAGGACGGTATCTGCATTGTTTTTATAAATCAGTAAGTGCCTTGCGGAATAGAGAAAATAACACTATCAAAATATTATTGTGCTCTACATTATTATGATTAGTGTATGTTTAACTTTAAGAAAATATAAGACAGGGTTTGGGTTTTTCAGAATTACTTTGTTTTAGTATTTCATATCGTTTAACATGACAGTAATATTGTCTTGGTTGAGAAAAAAGAACTTATTTTCACCGACTGTTTGAATTCAGAGCTAAAAGGGCAAGGCCTGATTTTATACTCATGAAGTGCGCCTGAATAAGCCGGACTTTCTAAACATCTACATATTTCAGGCACATCACAAAAACTATGTCACATCTTATCAAATTCACTACACGTACATGACAAAAACATCTAACAAATGATGAAGAAACCTGATCCAAACATCTATTGTGTCACTCATTTCAATTCAGCTCTCATTCCAACCTTAGAACTTGCACAATACGTAACAAACTTCATTGTAATTCAAATCAGTGTCCGATACGAGTCATGTTAGTGTCATTCAAACTGAATTAGGCTGGATACGCAAGTGGGGTAGAACTGGCTAACTTCCAAATAGGTGGGGCGCTAGTTCATATTGATTTCGGTTCATTGGCAGATTGGTGTCAACTGAGATTCCGTAGAGATGTTTGATGACGGAAAATATTCTGGGAAGTAATATCGGAGTTTTCCCCGAACGAGTTTAATAAAGTGAAGTATGAAACACTTCAAAATAATGATGTTGCACGAATAGACTAATAAGATTGAAATTCATTAATCGAAAATCTGATGGTTCTAAGCAAAATTGATGTCTCGGTAGCAGTATTTCAAAAATAATACATCACTTTTGCACGACATCCAAGACCATACGATATGATCTAAAGTACCTCCCCATTTCCTACCGAAATTCTGCGACTATCATTAATGTACAGCAGCATTCTTTTTTAATAAATTATCTGCAATTTACAACACCTAGAAAAATCTAGGCTACATCTTTTTTATTTTTTAATATTGTGACCAACAAAGCATAATTGTGTTATCATAAAGTATATTTATTGTCTTCTTTATTATGTGCATTGTTGCAGTGTGGTTGCTATAAAAGCAATAAAACGATTCACTGTTCAGCATTATTTCTGTTTTGTACGCTTAAGATTTCTTTTTTTCCATACCATAATCAGATCAGAGAATTAGTATAGGGATATTACCTTCGTAGTTTTCTAACCGCATGGAACCAACAACTGAGTCACTATCGATATGGTGCTTGAATCAAAAACGAATGGAAACTTATCATCGAGAAATCACAATCGTGCCAGTAATGTCCTCCTAGCATGTAAAGGAATATGTCACACCCAGCAAAAACTTGCTCTACACACAATTGACGAAAATAACTAATCAAATGAGCTGCTGGCTTCCTATCATTAAACAATTGGTCGGCAATTGTTTAATCACAATTTTCTTTACCAAAACCGTATAACAATCATACATCATTCACTATCTCGACTCCCACAGATTACTGCAAGCATACGTTGCAAATTAGAATCGTCGAATTAATACACGAACTATCACCGGCAGGTACATTATGTAGACAATATATCAAATGTTCTGTACACGTCACGTGGCGAACATTACTCAGTCTAGCGGTTCTCTATTAACCTAATTGGCCATTAGTCAAAATGTACATTACTTCGGGTATAGTTCGGGCCATGGAGTTTGGTGTTTCATGTTCGGGTAACTATATTTCTATAGATAAGGTTGTATGAGGAAGTGAGGATAGTTGAGGTATGTGGTCCCGAAAATATTTATAGGTACATAATGTATAAATATTTATTTAATCTTATTTATTTTTTTACAATCTAAAATCCAATTAACTACATTATAAATGTTTGTATTCTACTCTAAAAAAGCCAATTTGCTTACAATTTTAGTACAAAAATACCTGCATAAAATACATTTTATTTTGACATATAGTCATATTAGTCATTTCAAATTTTTAAATTGAAGTCAAATATGGCCAGCCGAAAAATATGACCACATATCATTATTTCAAAATGACTCAGGTACCATAAATTGTGGATTAAAAATCAAGTTGCCTGTCTTCATTAAATCATGTAAAATAATGTTTTGTATTGAACTTCATGTCCCTTAATTCTTGTAAGCAATCATGTTTAACTAAACAGTACCGAACGAGATTTGACCATAAAACTTTCAGCACATAGCAACTAAGCAACACATTAGCGCTAACTACACATGTTGCTGTACAAATGCGTACATTAGTATACACCATTAAAGTCTAATACGCCTCATTCCCATCCCTAACTACAGTTGACATTAACCAAACGACTTAGAAAAAGTAGGAAATAAAAGTAACTCACAACACTAGCCTAGAAAAAAGTTAAGCCGCTTCTCGAACACATTTAATCGAGTTGGCACCGATGGCGATTAGCGATCATTAATGGTACATTTATTCAAGAAATGAAGCGAATAAAGTCGTTAGTTCGTTCACTAGTTAAATACAAATGAACAACTATTTGTCTGACATATACACAAAACTAATTTCTTGTTCTTGTTAGTGGTCCTGCTTTACGTTTTAGGTTTAAAAAAAATATGGATGTTAATTCATTGCTTTATTTTTAATTTAGAAAAAAAAAATTAAAAACGCAACGAGTTCATTCTTTGTTTGAATTTTCTACAGGTTTAGTTTATGAGTTTTTTTTATTTATTTTTTAATTGCAACTTAAGTAATCAGCATTAGCAAAGTCAATACGATTGCGCCCAATGCAATTCTGAATGTAAACCTACTAATTACATAGTGCATACTGTCGCACGGCAGAAAGCTTGCAATGATTTAATTGACTTCGAGTGAAAGGGCACACCGGTACCACCAATTTGAAAGCGTGTTTACGTTTACTTGCTGCCAAAGCAAGTAAACGTAAACACGCTTTCAAATTCTAAAAACAGAACACGCATTTATTTATGGTACAGCGAAATGTACACACGAACGATCGTCGCAGGTGTAGGTATCCATATTCAGTTCATTTCGAGCTTCGCTAGATGGGAAATAAGGCTTCGACGGCGGAAAGTGGAACGACATAGGCGTTCGCACCATATTACGTCATCTTATCATTTTTCTCAGCGGCAGAGATCATTCGGATTCCATTTGCGACATATGTCCATCATATTAATAATGCCGACGTATGGAAATGTGGAAACGTTTTTATTTTTATGCCGGTGTAGATAAAGTGGTATTTAATGCCGTCAAATGATCGTAAATACCTGGAATGTATTTTTTGTTGTACGTTAAATGTTTACTTGGTGCCGTAAAATTAACACGATGATCGTCTTAAACCTTATGAAACTTAGTTTTCTTTCAGTTTTAGTATTAGTTGGCAAGTAAAAGTGTCATATTGTGGTTAGTTGAAAAATTAAACAACAGAAAATGACGAACAGCAATTGTCGACGGACTGCTGAAAGCATTATAGTATCTGTAAAGCGCTATCCCTTTACCACGATAGACGTTAAATCGATATAGCATGGCAGATCAGTCTATAATTTTGGTGCTCATAGAAATCAGATTAAGTTTTGTAAATAGGTACCTATATTCGTATGTAGGTAGAGTCCTAGCTACCTTCGTGTAAAAAAAACACGTTAAACGAAATAAGAATCAATGTAAAAGCGAGGTTGATATTCATTATCCCACCATAAAGTCAATGGGTGCCTTTAATTGATGTCACAAACTCAATTGATGGAAACCGACACGGAATCGGGAACACGTCGTAACGGGAACGTGGAGTGTGACATCGACCATTATCCTGTAGCGTTGGGTTAATGGCCTTACGCTATGGTTATCTTAATCGCCCTTTTGAAAGCAGGCTTTGGCATACGCTATCTCTGTCTGATATAGGTTATGGAAAAAGGATACGATGTAACAGAGGTATTAATTTTCATGTTTCGTTTTTTTTTTGTTACTCTGTATTTTCTTGAGTACTTTTTCTGTGCTAGTAGCTTTTTCTCAAACGCAGTTAATTTTTCTTTTTAGTTTTTGGTCTTCACCTAAAGGAATATAAAACTCTTGATATTCTTAACTCAAGGTATGTACGGAAATAATAAAAACGTAAATATTTAGCCGGGAGGTAACATGTGCAAAAGCTAGTATCCATTAAACGTGTCTGTAGAGAAGTAATAAGCCAAGTAGCAACACTCCCATTCCTTGAACTGTTAAGCCAATCAAAAATTTCTAACGAGCGTACACTTTTAATCAGTTACGCAAAAAACTTTTACGAAAAATTCTAAAAACTGAAAAACTCTGGATTGGAAAAGATAGAGAATTTTCGGGTATATTTTTTGTTTGTATAAGCCATGCAAAGGCTTGTTAGCGGGCAGTTCTGTCCATATGCAGTTAGAAGTTAAATATCGCTCCAATTTTAACGCAAGAGCGAGTGAAGCAGTAAAAAGCAGCGGGGAAAGCTAACGGGCCAAAATTTAGAGCAATTCAGCATGGAAATGAAAGGAAAGATGAGGGAAAGGCCTAGGCGAGTGGCAAAACCGAATATGGTGTAGATGAACCCGATTGGCACAAGCCAAAACAAGTGAATCGAGTCGGTTTTGTTGTTCAGTCATTTTGCTGAAACGAACGTGCCGAACCAAATATGTGTGTAGCAAACTAGCAAACCTTACCATACTTTGTTGCAAAGTTTACCTGCAATAAGACATGTGATAATTCAGGCTATTTATTACATCATCATTCAGTTAAAATAATAAAAAAAAAACTCAGAAGGAAAAAGCTACATCAGATAGCACCAAAATGTAACAGATACGGCCAACATTCACAGGTACTAAACCCTAGTCGAAATACCAAGTCCTACATTTTGTTTTATTTAAAACATCGTGACGCTTATCAAGCACCTTTACAGAAGTATTTCCCAGGAATTTATATTGCCGAGGTCCTCCAAACTCGCTAAATGTGGCTACAATGTCTTAAAAATGTATAACATTTCTTAAAAGTTTAACTGTAAGAATGACAATGTAGAATGGTCATAACGTTTCGTAATATTTAATGTGAGTACACCTCATTATAAGGACTTTTCCGGAAAATGTACTTTTTTACTTCTCGATTTCCTGAAAATGTCGAAAGAATATACGTGACATCATAATATAATAATGATTATTATCTTTAACTTGAATTATTAACCAACACACCGACTAGTACTTTTTGTGACCTATGTCAACAGTCTTTTTCTTTTTCCTTTAAAAAATACCTTGTTAATCGCAAAAAAAATCGTAATTTTTGTTGTACGTGATACTCAAAATTGTGTTACTTTAAATAGCTTACTAACAAAACAGAGTACAATAAACCAACCCAAACGAAAACGACATCTACCAAGAGACATGTCCAGTCATATTTACATGACAAAAAATTCAAGCTCAAGTGGGCTAAATTAACTAGTAACATAAAAGTGAAAAACGTTGTTCAAAATGATCGCGGACGGTGTATTTCTCAACAGTATTTTATAAGCGAGTTTTGCTCATCTCGGGTCATTTGTCCACGTAATTGCAAACGCTTTACTTCATTTCTGTGAGGCGACAGACGGCTTGTTTTAAAAAGGCCCTTCGTTCTCCAATTCTTAAGGAGGATTGGAAAAGAGCGGATGACGTATAGACGCCATCGTTTAGGTTAATTTTGAGGGTGATTAATCGTTTGCGTGGTAGATGAACAAGGTGTATCAAATGTCTTACTGGTATATTCGTATTTATTAGGAGCTTGTTTCATTGATATTGGGCAATATAAGATATAGATAAAGTGAGCAAAATGTATGAAAATTATGCCATGTTCCAATTATTGTTAAGTGAATACTGTAGTAATGTGTTACTTAATATGTATGTGTATATTTTTTGTAAATATGTTCCGAAAATAGGTTGAAAGTATTTTTAGAATTATTACGATTTCATTTCAACATTTCAACTGTTATTATACCAGTCTCTCATTGTTATTCTCTGTTAGTCAATATCCAGCAAACGAAGATTCCTGGAAAGCCCTAACGAGGGATAGCAAAATTATAAAAGAAAATCCAGGAACATTTTTTTTTCGTTCACTTTGAAAGAATATATTTAAACGCTTAGGTGTTACAAATACCGGTTTGTTTTTTCTCGCTTCAAATCTTTTTGTAATCACATTTATTTCGCACATCGTTTACGCGTTATTCAGACATTTTCGGGAAAAACTTAGCATTTTCTGTATCACTAATGGCTTCCTACAAAGAAATGTAATCGCGTTTCCCACGTCGTGGAAAAGATTATTTCAAATGTAATGCATTACGTTATATATAAAATATACATACAAACCACAAAAAATATTTTTACGAAAATAGTTTGCCAAACCAAGCCCATATACTTATTATCATAACTCACACCGTCAAAGTGTAGTCAGATCTCAAGTAAGGCTAGTTTTTAAATACATATATGTTCATGCACAGCTCTAAATCTATAAGCCATCATGTAACACTCAAGTTACGGCGAAATACTTCATCCATAATGTGTAGAGATTGTCAACTTTAAATATGCTTGGTTGCCTAATTTTAAAAAAATATGTATATGGCGACACATCAAAAAATACATAATCTAATCGCATTTATACAAATTTCTCGTTACACATCAACCAAGTGTCAATTAGGGTTCCTAAATGTTGTAAGAAAATAATACTTACAACCAATATCTAGGTAAAAACTTGAATATGTATTGTTTAACGACTCTCAAGGAATTCCTCAAGAGGCGAAGCGTCCTTACTATATAAAAGAAGCAATCTTTCACAAGGCCGACCAGTCAGTATTCCCAGTGGATCCCACAGATGTTCTCGATCCACAGTTCAGAATAGATGATTGGCAGTTCATGGACTTAGTCGTTATTGCTGATGGCCACAATTCTGTTTGACGTGGACTGGCCAAACTATCTTTGAAATGTGTTTGTAGTTTGTATCTGTCGGGAAGTTGTTTATTTTATTATTGGACAAACCAGAACATATAGATATTCTATTATTCCTTAGTTTTGTTTTTCCGACTGCTGATCGAAAGGTTAGATGTACGGGACTGTAAAAGTGCCATTGGTATTTTACTAATTTATATAAGAAAATTTAAAAATAGCTGCCCAGAATTTGGTAAATGGCAATAAGCTCGCCCCTTATTATATGGGAGTAACATTGTTAATGTCGAAACGTAGATGTATTTCATATATCTCTGCTTGCACCTTTGGATATTACCGGCGAATTTTGCGTCTGGAATACATACATCGAAGCTTAGGCAAAGATATGTGCCATAATAACAATACACGTAGACTCCGGTATAATCGAGATATATATATACATATATAAGAACATCCTAAGCATTGAAAAGAGCATCTAAAAGCAAACTGCCTATGACCTAAATACTAACTGGAGTAGATAGTAACATAATATAACTACAATCCATCAAAAGAACTGGCCCGCAGATCTCTTCAGAAAACAATTCTACCTGCCACCTAAAAGCCTTGGAAACCAATTTTCTCATGATACACAAAAATACATTTTACTACAAGCTCTTTATCCCTAGCGAAAAAACTTCAAACGTCTCTATTGGAATGTTTAATATGATAATATTACCTACCAACGCTTTTGTAGAGACCGACAAAATCGTTTTATGTTTGGGTACTACTTTTTGTACACTGCGAGACACGAAGTAGGTCTATTACACGAACACACTGTAATATACAGTTAGCTTATAGAACTTCATATTTGAGCCATTTGGAGGTGAAACTTGGAGGACCTGTTCCAAAATTTCACTAGGCTGGCTTATATTAGTAACAATTTGTAATTATTTGGTAATTATAGTTTTATTTTTCTAATCTGGTTCATACATTATCAGCCTAGCCGTTCGTATAGGTTAGAGTCGACTTCTAATCTTGCAGTTGAACACTAGTATTTTAGATGAAGCGACTGCCTTCACAACTCCATTACCTGGATAATGAAACGATACATCTCGTTAAGATTGGTTGTCAGACCAAATTTAGTTTTCTAATCTAGAGTTTTTTGACGTGATATTGTATTGTATATTACAACATGAAAGGACGAAAACAATAATCCTAATATAAATACAAACAAGTGAATATTGTATACAAACTCATACTTGCAAATAACTAAAGGTAACCGGCATAAAGTATCTTTCAGCTGAATCTATTAAAGAATCATTTTTTCACTTCATACATAAAGATCAAACGGATTCCAAGTAGTTTGTGATAAAGTATTATGTAGATGATCGGCTTTGGTATTTTCTCTTTATTTTTGTAGATAATATAAACAGTATTTTTATTCTGATTGTAAAAATAAACAAGTGAATTCTCAAGTGAGACTTATTTGAAAACTTGTTGTAAATGTACCTATACTATTTTATTCATCGCTTGATTTTAGACATCGTTCAAGTTAGGTATATTTGTTTCCAATGGTAAGGCGGGAAATTTATTCACACAGACGAAGTTGCAGGCAGAAACTAATATGTGATAAATCCTAAAATAAGGATTAAAATTACATCATGATTTCAACAAAATAATTTTATTTCACAAAAGGTCTATCGCATTTGGCCCTTAGCTACCAGACTATTTATGTACCCAATAGGTTTTGTTATCAAACTTTATCTATATGTAAGCAAATATATCGTGTGTTTGTCTATTTGTCTAGGGCCCGCTATAATAGGTTTTGAATGAAATGTAAATATATAGTTTGCGGGTCACATAATCAGTATCTGATGTAAATGTAGATTGGAAAGAACTTTAAACTTTGTTTATGTTTTCGAATAAATTTAAATAACATTTACTTTTTGTGATATCGTGTCATCTATCTGAACTTAAATTTTATTACAGTTAAAATATTTACATGCATAATCATTTTCGCACAAACTTTTAAAAATATAATTGCAAACCGCTAAAGTCCAAAAAAAGCTGTTATTTTTTTTATTGGGAGCGTGGAATTTATTTTAAAATAATACAAATTCCGGAACCTAGGTCGGAAAACACAGTAAAAGTTTCAATAACTTAGGAAACAAATTTAAAACTAGCTTGGTACACACAGTCAATAAAACAATAGTTAAAGTATCTACACTTTATACTGCAAATTTGTTTAACGCTCTTGAACAACGGTTCAACTACCAAATCATTTCGGTTTGAATAACACAAAGTTTCTATATCTATTCACTTCTATTCCTAGTTCAGTACTAAAGTTTTAATAATCCAGTGATCTTGCTCCTGATTCGAGCGCTCTGAAATTCAGCGTCCATTTTCGGTTCATTTGTGCACGTTCCGTACTTCAATTCTAACCTGATGCTTCAGCTTAAAATTGAGGTACTCACTATTAGACCGTAAGGCTTCCGTACCCAGTTTATACGTTCTCTGTAAATCTAAGGCTGTTATGGGTTTGAAATGTGCGACGAATAATGCAGAGTATGTCGATTGAATGTCGTACGTATTAAGCTATAATCTTTAGTAAATATATGGTATATTGTGTCGATATTCCGGCTCTCATATTTGACGTGAGTGTTATATATCATTATAAACAAAGTATTATGACACTAAGAAACCAGTATAAGAGAAATTTAAAAATAATAATAAGTAGACAAAGAAGAACTAAACCTAAAATAAATATCGTAATAACCTTAACTACAGCTGCACCGTAGACCTTAATATATCATACTAATTTAATTACCTTGCAAAAATTGTTCTTCAAATTTGTTTCCAACATTTGAAATACTTTACCTAAAAACGAGATAATAATAAATATTTCCATTCCATTTTCCCATCTCAGGGGATAAGAGCGATAATTTTCGTACGTTTTATTGTAATGACGTCGGTAAAGTTGAGACATTGTAAGTGACACTGAAACTGAAATGTCCTTTGTTATTATCTGAACAAGTCAAGGTGACAACTAGAAAAGTATTGTAACTAACTCGTAACATTTCAAAGTAAATTTTATATGAAAGTGAAAATATAAACCGATATTATGTGACATAATTCTTGGCTGTTTGTGTTTGTGGATCAAGTTAATAGTTTTGAAGTAGTGCTGTAAAACTAACAAATTATATTATCGTCAAAATAAAGTCTTAGCACAACTCTGTAAAAGATGACGATACTATAACTATATTATATTATAAGTCCTTTCACCGCATCTGTATATCTACCCGTTCTTTGTATACTCAAAATCTATTAAACGGAGTTTTGTCATTAGATAGCGAGTGATTTTTTCAGGGTTTTGTTTCAGAGCGAAGCGGGATGCTAAGTCAATTCCAATATAAACAAACCGCTACTTAAAAAATCTATACAATAAATAAATTACCTATAAAAACTTGAAACAAATTCATTACTTTACTTCTCCAACAAGACTAGGGTTAAGTATTTAGCGAGCCACGAATGGCCGGCCATAATCTTAAATCAAACGCGTCAAACAAACTTTTTTATTCCTCTTCTTACACTTTGTACGGAAGTATTCATCATAAAGTACATAAAAAGCAACTTGGCTAAATATCTTAGAATATAACGGCCTTTGTGAAAGTACCAGGATAACATGAAACAAAGTTGGTCTTAGTCTTGATACACTAATTACGATACACCCCGTTACCTCCACGAACTTATTGCTCCCTAGTTATAACTTTGTGAACGTCGTTCGATGTGAAGGTACAATGAACCTGTGTTATGCTTTGACTTAATTTAATGGTTTAGAAGACAGTTTATTATGAAGGTGAATGCCTTACATAGTAGCTTATTACAGCGAAGCTATTACTTCTAAGTAAAGTGTATTGCTATGATCTTCATCGGTGGTTATGACTACTCAATTGCTACGGTTGTTGTCTTGGTACAAGAGTTATTAATAGCACATGACATGTGCTGCTAACAACATATTGTCAAATGTACTAGACGCCGCTTCATGTCTGTTGCAAACTAGACTATAAACGTGATCGTTATGAGGTCAACGTCACTCTCATTCAAAGTCGAATGGTGACTATTGTTATATTTTCACAAAAAGATTCACGGTTTTGTACAGCTATAGCTATTTATAGAATCCAAAGCTACAAATCCTTAGTAACACAAAAATAGAAATATTATTCTTAGCCATAAATCAACCCATAGTTAATTTTCCGGTCCCTTTCTTAAGTAGCCGTATATCACAGAATACGATAATTGAGATACGAGAATTACCTCCCTTTCGTATAACTTTCACGTGAGATACATTGTTGAGAACAATGTGGAGATACTTCAAGGAGTGCTTTTTTATACGAAATACTTTGGCATAATACGTTATTTATGCGACGAGACGATATAAAGTATAAGCGCACCTGTTACTAAGTGGCCACCCAGTGCGTTGCCTGTAACAACAATTTTTGGTCGAAACTAAAAGTGGCATTTTATTGACATTTCATCAATATTAGAAAAGATCGTAAAATATTCCCGTGAACTCTTTCTTTAGGCATTGCGTGTTATAGTTTTGTTTATTTTTCTACCAAAATTATTTTTAATCATGAAATTGAAGAGTACAAAACAAGCCGTAACTAAGCTCTTTACTTAATATTCTCTACAACAAAAACAATCAGGATCGTCCAAAAGTCCTAAGTACACCCACTGAGTTTTCTAGAATATTAATCGTTGAGACAACTCACCAAACATTATTATCCCAACGAAAATAGTTCGAAACTTATTTTATCAACACCCTCTAAAGTATCTATTCCAATTGACTAATCAAAGAATAGAAAATATACGGGCAATCATCCAAATACATTTAACTAAGAAAAATATAAAAGTTTATTTTGACTTTCAGAAAATAAGTCGTCCAGCTGATAAAGATGTTCTTCAAATAAACAAGTCTTATAAATAAAAAAAGTTTGATGAAAAATACTTGCCAAAGTCAAATGTTGCATTTACATCAAAAATTCTGAATAATATCGTCACACCTGTTTACCTGAGAGAATAAGGTATAAAAGTATTTGATATTATTCGCGTCATAGTGTCAATATTAAATCCAGAGCGGTCAGGCTCTACAACGACCAAACCATCGTGGCTATTTCGTTAATAACGGTAATTTATTTTGCTACAAAAATACCAACACGTAAATTCCTGTATCCAGTTTCAAATCCCGTTTTAACAATACAAATACTTTCATAATACGAACGATGCGTAACCGCATAATTACGGGAACACTAATTCACGGAAAAATATGTGTAAAATAATATTATGATAATACGTTAATGGTGTGTGGTCGGACGTTGTTGCCATGTGGTGCGCTGTCGGACCACGCGCCGAAAAACCACACTATTTGCTTCGCCTATATATTACCAGTCACGTAGAACCCAAATTCCTAAAATTTTACGTTATTTTCACCGAAAGATTTAAGCTTTAATGTAAAAGAAAATTCCAGTGAAAAATTCATACCGTTTAAATTATATTTATTTAGCTTCAGTTAATTTTCTACGAAGTATCAGATCGTGGATGCATTTAATTATTCCATTTACGCATTTCCCAGAAATATTTTTGGGATCGCCTGAATATAACGGCTCTTATCGATCGGAACAAATGAGTTCGCTGTAAAGCAAATTGAATTAAAAAGCAGATAAAATACTAAACTTGCTTGAACAGAAAACTATGCTTTATTGAGTAACTAACACTTTTTTTCAAATCCGATCGTATCTACCAGATTTTGGGATTGAGCGTTACTGCACGTAATCCTTAGGTTCGGGTGCAAAGCCCCTGTGAAGCTTGCATATTAAAAGAGCACATGCTGCCACTATTCCAATATTGAAAGCAATCTCAAAAGATTACCATCACGTTATGTAGTCTTTTTTAAATATTTTAAAATGAACTGTAACAAAATGGGATACAAAATTTAACTGCACCCCAGACTTGTGTAAATGTAACTGATGGAGATTTGAAAGCTGTTTTCAACAAAAACATTTTGAATTTTGGCAGTAGACGTACAGTAAGATTTTTGTTATTTTTTTTTGACTACTACATTTATTTTAGGCAAGCAATGTTTGGCACCATTTAGTATAAATACTCTCATCACATATAAGATTACTAGCTGACCCGCGCAACGTCGCTTGCGTCACATAAGAGAGAATGGGTCAAAATTTTCCCCGTTTTTGTAACATGTTTCACTGCTGCTCTGCTCCCATTGGTCGTAGCGTGATGATATATAGCCTATAGCCTTCCTCGATAAATGGGCTATGTAACACTGAAAGAATTTTTCAAATCAGACCAGTAGTTCCTGAGATTAGCGCGTTCAAACAAACAAACAAACAATCAAACAAACAAACTCTTCAGCTTTATAATATTAGTATAGATAACTTACTCTACACAACTGTAAAGAATATTTGAAAAAAACTAACCATTATACAATCAGGCCAGTGGAATATTTTCTTCTATAATTACCTTAGAAATCGGCGAACATATTCCTTACTAAAACATTTATCTGGCGTCCAAAATTATCCGAGATATATTTCAGGATCCTAACAAAACTAATAAGTGGATACAAAACACGTTATTAGCCAACTTATTCGTCCTTTGATGTTGGTAATTAGTTCAATACTTGGGGAGCTACGCGGACTAATTATAATGTATTTTGAAACGTTTAGCTATCATTAGCCATACTCACGTACGAGGGGTACGTGAGCTCTGGTGAGATAAAGGATAAGCGAATAAGCTGAGAGTTCTAGAGTAAAATTCTAAGGACATGTACCGCAGATAGGTTTCAAATGTGTAGTAACATTTTAAATTCTCAATGCATCAATAATTCACTAGAGGACAATAATTCGGGGTTATTGATTTATTCATGCTTTTTTATATTGATTTGTTACTAAATAATCAATAGGAACCATATTTGATGAAACGCTCGTGTGTAATTAACTTTTAAATATGATTACTATCTATGTGTTAAATTTAACCGATGATGGTATGCCCCGAAATCGTAAGAGACAGACGCAGACTGCCGTATTTTTTTGAATGTAAATTATTTTTTATACCTATTATGATTACTCAATCACTCTTCAACAGCGGATTCTTGAGATGAAACATAGTATTCAAAATTTCCACAATAGAAGTTAGGAGTTCTCGTCAATATTATAAAATAAAGGCTCGATTCTGATTCCTATCTAATCTAATCCTACAATAGACAGGCTTCGCTACGCTAATTTAGTCACCAAACAAACCGAGGCAACTTCATTTTGTCTTTCCATTCTCCTTTCATTGGTAAATTACTTTAGAATAACAAAACAACAAATTACTTATTTAAATTAATAGACTCGTCTATAGTCTTGTTTTGGTAGACCTATTGTGTCGCATGGTAATCGGTATAATGTCAGACACGATTCGACAAATTTTAATAAAAATATAAAAAGATTTCTATCGTACTTGACGTGAACATTTTTTTGTTATTCCTTTTATATGTTTTTGGAAAGCGCATCGTTCCGTCCCCAAAGAGCAAAAACTGAATCCTATTACTAAGCCTCCGTAGTCTGTCCATCTGTCACCAGGCTGTATCTCATAAATAGCTAGGAACCTGAAATTTTCACAAATTTTGTGTTTGTTCTAAAATAAAGGGTTCTTATAAACGTGATTTTTATTTTTTTGGTGCGGAACGCTTCGCAATTAAAGATATTATAATTATGATAGATGCCCAAAATAGTATTAATTTTGTCGGATACTACCGTATTTAGTTGCTTTGAGGAAGCTTGAACCCTAGTAAATATAATTTCTTAGTACTTAAGTCCATAGAATGTGCCATCGAGATTTGATGGAAACCGGCCTATTTCCTTGGGATTCCATTTAATAGATCTTAGGGATTCTAATGGGTAGACGCAGTGAAATTCTCAAGCATTAATATGGGTTCCAAACCGCATATCGGGATTAAGGGCCAAGGGACTGTTAGTTACATAGCTTTAAAGTACCACGTTAAATATTTTACTGGGACTTACTCTATCGTAAACAATACATACATTTCATAGTGCAGAAAACGTAAGAAATGCCGGTTTTTGAAGCAGTCGTGATAGTTCTGCAATTTCTAAAAATGCTTAATTTATTAACTTGTATAAAACAGTAGAAACCTAAGTCTATCTTCTATGATCTCTGCATACCCCTATAGGAAAAAAACGTGGTTAATTTTATTTCAAAGCAAATATTACTTATGATAGAATTATATCGGCTATACCCTCGAATATAATAGGTGCAGCATACATGAATGTTGCATACATACGCCATGCATGTATGCCATCATGTCATTGGAATGAAAATGCACCTCTAAACACACTAAACATTCTCACTAACTAATTATACTTTGCTAAAGTCAGACAAAATTTAAAGACGATACGCCGTCATAAGTTCTATGAGTTCAAAAGCAATAATCCAACTAAATTATATTAGATCTTTCTTCTTCTTCTAACAACTGAGATTTCTACTTCTAAAATGTGCTGTGTAAAGTAGCATTGGTAAATACAATAGTGACTTGGACTGCCGCCTCGGGAATATCCTCGGGTAGATAAACTTTTAAAGTTTATTTTACTTTATCTTTTAAAAGCCTTTGTATTTGTTTTGAACATATTGTTCTGGATCTAGGTCTATCTTGGAGTTCTGACTCTTGAACAAAATTAGTGTAAGCTTAGGGCAAAGCCTTTGTCGAAAAGTTTCAGGTCCACTTCGATTTACGAAAATTTGTCTTGCATTTCTTAGGTCTTTCTATGAAAGAAGTAAACATAAAATTAATGAGCATAAGCATTAAGCCAATCTTAATTGAAATTAACAGAATGAGTAACTGATAGACGTAAAGTTTAATATCTACTCTTAAGTACATACATTAGTAATATAATAAAATGATTAAATACTTTAATAAAGACGGGTAGTTATTTAAACTCAATAGACAAATAAAGGGATCATATTCTAACCCAAGTATTCTAAACAAACATTTCTAATTATAATAAATTCCAGTGAACATACACACATATTGTAAAAGTTTCTCTCAAAGTTTATGCAATGCATTCGCTTCGCCAGCCTCAAAGCACATCTTATCAGCACTAATTAGATGTTAAATAGAAGCTCTGCTTTACGGCACTAGACACTTCACGAAGTCATATAAAGTTTCTATCTATTGCACAGAGGCTGTATTTTGTATAATCTTACCGTAGGATAGTTATATGTTTGTTGTAATATCTAATGCTAAGGCTAAGTTTTTTATAAAATTATATGATACTAGTTTTTACCCGCGACTTCGTCCGCCACCTGAATTTTCCCATGGGAATGTGTCATTTTCCTGGGGTAAAAAGTAGCCTATGTCCTTTCTCGGGTATCAAAATATCTCCATAGCAAATTTTATGCAAATTGAATTCAGTAGTTTAGGCGTGATAGAGTAACAGACAGACAGAGTTACTTTCGCATTTATAATATTAGTATGGATTGATATATTTTTTATAAAATAACTTCTCATATTATATATAAATTACACATAAAATAATCAAACAAACTGCAAACTATTTACTGATTATATTACTAAGCACATACATTACAAAACAGGTACAAAAATATCCAATAATAAGTTACGTAAATCCCATTTTGAAAATTATTTCGTGTTGTTGCGTAAAACTATAATAGCAACATTTTTAAGGCTTCATCTGTTAACTGATGTGACAAGAAATCAATCCTCTTCTTAGAAAAGACAGTTATTGAAAGAAAGCCTAAAAAATCCCGATTTGTTATATGTTAAGAATTGGGACAAATAATATGCCATCAAAAACATTCTGTAAAAACCTCAAGTCTCGCCGTAAAAAGTTGTGAGATCTATATAATACCAAGTCGATTAATCTATTTAGTCTCTACTTAAAGGACCTTCTGTCTTAAGTTATTACGTATGTTATTATCATGCCAATTTAAAAAAAATACCTCTAAAACAAATAGACCGACCTGGCCATCGCATGATTTGATTATTAGTATGTATCACACTACACAGCACGACGAGAAGTTAATGCTCCTGAAATGTTAATAGCGAATTTGTGTTTTCTTGCGATGACCAAGTCGATCTATTTGTTTTAAAGGTATTTTTTTTTTAATTGGCATGATAATAACATACGTAATAACTTAAGACAGAAGGTCCTTTAAGTAGAGACTAAATAGATTAATCGACTTGGTATTATATAGATCTCACAACTTTTTACGGCGAGACTTGAGGTTTTTACAGAATGTTTTTGATGGCATCTCACTTCTTTTTGTAGAGCGAATAGAGCAAACATAAGTCCAATTTGTGTGGAAAGCCGTATTTTTTTCATAATTCAACATATTTTCCTATGGGAATGTTGTTCAGTTTCACGGGCTAAACACCCTTACCCACCCTATATCCCCTCCCGTTATGTCTCATATAGTAGGTACATATTTACACCTATTTATTTTATTTTCTACAGAAATAATAATTTAATTCATTAACTGCAAATGTAACCTTGTAATCTTATACATTTATATAGGACTAGCTGACCCGTGCAACTTCGCTTGCGTCCAATAAGAGAGAATTTTGTGACATTAATTACTGGTACTCTGCTGACCCGTGCGGCTCCGTTTGCGTGAATGATTTTTTTTACTAATACAAAGCTTAATTATTCCTTAACAACAAAATATGCTTTTTTTCACGAAAAATATTCTCAATTTTTTTTATATCTATACTAATATTATAAAGCTGAAGAGTTTGTTTGTTTGTTTGTTTGTTTGTTTGAACGCGCTAATCTCAGGAACTACTGGTCCGATTTGAAAAATTCTTTCAGTGTTAGATAGTCCATTTATCGAGGAAGGTTATAGGCTATATATCATCACGCTACTACCAATAGGAGCAGAGTACGGGTGAAAAATGTTACAAAAACGGGGACAATTTTGACCCATTCTCTCTTATGTGACGCAAGCGAAGTTGCGCGGGTCAGCTAGTCTCATATAACTCGCGCCAAAGCATATTCGCCATTAAAACTGTTGCCATGACAACGGAATTTTGTTAATTCAATGTCATTATAATATTGATTATTCGCGACTTCGGTGGCAAAACCTGAATTTTCCCGGGAAATGCGTCATTTTCCCGGGGTAAAAAGTAGCCTATGTCCTTTCTCGGGTATCAAACTATCTCCATACCAAATTTCATGCAAATTGGTTCGGTAGTTTGGGCGTGATTGAGTAGCAGACAGACAGACAGACAGACAGACAGACAGACAGACAGACAGACAGACAGACAGACAGACAGACAGAGTTACTTTCGCATTTATAATATTAGTATGGATTACAAAGTTATTGTTGCAGTTAGTGTATTTAGAAAACTTGACCGAAATTAGAAAATATTGAATTTTTCCCATGATCAAGACACTAAACCCTATTTGTATTCTAAATTTTAAGCTTCTAAGTCTGCTAGAAGTACCTTAGACTTTTGATGATCGGTGAGTCAGTGAGTCAGTGAATCAGTGAGTGACAAAATTCAAAATTTTAACAAGTTGTCATTCTTAAACTACTGGTTCAAATTGACTGAAATTTTAAATATACCGTGTTTATACAATGACTGATTAGTTGCTGAAAATCCAGGCTTCTTGTTTTATCCACTACGAAATTATAGGGGTGTCAAAAATAGCCCGAATTGCTTCGAGAAAAGAATGTTACGGCCGTGCGGCTTTTTTTTTGCTCGACTTGCGGGGGCACTTCCGTGCCCCCAGATCAATGGATTCTCGTACGTCTGGCACCTGCTTCAAAACAAACAAGCCTTTAGAAATTCTACGCTCATTTCAGAACCGAAACTTTGAAAACATGTATTTATCACTCCTGTCGGGCTATTCACTATTCTCTGTTGCATACTTTGGTACAAGCTTTATGCTAAGTTTAGTTTTTACTTCGCAAATACGACCAACAACAAGAAGTTTGTTTGTATAAACTAAATGTGAGGCTACAGTAACTGTGAATAGCTAAATACAAGTCGGAAGTATGGCTCGATACGGAAAAGAGTGCAGCTATTTTGACCCACCTTACTTACTTTGTGCGTTGCTCATAATGTCATAAGTTGCATTCAGCGGTTGGTATACTTTGACGGGATAAACAATCTTTGGCGAGGATACTCCATAGATTGGTGGCTGCTGTATGACCTGATAAGACCTAAATGCCACAGTGTCAATCAAATGTGCATTGAACTTTATATTAAAATGTTAATATTTCGTACATTGCAGGCAAATAAAATCAACAGCTCAAATTAGAAATCCTTTCAGTATTGTCCGTGCAACAGTGTGATTTATTTTAGTCGTCAGAATTCCTAAGGGATATAAATAATCGCTTAGCATCCGATGAGTACTAAACGTGGGTAATAATTTATTCGTTTACGGTACATGCACGCAAATGGCACGGAACATTTTGGCTAATTAATTGTTTAATATTAGCATAGTGCGACGCTTCCTAGTTCGAGGAACGATAGAATAGAATCAATACCAATAACTAGTAGCTATCATAGCAGCTTTTAGCTTTGTGATGAGTTTTCTATTAGTGCATTCGTAATAAATGACGATGCAGTAGTTGACATTTTCACTACACTATTGAATCGCAAGTTGTGAACGATCTATTAAATAAATAGTGTACCTAACAAAATGCAGTTTTAGGTTTGGTTATAGTACTATTTTATCATGGTTACTCATTTAATTTTGCGTGATTTGGTGATTTGTAGACTATAGATTATTTATCCCGAAACTAAGAGGTTTAAGAAATAACTATTTATAAAATATAAATGTTACTCAGTACGTTATAAAGCATAATGTGTCAAAGTCGTTCATCTAATTCCTCTTTAATATTAAATAACGCTTGACGAAAGTGCATCGTTATGGGTGGTAAATGTTTTGAAAACAAAACAATGTAGTTATGCAATGAATATTGCAACCTTGTCTATTTTCAGGAGCTTGAAGATAATATTGAAGTTCCAAATAAGAACAAACGAGATCTAAATTTGGAATCAGTTATATTTTTTCAATTAAATTGATTTTAACATAAATAACAAACACTTAACTTTACTTCCATCTTTCCATTTACATTAAAAAAACAATTAAATTACAAAATACTTCCTCATTCACCTAAAACCTCCATAATTTACTGAAGTACTATAAATACACAAAACAAACAATTCAAACTTTATCCATTACAATTTTATTATCAGTATAGATTACAACGTTTTAAATTTATAATTGCAAACGTTGGCCAAACTTTTGATCCACTCAAAATATTGCTTTGGCAAACGGATTGTTTTCAATCTTTACGAAAATAGTCCAACACCCGCACCGCTTGAGAGTACTTCCGGCTTTTGTCCCAATCTAAAGTTGGGTGACACGAGTCAAATTATGGACCCGCTTTGGTTTTTGGTCTAAAGTATAAGCGATTCGACAAATCTTGCAATGTCAACCAATAGTGCGATTCTCTACCACTATTGACAACCAGCCAGATATATTTCTCGATATCTAACTGGAATGTGGCAGAAAATAACAAAAAAATACTAATAAAATAAAATACTATATGAATAAATAAAAAATGGTGCCTACTTTGTATAAATAAAATCATAATATTATCAATTTGGGCTTATAAAACTATAATTACACAAATACATGTTAGTTTAGTTTATAAACTTCAGACTAAAATTTTGAACACAACATTTATATCAAATGAAATCAATCTAAAACTAACTATCCGGCTAGTATCCTTCAATTAAAAACTTCAATTGGGTATCAATATTGACCGACGTTTTCGGACATGTCAATTAATACCGCTTTTGTCTATTTTAACCATTAATAAGAAATTAAAATATCTAAAATCCCGGGTCCAATAGCCGGACCGGCCAAAATATCATCTATTTTTTTTCTAATTTATATTTGTATGTTTCTCAATAGTAGCCCGAAGTTTGGTAAGACCGGATAAAGGCAATAGGCTACATGGGGACTAACATAATTAATGGCTAAACCTGTGTGAATTTTATACACCTCTGCCTACATCTTCTTTTATAACAGGCGTTATATTAAGAAGGTATGTCTCTATTTATTAATCGTGTTTTTTAATTAAAATTTTGTAAATCGCTCATCACTTGCAGTTATAAAGTGCTAAGGATGAAATATGAATCCTCCTCGGACGTGCTCCCGAATCACCCTGAATATTGAGTCTCAGCAGACTGCCTACATACATCACAGTCATTATTTATGTGTGGTTCAAGCGCTTTTGATACATTACCGACGCAACTTAGTTTTTCGCCTGCATCAATATTGAATACGCTTCCGTGTACGCTTCCGGATTTTGTTTGGTTCGTTAGCTGTATCTTCTGAACGATTAGTAAAGGAAAATTTGTGAAATGTAAAATGTTTGAGATCTTTTGTAATATACATGATTTTTTTTATTAAATTAAGGATGTTTTAAATTAGTTACGTACTACACTTGGTCAGTAAGAGTGTTTCAAAATCGCTTCTAAGCGAACATCTTTATGATTGCCATATTAACAACAGTAAAAAGTCAAGAAGTATTTAAAAATCATTGACCTGAAAATGTTTTTCTACAAGTCTAACAAGAATGACTGCAACAAGACACACTTAATGCCTCATTATAATTTCATCTTCCTTATTATTTTTCTAAAATATTTACCCATGCATAGAAAATGACAATTACGTTTCAAAATAACCCATTTACCAAAATAGACTACGCAAGCACGTTTAGTTTCGCAGAGCCCGTAATAGACATTTATTAAATCTGTCAAAATCGATGTACCGTGTTTAGAAAAGCGTTATATTCAAGTACCCTCAAACACGTACAGCGGTTTGCACGATTTGTCACGAACATACCCGAGTGCTTCCGAGGAGAGCCGAAGAGTTCTAAAAACACTCCACGAGTAATAGACTTATTGTCAATACAATCCGTTTTGTTAGTGCGATTGAGAGGTATTGTGCGATAATTAAAAGGAAACTTCATGTCTACGCGGCTATTGTCGGAATAGATTGCGAAATATGGGGTGCTCTTGTTGACTTATTGAGGCTATGAATTAAGGTTTAACAACATCAGGATTTTACAAAGATGTTTAGGTATAGTAGAGTATTTGGACGAACTCTACGGATTCAGAATTCCAATAAAAAAGCTATTTAAACCAATAACCGATAATTACTTGATCTTATAGTGAACACTCGCAAGGGACCATTTTTTACCAAAATATGTTGCCATGTTGTTGCAACACCATATATGTATGTATATAAAAGTTCTTATACATCTTCATAACTTCATATTTTCTATTTATAGATAATAATAGAATAGGCGTTAATTCCCGTATTCTATTATATCTTGTTAAATTTCAAAAATATGCAAATAAAAGTAAGCAATATAACAGCAGTACTACGAAAGTAAGATAGTAATTTAACGCAACTATCACAAACAAAAATGCATTGACATTACACGAGCATTTTGCATTTAAAACAAGTTCTAGTGAATTTACAGCGGGACAGTAACATGAATGCTGAAAAGTGTTTAAAACGCAAACGTCACAAACTGTTTTATTAGTTTCACTTGAAGCAAATTGGACGTGAAACTATGTGTTCAGTTTTTCATTATCTGTTACATTACATTATGGGGATATTCGCTTGTGGGGACAAACAGTGGTTTAGAATAAATGTGCACATGAATGTCGTATAGTATTTAGAACTAAATTTTGTCCACAATTTTTATAAGGAGCCTTGTTTTCATCATTTATTTAGGTATTGAAATTTTATCGACCTAACTATGTCAAACTATTTTTTTTTACGGATTTGGGAGCATACATTTTATGTTTAACAGTAATGTCCCTTATGGGAAACTTTAGCAAAGCAGTGTTGTATATTTGAAGGTATACAGCTGGCTATTTTGACGCACTAAATGAGCTACTTTATTTCCCCAACGCGATGTTACAATTGGTATAAGCAAGCAATCGTTTGCCATTAGAAAATACATTTACATCAGCCTTAGAGGGTAAAGCACCCGTTGGAGGCGCTGATAAGTATTTTGCGCATGATTTTTAATAGTTAGCCGGTTGTCAAAAGACGAGGATAGTAGTAAGTTAAGATTTTTTAATAACTTACAGCACACGAACCTTTATTAAAATCCGGACATATAGGTGTCTCTCTCTCTGTCTCTTCTTGACGTCCCATAAGGTAGTGGGGTCAGCCTTCCTTACACTCTTCCTCCACTTCGTCGTCGTTGTCGTCTTCCTCAACCTCACATGCCCTCATATATATAGGTATATCGCATCAAATTATAGCCTATACAGAGGCAAATTGCAATATTAATTACATACAAACTGTTTACTCCTCTCCATTATAAACACAGTAAGCAATCTATTCAGTACATTGGCTATCGCTACTAATACAATCATGTATGAACCGTTAAACTAACGCAGCGGACAAACAAACATTGATACAATAGTTTAATTAATATTATTAGTTGCATCGGTAATGAACTCGCCAAATTACTAAAGGCCATTATAATTTATTATGAATTCGAACGTTTATTTTCAAAATATGTTACTAAATAATGTCACGATATTGTTTTTACGTTATTCTATTTAAATTATTTACTTCACTTTTTCCATGTCCATTATAATTATAAGAACCTTAATTAAATGGAAATAAAGCCAGCTTGGTTGCCGATTTTGGGAGTAGATTCAAAATGCGACGACAATTTCAAATTCGTATTAAAATTGTACAGAATAAAAGTTACTTGTATCAGGCATGTAAAGCTTTAGGTGTTAAGTAAATCGCATGAAATAATATTGAACCAGACATTTTATGAAAAAAGTCGTTACTTTTTAATAACTTTTGATTACAAGGACTCTGCATTATAATCGCATTAAAAGCCTCAAAATACCCTTTGTATTTCAATAAAAGTCTACGAAATTCAGCCAGTATAATAATTTATCACCTACGCAACTTTTTAATGTCCTGAATTTTAAAATATCGTCATAATTTTCGTTTTCGCCACCAGATTACACTTTTATTAAAAAACTCCCGAGGACTATGGACCACAATATTAAAAAAGTAGAAAAGAGTATTTTTCAACTGTTAAAGCTATTGCCGTAAGTTTTACGGGCACGATGTTTCATGCCATTCGAGAATATCGCTGAGGAGGTCGGCTGTCCAAAACCAAAACCTAGCAAGTGCATCTGACCTAATTATACAGGAGAAGACCTGAAAGATTTTCTATTGCCATTTGGAATAGAATTACTTTTTTATACCTGTCTTGTTTCCTAATGAATAATTATAAATTGTTTTACTTTGTGGAATAGTAAAATTTAACATAAGTGCATTCAGACAACTTTTATGTGCCCTGCTAATGACTATTTTAGATACTTCAAAATATGTATGATGTTTAACCAATATCAAAAACCTAGTAACAACTCTCCCTAGGTTTTTCAATTGGTTTCTATAAACGTCCGCTTGGAACCATTCCCGTGTAAATCCCGATCCCTGGGAAACTCCGGGATAAAAAGTAGCTTATATGTTATTCTGGGTCTTCAGCTACCTACATACCAAATTTCATCGTAATCGGATCAGTAGTATTTGTGTGAAAGAGTAACAAACATACATACATACAAACATACTCACAAACTTTCGCATTTATATTTATTAGTCGGATATGTCCGTTATACCTGGTTTCGCTGTAGCTTTAACCATTGATGCTGCACACGCGACAGAAACTTAAAAAATCAAGTAACTTCTCCCGTTTTCTCAACATTTCCTTTCACTGCTCTACTCCTACTGATTATAGCGCGATGAATAGTATATTTTGACGTGCCCAGGAGTATGAAGTATAACTGTAGCAAGTTTCGTTAAAATCCGTCTAGTAGTTTTTGTTTCTATCTATACTATAATACTATCTATACTAATATTATAAATCTGAAGAGTTTGTTGTCTGTATGTTTGAACGTGCTAATCTCAGGAACTACTGGTCCGATTTGACAAATTCTTTCAGTGTTAGATAGCCCATATATCCAGAAAGGTTATAGGCTATATATCATTACGCAACGACCAATAGGAGCAGAGTACCAGTCAAAAATGTTATAAAATCGGGGAAAATCATGACCCATTCTCTCTTATGTGACGCTAGAGAAGTTGCACGGGTCAGCTATAAAGAATATGCGGACAGATAGACCGACAAACAGACAAACGGACAGACAAACAAATATTTTGTATTGTAATTAAAGAATGAAATAAACAACATTACTGACATTCGCACCGGTCCGCATGGTGACTTACTATTTTTTTGCTTTTACTATTGCTATATACCTCAGTAGTTTTTTAAACAAAGTACGGGACGTTTCCAAGATTAAAAACCTAGTAAAATACCAATTTCAAATTCAAAAGCCTAGTAAGTTCAATTCGCAAATTCAAAAACCTAGCATGTGTAGTACTTGATAGGATTTTGAACTTGGAAATGTTACTTACTAGGTTTTAGATTTTGTAACCTCCGAGTACGAATGGCACTTGCTAGGTTTAAGCATGTTCATAACTTTGATTCTATATAAGATAGAAATACAGTTGTTTTTGGAAAAGACGCAGCAAAAAATTTTAGAAATATTGGTTAAAGAAAAGGTGTTTGAGTAAAAATGTCCCTTGCTAGGTTTTGGTTTTGGACAGCCGAGGTTTAAATAATAAAATAGAAACTTAAAATCTCAGCAAACTACCTACTTAAGTAGCGATGGATTATTTTTTATTTTAAGACTAGTTTAGCCGTGCGGCTTAGCTCGCTTAGTGGCCTTCGGCTATTGTTATATAACTATTTTGATACGCAAGAGGAAGACACGCTTTTGAATTAATAATATATATTAGTATGGAATATAATAATATGTACATATACTTATACTATTACTACTACTACTTTTGTATAAGTAAATAAATAACTTTGGTAATAAACACAATCGCAATTTCATCATCTAGTATGTATTTTTTTTTATGTGGAATATAAGGCAGAGTGTAAATACTAGTAATTCACTATTGTTTGTCTCGGGAATTACTAAATGGCATTGTTAGTTGTGTTGTGAAAAGGGCCGTCGTTAGGTTTATCTTAATGTTTGTAATAGGACCGCATATGTCCTTAATTAGACCTAAAATCCGAGTTAATTATAGCAAAGATTTCTCACATTTATTTCAATCTTTGGACCCACTGTTCTGTTATATGTAGAAGAGGGATAGTACAATAAAAGGATTAGTAACATTTTATAACAACGAGTTTATAATTACAGACCAATGAATGATTTTTTTTCTTATCCATCGTCTCGCTACATGACAAACCAAACTTTAAACACAAAACGCTATAGTCGTCAGATATACTCAGACACGACTTTACCATGCAAGATACCGGCTGTCGAAAAAGCCATTATTTGCACTTTTATAATCCGTTATATTATTTTACATTTTACCAGGAACAGAATCCTTTCCAATACTTATTGCAATCAACCCACAAAAGTAAAACTCGTTTAAAATCCCAAATTTTATTACGATTTCAATCCAGAAGCCAAAAATATTACAGAACTGATTTCAACAAAATAATGAAATAGCAACTCGATACTATCGGAGCGGCCAAACGAAGCAAGCTTCTCTGATTTCGTTTTGTATTTTAAGATCCACGAGGGGTTTGGAGTCAGCACCAAAATTTTACAAAGGCAAAGGACACTGCGGTCCATTGCGCTATGATCAAAAGACGCAAGTTGAAAATTTCATTTATTATTCAAAAGGAAAATGTAATAGGGCATGCAAGAGTTTATTAGACACCCTTGAGGTACGAATACGTAACGAGCGGTTTTTGTATTGCATTTGAAATTGTGGACTTGTGGTTGTTATTTTTGGTCGTTATAGCAATCAACCGAGTACGGGCTTAATGATACAAAGGCTTTTTTTATTGTAATTGATTGGAACTAATACTGTTGGAATTGTTAAACCGGAATATTGTTTTATTAATAGAGTCTAGAATGTATAGTCGTTTAAAAAGTGCATAATAATATTTTTTAAAGCGATTTCTTCATCATAAAACAACACTAGATAAGTCCTTTACAGCATTTGGTTTTTTAATGAATTGTTAACAAAATTGATTTTAAAGAGCTTAAGCTGACGTTCTTAATCTTCAGAAAAGTAGAACATTGACTTATGAGTAAAGAATAATAATATGTTTTCCTAGTAACAACAGCGGAGATTGAAGTATGTGATTAGACTGAGGGATATTTTCTATCAGTATGGATTGCGTGATTTAACCTAGATTTTTCTTTTGGTTTCAGTCCACGTCATGCCTAGTAATAAGTTGACAATAAGGATTCACGATTGTAGAAGGACAAGTCAAAACACATTATTATTTAGTACTGAACTGCTTTTTCATGATACTACTTCAAGAACAGAAGAAACATAACAGAAAATAAGACTCCCGCGTTATTTCGACAGTTCATTTTAGTAGCACAAAGTCGATTATTATATTAATAGCAATACAATAATGCCTAAACTACAGTGAGATTTTTTAGTCTATTGACTCCGTAATAGATAATTTAAACACCTTTCATAAACACAAAAAAATCATCTCCTGATCCCGTCGCAACACGCTTGCACAAAACTTTTCTATAAAATTTAAGGCACACAACTCTCTTACCAGAAAACTACGTTAGCCACTCTTTTAGCACTAGTTTCATAAAATACTTCCCGGATCTTAGTATATTACCTTTTAACAGGTAAATTACTGTGAAAAAGACCATTGTATCATGCGGTCGTGGGAACAAAGTTTTAAGCTAACAGCGTACACTTAATTGCGTCTGTAATTAACCTCAATAGTGCTATTATGGTACTGTGTAAATGTACTAATAGTTACGTCTTATTTAGATAAATATATACGAAGTCCAGTTGCTTAAGCTGTCATGACTACCATATAAAATATTTTTTTTTGTAAATTGTTTGGAATTGTTCCGAATTCGGTTGTAATTTTACGGTTGGTGTGTATGTATTATAGAGTTCCTCCTAACATACACGTAAGATTAATTTTGTTAGAAGATAGTGGATATATTTAAGGATTTAGTTATATTTACTGACATTACGCCTGTTGTACCTACCCATAGACGTAGGTAGAGGTGTATGGAATAAACCCACGTTCCACCAAAACAATGTTAGTGTATGTTATAGGGCACTTCACCAAATCTCGGGCTAATATTCAAAGACGTATTTTACATACATTAGAAGTTATCAATAATAGTTTGTTTGACCCAGGAATTGAACCCAAGTGCTACCGACCAGACCACAAATTGTGGAATAGAAATAAATTATTATGGAAGTACGTTTGTACAAAATACAGGATAATACGAGTCCATACTTTGCGTTCATTCGTGCGGTAATTTGATAACGTTTGTAGCACCAGCTCTCGTAGAATGAAAAATAAATTGAATATGTATAACTTACATACGTATGTTATGTAATATCCCGCCTTGTTTACTCTGAGGACATATTTTACATCACACTTCAACTGCATTTTATAACTGACCTTAATAAAAAATAAGTATTTTTTAAATTTATGAAAACATTTAAAATATATATTATTCTAACACAGTACTGTTCCAACCGTGTCCGGAGGTTCTGAGGTCCTGTTAAGCGTAGAAGGGACTGACTTCGTCGTTCACAAAAACCATAATTTTCACAATTACTAACCAGTCCCCGGCGTAAAGTCCATCACGTTGTCCAAGAGCGAGTTGAGAAAAATAATAAACAAAAGCAAAATATTAAAACTTCCAATATTTGAAATATTGTTAGCGAATGTATTTTAAAATAAAATATATTTCAAACACAAAACACATTATAAACCGAAATCCCTCTAAATCCGAACAAAAACATGAGTGGAAAGTTATTTAAGTGGATAAGTACATATTTGTCAAATCCAATAACTTTGTCTGCCGCCCGTCGTCCATTTACAAGGTTCCCGATATTACAGGGCTGACAGTAACAGTTATTAAATAACAAAGAACGCAGAAATAGTGAGAGACTCTGGGTAAAGGAGAATTGGGTTTGTACAAACCTCGACCGATTTAATACGAAAGATTTAATAGCCGAAAGTATTTTTCTATCGCTTTATTTTTTTAACTACCTTTGTGGCGCGGTCGGTGATCATGACGTCTCGGATTTGTTTCCCGGATCAGGCAAAGTACTACTGGTATTTTGTAATTGCCCCTCGGTCTATAATAAATGCGATTGCTGATTATGAACCAGGTTCAATTCCTAGATCAGGCAAATGCTATTGGTAGTTTCTAATTTTCATTAGAATATCTCTCAATAGTATCCCCGAGATCAATAACCTTTCCGGTATATGGCAATAGGCTCGGCTCCTATCACATGGGACTATTACTAAAACTGTTGACAGCGAAACAGGCATGACATTGTTCATTTATGTATATTTTTTATGACAATGACATATTTTCTCGTATTTCTGCAATGGTTGAAACTGGAACAGGATCTTAGGAAGGCGTAATGAAGGGGAGGCCTATTATTCTCGACGGAGGGTGGAAGTGAACTGATTAGATAAATGCGGGCTACATAGTTTTTAAGAGACGAGATTACAATTATCAAACGAACAGACGCGGCGTACAATTTATAACTACATGAACAGAACTCTCTAATATAAGGCTGATACGAACAATCACTACAATTTGGACTTGGATAATAAATTGTGATTCCCCGCTATATTACTAACACCCACTAAGTCGCTCTGTATTGAGATTTTAAGGAATATTTCTTAATATGAACCTTAAACAGTCAATAATACTGGACAATACTCCATATCACGCCATGTACTTGTTAACGTCTAAGATGCCAGTCTGTTGGGTGCTCTTTCCACCTTGCTACCTTATAATGCGTAATATTGTGTTATATTCATTATGATTGCCTATAGGTGGCCCAAAACGCTAGTCTGTTGTATGCTGTTTCCACCTGCTACCTTACAAAGCAAGCAGACGTCAGTGTCTGTCGGCCTAGCATTCAGATTTACATGTTTAAGTAAAACGGCCTATGCTCCTGGGGTTAGTGTACATTGTACTTCTGTCAGATGTGAGCAAACGTTGTGAGGGCTTAATCTTTAGCTTGAGGAGTCTTGAGAGACAGGTGCTCCGGATGCTCGTTTGTTTGGTTGAGACAAAGAAGCTTGTTTTATTAGGCAATAACAAAAGACTATACAGCAATACTTTAGTATTGTTTGTTTTATGCAGATTATTGCCGATATAATTATGATACTTAGTCTTTGAAACTTTTTGTCAGTATTGCTTCAAATTCAAATTATTCGAATTAGGGAAAATATTATAAAATAACCTCCTGCGTGAATCAATATTTTTTCTTCTTAAGTAATTCGTGGTTTGCTTGAATTTTGCAATCAAAATGTGTATGTAAAAACAAAGCTGTACGCACTTTTAGTTAGACTAAGCTTTTTATATTTATACCTAGGCATTACAAAGAACATTCGGCTTTCAAATTGAGCTATAAAACATTCAGCTACTTCCATCATCCAGGTATTAAAGCCTGAGCAACGGATGTTTGTTCCGAAGGCCTAATATCATGTACTCGTATTTCGTTCCCAGGGGTGTTTCAATTTCCTGAGCAGGAACGCTCCCTCCCTGGTGAGACTACCAAAACTGCACTACACCGTAAAATACAAGGCTGTAACTACAGGTGCAGTTGATCCTGTTAAATAGCAGAGGTTTCTGGTATTAAATAGGTTAGTAAAACAGTCTGAAAAAATTTTGGTTTTCAATCATCTGTCAAAATGGGAGAGGCCTTTGCCCAGTAGGACAGTTGAGGCTAAAAAAATGTGATGTTGCATCACATTTATCAAAAAAAGTGTTTGACGTCACAAGTTTTTCAATGAAATCGAGAAAATATCGAAAATATTTTCTATCTGTATTTCAAAATATAAAACTTCGTCAATATGTTGTCAGAACCAGAATATTGTCAAAATTCAAACACGCGAATGCGAAGATCCATGAATATACATTTGTTAGAGCGAATAACTGAATGGACTAGTGATGTCATCGCTGTCCAATACTGTTCATTCATTCATTCATTCAACCAGATCCGATGGCACAATATGCAATATTTCAAGCTATGTAAAATATATAAATGAGCATAAATCTACATTAATGATATAAATAACGCGGTCAAATTCGAAATAGTTTTGCGCCAAATAAATAATTCAAACGTTACATTGGAAAAATAATCGTAGCGTTACTATTTTTGTTACTTTACTGTTTTAAATGTTGAATCTGAAATTAAACATTTTGATTTTGAAAGTTTTAATAAAACGATTTCGTGATGTTGTAATGTGTGGTTGGATATTGAAAGAGCATAATTATATTATTTTTATTCGTTTGCGTGGTCTTTATTCATGAAATCGCATTTTTCTCAGGTAAATCCCGATTTCGCAAAAAATCTTGCGTATGTAAAATTTATTAATTATAAGCATGTGCTTATCTACGCAAGATTGTATAAGCAGACAAACAAATAAACAGACATGTTTTTATCAATTTCTTACTCATTAAGCATTTTTTAATTCCCTCCAACTATTATTTTGTAAATATCTTCAATGTTAAGACACAATGACAGCAATATGTATTGCAAATTTACTTTACTAAAATTTATTGAGACTGTTACATTAATAAACTTCATACATCTAAGAAACACACAACTATGTACAAATTAACCTCTAAATTTCCTTCAACATTATTCAAACATTGCCGAGGGTGTGACAGTAAAGGCAAACAGCTGTTAGTGCGTGTTTGATGGCTTCGGTTTTATCTCTCACGGCTGATTGCGCAGGGATCTGTTGCAGCGCCTACGTCACCACCGTGACGTAACAGATTGACGTAATTATCAGCCTAGTGAAGCAGGGTTATTTTGTGAAGGAAATATCTCGTGTTGGGGATATTTATTGCGTTAGATGGTTAGTGGTTTGTTTTTGGTTCAAAGAATTTGTTACATTCATTTCTTTTCGATTTGAAAATTTTATATTTATATTATTTTATAAATTGGAAATGTCTTACTTATTTGTTTAAGAAAAATATTACGAATGATCTATTTCTTTCCATTGTCCAGCAATGGACCGATATAGATCGTATACTATTTTCTTGGACTTAAATGATTTAATAATGAATTACTAATGACAATCAATGAAAAAAAAAATCAATATTACGCTTATATTTATACAAAAGTGGTAAATCAGTTTATTTTCTTATAGCTACATATATAACTTGCCGCAAGAATTTTATCTCCATCACGTAATTTTGCTCTATTCAGATGAAATCCTTCATTGGATTCGGTTCTAAGCTATACTCGTATTAATGTTAAAATTAAATTAACAATTTAAATCAGTCTATTTTAGTACTCTATTTTATAACAGTGATGCCACATCCGATAAATTGCAATAGACTCCCAGTGGGACTGGCGCAGTCATTAGTGGGATGTGGCAAATGGTACACCTCTGCTTACCTCCCATGGGACAATCAACGCTAATGTACGAGCGTATTATTAGATTAGAATCTTGATTTTATATAAAATACGTAACTACCGCTTACGTATTTATATAAGTACGTAGTAAGTATTTATTAAATGACACGTCATGGGTTAAAAAAATCTCATGCCTTATTAAATTTTTAATGATTTTTTGCTGAAACATCAGTCATCGCGAACTTCTACATGAAAACTGGTCAGAGACTCTAACGGACATCGTAGGGACTATTCTGAAGGTACATTTTAAATGTCAAACTTTCGATACTCGACGATACCGACTGTAGAAAATCGAGCTACTGGTTGTTCCATATAAGTCTAAAACTATGTTTATTTAAATTATAAAAATATCATTTAGTCCCACGATTTAAAGTCATGATAAAAAACTTGAATCCAAATCAAGTAACGTCAACTAAGATAAATGAAAACTGTAAACTTAATTTCGTAGAATAAAATCCAAAGCAGTAAATTTTAAAATATTTGAAAGACAATGTTACGCAAATCACGTTTATTTTTATTTATTTTCTTACTCAAGCTAAAACATTTTGTTTTACTCTAATCTTGGGGTGTCTTCAATCGGGTGTCTTGTAATTTGTGCTCGATCGTAGTTGTTACGAATTATGCTAACAAAATTCAGACAACCTAAGTGGTGTGTTTTGAAAATAAACAGAATAATAATGATTAAAATATTATGCTTAATTTGAAAATAAAGTCATAGAACAGCTCAATATTAAAAAAGCACTGAAATTATGATTCTTAGAAAAAGATTAATAAAAAAATTAGAAATTCAGAGGGATATCTAAATCTTACATTGTCCGATTTTATCTCTATTTTGATAACTCCTAAAAAATACCTTCAGTCGTGACTGCCAAAATCATTTTGATATCAGAACTCTCAAATCACGAAATCAATTGACAACAGCAGAAAAAGCACTCATTATAATATAAAACACGATTGTCACGATTCTGTTTTACAATGCTCCAACACGAATCAGCCTATTGGGTACATCTGTTCACCTTTCAATGAAAGCAGAAGAAAAATCGTGGCCATTACACGTCCCAAACAACTTCGTGTAAACAGAAATCCATATTGGTCCATAAAAACCCCCGAATCGTCCAAGTCATGTAGATTTCGGTCACTTGATAAATGATATGTCCGGGCCACAGACGGTCATGACTGATGGCTCATGCTTCTTGCTTGGAGTCAACTTTTTACCTGAATGTGCGTGAAAGAGGGGTGCTGATTTTGCGAGGGCTCACGGAAATGACCTAGTTTTGCCAAAGCTCCAATATTTTGGGATCATTTTGGATTTGCTATTGAATTCGCGGAAGTAGTATGCAATAGTTGCTGCGAAAATAGAGTCCATATTGAGCTGACACACGATTTTCGACTAATACTCACAACCTGCCGCTATAGCGGCTGTATGCAAAACGGAATATTCGAATCCATGTGTAATTTTTATTATCAGAATCACACAGTCAGCGCATTCCACTGTTAAAATATTGAAATGCAATTGCATCCATACTATAGTTGCCTCATAAACCGACATCAGATTATTACATAACGACCAAAAATGAAAAGTTGAAAGTAAACAACATACATTGACGGTCTCCGTGGCGTAGTGGTAAAGGTGCCTCGTCCCTACCAGTGCCTTAGAAGGTCGTAGGTTCGATTTTATTATTTTCAACACTCACAAATAGTTTTTTCGGGTCTGGTTGTACGTTATGTCCGTTGATTGTAGGTTTGTAAAAGTCCCCGCGAAACAAGAGCAGTTCTTTGTGCGGGAGTTGTCTTTAGAAAGAAAGAAAAAACCACATACTTATTATCGATTAATTTTGTTCCCTATAGATGCTTATGCAACGTAGTATTTCTATTCTAATATTTACATACGACATTTTCTCTTGACTTTTAACTCGCCTGTTACCTAACACACCTAAAGCCAATTATTTCTAACTCAGATAATAGCCAGTCGCATTGTTCCGATTTCTCAATCGGACCATAATTGACCCGAGTCGAGTTGCGAGCACGGAGACCACTGCATGACGTATGCAATGCTAATTATGATAAAGCGAATTTCGGAATTTCCATTCAGATACAGATACTCTACGGAATATCGTGTAGCCGAAATAATCGCAGGGTATTGTGAAGCATAATCTCAATATTGCCTAGCATTTACGTTGTGCTTAAATTCGTATTTAGGATAAAATAGTAACGTAATTAATTTCTTAAAGTAGTGGAGTATTTTGTTTTTTTATACAATACTGTAATTTTGGGTATTTGTGAACTGGACTTGTCCTGGCAGGTGATTTTTAGCACTATCGACTAAAGAACTGAGTAGTTATCGAGTAATTTTTAAATCAGCGCCCCTAGCGTGTTACGCCAAAACTATTTTGCCAAGTAATTTTAAGTGTTAAAAAATTGCTCTTCCCTTAATTATTTTCTTTTAGCTCCACAACGAAAAATATATGTACTTAGTACTTGATGAAGAATCTCAAGCATGTACCAGATTTTGATTAGCTCATCATAGTAATATAATACTTTAAGATCGTTATTTCAGGCTTTATGTAGTAGTTTACAAGGAGCAAGATTTGCCACAGAAAGTCGTTCAAAGGCTAAACGCTCTTAACATTCTAAAGCTCAAAAGATCTTAAAGCAATAAGGAGTAAAGTTGCTTTATGGGTTTCTAAGACGCGTAATGTCGGTATAAAGTCTTATAACATCAAGTTACTTGTTTAAACTCTTTGAAGATCATCTCATCTTGTAAGTAGTGTACTCAACTTAGTGAAGTAACACTTACTACGATTACAAGTTAATTAGGCTTCTTAAAATGAGACCCTACCATTGAACTACTATTAATATATACATTGTAAAGCGTGAATTGATGTACAGAAAGATGTTTGTTACTCTTTCGCGCTAAAATAATTTACTAGATTTAGTGAAATGTTGCAGGTGGATGGTTCATAACGGACTTAATCATACACTTTTAGATCTGTAGATTCTTACACGCAGACGAAGTCGTGGATAGCTATTGAAGAAAAAGAGGGAGATAAAAAATAATCTTACACGAAATAAGTAAACAACAATAAACATTGATGTAGAACCATCTATACTCACTTTTATCAGTGCCAAAAATCCGTCTGTAATTGAAAAATATCACTACCAAACATACACAATACGTTCCCTAAACAATATGGCCTCATATCTCTTGGTCAGTTACACTTGAATTACTTTCTTAGGAAAGGATTAATATAAAGAGTTATAAGTATTCAAAATATTCTTAGGAAAAAACTCGAAGAGAGAATGGTAACGTCGTATGTGCAATAAACAAGACCCTACACATTCTGTCGCCAACTTTGGAAAAATATTACGCATACAAGAACAATTCTTACTAAAACGGTTAGACCTCTTAATTTTTAGAAATTGTTCCCACTCATAGCTCTTATAATGCTGGACGTTGTAAAAGCCTCGTATGGTAAATATTTACACAAATGTAATACTATCCTTAGGCTGCCGTATTACGTAAAGTCAATTTATGCAAATACAAAACTTTGTGGGATATACATCGTGCAGTATATGAGCTCGAAAATTGGCAGATACTACTTTATGTATAGTAAAAAAGGGAATTCCTAGAATATTAGTTCCAGTTACTTTTATCATATCAAAACACCCCTCAGGCTGTACGCAATATTTGCCTACCCAGATCTAATATTATATTATGTGGCTTTTATTTATTATAAAGAATTTATATTGTCCCAAATATGATGATATTCTTGTCGTTATTTGCGCCGAAAGGGTTGTCAAGGGAACGAAGCGAATGAAGACAGTATATTAAATGGTAATATTTCGTACACAATATAATGTATGTAAGTACTTAAGAAATATTAAAAAGATACCGGCGCTCATTTTTTACGAGATACGAATTTTCTCTCATAATAAGACGCGATTACATTTTCCTTATTTATGTTGACAGATTTAACAATATAACGATAACAACATCACACGAAACTTAACAAATATGGGAAAACCCATAATGCTAAATAACATTAGTATAGCAGTAGTGCAATTTTCTACACTAGGCATTATCGTAACACTATGGTGTAAAGAGCATTAACCAAAATATTTGTTGCAAAAATGTTTTTTGCTAAACACGCTAGAGGCGCTGGCTGGACTTTTCTTTACAAAACTTTCCTGATTTCTTGTTAACTGATTAATACTCAATATTCGACAGTGATAGAACCACTCTGGCGATCTACACAGAATACCTCTTCAACAAAGTTTTACTCTTTTACGAAAACACCAAAATAAAAACCCTTCATTTTGATTCCACTGAGTAAATACAACGAACAACGGTTGTTCTTGTATGTTAGTGAACTCCGCTGCCAATACAAAACTGTACTATTTTGTATCGTAGTTCTACTAGTTAAATACCGTATTTGGAGAGCTTTACCTGTATTTCTATTTAGATCTTACTGGATTTATACTGCGGTGAGTGTTCTACATAACGTTTTAAAGGGACTACAGAAACAAAATATTTTTAAATATACTTTGATCTGCTTATTTGAGTATCGTTTTATTTCTAAAGATTCATATTTAAATTATTTTCAAATTAAGTTTTTGCTAATATGAGCTCCTTGACCAAGCGTGCCTGTATTAAAAATAATTCATGGCATATTATTTTAACACTATCTACCAAAATTATTAAGCAATCAAAAAATAAACTGCCTTTTGGAAAATTATCTAGCTTTCATATAACAACTTTAACTTGCAACCCGCTATTATAAAAACATTTAAATGTTTTTGAAAAACATATTAACATTCGTCGCAGTAGTCATATCACTTTTCCCTCTCAGTTACAAAATCCGAAACAATGCGAGCATAAAACAGAAAACTAAAAATTGTATGACACAAAATTGCATGCAAAACATTTAATCTTTATTTTTAAAACTGTGCGACTACTGTTCAAAATGCTATTGTTTTATTTCAACAAATCCGGCTTAAATGTACAGTGTATTTGCACAAACGTTTTTTTTTTTCCGGAAACTGAGATAATATCATCTATTTATACTTTGTTAAATAGCACCTTTAACGTGTTCAATCCTTTACAAAGAAAACTCACACACTTAAATAATAATGTCGTTATTTTTGAGCAATTTTACGCAAGAGCATATCGCCAAAAGAAACATAAGTTTACTACACTAGTTTGAGACAAAAACTTAATATCATCTTATAATTTGTTGAAATATAGAACATTGTTTTTGTGTTAGGTTCACACGTTATTTTATAACGACGCTAAAAAAACTAAAATGAGCAGTATTGAAACCTACACAAAGCATAACCGAACATAAAATCCAGAACACAGAAATCCCGAAAACCTTGCGACAAATAATACCAAGATTAATCGCACCAATACATATCGGTGGATAAAATATTGACGCGTACACTATTGATAGTGTAGGATCAATCGTTCTGAATTATCGCGACAAATGGCTGTTGTATAAACGATATTTATTTAACGCTTGTAGATTGCCTAACGCGTCAGAAACCCGTACAACTGATTCAAAATTGATTAGTCAACATGTCAGCGACAACAAATGTTTGTTTGGCGAACACACTAGTTGGATAACTGGCGTTAACATTTTTATGTCGTTGAGAAATATTTGTACGGAATGATTTGTCGGCTGTCGACTACAGATTATGGATTGATCAAGAGCCAAAATTTTCAACTGCCGAGAAAATAATAGCACTAGTTTTCATTAACAGGGTTATGCATACCTATTGTTTGTATTAGCGGTGCTAAAGTTAAGTTAAAACATAGTAATATAAAACAACTTACTGAAGAAAGTAAGAAGGCCGATACATATTGTTGTTTTGTTTCTTTTTTATACTTATTAATTAAATATTGCCTTAGGCATTTGACTCCCTTCTCACCTGATGATAACCAATGATAATGACGAGGATATTACATGGCTATTGTGTCATAATTTACATTACTACAGACACCTGGTCTATATTAGTGGTTTTAAAATACAGTATCAATCGACACAGGTCGATGACCAGCTAAATATTCATATTTATTATTACTCATATTTCAAACAAACAGAAATGTTTACGCAGTAAAATTAGGCTTTTATTTCCACGTCAAATTGAAATTTAATACAATTCATTTAAATATGGTAATTTAGCTAATAGGCTACTATTGACATAATGGTTCGAACGATGTATTATTACTAACTCAAATGACCCAGTATCAAATTCAAATATCACAATTTCTATGAAACATAAAAGCAAATTATATTTGGGACCTTATCAATGATACCGTTATACATATATTCAACAATTTTATTGACAAATTATTCTTGGGATGATATGAAATAGCGACCACGGCAGAAAAATGAGGTTTCATGAAAAAAATTGCCGTAAAATTGCTGTTATTGGCTCATCTATATACTGTGTTGTCTATAACCGATATGAGGTCAAAGACGGAGGGTGTTTTCTGAGGGTCGGGTAAGTTTTCTTTTAGTAAAAAGGTTTTTTATAACGTTTAAACAGTAGCAATTTCTGTATTTATACTTTCGAAACTGGTTGGAGTATAAATAGACCTACCTATTTACACGTTATCTCAACATTGTGTCGTAATACATATAAGGGTCAAAAAGTTGATGCAAATGTTATATTATTATACTCCTGTTTGTCAGGTAAATTACTATGATTTGAACAAACTAGACAAATAATCACAGTGGGTTTTGTAATTAAAATAACATGAAATTATTCCCTTTTAGCAAATACTAAAAACTGGTAAATATGTAGATAACTCATAATTAAAATCCAAAAATATAATTCCCGAGAATTGCGGACTCATGGTCGTCTAACTAACCGGCACTTTACGAAATGCGGATTATTTAATAAATTTGATTATTCGCTTAATGGACTTCAAGTGAATAGATTACGAGTAACATCATCTCCACAAAAGGCTCACCATTTAATCAGGACGTAGAAATTAAAAGGAAACTCCACCCTTTTGTTAAAAGTTACAAAAATACGATTTTACCTTTCAGTCTCCACTCGTTTGAAGTTTTATGTACTCAGATTAAGTGCTGTGGAAAGATTTTCTAATAATATTTATTGGAATGTTATTTACGTACCTACTTTTTTATTCCTATCGGCCTATTGATTTTTTATTAAAATGTATTATATGCTAAGGAACATAAAAAATATTGTCCTTATTAAAGGACAATATTTTTAAGTTACTTAATCGGTCACACATCTTTGAAACGCCCATCTAATATAGTAAAACGTTTAGCAAACATCAAATCTAAGTAGTAAACATAAAGAATATAGGTATCTCACTATACGTACTATTTTTTCAAATGGTGCCATAATAACTTCTGGAACCCATTTGGCATAATCTTAGCCATTCGGAATATAACGCACAATTCTCTCCACCGATTCAACATCGATAACCCATATAATATCTTCATCGATACAAGCCTACACATCGCCTCTCAGGCCATTCCTTGGTTAAATAATGCTGTCGTACACACAAATCAAGCCTATACAAACAGCCACACACACCCTGTTATATTAGTTTGCACTGCAAGAAATACTGGTACAGTTCACTACTAAATAAAGTTAATGGCCAATAAATACTGTATACGATCGATAGGTCTTGAACTATGTAGTAAACCGTATAGAGAATGCGATTTTATAAATCTCTATAATATGTTTATAGATTGTAAAGAAATATACGTAATTCGACTTCATCTAGTGACGTATTTTGACACTATTCTCCAAGATAAGATTTTTTTCTAGACTTACTTAATTCAGTTTAAAAAAAGGCGTTAAACGTAAAATTTATGTCTATTAATATTCGAAATAGTTATTTAATGCAATAAAAAAATAACTACCAACAATGAGAGAATTTGTGCGTTACAAATTTTCTAAAGACCAGCACACTTATTGTGGAAATGTTTACATTTTATGAACACTCAAAGGCTAAAGTGCGTCATACAAACTAACGAGACTTATAGTTTAACTTAAATAATTGACTATTGTTACATTTAACTCCTTCGTAGAACAATAAGCCACGCTTTATTAAGAGAACAATCGATCAAGTCTAAGGTCATTGAACTTTCTATACACTAGAAAACTAAAACCAACAATTGTTTTAACCCTCAAGTACGGTAATCCGGCCTAGTTGAAGCTCGTTGGGTCGTGGAGGTCAAAAGGCGGTCGCACTGTTTAAAATCAGACTCCGGCTAGACAGAAAGTTGACCTCAAAATAGGAATCGAGATTTAGCAAACATTAAGTTTGCTACTTGAATTTCTGCTTGATTTATGAACCTTTTAAATCGGTGCTATTTCTGAAAAGATATTTTAATAAAAAGTATTTAGGTCGTGTAATTAGTCCGATTTTTTTGTTTGTTTCTTAATAAAATCGACGTAGATGTAACTTTTGAACTAACGTTTTCCCTTAATAAACAAAACGTAGCAATTAATTAATTGCTACATTCTGTATATTTAGGTAAAGGAAAGCAAAACATTGGTTCGTATTCTAATAATCCGATATCTGCCATCGGTCATCTCAAAAGAATGATGACGATGCTATAAACTTCTAAGCCAACTAATTAATACTGCAGCACAACTCCAAATACTGCTATACCAATAAATGACGAAGATAAATCTTATGGCAGCTCTCCAAGGCTCCACTAGGTCGTACGTCAACGTACGCAGAATAACTGATCGTGCCCTATCAACCTGAACAATCTCTCCCGACTACAGGCTCCGTCTTAAATCCGATCGGCCCACTTAATCTGTTCAAGGGCCATGGTAATACCATTTTAAGCCCACTCGTCTTTTTCCTAAGGACTTCCATTCCGAATGTGATTTGAATGTGGAGGAAAACATGGCCGAATTTTAAGTGCTTGCGATAATCGCCTTTTTTGGAAAGGAACATTTTACCTTAATGGAGATTTTACCTTAAAAGGTGTTAAGGTAAACTTTTGTATTTCCTGTTCTTAAAATATAAGGTTTGATACATTTCGAAGGTATAAAATACATTGCGAAAAACTTTGAATACGTTTTGAAATCAAACCATTTGTTTATTTTAATGTTTTTATAAAATATGTCAAGCATAGTTAACAGTTGTAAAAACTCACTAACTTATATTTACAACCATAAAAAACGTACAGAAGTCCAAAAAACAAATACCACCATATTCGAATTTCATATTCAACACACAACTCGATCAAATAAAAACCGCTTTTGACATACGAGTGTCGCACGCTATTTCCAATATGTCTTAGAGAGAAAACGTAAGCACTGAACTAGGGTTACAGCTGGGGTTACGTTGAAAGGCTTCGCCGCTCATTCGTAAAATAGGTCAAGTGACGGATGAACAGTTTGGTACCCACCGATTTATCATTGTCGCCGACCGAGAACCATAAAAAAGAGCAATTGCGTACCCTGAAAGGCCACTGGTCGCGTTTCGAACTGTTTTTGAAATAAGTGTCGGTTTGTCATTGACCAAACACTAGTCAATACAAACAGGAGCCTTTTCAGTTCATGAAAGTGCTCTGAGCAAAATAACGTTGTATTTTCTTTTTGTGCCAGGATGTTGCTTGAGCAGTGGTTTGTATTCAATAGCTTAATGGTGGGTTTATTTTGACTCGTTTCGGTTTTGGGTCAGAAGTTTATATGGATCAAGCGATTCAAGTAACGTAGTGAAAGATATTGGTTGTAGTATCTTTGAAAATCGTGCTGTGCAGGTTACTTATACAAAACAAAACTAGTCTCCTGCCTCTACTGACCCCTAAAACAGATACAATCAATTTAATCGTTACTTTTCATGTTTCATCTCTGATTGTTCTTTTTTTTAACAAAGAAGGTTAAAATTTTCTGAACTAAAAATATCCATAGAAAATATAAATCTTCCAAAAGTATATTTCATCCAAAAAATCGCTACTTAATTTACTTTACGTACGTAAATAATTGCAGCAGTAAACACAGCTATCAAAATACAACAATAAAACGAAGCAATAACAATATTTTCATTGTGCGAATAAATAGTATTTTTTACTTGTATTTGCTAATATTTTAAGAGAAATGAGGCCACAGTGGCAATCAAATATATCAAAACTAGCAGATCTGCGCAGATTCACTTGTGTTTTATTTGGGTACAATATTGTGATTTAGAGACACAAATCTTTACAAAAATCTGTTGAGAGATGTCTCTACGATGAATCTATGAATCTGTCTCGACCTCTACTATGAATGTATCATGAAACAGAGACTTTTGGAAATGCGATGGGTTAATGGTAAAACATTACTGCCAAAACACTTCGAAATTTCCCAATATACTTACGATTCTCAGGAAGGATTATCGTCAGTGGTCTTTAACTATCTGTGGACTAATTGTTAATATAATCTGTTAGCAATTTAACCGTAGAAGTTTCACAAACAAACAGACCTTTTTATTTATTTTTAAATTAGCCTGGATACACAAGTCCTTATACAAAACATACGAAGCAAATTTTAATTTGAATCGAAAAAATAACTGACTCTTTGTCCGGCAACGAAAGGGTTCGACAACTGTAACGTGTTAAGTGATAGATTGTTCTTGCATACTTAATCTGGGAATTCTTTTTGTCTGAGAAATTCTTCGATTTTCCGCATTGGGATCTTTAATCATTGCATTCTTCACAACAAGCAATAAGAAAGAGAGAATAAAAAATCGATTATATATTTTTCTTACAAAAAAACCGACTTCACAACAAATTGTCACTTTATTATTACCACGATACCAACCAGACATTAATCATCAATGTCTTCAAAGTAACGTATTTTAACACACAGGTCAAAGACCACTTTGCAGAACTAGAATAATTGTTAATGAGACCACATGGAAAGCGCCGCCTTTCGAATAAAAATAGAAATGCTAATCAACTCCAACAAATATGAGAAAAGCAGAGACGAATCAAGAACCTCCTCTTTTTTAAAAGTCGGTTAATAATGTATATTTTTCCATTATAATATAACATACACGTGTCCATGTAATCTAGGACCTGATTGCATAGCATAAATATTAACACTAGATTTTCCGTTCCATTGCACGTTAAAGCATTCTCTGCTTCCAATATTTATACATAAATACACCCACGCACCACTAACATGACATCATAATAACAATATGCTAATATATAAAATATAGCTATCTTCATCTTGTCGTATAGTTAGTGGTCAACCTAGTGTCAAAGTTGTTCAAGCCGCCCGAAGGCCTTTGACGTGGCTTAACGACTGTTATCTTAATCGACAACAACCGGGACCGACTTTTTACGTGCCCTCCGAAGCACGGAGACGCCCAGTCAAATACCACTATGCGGTCACCCATCTCTGGAATGACCGCGCCAACGGTTGCTTAACCCAGAGATCGTTTACCGACCGGTGAGCGCAACTGGCTATGGGCGTCTCAATATAACAATTATAATATAATTATCATTAACAATTATAATATAATTATAATTGTTTACAATTATAATATAATTATAATTGTTTACAATTATAATATAATTATAATTGTTTACAATAATATATATTTATAATTTATACTATTAAATAGTAAACAATTATAATTATATTATAATTGTTTACTATTTAATTAATACTATAAGAGAATAAACGCGAACATGCATTGCCTTGGATTGTTAGCAAATAATAAACATGCAACACGAAATTTACAAACCTTTAAAATTGGCTATTGTAACTATCAATATAGTTCAAACTAATAAAGATCCTATTTAATAATCACTGAAATAAGAAAAAGTTGTACATTTCGTTATATTTTGATGAGCTTTGCAAAGCAGTATTTTTTCTGGAACAGTTTTATTTTATTATTAAATTGAGGAGTGCTCCTTAATTCTTCAGTAGGATTAATTATTTTTTTGCTTTGCGTCTAGTCCGAGGTTTTCCAAAGAATCTTTGTTATCCCATTCCCAGTAATTTTCGCACTTCTTTCGTGTCATTACTGCTGCAAGACTAGCTTATCGCGGCTTAAGCGAGAAAAATGAGCCGCTCTCTTCCGCGCCGTATTTAATTTTTCAAAGCAATTTGCAGACTAAATTGCATAGAATTCTGTATTTTATTTTGTATTAAATTTAGTCTACGTATTTATTTTGTATTTTGATAATGTCTTTGAAGCTTAAAATTAAAATTATATTAGGTGTAAAAAGTTATATGACAAATCGTTCTATCGCTGCCAGATTTTTGGCCGCTCTCATAAATAATAATAAATAGTAAATTTAATTTAAATAAAAACCCTATTCTAAAAAATATAGTACGCATACTTTACATAAACTACCCATTTAATTTACATATTAAAGTCCACACGTCGAAGTAAAAATATTCTAAACAAAGTTATATTAAATATTTCAAATATTTTTGAGATAAATTCTAATACAATTTTGGACTACAACCCAGGGGTATAAAGCCTATACAGTGAAATGTTAAACGGACTATCAAATATTGTGAATAAAAGATAATAATCTATTTGACCCTAGTATGTAGGCTACAAACGACCCACGGCTTCATATAAACTATTTATTTTATCACATACCTAGGACGTAGGGACGATACAAGGTTACACAGGCATTTATACTATAATACCTACCCATAAAAGTATTAAAAGTTCTCTTAAAAAAGGTTTTAAAATCAACCTTTTAAGGCTTTAGCGTTGTGTGATGGAACCACTTTGGCCAAACAAAAACCTTTTAAAAAAGTACGGTACCTACGTTTCCAAAAACAAACGAGTGAAGTTATTTTTACTGTGGCCTGATAGTTTAATTATGTGGTATTTTATTTTCGTATTAAATAAGAGTACTGCCAATATGATGAACAAACAATATAAAAATATCTAAATTACCTAATAAACTTACAAAGAGTAACTTACCCCCGGTTTCTGAGGTACATGCAGCGGTAGTTTATCTATTCAATAATGTTTAAACTCATATAAAAAAAACTGTTTGAATAGATAAACGTCCGCTTAATGTATTTAGGGCATTAGAAATTAACTTTACTTTATTTACCTTAATTTAGAAGCCTTAATTTAGAACTTTTTTCAAAATAAAAATAATTTTATTTGTGTCCTTCTTTCTGGTAAGAGTAGAAAAACAATTGTTTTTATATAAGTAAACTTCATAGCAAAATTCACAAACAGCATGTGATTTTCACCACTCTGTCTCCGTATCCAAAATAATTCTCAAGTTAACAGTTCAAAGTGTCGTATACTGCAGTAAAATATAGTACTGCATTACTGCAATGTACCGAAGCTGCATACTGATTATATTATATAAACTCAATACAAGAAAGTGCCAGTCGTTTGTTCAGAATTCTAAATGGAAGGACTCAAATGGACGAGTACTATAACACCAGTAATTCTATTTTGAAATGAACTTTTGGCAATCTGTTTTAAGGATTGTATATTATTTTCGCAGATAGTGTTTGAACGTCAAATCTCTTTAAAAGTATCAAGAACTACAATCGTTGCAGAAACGTTAAATAAATGATCAGCTTCAGGTACTTATTTCTTAGTTTAAAAAAAAGCAGAAGAGAACATGCATTCTACAGACGATTTCTTACCACTATTAACTATTGACTAAAAACCTTTCAACATTTTTTCTACGAATTTTATATGTCAAAGACTACTAAAAGGTGCTTATTAATAGTACAATGTGTAAGAAATCGGACCAGTGATCAAAAGTGTATAGTTAAAGGTTTGCGAGCTTTAAAACATTTCATATAAATGTTTTCTTGACCTGTCAGAAACGTTGGCAAGTTCAGGAGATGTATGAAACTGCATAGCAAATAAATTCCAAATCACAATATTCACTTCAACAATCTTCGAACATCCAATTTCAGAAAGTATTCTGTCCATCGTACACGTTCGTCTACTTATTATGCGAATAATTCCAGATTTTTCGCGTTCTCAGTGATAAAAATCAGGAATAAATTCTGGGTGAATCTTTCAAAGTAAGGTTAATACATTTTTAACTGCTGATTTCTCGATTTTTGATTCGATGGGGTGTTGATTTTATCTAATAATTTCCCGGTTGTATTACCAGAATTATAACACAATCTTTGTACCATGTATGTGCTCAACGCGGAAATGAATCATACAGATACAGTTTTTCATTTACACTACATATTTATTAGCACCTTTAACAATACACTAGAACATTCCTCATAATCTGTATGAATGGCACTCAATCAATATGAAAAAAACTTAAAAACCGCAGATAAATCGTTAAAAATTGCCGGCATACGTAATACACGAGACTGTATGCAGCCGCCAACACGACAATTACACGGCAAGCCCAATTTAAAATTTAAAGCAACATTAATTTTGACGTGGCCGAATTCATGTAACAAAAATGTATTCGTTCATTTAACAATAAACGACCGGAACCGAATGCGTCCCAATTTGCTCTACGAATGTACATTTGTATTATGAATGTACAAATGCGGTGTAACAAACTGACATTGTAGTGCCCACAGAGAGAAGCCTGCGACCACAGGACGGTACATGGGACCACAGAATTCAACCCGTTACGTAGAACACCGTTTTATATCGTATTTTTCCCAACTATTAACTTCGCTACAAGTCTGATATAAACATTTTTGTTAATATTTCGTAATAAAAACAAAGTGCAAGCTATCTGTTGTGTAAACCACAATGTTTAAACGTGCATGTTTGAAAATAGAAAGCGTTGACTGTGTTATTTCGTGCGAACGAAATGGAGTTGGGTTTGTAAAAATGTACTCGCATCGACGACTGTACAACGCTTAGCTTGAGGTTAGAATGAACAAATGTAAGAAAAGCGTATTTCTGAAAACACACCATGCTCTTTCTGTTTATGCTTTTAAATAAAATTTTATTTTTTATAATCCGATCGCAATTTATCTTAAGTTAAATTCAAGCAGGTAGAATATCAGACCTATATTGTCATAAGGCTACCAATCACAAAATTGTGAAATACGAGACACGGCCTCATATTCTAAGAAAAATATCGTATTTTCATTTGAAATACCTAAATACTTTCTCACACCGCTTAAGAAGAAGAGAAAATATTATGTCCTTAATATATTTATTGACATAACGTGTAGAAAAAGCCGATATTTATATTTATAAAGGAGGTGATATAAGTCATAAATATAAGTACTACTTAGGTCACACCCGGTACACGTAAGATAGGACCCAAGTTTCCTCGGTAACAAAATATAAGAAGAATTTAGGGATTCGTCCCTAATTATGACACATTACAAGCCTATAAATTATTATGTAATGTTTCCTTCGGGGTTTACAACTTGTGGGAGCCTTACAAGTTACTTTATAAGTTTCTCGATACACAATGTACTTAGATAATGTAGGTTTTTTTTACAAGATTACTTTTCTGTTTCGTTATTTTGGTGTTGTTGTATGTTTTTACTTATAATCCATTAAGGATTATATTTTTTTATTACTAACTTTATGACTTTAAAGTTACAGTAATAAAAATGTATTTTTGAATTTAGCATAAATGTTGGCAGTATTGTAATTTTGACTTATATTATTGGATTATCTATTTACGTTAAAATTACACATACTTATAATATACTAGCTTTTACCCGCGACTTTGTCCGCCTTTCTCAGGTATCAAAATATTTAAATACCAAATTTCATGCAAATTGGTACAGTAGTTTAGGCGCGACAGACAGACTGACAGAGTTACTTTCGCGTTTATAATATTAGTATGGAAGTATGGATTTTAAGGTTACTTTTTAAAGAGACTTCTACCAATCTATACTAATATTATAAAGCTGAAGAGTTTGTTTGTTTGTTTGTTTGTTTGTTTGTTTGTTTGTTTGTTTGTTTGTTTGTTTGTTTGTTTGAACGCGCTAATCTCAGGATTTACTGGTCCGATTTAAAAAAATTCTTTCAGTGTTGGATAGCCCACTTATCGAGGAAGGTTATAGGCTATATATCATCACGCTACGACCAATAGGAGCAGAGTACCAGTGAAAAATGATACAAAAACGGGGAAAAATTTTATGTGACGCAAGCGAAGTTGCGCGGGTCAGCTAGTACAAACATATTTCGATTTATCAGAGGATAAACTAATTCCCCTCGAGTCATGAGGCTATGACATACTCTAACTTTTATAATAAATAATGGGATCGTGCATGCAAACATTCTTAGGAAACAAACGGGTGAAATTTCTAAGACTAGAAGGTTTGGCACGCGTAAGGAAGTATATAGGGGAAAATTCCCACAACCGTGGGAATACTTACTACGACTGTGTGAAATGAAATTCATACATTATTATGATTACATTACTATCTGAATTAGACAATGTATAATAGTGTTGTATTATAGTTAATGTATAATGTCAAAAATAGGGTAAAATGCTGCTCGCTTTACCTTTATTTTAACTTTGGCTGGGCGCTCCTCCGCGTGTCTAGGTCATAAAAAGAGAGCTCAATTTTCCTATGTTTCGTAGTTCTGTTATTATCTATCGCCAGCACAATAGTTTAACTGCTTTTTCATCTTTCGATAAAAACATCAACACCGCACTTAAGCCCGCACTTACCTATGAATATAACCTTTCACCTGTCCCAAACACAATATTGAGTGTGCCACACACGCTACAAGGCATTCGAAACCGCAGCGTACACGGGAATGCAATAACTATTTGATATAATGTCCCCGAGTCGCTTCAAGTCCCCGGCTATTACTACAATATTGCATGTCTAGTACCAACAATGTTGGGAGCTCCCTAACTGTTGATACGCTCATTCAAAAGTTACGTACTGTTCATACTTTTAGTACCGCGTGTAATATTAGTTTTGGTGTGCTTTTGAAAAGATTTTCTAACGGGCAGAGTATAAAGAGTTCAGCGTTGCGAAATAACAGTTTCGCAACCAACCGAGCCAGCTATTGAGTATTTCTGTAGACTTTATGGAAAAATTGTTAGCTTTATACTTTTGCGTTGAACCTGGCCTGCTACCACGGCCCAGGTCAGAGTACTCTGCGCCGGAACGTCAAGCATTGCATGGTGAAATACGCGCTCGTGTTAATTGTCGTATTCCATTATAAAATAAAAGCGTTTCTGATAAATTTTACAAAATAATATGTCATAAAATATATTATATAGGTTTTCAAATCTTGGGTTATAATTAAAATACGCTTTTCAGTCAACAAAACGACGAGATAATATTATATGCACTGATTGAAATGTACAAATCACTTAAGATTTATAACGTGACTTTTAACGACACTTTGTGACAGTTGCCTGATATCAGTTATGAGTTCTAAAGGAATTGTGAAACTCATGGTTCTGATGTCCTTAGAATTAAATACATAGCAAACGATGCGAGCACACACGTCAGAAACATATCCGGTGTGCACCGATCTTAATAATATTTCCTACCGGTACCCCATCTCTCCACGTCAAAATATTTCCAATTTTCAAGCAAGTAGGTAAGTCACAATTCTACTGAAAAACACCTATCCCTTGGGTAGGGAACTTCAAAACACCGCTGAATTTCTGTCATGTCATTTTCATGTCAAATTAAACAAAGTGCAGGAAAATATTATACAAAAAAATTTCTTAAACAAAAATATTGAGAGGGATCAAAAAGTTTTTTGAAACTTGAAAACTGTATTTTCTGATTTAGAAACAACGTGCTCGTAATAATATTACAATTATTAAAACTCTAATTTATAATTGATTGGACATGTAGGTACGTTACAGGTACGATCAATCACTGAATTCTATTTTCCACAAAAGCCTCCTTGAATATAAGTTTCATGGACACTAAGAAAGGCTCATATGGAACCTAAACATAGGCAAGGTACCCATTATTATGAATGACAAAGCAATTCTACAAGACATAGCGTTATAATTACTGAAAATGGTTTCTCAACATACTTTTAGCGTTTATGTTATAAACACCTTTTTTTAGGCTCTGCAAATGATTGGTTTCTATTTAAATTTATATATGTCAAAGATTTCTGATTCATCTTTAGTTTTAAATATGGTTTGATAACACACCACTGTGGTGTATTCGACGGCCCACTATCTACAATCATCAAAGCAGTCCAACAATCGTACTATAAATACGAAAGATTGTATATTTGGATAGACGTTAGTTACTCAATTACGACAAAACGACTTAACTGATATTTGGTGAAATTTGGTACACAAATAGTATATAGCCTAAATTTCTACATAGCATACGTATGATGGCTTTTTGCTTCATGAGGGCAATTTCACAGGACGAAACTAGTAAGAGATAAGACAGAAAGCAATCACATCAAACGTATTATACCTCCAATACCAATATTAATCCTGGGACGATAATGACGGTCCTATCAAAACATTATCGATTAATTAGCTGAGGCCCAAGAATACTCGCATTCATGCTTTAAGACTCGTTCGGGAGATTATAGGGATCACGGATAATATTCACTTTGTTTACTAACTAGCATATTAATGGGGTGGGTAATCTATCATCAAGGATGTTGTGATGGTGATTGTGTCGCTTTGTGAATTGTTTAGTATGTTTACAGGTAAATATTGAAGTTAAATACACGTTAGAAAAATATATACTTAGTAATAAGATTGATGTCCTCAAAAGGGCAATTTCTAGCAACATTTTAAAAAAATATTCATATTGAATCTAAACTAGACCACTTTGATAATATTTTTAAAACCAAAGAACACTTTGATTTTAATAATAAAGTGAGTTATAATATTTCTGACGACTAGATTTTATTTTAATGCTATCATAGTACTTATCTTCATTTACTGATAATATAACAGTTTGTTGGCCTGTTTGTTTTGGTGTGCTAATCTAAGGAACTATTCGTTCGATTTGAAAAAATCTTTTTAACAGTCTAAGAAACTAAAGTCCCCTCGAACGAAGTGACGGGCGGCCACAAGTACTTTATTAAAATAATTGAAAGAGTAAAACTACAGCGATTATTCTTTCTACAAACGATAATCTTAACTTAAAACTCTCTAAAGAGAGAAAACAATATCCAAAGTTCATTCCAGTTTCAATAACGTGATCCATGTAACAAAGGGCTAGACGCTAGACAGTGTTCGTATGTCTACACCCTTTGTCAAGTACCCATCAACAAAGTAACCTCTACCTATAGAGCCAATGTTACCTTCAAGATGTGTTTATTATAAAGTTTATTTTTGTCTAAGCTGCTGGGCTTGATGGCCATATGTTTTGACACGTGTAAAAGAGAAAATCACTAATAGATAATATTTTATAGATAGCCTTTAAGAATATAATTTGATGTTCAAATATGTAAGGCAAAATATCAGTCTTTATTTTTTAGAGTACCTACGTAGATATGGTAAGTTTTTGAATAATTGATGTATACGTTTAAAAATTTCTAATAAAAACATCTCAAAATTTTAAAGTTATTCATTTTTAAATAGAAAAATATAAGTTTTATACGTTATGAAAATAAAATTTGCTGCACGGTTTAAAAATACATAAAAGATATATATTATACACCCAAATTGTTTAAATAAAGAATACTGGCACATATGACAGCGGGAGCTCTAAACTTAAATTCAACGGCCAAAGACTTACAATATAAATTCACCTAAAGCCAGAAAATTTATAACGACAATTTACACTAACACTGGCTGAACAGAATCCAAGGTATCGTATTATTGCCGCAATGTTTCAAAGAGTAAAAAAAACTTTTCTCGATATTGAGGACGCGGAGAGTCATCCAGGGACGAGGTACGGCATGATCTATCGGCGAATGCAAGCCAACGCGCTCCGGTACATTTTATATTTCCTTTTGAAGAAAGAATCTTTTGGATTTTTCCACACAAAGGTTTTGAATTGCAAAGCTTTCACGGGAATTTTGGTGTAGCGAATCAACATATAGGAGTGTGTGACTATAGTATAGATAGAATCGGTTTCAAAATGAACCTTTGTATTTGGCAAAACATAATGGAAAAAGAAAAAAATATTTCGGAGCTAAAAATATCGTTGGATTTGGTCAACAGTACATCTAGTCGTATAGGATACTATTTATTGTAAAACAGACTGTATAATAGAGGCATTAACGGAATAACCGGTGCGATTCCAAACAATAAAATTCGAGTTCATAAAGTAAGGCTTTTGCTCAATTAAGTGCTACAAATAAAAATCAAAGTATCGAAAGCTTGCGGCAGTTTTTAAAGTTTGTATTGTATTAAGTAGAATATTTTACTCTACAACAAATGAAAATGTATTTCAATTAGTACCGGCGGAGAACAAGATCAAAGCAAAATTTATATTTAAATTAAAACAGACTTCACTGATTAATTCAACAAATGTACCCCTTTTATTGGAATTAGGTTACATTAGCATTTTAAATAAGACGATAGTTTTTTTCCTTCGCCGTAGATTTTATAAAAAGGCTTGAGTTAAGGCGGTAAAAAAGTTAAGGCGCTTATGTAAAGACTTTAAATTCACTTAAAAGAAAAAACTCAGTAATTAAACATTCTAAGGCGAAATTACCGACAAGAGGATATTATGCTGTTTAAAAATACTGGTTTTCTTCATCACAAAAATCTTTAGACGATTTTAATATTCACTTTTTTTAAACTTAATGCCCTTTTTCCTTAATCATTAGGCATACATTTTAAATAAATGCAAATGGCCCTGTATTTTCATACCGTGATAAGATAAAAGATAACATTACATATGGAATCTATCGATGTACTTCTCTAAATTGTATGCATTGTTCAAATAAGATATGAAAAATGCCAGACAACACAATCAGCAAAAACTGGCATCCGAAACCATAACATGAAATATGTAATTTCACTTCCAAAATGAGCCAAAATGTAATTCATTAAAACGCATACCGCGTTGTAAATCATGATTCCTCAATCCTTCTCGTGGTTGCCAAGAAAGAAATCCATTTACGTATTGCATCTTATCTTGTTATTTCACCCGGGTTTGCTCGGTGCTAAAGTCGAAAAGTAAATTAGATTTCTTGGTACAAGCTAAGCCGCGGCTTGCGCTATGATTAAAATGATGTACGTAGAGCGAAGTGTTCTTTTTAAAACCGCATTGTTATTGCGAAGTGCTCCGCGTGTGTTGTTTGTGTGAAATAAAATGATTGCGGTTTTAATTTTAGTTGGTGAAACGTTTTATTACTTACTTGGTGTTATGAATCTTCTACTTTTATTCTATGTTTTTATTTAAATACAAAACAATGCCAGGCAATCTATTTATTTTAATGATATAAGAAGTACACTAGTAAACTGTATGTACAGTCCGTACAGACACAATTAAATTTCAGCCACATAAAATGGTCACAAATATTGTTCTGAGTATTGTTGTATGTAATTTCTACTTAAGTTATGGCGTTATATGGCAACTCTTTAAAAGGAAGTTATAACTTTAAATAGTTTCGGTGACTCTTGCACAAAAAAGGTTTTTGAAAAAGATAAACTTTTATCAAAACCCTATAAAATTCATACGTAGGAAACACGACAATCTCAAAACCGTAAGCCGTAAAGACAACATAGAATGCTGGAAAGTAGTTTCTTTCAAAGTAGATAACGTATGACGTTTTAAGAGCAATGTTGTAAAAACAAAAGCACAAGTGACATCTGAGAACATAAGCTGACAAAGTTGTATTATGAGTTACGAGTGGAATTGGACAGTTTGCCAGTTTATTGTATCTGTCTAGTCGTGCAATGATTATAGAGTACTTTTACGATTTACAGTTTTCGGGATAGCTTTATAAAATATGCAGTCATTACATATATAAAATACTAGCTGACTCGCGCAACTTCGCTTGCGTCACATAAGAGAACATTTTTCCCCCGTTTTTGTAAAAAAAAATACTGGTACTCTGCTCCTATAGGTCGTAGCGTGATGATGTATAGCCTATAGCCATCCTCGATTAATGGGCTATCTAATATTGAAAGAATTTTTCAAATCGGACCAGTAGTTCCTTAGATTAGCGCGTTCAAACAAACAAACAAACAAACAAACAAACAAACTCTTCAGCTTTATAATATTAGTATAGATTAGTATAGATAATGTCGCGCTACTAAATAATTTAATTGTATTTTTAAAAACTTGTAAACGGATTTTCGCGAGGTTTTTTAGCAATAGAATAAATATTAGTTTTATTTATCTTCTAATTCTTGACAAAAGTTCAGATTTAATAATAAAAAAAAACTAACTAGAATATAGTATCAATATTTTTATACCATTTTCTAGTTAGTATTAAATATATTTTCTAAATATTCAATATAAGTACTTATTTTTCTTTCAAAAAAGGTCAAGCATCCCTATACCTAAATTCAAAACAAAGCCTAATTTAATATACTTGTGAGACCTTGCGTTTTAAAATGTGAAAGTTTTCCTTCACAGTTTCAACTCGCACTAGTCCAATTATTCTCAACCGTCATTGAAATATTATTTGATACGTGAGCTCACGGACCTTTTTACTGAACACACGTGTTTCTAACGGGTGTTCTTCAAATGCAATATATAGGGTGTGTTTTATTTCATCGTTTGTATGCTGTGCCTTACAGTGAAGCCTTTGTGATATAAGTTTACGATTGTTGCGTACAATGGGTCGCTTTATGTGGTTGTTTTGTGTTAAATCTAGGTCATATGTTAAGAAAATTAAAATTGTTATATTTTAAAGGGACAATACTTTTTGTTGAATGAAACGCAAGCCAAAAGATTCAAGGTTTTTTCTCACTTCATTGCCTTTTCTGTAGATTTCCTACGAAGACGAAAAAATGCCTAGTTGTTAGAAATCTTGACCAGTATTTGTAAATGAACAAAGTTATTAACTACATGAATGAAATGCATTAAATTTTGTTCTTTTATTATATAAATAATGATTTTACGAGCACAAGTATGTGTACCCAAGTACTTATTCACCCTTGTCAACAGTATTAATTACAATATTAACTTGCACTGTCATAGATCTATCTTACCTAAGTAGAAACTAATCACATGTATTTGAAGCGAACTATTACTGATAAACCGATAACCACTCGAGTCCTGTGCAATTTGCTAATCAAAGCTAAAACATTAACTGTAAATTGAGGGTTGAGTTCCTACTACTATCAGCTACCGACAACCGGCTTCCTACCGAAAAAAAAACATATAATCTGATCAGCGCCTCTAGCGGGTGCTGTAGGAACTATATGTTATATGTATTATGTTTGTCAACTCGCAATATCCGTTAGTACCGACAATAAAAAAAGCGGTACAAGTTTTCAAAAAAAAATATTTTGGGTACTAAAATTGTTAGATTCATAATGTTAATAATTAAAATAATATAGATTCTGGTCAAAATAGGAAAAAAAATGCCTAACAGATTTCTTTAGGAGCATAAGAACAATATCCAAATCAAAGCTATAAGTCGTTTTGCGCTTTCTCTTCATCCTTGTCTTTAAAATAAAAAATGTCTCTTAACCAAACAAATAAAATATAATTGTATTGATTTTTAATAAAAGTCATTTTCTTATTAATTTCATTCAGGAAAAGTTACTTTAACTTATTAGGTTTGCTTCGTGGAATTTCGAAATTACTTGTTTACGGAAACCGAATTTTCAATTACTTTAGCAAATAATAAAAGTATCAAGTAACCAGTTATTAATGTAATTTATCCTTTGTTCTTTGTTGAAATATTAAATGAAAGTGTCGTGGATTATATTACTCACTACAAATAATTTGTACCTACTCTATCCAAGCTATTTCCACAAAACATATTCACAACTTCAGCAATATCGAACCTTCTAAAGTGAGTGAATCATATAAAGTCAGGCAGCTCATGGGGCTAAATAAACTAATTTTTGATTTTGTTATGAGCAAATTATCTGTTTAGATATCTTTTCTCTATCTGCTACGTTTTTCGTAACGGTGCACATAGACTTTCACTGTTAAAGTTAGGTGATTTCTATCCGGTATATGAAATTGCGCACTGCGCATTTTTGAACTATTTCACCAATCACGAGTACATAAATCTGAACACCGCGGCAATAAAAGTTTAAAACCAAAACTTCTCGATGCCAAGAATCGCGACTTTTTTAATATTTAGTATAGTGGTCTGTGCCATCAGTCAAGAGAAGCCTCGGCCGTCGTTGCAATTTATCAATGTACACGTTGAAACTTTGTTGCGACGTCGTCCGGCTTCCCTTTTTCAAATTCCAATAAGTAGCGCTCAACTCCTATATTAATCTTCATCACAGCGTTATGAAGTTGTTAAAATTATAAATCACTAGAGCGTGGCAGCTTTGCTAGAAGTTCGTATGACTATAATATGTAACGGTGATGGTTTTATTTGAAAAGTTTGGTGTTTTTTTTGCAGTTAGATTTAATTTTTTTCACGTTCAAAACATATTACCGTAACGCATGCAAATCTAAAGACATGGATGGGCATGTGTTGAAACACATGCCCATCTGATCTACCCATCAAACTGTGAGCAGTTTAAGGAAAAAGCTGTAGCACATTAGTGCATTATCAACTATATTGTTTACGTATCAGACCAAATGATCGACGCGATTAATCTAGTTTTAAACAATAGCGGTATATATTGGTAAGTTAATTTTTTTTATATAAGTGTATATAAGTTTTATTACATTTAATTCACAAGAAGTTATAAACTGCAAGGGTATTTCGTCAAAGTTATATATAAGGGTCATATCATTACATTTCATTGCCCAAGAGTGTGTGTCCAATCATAAAAGTACTGAATAAAATAGAACAAACCTTTTCATATTTCATCTCATACGTTTCCGTATAAACGGCGATGCGGAAAAATACTTCGTTTTGCACATTACGCCTAAATTTATTAAAGCCCGTTATTTGCGTATGTTTTGCTATTATATTTTGTACCCTTGACAATGTGCCACTATGGTAATATTTATGCTTGTTTGAGCAGCATTGTACTGCCGGTTTTATCGGAAAAGTAAAATGTTGTGATGAAAAACATTGTTTTACGAAATAACAATATGAATATCCAAAACCCAAACGCAATCTTCAAAAATAAAAGTTGTTAAAAATCTTAAAATGTGTAAAAATACCCATTTTAATGTATAAAATCATTTCTTACGTATAACATATTGGTAGCGTTCTAAATCAAAAGCCTAAAATAATGATGATTTTGTAGCAAATAGCGAAAGAAAATATCCCACTGTTCAAAACGTGCAGCCAACAAACAAAACAATGCATTTTAAAAACTTAAATGAGTAAATTAGGTAAAATTCTGGCCGGTCGTTATCGCCTCTCAGAATGCAAACGTTGGCAGGGTGCAAATTACGCAAAATAAATCTTGAGTTTTTCACCTAAAATACGGACTTTAATTTATTCGATGCCGTTATCTTTGAGCAATTAACAGAGTTTTTATAGGGTTCTAAAATTAAAGAAGAAAAACGACACTTTTATTAAGTTCATAAGTGAAACCATCTGTCACAGACTGTAGCAGTTATGTACCTACTATCTCTAAAGCGACATTTAATTTTCTTTCTTATTTTGTGTGAGTAGTTCTAAAACCACTTGATAAGGCTTTTTCTAAGTACCTGCCAAAAAACACTGACTAATAGTAACGCAATAATAACACTATCAACCTGACATTTAATTTTATTTGCGTAATAACGACGAAACTACTGACGGCATTAAGAAAAAATTTATATTAGACAAACGGGCCAAAAACAAAAGTTTACTTAGGGGGTTTGTTGATTATACATTTGTTATCATACTTATTTATTTTTCAAAAGTTCTTCGGTAGATTATTTAAAAGTTTCTTTTACAATTCTGTACGGAATCCGCAATCCGATTCGCTCTTGGTTATATTTTTTCACTATAAGGAACAACTGGTGTAGGGACGAAGGTTTGGCGGCTCGTTAATCTCGTCCTGTCATCATTCCGTCTAACTGTCCGCTACAGTATTATTGCCGACTACATTTTGACCGAGATTATTTCACCCGTTTCAACGGGTACAGTACCTATACTATTCCGTTACCGTGATTTATAAAGTAATTTTTACTATAACCCTCTTATTCATAAACACACTATAAACCTATTTTAGTTAAAAAGCTACTATAATATTTTATCTCTTTTTCATTCCGCTAAGAAGTGAAAGAAACAAAACACTTTATAAGCACTTTATAATAATATAATTTTTATGAATAAGAGGGTAAGACTATGTCTTGACTGGTTGGTTCAAGCCTCTTGTTAGTTAAGTCTTTTGGCTCCGTCGAGAATAGACGAATAAACTTCAAATATAATTTAATATGTATACGCTATATGTATGCTTGGACTATTATTGACGACTTGGACGCGTTCCTGGAAGGTTGGCCGGAAGCAGCAAGCGACCGAGGGGACTGGAAGTCTACGGGTGAGGCCTTTGCTCAGCAGTGGGACACAGAAATAGGCTAGATAAAAAAAATATGTATGCTTAATGAATCAGTTTACGGTTTTCAAATCAATTGGTAAAATTTTGTTTAAGAAAGATTTACCTGGCAGCGAAAAACTAAAAAACATCAAAATACCACAAGAATCCATACAAACATAGTAAAACGACGAGTTTTGAAAGTATTAAAGGTAAACCAGAATTTGATGGCTATCCCGGGAGTCACCATATATAAATTAAGGATTGCAATCAAAAGCAAAGCTATAACAGTAACAATAAATAAGGCACCTATTCCATGCTTCCTGGTCTAAACTGAGCCATTCAGAGCGTAGTCATTAGGCCGTGTACCAGTGTGCTCGACGCGATGTATGTAAATATCCTGCGGTGATATGCTCTCCTGGTACATACGGACTATACGCAGCAATGTGTTACGCTTTGGTCATGGCAAATATATAGGACGTTTTGCAAGTTGCGTATAAGTATTTATATATAGATTCGTAATAGACACGTGTTAATTATATTTGTATTATCAAACCCAGTAGTTATATTACTTTCTTAAAAAAAATATGTAAAAATTGCAAATAAAGTGCCTATATTCTATCGAGATCCGTCTACCTTACTTGTCCACGTAGAGACAAATACACCACGAAAGTAGGTACTGACAGTTCATTATTCTAAAATCATGCGCCTACGTCGTCGCAGCACTAAGAAAATTGCTCTTGAATATTTTTTTTATGTCCAATACACAAAAGAGTTGTTAATTTGTATTCAAAAACTATCGCGCAATATGTGAATGAGTAGACTATCACAGTCGCAAGTAATTCCTCCAATAGATCTATTGTCCAATGTAGGTACGCGGTAGTGGCTATGCTTCTAATCAAATGACATAGGTGCATGCACAGGCGACAAGGCTACGACGTCACCGATAAATTTATTCTAGAGTGTTCCAGGAATTTGTCGAGGCAATCACGGCCGACTACTAACTAGAATGTACACAGGGGAGCTTAGTAGATTTGCAGTCACTTCTTCAATCAGTCAATATTATATTTATAGCGGTCATAACGAGTTGCTCTCAACAGTCCGATTAGAATGTTGATTAAGCAATCTTTAGCGCCGTAATTCTATAGAAAGATGACCGTTTAGTAGAGCAGGAAGTCGGTTTCAGTTGTGGTCAATTATGTAAAGTACTATATACTTTACTACAAATTACCCGGATAATCGTTCTATTTTTCACTGTTTTTGTCGGGACTCGGGTTACTCAGGGTATCTATACATGCAGCAAAACTAGCAATATGTAAAACTACACTACGCATTTCCAATAAACAGAAAATACGACCATACAAGACACCATACCAACAAAATTTCGGATTTTAAACAAAAACGAACTCAGAGTACATACAACTTTTGAACATTTGAAAAGAATCAACACTGATCCTGAGGAATAAACACAAAGATTTATAAAGCTTATTTTGCGTACTTCAATTATGTAAACACCTCACGCGCTTACGAAACTTCCATTCTAAATTACGTACACGTCTTCACAATGGATTAAGTACTTTCATACACTTAAAACGTATAATTACGACAGACATAAAACACATTAAAATCCTTCAACATAAAGATTGGTACAAACTAACGTGCTGATAACAAAGATTGCGATATAAGGAAGCACATTACGCGTGGAGTTTGTACTAAAAAGGGATTGGCTGGTGACGATAATACCCTTGTGCAAAATAAATGGACTAGGGCGGTCTTTTATGCAATAGTAGGGTGAAATTCAGTGCCAGTATTATCAGAGGCTCAAATGTATGTATCTTGTGTTTACGTCAAACGATCGCTCGATCGGAGGGATTAACGCTTGTAGAGAAGCACTACTGAAGTGCTTGAATGACTTTTGAGTTAGGTTTTAGTCACATGAAGCCACATCTTAAATTGGAGTAGGCAACTTAAATCGTGTTGATACACGATATACGAATAAACCAACAAAAATAACTGTACGAAGCAATGAACTTGACGTATAAAATCTCAAATGAAGTCCGAGTTACTGTAATTGCATTTAATTTTACGTACCTAAATATAGAAACTAAGGTCATTCCGTAAATCAAAAACTTATTTATCAAAAATCGTCTTCTAACTAATATATTCAAGCGCTTCTAGCGTCATAATAGATAGAGATTTATTAACCCATCAAGAAACAGAAAACGTAAACGAATAGAACAGAAAATTCAAACAAGCAATAAAGCCTAATGTCCAATATAAAAGTTAACATTTATTTAATTCAGAATAAATTTCATATTACGACGCCTTGTAAAACTAAGGCTTTTAAAAAAATATAAAATTCAAAGAATCCTATTTAATGTCTTATTCATTATGAAACAAGAAAAATATATTCCGAAGCGTAAATGAAGGCGCCTAAAGACCTTTTTACACTTGGTTGGTTTTCTTGCCCGAACAATAAAGATAATTGCACACCCACAAACTTATGTAAATAGTTCCTTACTCCGAATAATTAGCTTGAAGGAAATTATGTATGTACATAATTAACTATTGTTTGATATTAATGTAATATCGTTGATTATACGTCAGTTACTGGTTAATTACAAACACAACGCTTGTTATATGCAAAGGTGTAGACAGAGGTGTATGAAATACACCTACATTTTGCCATTTACAATGTTAGTCCCATGTAATATATCGAGCCTATTGCGATATATCGGACATGTTACCAAACTCTGGGCTATTGAGAAATATTCTAATATAGCTGACCCGCGCAACTTCGTTTGCGTCACCGAAGAGAGAACGGGTCATAATTTTCCCCGTTTTTGTAACATTTTTCGTTGCTACTCAGCTCCTAATGGCCGTAGCGTGATGTAATATAGCCTATAGCCTTCCTCGATAAATAGACTATCTAAACAAACAAACAAACAAACAAACAAACTCTTCAGCTTTATAATATTAGTATAGATAAATTAGAACACCAAAATTACTGGCACGACCGGGAAATCGAACCCGATCGTCGTGATTAGAAGACGTATGCAACGTCGAGACCACTTAGTCAGTTTGTTCGGAAAAAAAACCAACAGCATTTTACCCGAATTCCGAACCGAGCCCGGTGAGATATACATTACCGAGACCAAAAAGTCAGTTTATTACTCGTTTTGTGTTTATTCAAAATAGAAATACAGTGAAATTGCCAAGGAATGAAATAGTTGACACTTGATAGACAGACCATTACAGCTTCTGTGTACAACAGTACATGGAACTCCTAAGAGGATATTCTCGAAGTATTTACACAAAATTCTAAGAGTATATTATTTCTATGTGAATGTCTAACGCAAAATCCTATAATAATTTTAGCAAATTTCATTTACAGTATATTTTATACTGTTATATACCGTTTAGGTAATTTGTAGACGTGTCCGTATTGGTTGAGCTTAATGCGAATCGCATAAAGCGTAGCAAAAATAGTTTCTACTACGCCCGCTAGAGGCGCTAAACCGATGGTCATCATATTTTTTTCGATATCTAGCCGGTTGTCGGTAGTCGATTGTCTGACCAAAATGACGAAATTTTAAAGTAATTTTCCATAAGCAAAAGTATTTCATTCGAACGTAAACATCCGTAAAAGAGTTTTCTACTTAAATTATAATACTTGGTGATTAATTGACACTTTAGAATGAAAGGAGTGAAAGTTCCGCATACCTTAGGTATTCGTATCAACGTTCCCGCCTGACTTCATTACAGCCAAGTTTGAAGTTTCTAAGTTAATTACCGACTTTGCCGAGCCACCGAGTTTCTCTTTAAATTAATAAATACATAATTTTAGTATTTTAGGTGTTGTTATGCATCAAGGGAGTTGTAAAACTTGAAAGGTGTCTCTTGACAAATAAGATGTGGAATTCAGAAGTGAGTTTAAAGTTGGATTTTCAAACCTTAAGGGTGTGTTGATATAATAATCTCATCCACTTGGGATGTGCTTTATAGTCTAACGACTAGACTAAGTGGAAAGCCCTAGCGTGCACAATTCATATTAATAATATAATAATGTGTATATCTAAAATATATATTAGTACCTGTATCAAACGGGCTTCCCTACTAAACTATCTGATTATAGTTCTTTATATAATAAAATACAACAGAGATTTTTTTAAATCATACGTATGCCCGATCTACTTAGATAATACACAGGAGACAAAAATGCACATGTGAATACAAACATACATTCGTACAAAAGATTCTCAAAACTAAAAAAACGGATAAAGGATAAGGCTTAAAAACTTTTCATTACTTTTGAACAACCATTTCGGTTTTAATCGCATTTATTTTCACTTTAACAATTCTTTAATCTTTTACAAAATATAAAAATATTAGCTCACAATTTAACAAAGAAAGTATTAAGCTTCAGGGTGAACGTTTAAAAACTTTTATAATGTAGTAACTTTTACCCGCGGCTCTGCCTGCTCCGCTTTTCAGTTTTTCTTGTTGTAAACGTATTCCGCAGGATCATAATCTATCATCCCGCATTCATCTTTCCCAGCAGACATATACTTAAGCAGCTGTATAAGCATAACTGATAGACAGGGTTACTAACACGCATAAAATAGTATGAATTTCTCAAAAATTACAGGAACTATTAATGTGATTGAATCAAAAGAAGTTTTAAATGATGTAATAAGCGGCCTTCTATGGCTTTCCATGGGCAGAATGCGTATGTACATTCCCATGGGAATAAGTAAGCTAACAACTCAGTACTTCAAAAACATTACAATTCTTTTACAGTAAAATACACTAATCCTCGAAATAAACAACATAAATCTATATTATCTAGTAATTACTATTTCTAAGGGAAGAAACTACTCTAAATTAGATTTGAGAGGGCGTGTTAAAGCCGTGTCGGAACTATTGTCCCTTTTTGTACTACAATTTAATGGGCCGCCCGAGTAATTGTTTTCTTGTTATTGTTACAATCAAATAATACTAAGCACCATTACATTAAGTTATATGGATACAGTTATTTATAACTTATTAACTAATTTTGAGGATAGTGTTCTATAATATTTTAAATCCTTGACTGCTTAAAACGATTCGATAGATCAAGATTATCTATTCGTTATTATTTAAATAGGTGCAGCGAGGTAGGTAAGAAAAAATAGACATCTGAAGTAATAATTTAAGTAGATACTGCGAGGTAGGTACTATTGAAAAAACGACAGCAAGGACGATAATGACCAAATAAAGAATTAAAAAAGGTAATCATGACAATTGTTCATCACCACCAACATGACGATTATAAGTAAGACTCTCTTGGTCTATCCTACGTTTCATGATCTTCTATAAAACGATGATTATGATTCTTCTATCTTTATTCTTCTATCTTTCTTAAATAAATAAATAAATAAAACCAGCGCACAATCAGCTGCCGCCCGTTACCCTGTACTTATTTACCTAAGTAAAAATATACATGCTTCCGACGATAAAAATAAACTCATATACATTACTGATTGTAAATAATGTCATGTTTATTGTATAATTATGATTGTAGACATCTAATGTGGGTGTAAACGTGTACCGGTCGCCAGAAAATTATTATTTCCAAGACATTTTGAATACAAACGTATAATTAATTCTTAAACAAATTGCTCTGAATAATGGCAATTTGTGTTATTTCGCTGTAATCAAGGTTCTATTGTGCAAATTTGACCTACTGACTTACAAAGACATTTATTATATTGCGAATCAACTAATTTTACAAGTAGAGATCCGCGGATTCATTGTAAAAAACAGTTGTCTCATAAACAATTTTCAGTGCTTAAAATTGTCATAGTTTTGTTTCAGAAAAGCTGTGGCTCTTGATAAAAATACAACAGTAGGTTTTAATAGAGCAATTTTATGACTTAATTTCTAATAGAGAGTTTGATGCAACAAAAGTTATGATTTACGTTGGATGAATGTTGAAAAAGATTTGAATTCGTTTTGTTTATCATCTTACAGTTATCATTGTCATTAAATAAAGGAAAAAGATTATCGTGTTCTATCTTTAATATATTTAGAAAAGAAACAGAAAAACACAAAACACATCACACAACACATACGTAATCAGTAAGGGGAAAATCAAAGAAAAAACCGCGTCGTGGAAACAAAGAGTAAGCAATCGATAGGCTTTACGTATTTTGTGCTTATATCAGCAAGTCCCATTGCGTCTAAGGAAAGCCCCCAATTTTCTATTTATTCTAGAATATTGCACGATACTTATTTAAGGACATATTATTACATAATAGTCAGTCTCGGTAATGATCATGGATTTACTAAAATGCATCATTATGATGCTTCGAAATGTAGCAGTCAAAATTTACTTACAGAAATCAGATTTTGTTGCGCATGTAGAGAGTCTGGTTAGCTAGAAACAACACATAAATTTGTTTACCGGGTCATAAGGTTTGTAGATGTAATGACAAAAAGCATATTTATAAAAAGTCAAGCCAAAGCGCCGAAGGGTAAAAATCAACGCAAAACCAGTGACTCGAAGTCAACGATTGAACAAACTATCTCAACTTAAACCGTTCTTTAAACCATTATTACATCAGAGATTTGAATAACGGTCAGTATATATACATACCTATCGACTTATGTACTTAGCTTCAGTTTCTGTTGATAGGTATAATCCTTTAGTCGCCCTGACTGCTCAAGGGACGTCGGCTAAAAGCATAGCTAAAACTACTCGGTAAACGCCTTAATGGAAAACCTGATCCTTATACAAAATACATAAGCTTGAAGTACGTATTAATTAGCTAGTAAAACTGATTTATTTGTCTTGTATTTGTTGTTAACACGTGTAAGTTACCTACGTATTGATTAATAGCAATATAGAGTCATTAAGTTATGTATCGATTTTATATTTTGAAATTGATATTACGTATTTATCGTTAGTTCTCAGTACACGATATCCCCCATGCTTTATTCTCATTCTTACTTTAAGAATCTAACAAAAAAACCATGAAACCCAAAACAATTATTGAATTACATATTTTGTTTCATGTGAAAATAAAACCCGTGCCTACTACGCGTGATGGTAGACATTGTCTATATTTTAGCTAAATGCCTACTCTACAATTTAACGCTTAACGAGTTCTCACAGTCAAAAATTACTGTCTCAATTACTTTTTTCGTATCAGGACTACATAAATTATTATAAAAAATAAAAAGCTCGTAAATATGCTAATACGATGACGTCGAAACTAACAAGTTTTTCTTCATATACGTCAACCGCGACTACGCACAATGTGACACTCAAATATTTCGCAATGACAGAATACAAAAAAATATTACGAACGTGTCGAGAATCGCTAACAATTTCTATCAGTATTCATTTTTATTTTGACGCAAGAATCAAAAGAACGATTTACTTTGAATACGTAACATCAAAAATAATATCAAAATCTAACAATTCTTTTATAAGAGCGTCATTGAAGAGAAAGTTATGGTCGTGTTAAGAAATTCAGATGTCCCTGAAACGTATGACAAAAAGATTTCTCTCAATTGCCAACCAAATATGAAAAACATCAAACCACAATAAATATTTTTTATTACAATTTCTTAAATAGGAACATTTCTCTATATAAACATATTTCCTACATAACATTAATAAATAAAATAAATAAATATAGTGGGACAATTCACACACGGTCATTTGATTCCAAACTAAGCAGAGCTTGTACTATGGTAACCAAATAACTGATAAACATACTTATATACTTCTAAATACATACTTATATAGATAAATTCACAACCAGGCTCAGAACATATACTCGTGCTCATCACACAAAGATATGTCCCGGGTGGGATTCGAACCCACCACACGCGGCGCTACGGTTGTCGCGGCGAGGTGACCGCTTAAACCACTGCGCCAAACGTGCAGTTATTGTGATAGTAACATCGGCTTCATTAGTGGTACATAAATACAAATACCTAAATAACTACGTTCATCTACAAAAAGTTTCATATGAATACTCTATCGCACTTCCCCTACCTTTTGATACGTTATATTTTTGGGGTCGGCACAATATGTAGTCGGTATTATTTTTCCATTTATCTTTATTAGCTGTCATCTCAATATTCACTGTACTAATCTGTTACTCAGTCCATACACCTTAATTGCCCTTATGATAGTTAAATGATGCTGGTAATAAGAATTTTCGAATAAATGCATAACGGTATGACTCTAAAATACTGTCACTAATTACATAATAGGATAAGGAGAGGATGAATTGGGAAAAGACGTATAACGACATACCTTTTTCTATTGAGTTCAAACAAAAGCGAAGGGCGGCGAATGGCTATTGTGTAACTATCAATGTAATGGCGAAAATTACAGATCAGTGTTCATAGCATCTCTTGAAATAACTACTTAAATCTTAGAATAAATATATTTACTGATTTTAAGACATTTTTACTCTCAGTGTGAAAACCGTGGAAAAGTTTTGAGTGTTCGGAATTTCGCTCCACATAAGCAGACTCGATCGAGGCCAGGACCTCGTGATTAAAGGCCGCATACATCATCTCCGAAACAAACAAAAACAGGAAATCATATTCTTTGTTAAATGTAATTTCCTCGTATATTTCTCAATCAAAAAGAAATGAGATTTTTCGATCGTATTTCTTCTTCCGTAATCTTAATATAAATTAAGAATATTTTTACGTATATTGGAATTTCGATCGTTTGCCCTTTGGCAAAATATGTTCAATAATTTAATCTTTCACCAAAAATATAATATATTATTATGTATATTTGAATCCCTTGTTTTCATTAACTTTGAAAATTAAAATAGCTATAATATTAAGGCACACACTGTGAAAAGTTTTCCTTAACCTCTCTCTTAATTATTTGGTCAGTGCTTAAATTGATATATCAATGATAACAGTGTAAAATACACCTACCCTGACTGCCAACGCCTGAAACTGGTTACCAACTGAGTCTTAGAAATCCAAACTCAGGTTTTTAAAGAGCAATTAAAATACGCGACAAAATCTACAAACCTGGAAACCATAGCCATAGTTAAGTATAGTCCTCACATTTTCCCAATATAAAATGTTGCTTTATACATTCCCTAGTTGTTGTACCGCAAAAAATAACTATAAAATTGAAGCACACGAATTCTTTAGTGTCCAAGCTTTTTTACACTCAGCCATAATTTTGTTGTACGGCTTTTCTGATAGAATTTTACGACATTGTTAAGTCGACGACGATGTTTTACTGCTCAAATATAATAAATGTTAAGACAAAAAGTAACATATAGTGCTTATATTGCCTATATTTTTGCTAAAAGCCGTATACTTTTTTGCCAAGTGCGATAAAACCACTAAGAGGGTCGTATGTACAAAATAAGGGATATAATCCTCGTTATTTTGTTTGAAATTAAAGTATTCTTCGTCCGTGCATCTAACATAAAAACTAGTTTTCTTATTAGGCAATTGTAATCATATAATATTTAATCCTATAAAACTAATTTTAAAATGATTACTCCCTTGCATGATCATGATAACACGCGTAGTTTTACTATTTGCATCAAAATTGTCTAGTATTCGATATTTTAAACATACTGGACACAATAAAAGCTTAGTAAGTATTCGGTAAAATAAGTATGGCTTTGCCTTTAAACTTTGGTTTACTTCCCGTTTTATTCCCAACCCAAAAAAAATATCATTAATTTTGCTAACACTAAACCTTAATCTAAAGTGAGTTTTATACGAAAGGCCGTAGCTCGCTACGAGTTACGATCTACGTGCGCCGTAGCAAGTGGCGTAACAAGTGCTACGTGAGCTACGAAATTATGTATCACAAACTTTACAATTAAGCGGGTTTAGATAAAGCACTAGTTCGTGTTCTGAAAGTACAGGTACTTTTTCTAAGAGATTCCTACAATATTCAATATTGTGTTTTTGACTAGTATTTTTTGCTCATTGCAGCGAAATTATAGATTAACACGAATGAATACTGGTCGCTATAAAATGTTTATTTCTTGATTTTCCGGGAAATAGGATATACATGCTTTTCTGTAAGACAAGCTTAACTAAACTTATCCTTGGCGTAATAAAGGCTAAAAATATTATGATTTCTGAAGTAAACTAAGAAGTTTCTGGAATAAATTTATTTTGATATTGACTTTATAATAATATACTCAAACTTCTACCAAAATTAAATTATATATACACATTCGGAGTATTCTTCCTCTGACCTCCCGGTACTGAACACCTTTATAACTCCAACTGTAGTAAACTAACTCGAAATATTACTTTAAAATGCTTATGCGTGATGAAAACTTTTATAAAAGTAGTTATAAGAGATGCAAAGCAAATTGCGTAGTCGAAAGTTTAGAAGTCGGTGGTCTAGATCTGACATAATCTTAAAAAATAAAATACACTGCGAAGAGTTAGACAATTATTCTCGACTTTTGTAACACCAAGGAATTGTACCTTATAGTACCTATTACCTATCTTAATATTTTTAAGGTTCAATTGACTGATGACTGCCTCCGTGGCGCATTGGTTTAGGTCACCATGCCGCTACCATTGCGTCGGGAGGTTGTGGGTTCGATTCCCACACGGGACAATTATTTGTGCGATCGGCAAATAATTGTTTCGTGTCTGGTTGTACTTTGTGTCCGTTGTTTGTTTGTTTGTTAAAGTCCCCGTGACACAAGAGCAATTCTTAGTGCGGGAGTTGTCTTTTTAAAAACAGAGAACAGAAACAGAGAATTTGTTAAATTAAAACATCACTGTCCCGCTGCAGGGAGGGGTTTGCTTCTGAGTCTAGCATGAAGGCCGAGTACAAGCTAGGGACCTCAAACCACACGGCACGGCACGTTACAGATATGGTAAAAAAAAAATAACACCTTTTTTTTATTTGTGAAGTGAAATGAAATTAAGTGTGTGTCTTCAAACTAAGAACAAGTTCTAAGTCAAAGATTCCTCCAAATTTTATTTCTTACAAATCAAGAATAATATTTCAAGTGGTTTATTTTCCTATGAAATCTATCAAATACTTAATATTCCGCGCAGAGCGCCGGAGTCAACGGGAGAAATCCTTTCCAACGGCAACGTTCGAAGATCGATGACCTATCCACCGACCATTCTTTATTTGCTATCAGATTTTAAAATTCAACAAGTTAAGAAGTTTAAAATTTCTCATACTCTCTAAGGTTTGTAAATAGCAGTAAACACGGACAAGTAGACATTTGTCAATTTCATTTTTCGACTTAGGGTACAATCATACGTATTCAAATATTCTAAATGCATACGTTACCGATTGTCTAAATTATACTTAAGTCAAGTAACTTAATTCGCATCTTCTCAATAAACCGCAAATACGATGAAACCATTACCAAACCTTAAGATAAAGTGTCTACAACTTTCCCATTCACAACATTAGTACAATTATGTTTGTCTATAACTATTATAATATTTTCTCAGTCGCAGTTCAAAGTCTTAGCGCTTAAAACTAAGTTTAAAGTTAGTGTGAGCTTAAACTTTAAAACGGCGGAGATTAGCAGCACATTTTATTGTTTTAATCATCAAAGTTTATAACAGTTTTATGTGTTGAATGGAGAGGGTTATGGAGGATTACATGAAGTGAGAAGTCACGTGTTTTATGAGCCATAAAGACTTAGAATTCTAGACTTCGATAGAAAAAGTTTAGAAGTGTTAAAAGTCTGCTGAAATTGCGGATCGAAAAACTATTAATAAAGGTTTTTTTATGGCTTGTCTCTATTCGGGCAGTGCTTAAACTGTAAACTAGTCATACCATGAATAAAACTGTACGGATTTTCGTTAAATGTTCATTTAAAACGTATCTCACTAAATAAGTTCTGAACACCGAAAAAAGTGGACAGAAAGGTACTTATGAAACTAGCTAATGTTTTACTTGAAAGGAATGATACAGACAATATTGACAACGACATTTCAGAAACCTTAAATTTAAGTCTAAAAGACCTTCTGAGAAGACATTATTTGGCAATGGCTCCCGAAATAAGCTAAAGACGTCAGAAAAATAAGAATAAATACTACCTTAAAATAACACCGGTCAAAATATCACATGTATCACACTTACGTACAGTTAATACGAACCACGTGTATACTAGGTAGTCTAGTCATTTACGTTGTACCCTTACAAAAGTAACAAATAATATTTATGTTGCGTACAAAACACGTTTATTAACTTTTAGCTGTTCCATACGTGTTCGGACTGAAATATACGATTATCTTTTCTAGATAAATTGACTAGACAGTTGGACATTAGAAGTAGAATAAATTGGGCAAAGAACAGTCTCCATCAACATCTGGCATAAAAGTTGATGTACATATGTCACAACATTCCCTTTGCATCTTATGATCGATAAGCTGCCCCTTGAAATAAATAAAAATAGAACGGCACTTAGTATCTAGACTAGCACAAGCGTTGCACCATTAAAACCTTCAATGATAATAATTTGTCCAAAACGTCATATTGTGCCAAATAATTGATCGTCTTTTAGCATTCCTAGATATTTTTTTCTTCCAGTATATTTGAATTAAAATGGAATGTTCGAAACATTACGTAATTCATTGGTTTTTAAAGAGGACACCTGAGTAACTATTAGTGCTGGAATTGTTTTAGAAGTGCTAATCGGTAGTTGATAGAACGTGAAAATACGTATTTCAAGAAAAAATCTGTACCATCTATAAGAACTGTATAAAACAATAATCATTGTCACACGATGAACGTAGTACCTAAAACGAGTTTTCGCAAAAATCTGTTTTCATATTATAGTACTGTACGTCAGTACGTTATACAGAGCTAATTAGTATAATTGTCATGTCCCGACCTGTCGGTATAAAATTTAACACAAAACCTCCGGGGTTTTAATAATTTGGACGTTGAACTCACAGGAAACTGAAACAATGCTCTACAATTCACGACATTAAACCAAGTAGCATTATGAATTTGTGAACTTTTTAATGCTTTAAAATACTAATGGAAATCTCTGATTTATGTCGCTGAATATTCCAAAAGTTTTATATAATAAAGACCGTTTTGAATTTTGTAATGTTTTACGCTAACATAAATGGATGGCGATTTAATATTGCTGTTATTAAATGTTCATTTAAATTAATTTCTAAATTATTCAAGTGAATGGATTTTTACTTGGAATTGTTATAATTTTGAGGACATTAAACTTCGGTTTGGAATCGAAACAAGTCTATAATAAAAACTTTAAGATAAATTTGCATTATTATTTTCAGTCTCTAATCAATATATCAAAAGGATTTTGGTACATTAACTCTTTTTCTCAGCTCACAGAAAAATAACGTTATTTTTTTAATTATTGCACTCTTCACATTTGTATAAACAGTATTATCGTCCCTGGCTAAAATGAAACAGAAATGTTTATTCAAATTATTTTAAAAGAAAGGACGACTCAGTGTCAAGAGACGAATTACGGACGAAGATGGCATTCGCTAAATGAGAAATGCTCTATTAGACGTACACTTTAGCAAAGACATCGAGAAAAACTGCGAACGCGCACTTTATTTCTCAAAATCCTTTTATGTTCAAGAACAATTCTTTATTTCATTACTCGACATTTTCACTAACCCAGATCTTGTCGGCCATAAATTAATACATATTCTTCTATCTGTCTCATAAATCTTTCCTCGCTTTAAGCAATATAGTATCAATTGATTCTTCTATTTCGGTAAAATAAGGCGTCAAACAATAAAACATTTAGTTGCAATAAATCGAGCAAAGCTGTGGAAATATGAACGGCTAGAATCTAGATAGATTTTCGTCTGTACGACAACAATCGTTCGAATGTATTGGAAACGTACGTTGGCGTACAATAATTTTGTGTGGAATTTTCCAATAACGGACCAGATGAAGACGCTCGTCGCGTGAGGGAATGTGAGACGCCGAGCTATGTACCTATCGATTGAGATCCGCTTGATTACTCAGGTTGTAGGAAATGAAACCGCAATAAATAGCATCGCCTCGTCTGAAGCTGAGCTGAATATTGACTCACTCAATATTCTGATTGAATCTCTAACGTAGAGAAGATTTAATTACATTTTATGTGCCATCTGGATCGTGCAATTCTCAGCGAGCTTAGTCACAATGTCAAGTAATAGAGTGCCTGGCTCTATAGGATATCCGCACCATTGTTTAAGGTTGAAATACAGCTGAAATGTTAGAGCCCGATAGCTTGTTGACAAGGGAGATTTAGTTATTTGTGTCTGTATTTGGCTACTGCAGTGATACCAGCGGTAAATATTGTGAGATTGCCAAGTTTAGCGATTAAGATATAATCTTCCAAAACAATGCGGAAGTCCACGTCCGACAATGGCTTGATAATGTCATGCTGGTAATAATACTGCTGAGAGAAACTTTTGTCACTTTCTGGCTTATTGCAAATAAAATAATCCACCCTTATCACATTTGGAGTTCTGGTAATTGTGAAATACGGCGGAGAATGAGCGAACATTCGAATGGCAGAAAAAACCGCTGTCCCCATTAGCCGGGCTAGAGGTCAAACAGCAGTGGGTCGACATAAATCCTGATAATCACAGGCATCGGGCTAGACTGCTGCTTTGTGAAATAAATTTAAATATATTTTGTGTCGCCAACTCGCTACGCTTGCTGCTCAATGGATTTCATATTTTTGCAGACGTTCGTCGCCCGGATTAAAACAGCCCATTTACTTGGACGCAAGTCTCGCCAAATTTAATTCTAACGACGCGACGTCGTGACAGAAAAAGCTTTCAAGTACGTAATACTAACATGATCAAAGTACGGTAAAAAAATATGTACAAAAACGCTCTAAGGGCTGTCACCGCGAATAAAAAGGTTAATGCTCCAGAACGTTTGAAGTAGGACGCGAAAGGAATCAACCAAATATGTTTCAGAAGTATAACAATCATATTTAATTCTGAATTCATATGCGATCAAAATAGAATCTATTTTGATATACATTTAACACTCCATGACAATTTTGAGAGCAACGTTGAAGCAACAGACTGAAAAATGAACTAGACTTTTAGTGCTTTTATTTTGTAAAGCCTTAATAGAGTACAAGTAATAAACAATGAATCAAACTATAAATACGGGGCTTAACGTCACGCTGAAAAATTGCAACTTCACTACCGAAAAATATTATTTATTTTTAAAGGATGGCCGAGCGGGAGCAATTGCTACCGAAAGTATAATCCCTTAAATGATACGGTGGGGTAAATAATAAAATTGCTATTTAATCCACCGTTACTCGGCATAATCTTTTTTGTCGAAGCAACAGGAATGTTCTCGGAAGTATTTATTAACATTCTTTGAGTAAGCTCTGTACAAAAATTTTGCTTACTTCAAAGGTTTTTGCTCGCATTATTCTACTCTGCGAATTTAAAGATGCTGTCAGAAACAAAACTGTGGTGAGGCTGGGATTCATGAATTAAAAAATTCAGCTTCTTTTTTTAATTGAGGCTTTTTGTGGTTAAGCTTTGTGTCATCCGGATTAATGTTATGTGTCCCCAAAATATTTTTTTCCCAGGTGGAGGAATTGTTTAATTTCCTTGTTCAATGACCCCTTGCTCCTAAGCAATAGTCATTCAGTTAATGCCAACAATATTCATATTGTGTAATAAGAAATAATAATTGATAAACCGTAAACAGGTATTCTGAAAATGTAATTAAATTAGGGTTTATTTCACTGTCTTTTGTTATTGACACGTACATTAAAGTGAATTTAAACAAAACACAGCAGTGTCCTTTAAAATAACAACATATCTGACCTACAAATATAAATATACCTAAATTAATATTACAAAAAACATATTCATGGAAATCCTTCTACAGTATATTGGGAGAAAATAAATAGTTATTTACATCAAGATAATACGTAGGAATGAGTAAACAATGTCTGTTGTATTAGGCGAACCTAATAACAACAGATTATATTACGATTTACGTGTAAAAGGGTGACTTAATATGCTATAGTCTAATGTGTGTTAAGCTGAGTATCCACTGTATTTAGTAATTAAAATAGCAATCAGATTGATAGCTCATTTTTTAAATGTGTTTAAAATATTCTGTGCAATTCTAGTGGTAATCAAGACTGACTTTAATATATTTAATATTGGTTTGGATAGTTGACTATCTCTCAAATCAGTTTCTCATTAAAAAATCTATTGTCTAAAATGTTAAAAATATATTTTAGTATAGAAAATAAAACATGGTGTCGTTACTATGTTGTATTTTTGTTGGGATTAGATGAGTGCCTAGTCTAAAGTTCAAGTCTATAATTTTAATAACAACATTATTTTACCAAAATAATGACCAAAAATAACACTTAGGATGAACCTTTTAGGAGGATCAGTTTAATAATGTTCTCTCAGTCTAATCTTTCCAATATCACCACACTGTATTTTTTTGTTCTCTTAGTAGCAATACGAAGTTTAGAGAAGCGCCTGATAAACGCACCCTATGTAGATTCAAATAATATTCTTGGCAACCAAGCTGGGAACTATAAAATGCAAGATTTATGCATTACAGAATAATATTTCTACCCTGATCACGGTAATAAACTATACCTCTTTGTTGACCAGACCGTCCTGTGCTATAATGCAGTCCATTCAACGCAATGCGTTAGCACATAACATGGTAATTATATATATAAACAACAAACGTTTATTTATGTAATAAATACTAGATTGATACAAAATTCTGTGATCTAAGCGGTTATTATACTACTGGACTTTAATTCAATTCTCGTATTTGTCAATGTCCCTTTGTTATTGGGCTAACTAGTTTAGCTGCAATATTCTTAATAATTATCCTACCTATTACAATATTTTTCGTTTACAACATTTGGTTCGGTCGGACATTTAACCAACAATGAGAAATCGTGAGTGCACTTCTTATTTAATTAGTTTACACTTTCAGTAATAATATGCGCTGTTTTAAACTAAATATCTCGGAACATCAGCCGATGGTATAAAGTCGCGAACACAGTGGATCATAGGCTTTACAAACAAGCTTTATACAGCGACATTAAACATCGCCATAACACGCTAATAATGGCAGCTCATAAAATATTCCGCCGATGCTTTATGATATTAAAAATGAAATGTGATTTTGACAGGTCATAAAATTGAGAATCTCTGACATCATTTTTAATAGAGGCTCCGGAATAAATTAAAACTTTTATGTTATGTCAAACAAGATGAAAGTAGTATTACATCTTACGAATATCCTGATTTGTTTTATGATTTACAAACGGATATAAAGAACAAATTGAACGGAATAATTGCTTTATTCAAAGGAAATCTGTTTGTTGAAAACTTTCAAACTTATACCTAAATTACGCATACTTCCACTGTATACTTATAATTTATTCGAAAAAAATACTTTACCGGACTTGCAATCAGTACCTCGATTCTCAACCACTATCGACTACCGACAACCGGCTAGCTATCGAAATTTTGACATTTAGCATGTACTGCCAAAAAAGTTTCTGCGACGCCCGTCAGAGGCGCTGATCAGATTTTCACACAAAATTTCTCGATGACAGCTTGGTTGTCGGTAGTCGATAGTAATAGAGAAATGAGCTACTGTATTGGACTCTGGACAGATAAATAGAACTGACAGCGCGATAACTCATATCCTGAAAAAAGGCAGATATATTTTTTCCTTACAAAGGCTTCTTTAAACCATTTTTGTAGCATTATTGCCAGATCTTAAAGCTTAAACTCTCGATTCAATATTTATACATAGTAAGCGGTTACATTTCTTTGAATCCAGTCTGTCTAACCAAATCTATAAAATCATAGCGTCACCAGCCATACCTTTAGTTTAATCCTTATATTCTCAGTCCTCTGTAATCCGTACCAAAGAGGCTCAGTGTTACCACAAATGGACCAATGACTGCATTAACTCGCACTCTGACAAGGGCTCGTGACGTTATCTATTAAACCCACTTCGGTTCCGCTCTGAAACTACTAGAAAGCCTTTTCTAAATGTAGGTCTGAGTGATCTATTTGTATAATCCTTTGCTAGTACAATATTTTATTGAACAATAAATATTAGAAGATTGTTTTAACAACTACTTTTTTAAATCTCAATTAATTGAGATTTCGTTTTCATAGGAAATAAATGTTTCATGCATACACTTATCTCACATTACAGTAAAGATAACCAAACGTAACCGAGCCTAATAACCTATATTATTCCAAAAAAATTCCACACAGGGTACTTTTAGTAGGGTATTAGTAGCTAATCGGGGTCTAATGTTACTAAAATTATTGCAAAAGTTATAGTAAAGTATAGTAAGTTATTCGACATACATGCAAGTACATACATAAAATCATTCCCTATTCCCATAGGAATAGACAAGGGCCAAACATTTTTAGTTGTACAGGTTCAGTAAAAAAACTGGTTGAAGAAAAACTATTTAAAATAAAACCACACACCGCATACATCATGGTAATACAGGTCAGCGTAGACAAACGCAAGACAGAAACGAAGAAGTATGAGTATAGCACTATAATATACGTTCCCATCGGAGCAATACATCACGAAGTACAACACGTACAATTCTGCATGAATGTAGAATGTAGTAGAACTGATAGTGATAGTGGCACTCTCAAATTGTTAAGGTTATACAATGTAATATGTTTGTATCGGTTGTGATCTGTGTTTGGAGGTCATTGCATTCTTAAGTGGTGAACATTCTTATTTTTGTAAGCAAGCATTATAGAAATAAGATTTGCATGATTATCCAGGATAACATGTTCATTAACACAGTTCTTGAAGGAATGCAACGCCCCAACGCACTGGACCAGTATTCAGGATTCAAGGCTAATTTGAGAAGAGACCCTTGCCCAGCAGTGGGTCAGTTCTGTTTTTCATTGTTAAAATAAATTGTAAACTTGGACAGAAATTAAAATGAAAAATTGATTTTATCTATGCAAATTTTAATAAGTATGTTTAATTGCACATGATGACGTATACCCCTATATACTTCACATAGGCAACATACTCTGTGTTATTGCATCATCAAAATCAGACTTTTCCAAAAACTCATTCTTTAAAAAAGTACAAGTACAGTCGCAGTCACAATCAGTGTACGTCAAGACTAAACTGAATGCAAACACGACTGTACGTTCAAATGTAACACGTCTCGTGTCCTCGCGTATGACGTTAATGTACCATGTTTCTTTATTTGGAAGACATTTTAAATTTTTCAAATAGCATTCCTTTGTACGAGACTAGTTTAAAAGCTGTTTTTCGTTGAAAATGTTTCTTGCTTTCTAAGAAGTTAAAATAAGCCTTTTAAAGGATGATTGCTTCTAGCTTCTAGACTGGCATAAAAATTTGGGCGTTCTTTAGTGTTTATTTCGGTTTTCTTTTGTTATATCGAAAGAACCCGTATTATTATCACTGATGAATTTTAAGGAAAAATATTTAAATTGGTATGTCCAAGGCTAACTAAACTATGTTTCGTAACATCTTTCATCGAACCACGACGCTAAAACACTACTAATTCGAGTTTCTAAGAAGATCAATTAGAGGAGTAATCTGCTACGACCGCGACGAGTAATCGGCTACGACGTAGCAACCGTAGCACTTTGTGTAGCACAACTCGCTTTTGTAACCAGTTCCTGGTATTAAAGGGATAAACGGATTGGGAAAAGTGTTCTAAAGTATTGTCTGCCGTAAATTGCGCAAAGGAATTTACTTGCAAGAAAACTTTTTATCTGCTCCTCTGCTAGTCGCCAACTTTTCAATTAATGTATTTTTTGTTTTGCTTAAGAAGTTGCAGAACGGTTAAAATTAAAAAATATAAATGAAGACAGTTAATTTGTTATTTCTTCTTCGACTTCGTCTTCACTACTTAGCGTATTCTCCAAGAACTATTATCTCAAGTCTTTTTACATACCGAACGCTCCCTGCTCACTAGAACCGGGAATCTACAATACGTGAGGTAGCTAAATAAAAAGCAATGTTTGCACTAGGGGCCACACTAACCCGCCGGAAGCGTTGACGATGGGAGTTGACACCCGGAAATAGCGTCACAACCGGCGGACGTGACGTCATGGAACCAGAAGCCGGCTTCGCCGCACAAACCTATATTATATTATAATAACCATTGGGTCGTGAGTAAACGATACGAATGAGAATCGAGAGTTTTACAAATTGGGGTCGATGTAATACTCGTGCAAGTTTCAAAGAGTTGCAATGCTATTTTGACATCAGGTAATATTTACTCAAACTATTCATATTGTAAACTCGTTCAGGAAGAATGGTCAGAGAAATGGTTGAAATACGCCACTTTTGATTACAATTCATATTTTATATCTAGCAGCTATACTTATTATAAAATATTATTACACTAAAAATATCTCTGTTCCAAGTTACTAAGTAAGTATATGAATTCTGGAAATTGTACCGTTAATTTGAATGTTTCTGCGAACGTCTGTTCTTATTGACTTAGATCGCATTAAATACGAACAATTTACTGGCGAAGACTGTTACCATGCGAGTATTGAAACAGTACGGTGTTTTTACGTGCATTTTATTATTACTATAATTTAACTACCTTTTTCTAGCTAGTAGCTTATAATAGCATTAAATTTTTTCCTAGCTAGCAGCTTATTTCTTTCTTTTAAATATAATTTACTACATTTTTTTTCTATTTCGTTCTAGTCTTTTAAATGTCAAAATATGAGAGAAACAGAGAAAGTGTTAGTAGCTTTTATAATATTAGAAAGGATAAATAAATAAAACAATTCCATCTCTTTCCTTCCCACAATATGTGGTACTAAAATAGGTCAGACGAGAGAGACAAGTAGTGTTGTGTGGACAATAAACATACGAATAACGAGCGCAAACATTCGTGTGACCCACAGATAGTTGTTACGAGTCTGGTTGTACTTTATGTCCGTGGTTTCTGCTTGCAAAGTCCCACATTGCCTGTTACACGAAGATTTATTCTAAATCAAACCTCCTACGCAAATCCTACTAATATTATAAATACGAAAGTTTTTGTATGTATGTTTAAAAACATTTCAAACAAAAGCTACTACATTGTTGTAGTAGTTTTGTTTGAAATCTTTTAACGGATTTTGAAAAATATTGGTAATAGTTTGTATCCTGGATTAACACATATTTTACCACTGGGTATTTTATCTATGGAAGAAGTCGCGGGCAGTATTTAGGATATTATAAATTTGGACTTACAAAAGTTTTTGATTGTTGGGCAAAATTCTTTACAAACTTACTCTTTCTAACTATGAACTATCTGATTTGTTTGTACTTTGTGTCTGTGTTGTGTGGTGGACCTTAAGGCCTTACCCCTTTCTTTTTCGAGAGGAGATACTTGCTCAGTTATGGGACAATGAGGGGTATAAGAATTTGTTTGCACATTAAATATTTTCAAGAAATGTAATTTACAATTCTTAGTATCAGAATAATTCTGATACTAAGATATCCTCGTGACTGGTATCCAGCACGAATTCATTCTACTTACTGAGAGGATTTTCCTCAATTACTGGTAGTCGGAGCGACACGAAGGTCGTTCGTGGAACACTTAATAACCACAGATTTACGAGTTCTATTAACAAGATAGCATGCGAAATTGTTTGTTTATAACCCATGTGATGATTTATATGAGTCATCTGATAAGCTATGGAAAATATTGTGTCACCTCCGTATCGAGTGCGTGTGGTATGTGAGATACTGGTGGCTACATGATTAAAAAAACATAATTATGATAATTAGGTAGTTGATCATTGCTCTTTAAGAATAGTTTTCTAGGCTTATGCTACACTCGCTACACGATTTGTTGTTAATTTTCAGTAACGTACAACTAACGCATTTGTTTGAAAATCCATGTATACATTTTTAAAGAAAAAAATGTTATGAAGAATAATGTAATTATACCTTTCTACGTCGTCGCCTTCACACGCAGTAAAATTCTTACATATTCCTACAAGTTCAATTGTCAATAACCAAAATTATCAACCATTAAGTTGAAATCATTATGTTTATGACTGAAAACTATGTAATAAAAACAAGTATGAATTCTAAGTACATAGAATACATAGTTACAAAATAGACTTTCTAAATACGACTCCATCTACTGAAACACGCTGTATAACAGTAGATGATAATATTAATATCAGCATGTATTTCAATAATGACGTTGAACTATTATTAATATTTAGTGTAATAGACAATGTACGAGAGAACATAATTACTCGAAGTTTATTACGTACTTTAATAACTTTGTTTAGTGATGTAATACATATTTAAGTTTTCAGCTTTCCAAATAATATACAGAATATATTATTAAGTAGGTGTCACGCCAGATGTTTAGATTTCAAATAATTAATAATTTTAAACATAAGCTATTTATTTAAAATAGCTGGTAAGATTCTTGAGTTTTGTAGTTGGCGGTTTAAGGGGCATTTATTTCTAAGTGATGTTCAAAAATGGTAGTTAAAATTAAACTAAAGAACATTCTCAGCACATACACAATGGAACAACAAATCAAGCAATATAAAGCAGTTTAAAAACTATAAGCCACGTAAAAGGTCTTCGGGCGTCTTGAACAACTTTGACACTAGGTTGACCACTAACCATACGATGAGAGAGAGAAAGTTTAAAAACGTTTATACAAATACTGTATCTATTCTATTAAACAAATCAAATCCTCGTAAACCCGAATCAAATGATGCATTTGCTAATCATCTAATCCGTTCATGTATAAAATATATACTAGATATTAATCTAGATTTAATCGGCAATTTGTTCATGAAATTTACGTAAATGGTGTATGATTTCCATGGAAATTTGTCTTATGTAGATTTTGCTGATATTCTTGTTCAATCAAAATTGCATAAATTTTATAACAATTAGTGCTAATTTGCCTGTATGTTAATTCATTTTAATTGCTATTTAAATACACACTAAAACATTTCCATGTATGGATAAGTAACTTTATTGTTTGCAATACGGTACTGTATAATTGACATATAGAGAACAAGTAGGACGGGTAGGACCAAAGAACGCCACTTAGAACGACCCTTAAAAACTTCCCTTGCTTTATTGAAATCCGTGCGATGTAATAATTCAAGACTAATACTATTATTTTCACATGGTACAATATATGAGTCAATGTTCAAATATCAAAAGAACGAAAAAAATACAGCGTCTGCAAATAGACACTATATTTTCTCCAAGAAGTAAATAAATACAAAAGACAAGCATGTAATAAGATCGTTTCTCCGTCAATTTACTACGATACTCGACTAATTAAGATTTCATCTTCGTGCCGACTACTGCCGACTAACAAAGGAAACACAACACGTATAAATGGCTTAAATGATTTGGACAAATGGTGCAATTAGGTGAGACTGGAGAGCAACGGAAGATGAGACGAGTATCTCAATATTACCTACATTTATTAAGCACAATATGCACCCTGGTTGCAGTGGGATTAAGAATATTCTGTTTTATTTTTATTTTTGAGTGGATTTGCTAGTTATAATATAAAAAAAATGTATTAGCATAGCAAACAAGAGATTACGGAGGTATTTACTATGGAAATGTATCTTTTCAGAAAGTGTGGTTTCAATAGAGATGAATTTGCTCAGTTTGTTGTTGTCGTGGAACGTCTCCGGGAGGATCTCCACAAACTGACGCAAGTACACGGCTATGAAGGAAATACCTAATGAGAGTCCGAATTCAATAACGTAGATAGAGTAATTTTACAAAATTACACAATTGCTATATTTCAGGAATATCAAAAGTTTATATATTTATTAGCTTTTTAGATAGCATACAAAAACAAGACATTGTTATCAGATGCCGCTAAACCAAAACATACCATTTACAGCCATCATCTCATAGGAATGCGAGCAATATATGCGAACAAAATAGAATAATTGTCTACCAAACAAACAGCAGTAATATATCACGTTAAGTGCCTACTCTATTGTCCTGTGCTGGACCAGAGCCAAACTTTAATGAGAGCCTTTAGGCCATTGACCCACATGCCTAAGATTAGGCTGCCCAACGATATAGGTTTCCATTTGTGCCTCAAACTACTTCAACGGCTGTAATTTCTGTGTTTATCCCGTCGTATAGTTGTTAAGGAAATTGTAAGGAGACTGGAAGTACAGGACACAATTGAAGCGAATCTTGAAGTTGTTTACTTCATTTAGGCCTTATATAGGATGTATTTACAAAATTGGTCACTTAAGGTTATGTCCAGTTGATACATATGAAGCTATATGGCTGATTCCATAGAAACAAAACAGGAGTTGAAATTAGTCCGTCAGTTAAATAATAGAAAAATAAAAGACACTTATTAGTTTCCTAGAAAAACGATCATTAAGAAATAGTGTTGAATTTAAGGAGTGGTACAATTTACGAAGCTGTATAATTTTATAATATGAACGTACTTGTAAAATATACGACGACGCTTTTCAATCAAACTTTTAATTCATATAGAATACATAAAATAGGACACATCTCTATTCATTCTCTTGTAAATATTTGTGTCCAGCGTTTGTATGATTATCAAATCCACTCGCGATAATGGAAATACTCTTTTAGATACAAATTGAATTTCCCTTTCACGCGCAGTCTCAAATCGGTGATCCGATTGATCGTCATAGTGCTCTGTGTGAACGCTACTTTACTCCGTGTATGCTTTAAAGATTAACGACGTCTGTTGCACATGGTTGCACACGAGAACATTTTTATGAAGCTTTGAAAATCTGCTGCGGATTAAGTGAAGTGGATGTTAGGATAAAAGAGGATGAAAAAGTGTTGGGCAGATAGTTGAAGGATAGCTAGGTAAAATAACTAGTGTGAAAAAGAGACGAAAAATTACACGTTATCTAAGAAGGTAGACATACAGTTTTTATAAGCTTATATCATTTCTATTTTTGTAAAAGGGAGTATTACGCTGTTATATTCTTATGCAAATCTATAAGAGCATCATGATTCTACATAGGTATATCATACGGAATGACACTATGGCTACTCTTCAACATTGCATTGCTTATTAGTCATTTGTTCTTTAGAAACTACCTCGCTACTTTACACATTTCTATCTCCTATTACCTAGTATTATCCAAAAAAAAAACAGAAAAAAATATTAACAAATTGAAGCTCAAGTAGCACAAACACGAAATTCACAAACGTTCTTACGTACATGTTACTTCAACATCTAAAACCAGAAATGAAATCTTGTAAGAATTCTGTGTAGTGAAACTTATCCGCTTACATGAAACTTTAGATCAAAGCCACCGTTTAGCCACAAGCCTCTCAAACTAACTTTCGTTACCTAGGGTGCTCTTGAAACTGTGGAACAAAGTCGTAGTCTATGTATACCCTAATGAATAAGCTATGCTGAATATGATGTGTTCGGAATACGTGGCGAGCCGTGAGCAGTAGTGGGTAGCCGTTATTATGTGTGTAGTTCATTGAATGTCAAAATCAATATTACTGTAATAACATGCATAGCTAAATACTCATTAAAAATGTTCTTTAGTCATTATAACTACTAAATTAAGCAGGAGTAAATAGAGTTTAATATGGCGAAAGCAGTATCCTCTATGCAAAAATGTAGATTTTTTATAGTTTTCATTTATTCTACTTGCTATTCAATGCTCGATGATTTCAATTGTAAAAAATATTATTCAATTGTACGGTAACACAACAATAATACTTTAACACATGTAAACCAAATAAATCAATTCTATACAAATGTGTCATATATAAAGTTACTTATACATATTAATGTTTACTGTATTGTCCCGTTGTCAGCTAACGCCATTGTCATGAACGCATCGATGCAAAAAATGGTCGTAGCTTTACATAATTTTTCACCCATGAAATTAGTCCATAACTAACTTTTGTCCGCGGCTCCACTCGCGTGGATAACACCACCAAGTTTTTCTGCTGTGGCGAGATAAGTTTGTTATGCTTTTACCTTATATTTTGTTAAGAAAACTACGGCACGATATTCCTTGGTTGCGGTATTTCAAAGCACTCCTGGGGGATAAGAGGGATTAGTTCAAGTCTTATCCGGAAACCAAATTCTAATACCAAATTGAAGTTTCATAATTAAGAAGTTGAATAAGCATTGTTGTTGTTAAGGATTTCATTTTGAAAGGACATTGAGAGTTTTATAGATATAATTAGTTTGGAGTACACAATGTCATACTATTGGAGCATATTGTGTTGAGCAAGCCACGTTCATTATAATCACAAGGATTGCCACTGCTGGGAAGTCTTATTAATATGATAGATTGTATCTAACTTTCTCGTTGATTCCAGCGGAAGTATGTTTAGCCTTACCGAGGTACAAGAATAGCTTCCCAGTTACAGTCTAAAGAAATTGTGTTCAAGGTGTGTTCCCATACTCAGTTCAACTTGAATGCTTAATCATTCTAACAACAAAATGGAGGAAAATTATACATTTTATTATGATTTTACTCAGTTTTATGACTCTGTAACTACAAGGCCTTGACCTACAGCCCCCGTTTTAGTTTTCTCTGTATCTGCAATTGGAAACGAACCTGTTTACAAAGCCTTCTGCGATTCGAGCAGGCTAGGTTTTGATTTTGTCGCATTGAGTTTGCTATGCAGAATTCTAGGACTTTTTATTTTTATTTGCAAGAAATATTCTATGGTTTGAAGCACCGAAACGTTGTTTGCGGCAGCAACTTCAACTACTTCAATACCAGCATAAACCAAAAAAGATACTCGACGCGATGTTACAACTGAAATTAGTTTCTTCAATTTTCCGCTTTCGGTTTCGAATGGCCGCCAATGTATACATTAACTTGTACATTAACTAACGGACACACTACATAGAATATATTTTCGCCAGAGTCCAGCGTGAAAAGGAAAACAGTTACTAAAATAAAATGAAAAATCGAACGATGTTTGACATAACAGCGTTAGTCTAAGGGCGTAAACGTAACGTAAGTAAACAAAAACCTTATTGAGTTTAAAACTAATATAACCAAACCAAATGCTACAATCCTTTCGAACATAACAGTTATTAGGGATTCACATATTGCGGAACCCAAAACTTTTATTGATTCCAACAGTTGATATTAGTTCGTATTTACTTTGGCCGCTGGATATATCTGATCTCTCCTGAAATTCGTTGAACCGCAACCAACTTTGCATTTTTTGGGATAATACTACAAAGCCATAGTAATAATCCATACCTTATAAAAACATGTGGCTGAACATTTTCATTTACATAACACGATAATGATATACTTTGACGATGTATGGTTTTACCAAAATTAAAGCTAGAAACCGGATAATTGACAATATTATAGTTGTGTTACTAAAGTCTAGAAAGCATACTCCAAGAGAAATTGTGAAGGTCTTGACGATTTTTTTTCCACGATCCGTGAATCGAATACAAAGTCTCTTAAATACTTGCCTTAAAATATGGCCCTTAGATTTTGTAATTTACATGTAAAATGTAGTATAATATACTAGTAGCGTAACAATACTAACATACATTGGTAAACTAATATGCTGTATGAAGTGCATAATACTCTTTCCGTTTTAGGTCAAAATTTCATGTCCACGCCATCTATGACACTTTTAACAGCGCGACGGTCCCTGACGGCCATTTTGGATCGTGTATTTCAGAGCAGTCTAGTAAATCTCACTTTATTGAATGAACGCTTTCCGCAACACCTAACTGCCAGTTTGAATTTATCGTTAAAACCCTTAGGAGTGAAAACTGCACCATATTTTTCAAACTGAAGTGGAGACCGTAAATTCACACGAGTTCGTAGTTGCGGATGACGAGTAGTTACTTTTTACGATGTAACTGGGAATCTAGATTGAAATAGATATTTATTTTTGTTAGAATAAAGTTTTTCGCGATGACGACGACCGTTAACGCTACGACTAGTAGATGGTTAACGACTAAAAGACTAGACTAAATAGTTTTCGACTTTTTCCATCATTACGTAGCTCTATTCGAGGATCATTTTGACAGCTTTGGTATAATAATGTATGAAGACTATTTTAAAAATTCTAACTTACTCCTTAATTTAAGTAGATAAAAAGCTGAATTTACGACGAATTGGGTATAAAATGTTATGTTGAACAAGTAAAAGTGTGTGCATTTGCAGTAAAAGTTTGACGTTAGTAGAAATGAATGATGCGACTGTTCGAATATGCATATGAAAATTTCTAGGTAGATACAACTTTTCGATAGCTTTAGTTACGAGAGAACTTACATATTAATACGTAAAACATACTTTTATCCATAACTTTTATTGCCCTTGGGCAAAGGAAAAAGCAGACATACAGTTTTGAGCAAAATTACGAACCTAGGTATATCTTTGTGGATGTATTATAAATTTTCATATAGACTTTCATGTTTGCCCTCGGCAACAAATAGAGCTACCACATTACTTCCCCAGAGTGTCATTTAGACGTGATATGAAAAAAGCCTACAAAAATCTATACTATGAACTAAAGTATCAAAAAGACGCGAGATTCGTTGTGTATCGAAGTTTTTAGCCGCACCCGTGGGAACAGATATAGTTTTATACATATCTTTATATAATTCTAACAAAACAATACGACTTCAAAGTAATACAAATATCTCTTTAGTAGCAACTCAAACAAACATGACCATCATATCGGCCAAGTAAAGAGTTATGAGGTGACGCATGAAAATATTACTTCTTTTTTGAAGTTAGGTATTAATCGGGAAATCAAGATATTAGCTTTGATTTTTTGTAACTTGTGCCTTCAAAATTGGATTCATTTGAAAGATTACAAACATTTTAATTCTAGTTAGTAACTTATTTCAAAAAGCAAAATTTTCGCACGTTCATCCTCTCTTGCAAATGGAATCAAAAACATAATAAAGCGCAGCCAAAAATACAAGTATCAAATTACTTTATTTAATAAAAAAAAAGCTTTTGACTAATCACATTATCATGAGTTCACTTTTCTAACAGATTGATAAAGACTTTCCAAGTAAAAGAAGAAAAAGTAATTTTCTAAGTTTGTTCGCGATAACCTCCAAAACCACTGAGCCGAATTTAAAAATTCATTCGTCGGTGAAAAGATTAGGCCCCAACTGTCCAACAGATTGAACAATATTTAACTAACAAATTCATGGAAGTTTGCTGTACTTCGAATACTCAGAAAGGTTTTATTTTCAATTTGTGTTTAGTGTTTCATGTGAATTGTTTATTCGATATCAAAAACTTTTAGAAATAAGAGATGTAAAGAGATAATTGGATTTAGTAACTGTGATTTATAAAATATATTTATCAAACCATGCTTAGACCGAAATTTGTGTTACGGAGAATTTTGCAAACCTAAGGTAACTATCACTGTAATAAAAGATTATGTGTCTATAATAAATGTGAAAGTCTGTTGACTGTATGTTATGCTTTTACGACGAAAAAACTAGATTTTAATGTAGAGAAGGTCCAAGTTATAACATTGGCTATTTATTTATTTTCAAAACTCAACCTGTAATCCTTTTTCGCGGAACCGTGTGAGTGCGACTAATATTATTCGAACCCATGACACTCTGAATAAAATTAGCACTGCCCAAAACATCATCAAAGTAGCTGTAGTAATTTCAATTAAGGAAAATAAGTTATATATGAAACAAACATCGAAAAAGGCCTTAACATAAACTTTTAAGCAAAAATATTTAATAGACTCCCCGTAAATCTCCGAGATTATTGCAAAATTAATAAATCTCTTGCGATTGAACACATAAAAACAATAAACTTCCTCTTTATAAGGTTTTATTATGAGCATTATTAATGGAACCTACTTATTGCCCAATTTTTATTTGTTTTCGTACAAATAATGAATTCATGGAGCTATAACAAAATAATGACTTTTCGTTTCGATTTTGTTACAAAAGTTAATAATTAAGTAATGAGAAATGGGGTACAGCTATCAATGTTCTAATTCCACTCATTTATTACACAAACTCCAGAGATTTTTTTATGCTTACGTAAATGTTTTCGTTTTCAGTTAGTCGTTCAGTATTATCATTACTATCTAATCTACCCCATCAAAAATGATTTACATTGCGTTCGATAAATGTGTCATTTACCACACTCTCGCATTCATTAATTACCTTTCGACGAAACATCAATAAAATATAACCAGCTAAGCACCTGTCACTGGATCCAAAATGAAAATATTACTGTGGTAAACCAACCCCAGACATTTTAGTACAGTAGTAGTGACATAACTACATAACATTACCAAATAGACCGGGCGATAAATCATAAAAAAAACTCTCAATAATTCAATGATTAGTGTATAAAATTTGTACAGAATAATAACCAGATATCAATATTAAATTGAGTTTTATTACAATAGAGTCGTCCCAACGAGTCGGCGAAGCGCTCTCCATAAATTATGAGCTTAAAATCAAATTGATTGCTTAAAGCCCATGTAATTGGACTATTATAGTAATTTTATGAGGATCATCAATTACACTAAATCATTATCAGTGTTTGAAATTAAAATGAGTTTTTACTATCATAAAAAATGAATTATTACACTTTTAACAAAGCACGAACTTGAGTTGAAATCAAAGACTTTTAGAATTTAAAACTTAGATCGTACTTAATACGTTTATTTTTTAAATTAGAATAATGATCGAAAAATTGCTGTGTAACTATAATTACGTCTTCATAAAAATACCCAAATCCACCGTTCCAAATACTGAACTTTATCACACGACTAATCGGAAACAGATTATAGGCTCGTTTCGAAAGCGATATTACCGTAGGCAATCGCACTAGTAGTAAATAGTCAAACCCATCACAATTACGACTAAATGAACGCAAATAGACTATTTCTATGCAAGGCTTGCCGTATTGACACTAAACCCCAATTATAGGTATTAATTGGCAAATAATACTATTGACTGTACAAACTAGGGGCCGGATTTGTAGAATGTCTATTTCGTTAATGTTTCAATCCTACTGACGTATTGAAATTTTAGAGTAAATTCCTGTTTAATGATGCAAAGATTTCGATCACAATATCAATAGTGCTTTTGTTGTTATCGTAATATATGTTTTGGACTATGACGATTGTCTGAATGCAGATGTTTGATGGTGAATATCATAAAATCGAATATTATTCAGTAACGTCATATTCAAACGTAATAAATAATTGACTACGGTTTTATTAATACCTGCTAATAGTTATTTGGGAATATACCTAACTTTATTTAAAGGAAAAATCACGTTAGAATTCAAGTACGTGTTGCTTTTATGTGTTTACGAGTTGGTACTTAGAGGTGTTACAATTACTAATAATTCCTGTAAAGCATCTGCACTATATTCATTTATATTTTTAGACTGCGATTGCCGTTAAGTGGATACATGTTTTAGTTACAACATAGAAGCTTCGGCTCTCCACCCTATTTACGTATTTCCATAGTGATAGCCCACATGATCCCTCATATTTATTTTATAACCTAATTTCAAGTCGTAACACCATTTGTTTATTTATTTAGGACCGTAAGTATGTTATATTTCACATGTTTCGATTTCCCAAAAGCTTAATACACACTTTTTCCTTCTAATGATGTTGTCGTACACACTTAATATATTCTTACCCTGAATGTGTGAAAAAGGCCTCGGAAAAGGTTCACAATCGTGAGGTTTTACCGTGCATCGGTCCGTAATGGAAATGAAGAGAGGAATAAAACGAATGACCCTTAGTGGTTGGATGCTGAGTATATAGGCCATGGTCAACAGGCGTCCTACAAATTTGCATATTTTCTGCTACGTTATAAATCTACGATACTGTTATTTACATATTGGTGTTTATTAAATTGGCTGTTTGTGCTGCTTGATGAAAATAAACTACTTTAGGAGGTTGTCAGATTCAAATTAACTAAGCTTTATAAAGTCTTTCTCCATCTATTCCCATGCTAATTATAGTCAATGAAATGGGTCCGGCCATTACGCTCTCATTCCACGACGCCCTCGGCCAGGACGCTCTCGAATAGAAAAAAACTGTTGGTCCACCACGCTCTCGGCCAGCACGCTCTCACTTTTTATATAAACCTTTTTTTAATAGGATGCTGAAGCAAGTACTGTTAAAAACGAAAGTGTTTCTTTAATTTAATTTAATTTTGAATATATTGCTTCTAATTTTATTTTACTTAAAATTAAGACTGTATCCCATCTGGCCCGGTGACTTGGCCCGGCGGCGGGCCGAATTTATAATTATCCTGTCTTCTGTGTGCCAAAAAATAAATATTTATACAATCAGAAAAAAAAGACGGTTTTATTTATTACTAGCTGCGCCCCGCGGTTTCACCCGCGTAATTCCCGATCCCGTGGGAATTTCGGGATAAAAAGTAGCCTATGTGTTATTCCAGGACTCTAGCTATCTACATACCAAATTTCATCATAATCCATTCAGTAGTTTTTACGTGAAAGAGTAACAAACATCCATATATCCATACTTACAAACTTTCGCCTTTATAATAGTAGTAGGATTTTATACCTTACTACACACTCTTAAAACTTCTTTACAATTTTGTTCTAAACTGTACTTACACAAGTGTCCTACCAAAAAACATAAAAAGTGAGAGCGTGCTGGCCGAGAGCGTGGTGGACCAACAGTTTTTTTCTATTCGAGAGCGTCCTGGCCGAGGGCGTCGTGGAATGAGAGCGTAATGGCCGGACCCAATGAAATTACGGAATGAATTTTTATATTTTTTAAAGACAACTACTACACAAAAGTCCCCATGAAACAAGAGCAATTCATTGTGCCGCGGGGACTTTTACATACAAACAACGGACACAAAGTACACCCTAAAACTATTTTTGTTACGCACATACCTAATTGTTCCATCTAGGAATCGAGCCCACGATCAACCGAGGCAATGGTAGTAGCGTGGGGACCGCCTTAACCACTACGCGACAGAGGTCGTCTCGTGAGGAGTATTTGAGATATCACTTGCTCCATTCGCTGTACTAGCAGTTTCAGAAGTTTATTAGTGGATTCTAAATAAGTTTATTTTCGCACATTTTAATTCGACGGACAGAATCACAGATAAAAGCTAGTAACACACTCTCCTTTTAAGCTTTACCTAAAACATTTATCTAATACTGGTTCAAAAAGGATTATCTGATACGATTGAGTACTTAGTTTTAAGGGATCACTTACATAAACCTAATACCTCAATAGTTTACGCAATGTTGTTTGTTAGTTGTTTATTGTAATATATCGAAGTATTTGCTTACTGAATGATTAATCCTTGATCCGCTTGATAAAAGGTTTTACTTTAGTAAAGTGTTTTGTTCGCTATAATTGTTCGTATCAAAGGCATCACATTGGTGTATTATACTTTTAAATTATCATTCAATCTTGAAAAATTATCTTTAAGAATAATATTTTAAAGGCACAGTACCTTATTTACTGCCCGACGTTTTGATCGAATCGACATCGACCGTAGTCACGGGTTGACTTTTACAAAATTTGTTATATTATTATTGTGGCCGTGAAATCGGTCAGTGGTTGCAGGTTTTTATACCATCAATGATTCAACCGAAACAAAAATCCTAAATAATTTGATTTTAATTGTTTGATGATATAGCTGAGCCAACCCTTGCACTCGGATACAAAGAATTGCTTTAAGTAATAAACCTAATGTAAAGACGTCTCTACTTTTAATACTAATGTAGTCAACATTAAAAGTTACATTCATTTTACCTTTAGCTAATTAGACAAATAACAGACACGCTTTTATTTTTAAAACTTCTTACTTCTAAGTATTTCTCCACTTCATTTACTAATTAATCTTTTTGTAAAAGAACACGACGGACATTTTCTTAATTAAACTAAGAAACAAACAAATCAAAGGAATTTTGAGGAGTGTGTGCTTTAGAAATGCGATACTTTTCAAACTTATATTTCGTCACAAGAAATTCTACCTTTGGTCTCATTTACTGATCGTTAAATGTTACATAAGTTGAAACGTGACTCAGGAACATTTTGATCTTGTAAGTATATATTTGCAACACTTAAAGATTATATTGAGTATTTACTTCAAAGTCCCGAGTTTGACGGGAGCAGAGTCGGCTAGATTTTGTGATTATTTCTTTCTGAAATAAACAAATCTCTCCGCCACAATTTGTTTGCATCTTTGAACTAAGAAAGTGTTGGGTACTAAAGAACACGTCCTATTCGATCAAAATCTTCGTAATCAATTTGGTTATCCAAATTGATTACGAATATGTGAATTGAGTACGAATGATAATAAAAAAATGATGGTAATTAATGATTCTTGTGTTCTTTCATATTATACCCATATCGGGAAAAATCCACATTATCTTCTGTCTGCGCTTACATCGAGGAGGTAAGAATTGGCAATTGGTGAAAAAAAAAAAGATATTTCAGGTTCAACTATCTGCAAACTAAATACCCATTTGAAACCTTTGAAAGGATTTTCAATTATAACCGGACATAGGGCCTTGGTATTCGTTTGCTAAAATGTATATTAATTACTATATAAAAATACTAGTGTCAAACCAAAACAAGACTGCTACACTAACTAAAGAGCTTAGTGCTTGCCCAAGTAAAGTCATCTACATACTCAATTAGCAGTAATGGCAATAAGCCTCTCTGAGTAAGATTGCGTGTACACCGGGTAATGGACGGTGAAGGTGTAAATAAAAGTAATAGACGTTATTTAGTGCGTCAAAGGTTTATTTGTTTACTTTATACTATATTAGTGTTTAGTAAATATAGGGTGAGAAGCAGAAAGGTCTGTGATTGTACTATACCAAGATACAATTTAAAAATTAACAAATAATTTCTGTGTAAAAAGTACAAGTAAGCTAAAAAACTTGGCTAAAAATTTGATGATTGCAAGATACCGAGCTAAATTTCAACATTAAAAAAATATTTATTGGAGATTTATTGCTTCCACTTTATTTCATAGTCATAAAACCTAAAACAAATTGCATCAGAACGCGCTTTTTAAATTTATAGCCTTAACAAGTTACTTCGATAACCTAGTTTTTATCTTTCCTAAACATTTTCACCTAGACTCTCGCAGAGAAATAAACATAAATAACAAACTTAAAGCTTACTGTAAAACGTTTAATTTATACCCTAAAGCGTTTGCTATCAAAGTTTCAAGATACCCTATCTGCAGAGTGCATCCATGCATTTTTAACTGTCTCTCGTAAACGTATCTTAGTATATTTTAATCTTTCCTGGAAATTCAGCTGAGATTCTGTCGTAATTGGCACGTTTGCCTTGGGAATCGGTAATCGGAATTTGCTAATTAATGTTGAAGGAGCCATTTGCTTGTATTACTACATTATCTTTTACGTAGATCTTTGAAACAAGTTGAGACATAGTAATATAAATACATTAGTGAGGCGGTAGTGTGAGCAGAGGTACCCGAATTGATTCTCGTGCGAGGTATGAAATGAAGTAATAAGTACATAGGTACGCACTTAATCTCTATGCTCGAGATTATAATATACTATTTTAATTTAATATTGTAAGTATTCGATTAATCATACAAGTATCGTACACAAAGATACTTAATAGATAAACTATTACTTATTTTACGGAACAAAGGATTGTTCCACAAATATATTATTCATTATCCAAAAATATATATTTAATAGCTAAATAATAATATAGTATAAGTATGTACGTAGTATAGCAGATATTATATGCACATGTATAAGGCAGTCACGCATCCGATTATAAAGTGAATTCAAACTCCAATTTGATTTATAGGAAGCGGGACCATTCTCGGAATTAACTGGAGTCCGTTCTGAAACCTATTAGTTTTAATGAATATGGGCATACTGACCTAGATTACATTTGTAAGTCACAATGGCCGTTTTGCATGTAAGCTTAAAAACAATCCTGATTTCTTTTCACTGGAAGTTTTTAGGATTATTTCCAAAGCAAATAATTATTTTAGTAATACTATTAAGCCAGAGGTATATTTTAACTAAAATTCAATAATTACTTGATATTAAACTCCAAGCTACTAAAAAAGCGACCGTTAGTAGTCTATCTGATCCGGTCAACGACCTCAAGACAGTCGTACCCAATATTATTTGCAATGTCAATATTATGTTAAATCATGCTCTCTGTATCTCTAACACAAGCAAGTAGCACGTTTTCTGAAAGTAACTCCTATATAGATACTCCAAAGAACGTTGTCCTATTTCTCTAATACCCTAATAAAACTAACCGCCAACATGAAATAGAAAGCACGAAACAGTAAGAGCCTATGATACGGCTCATGTCTCTTCACCTAATGGGCGAAAACGGGTAGCGTAAATAAAATAAATAGCTTTTACTCTGTCTTCAGTACAAACTGAATATTTCCTGGGGGAAACGACAGAGTATATAATAGCTCTAAATTGCCATTTAATTTGGAAATGAAAGCAGTAAGAACTTTAATAAGAGTAGTCGTTGGATGGAGTTACTTGAATGTATATGCTTTGCGACGATCCTTCTAGCCTCCTACTTTATTTTGCAAAGCTCAAATTGATTTATATTTATAAATAACTTCTTCGGGTTTATGAGAAATTGAAGTTCGGAGCACTTTATTACCCAAACGATCTGTTGACGAATAAAAGTATTTTTAGCGTCCTCGTATGTACCGGATCCCGTTATAATATGAACTTAATGAAGACATCAAGTTTATAATTCTTATAAGACTAAAAGTTCCATCTAAGGACTGTATAATAGATGCGATCTCATGACATTTACTGAAATTACTTCTATACAATTTCAAATAATCGTTTTACAACTTTCTTGTTTCAAACATCTTTATTTAATAATTCCCAAATTTATTTGTTCGAACGAGTCTTCAAATTGTAGAAGCGACCCTATAAAACGAACAACTGACGCCGATAACATCGGAATTGTACTTACAAATTCTAAATGCTTCATAAGTTATCCCGATCGGCTCCGACATAAAATATGAATGTAACTTTATGTTATAGCGGAGAATTGATTACTTTTGGAGAAGTAATTAAATGTAGGAGCTATATCATTAGTCCCCCTGCCTTATTGAACGGTGGGATTTCATTAATTCCCTTTACGACAGGGCCCAGGTAAGGCGCACCTAGTAAAATATGGCCCTTAAGGTGAAATGGCTTGTAGGGAATTTTAGGCATGTTGTCCCTTCGGCTAATTTGATACACCGAGCTGCGATTGCAATTTTTGACGCTCAAATACACTGTTAAAATTTTTGACCCTCGTTTCCAAAGTATTTTATCCCAAAATTAAAAGATAACACTGTAAAGTCGGGAAGTTAGACGCTTCCGAGATATTTCAAGAGGAATGTGACCGACGAATATTTGTTTCCTTTTCGCCGGCTTACCGTAGTTTACGTAATGATAGTTGTAAAGCCGTTGATGTTTAAAAGGGTGGAAGGTGTGTAACGAGCTCTTTAAGCTGGTTAAGAAGGAAATGGAGGTACGTCATTGAGAAGCCTTCTTAAACGTTTGTTTAGGTGCTCATTAAATAATGTTGTCGTCCTAGTTTGCAAAACTGCTATTTATTAGATCATATTACAATTAGAAGAAAGGCTCGTGCGTTGTATTAAAGCCCATCATACTTCTGATACTGATTAATTTTGTGATTTCAAATGGTGTAACTCCGATATAAATCCATAACCAATAAGAATAGAACATTGTCTAGTGTAATAACGAAACGCTATAAATAGCGCTTGATAAAATGATCTAAAATATTCATGAAGAATTCGGGGAGTGAACGACCTCTAACCTTATTTCACCCGCGTCCACTTTCCGGATTCTTTTCAAACATATTTTATTTAGGGAACGTCGTTACGCACTAAATTAAATAAGCCGCTTAGCTTTTACACGAAAGCCTTTTTAAGCGTCTACCGTTTACTTAAAAATATTAACGCATTCCTTAACCGTGTAATGTTAACCCAAGATTGATAAACAGGCCATTCCCTTCTTGTCCAAATAAAATTTAAATTTCATGATCCTTCACTTACCCAGAAATTTCACCCGACAGATTTCTAATCAAATTAAAATTTCATCGTAATTTCGCTTCGGGGTGGTAAAAAATACGCTCGGTTTTTACTATAATTCGGATGAGGCGTGCCCGTTAAGGTTCTAAGGCTAAATTAAAAACCTCACAGCAAAATGTTTCGGCGAAAAGAATTTTAAATATCAAACAAAATTTTAAACTCGACCGTTAAAACAAAACTTAAAATGGCGCATCTTTTTTTCGCTTATGCATCGATTTGGTTATAAGTCGATAATAGTTTTACAATACAAAGATATTCGAACGTGCTATTTCTCTAGAATAACAAACGAGCAACGGGAAGCATGTCAGTCAAAGTCTACAGCAGAAAAAGTTTCGGCTTTTGACCAAACGGCTGATTGACACCGCTTTGAACCGTCAAAAACCGTCTGACGGGAGATTGGCAATCTATGGATGTACTTACTTTTTAATACATTTCAAATAAGTTTACAAAATGGTTTATATTTCACTTACTATAATGAGACGTTTGTGGTGAAATGTGGACTAATTCACGCAGTGTGACATGGGTTCCCACAGTTTATATATGGGCTTCTGGGCTCCGGCTCATTAAGCCGTTGGGTCCTGTTGTAATTCGAGTAGACATACTTATATGACAGTCCGTAGTTATGGTCGATTTGAATATTTATTGTGCTTGTATCCATTTGATATTATTACTATTCTATATTTCAAAATATGTTTAATTCTATATGAAATTGTTTGTGTCGTTTATATTTATTTGAATTTAATCCGCATTCACAAAAATATAATATTCAAAAATTAGGGTCCTAAAAATTACTTAACCTCGAGAGATCTTCAATTTAGAAAGTAATTAAAAGCTTGAAAAAATACATTTTTATCACACAGAAAGACTAGACTAATCAAATGAAATAAATAAAAAGCACAAAGAACGTATTCCAGGAAATAAAATTTACAAACTTGTAATAAGAGAGTAGCGAGTTCATTCAAAATGAACTGTGTTGTCGCGACGCACCTTATTGTTTTTCACGTACTTTGGCACTCCTCCCTTAATTTATGAAGTCGAGACCCTCCAGCAAATAATTTGGGCTCTATCGTCGTATTATTTATCTGTCTACATTTTCAAACTTAATTAAGATGATGCTCGTTGAAGCGAAGCAATTAAACAACTTGATTTTGGAGTTCGATGACAATTGAATTTTTAATTAATATTAATTTGTATCGATTTCACTTGATATAATAGATAGGTTTACAATTTTAAATAATCTCGACTTATCATAAACCAGACCTATAATACATAATATATTTAATGCAAAGCTGTTTGTATTATAGAAAATAGCAAAGGAGCTTTTCGCGATCGGAATAGGCTCACAGTCGGTTTTATTTTATAACAACAACGCCATCCTCAATTAGATTGTCACTAACATAATGGATGTTATGAATATAATTATTCAAATTTAATATTCCCGGGAGTCGGAACTTTCCTTTGGGTTCCCACCTACATTTTACCTGCATGGAAAAAGGGTTAAAAGAAAACCATAAATTTAAAACGCCGCAAGAATATTTTCATTCCACAAAGCGCTGGAAAGAAAGAATTAACGCAAAAATTTTAATTATTTCCGTCATAATGTATCCAAAAGGAGGAATATTGCTGCTATTTTGCTTGTCTCTGAAATAAAGCCTTTGATTATACAAGCCTTTTGAAATCATTTTAATCCTAGCCAGTGTTCCGGATTGTCAAAGACCGCTTTTCCACCCAATCTCCTTCAATTTACTTGGTCTTTTGACGTCGGCTCACTGCTTCATAAACTAAGGTGTCTCGGTCCTGTTGCAACTAGGTCACCCCCTACTACTTAGCTTAAAGTTTTATACAATATTATTCGACTAAGGTACGAATCTCTGCTGCATTTATAACATTTCATTAAGCACTTAGATAAACATTCTTTGTTCAGGGATTTTGAAGAAAAATTACTACACAATCTAATACTTTCTATTCAAGATTTTCTGTTCAGTTGTTGCAAAAACCGTACTAAGAAATCTGGCAAGGCGGATTTTGATCCTTTTTCTAGACCCTTTTTATTTCTGTTGCTAAATGTATTCGTTTTTGTTACAAAGTAAACCAATAAATAAACCAAAGTGGATACTTAGTAGGTCTAGACCGCGGATACATTTAATTATCTTGAAAGGTCGCAAATAGGGGACAATATTGCGCTATTTATTTGGAACTAACAAGACGCAAGTACCATCATTAAGTAAAAGGACGCTATCGAAAAACAGGTCTCTCGTAAATGTAGTTTTCTTCTGAGTTCAAGCGAGATAATTTATGAAATGAATAAACATGGTGTGATGAATATTCCCAAACGTTGTAATGAAATATGTTATTTGCAAAGATCACCTGCCTACATATCTCTGAATATAATACGTTTGCCACGTCTAATAATAGCCTTAGCACCCACGGTTTGCATCCATTATGATTAAGAATTATGTATTTCCAAAATAAAGTAGCTATGTATCAAACAGGTCACCATTAACTGCATTAGCGCATCACTGATGTTCTAAATTCTGAATTTTGTATACCTACTTCCACCAGCCACGACTCTACTTAGTTATTATTTTAGACGCTAATATACTTAATATATAATTTAATTGTACACAAACAAAATCTTTACTTCAATAAATTACTAGTGAAAATGAACTGCCTACCAAAATAGCCGTTTCTCCTCAATAAAGCCTTCTGAGAATCAAAATCAGCGTATATTTGGTAACACGGATCATCGCTTGCCAAGCTTCCGTCTAGGCCTTCACGTAGTCAATAACCTGAAACCACTCAAACTAAACTTGTAATAGATGTGGCACTCCTGTCTAAAACTTCAAAGCTATAACAACGACTTAAAGGCTTCACCGTGATGGATGGATCTTCAGTCTCGAGTGGATTTCAGTTTGAATTTTAGGTAAATTTTAATACTAGTACAGTAACCTCCGGTTTCTGAGGTACATTTAGCGGTAGTATATATATTCAATAGTGTTTAAACTCATATACAAAACGCTATTGAATAGATAAACTACCGCTTAGCTGTACTCAGAAACCGGGCATTAGGTAGGTAAGTAATGTTACAGTACTTAACTGATCCATGAACTCGTGGATCAGTTGTAAAAGTAAACGTAGATAAGTATTGCATTTGAATATTGTTGTATAACGTACGATATTAAAGCAGTTGCACTTAAATGCAAGCTGAACCGTAACATCACTCTATTACATTAACGATGTTCAGTTTTTTCAGGTCACACAAATTCAAAACTGTATCTCATTGAAAAGTTTCAATAACTCCACTTCGTCTGAAAATGAGTCATCAATCGTGTGAATTATTATTTAACATTAAAATAAACCCTTAGATTCTAAATTTTTTTCTTCAAAACCTAAAGACAAAAACTAACTGGAAATTAGTTATCACTGTGCTCCATTGCGAGTACTCTTATTGTTCTGTAGTCACAATCCTTTGTTGTCATCCTTCTATTCAAAACAAACGAATCGTCTTCAGACGGCTGCCAGAAACACTGAACGTTCGAAAAAATATTCTTTAGTCTTGTTCTGAGGTTTTCCGCATTTTAGAACCGTCGAATGGGATGTGTTATGTCTTTCGTAATCAATAGTGACTGTATCTTGAAAAATAATATCATAGTTACCTTACATTTCGAAAACGCCATACGATAAGAAGACGCTAATCTAAGTAAGTTGCAAAATATATTATAGGTTTAATCGATAATTATATTTTTTTCTATTGATTAGTAGTGAAAGATAGATTATTTTTAAATAAACAAGAGTAAATGTATTCTTCGTCATTACATTAGTCCTTAAAGTAAATATCTTTATCAATAATTTAACCTTTTAGACACGACGCTATAATATCCCAATATTGTTCCATTAAAAATAATTAGAACAGCTAACAATAACAATATTTTAAATAACCAATGAAGCAAAGGGTATTATGGTTGACATTTACATAAATAAATATTCGTGGCTATACATTTCCTTTGCTATCTTCATTATCCTTTCTTTTTATTGGCTTTTCTTGTCGTTTTTCCCTTTATAAGGAAAACATTAACTGACAGGATCTTCCAATATTTTTTAATGTTGTATAAATTGCGGAAGTATTTACTTCCTAGTTACTTTGACCCATATTTAAAGAGGCATAAGTATAGCTCGCTATAGAGAAACCAGAGAAATGTTTGCAAATTTTCAATTAAAATCCAATTTTAAAACCATTTTTTTATAGTTTTGCGAGTTATCTTTATATTACTCGCCTAGAATAAGTGATGCGTTAAGCGAACTTGTTCACCATACGATGAAACCACTAGTTCCGGGTGAGACTCGCATGCAATTCATACAATTTATAACACCATTGGCGGACGTCACGTCAATCGTTCTACGTCAAAGACGTCGCCAATATAATAATATGCTTGAGTAAGAAGTACCTCCCTAATAAACCTAAATATTAATTAACCGTACATTAATACATTTCTTAGTTCTTCTAGAAGCACAATAAACATTCAGTGATCACGATTTATAGCAGGAACAATTTATATCACGAGCTCGTTCTCCGGGGAGCATTTAGCAGAAAGAATTCTAATAGTTGCAGCACATTTATCTTGGCTAAGATAATGTTCTTTGTGTGTTTTGTTATAATAAACTACTCCATAACGTGGGCTTTTATGCCACGAAAAGGTCACAAAACAACCCAATTATTTTAACTGTATTTTATGACCAACAATCACAATTCACAAGTGTTGCTATATATTACAGGTACACCTTTATATTAGAAAATGTATTATTTCCTAGTCTTTTAAAATTCTTAAGACCTAAAACTGCGTGACAAAGAAGAGAAAATATTTAATTTTTCAATAACAACAATGATAAAGAATAGATGATGTTAACAGCTACAACTGGTAGCATTTTCACAAATTATGTAGTGTAACGTTTCCGGACAACGCAAAACTCTGGTTTAGTAGTAAACATAGCTCTTCTTACTTCACAATAAACCAGCCGAAAATTAAACAACCCAAGCCAAAATTACGTCTCCACACTTAGACGAAATAAACCGCACTGCATAGTACAATTTATTTGATAGTCCCTAAATCTACACGCGCCATGATATATCCGTGACAGTAAGTTCATTACGCTCCCATAGACGTTGCTTGCGGTCTTCGGTTCTCCACCCTCCCTTTATAATGAAAGGGACAGAGCCTGTCCCATGTATCATACTTATGAACAGCGTTATTCATGGTGGTCTTTATGGTGGGAATATTTTTGATGAGCCTTTACTATAAGTAGCGTGAGATTATGACATTAGTAAAGCCGAAAGAACAGCCTCTGCATACATTACATCGTTTTATCGACTCCTATTGGTAGAAATACTTGCAAGGCTGTGTTTATGCAGACTATATTTTGCTGTCTAGCATAAGATAAACTAGTCCTACATATTATAGTTCTAGATCTAGCTCTACATTCAAGCACTCTGAAGAGTCTTTTCCGAAGCCATTATCAACACCACAAAAGAAAACCGCAATATCAGTCAACCTTGAGTTGTTCACAAACATTTTCAAGCGTCTCCTACTTATGTAGGTGAATGATATTTATACAAAATCTTATCAGCCAGCGTCGAGAGCGTACCGCGGCCGCGCCCGGGGAAATAACAATAAAGTGAGCGAAGTCCCCACTATGAATGATCCACTCGTATTTTTTATTGTGACTGTTAACAATAATATTTAGGGCACACCGTAGCGCTTCCGCCCTTACCGTTTATTACAGTTATTTTTTACGCGGCGAAACAAACGTGCACTCAAGTGTATTTTGTCTCGGTTGTCTCATTTAACTTGCGATCGCATTCAAAATTATTTCCTTGCAATTTTTTCTCGGCTTTGGGTTCTTCCGCTGAATATACTTCAAAATACTGAGTTTTGTAATTACTCATTTGTCTAAATTTAAGTAGGTAAGTAGATAAGAATTGTTTTAAGTGAAGTGTGGAATAGATAGCGCTTTATTGTTATCAAACAATAATATTAGTCTAGTCTGGTTGAGTTAAGATACTAATGATAAATAGATACATTTTATATTTCATCCAGTTACTAATTACATCACAGTCACTATATTTTTAATAGAGCTGTTCTTTTTCCTGGAAAACCTCCATGTCATCTATGAAGAAATACTTTAACAAAATCTCGAACAACACAAAAACATTCCGCTTCGCGATCTTTGTAACGTCATTAGAAAAAGTGAAAAACTATCCTTAAGCCTAGGCACAAAAAAAACGTCTGGCTGAGTTCTTTTTGTATTCATCGCATAACGTGTGAAAGCTCTATAAAAATAAGGTTTTTTCATACTCCACTTCGGTTAAAATCGGATAAGTAAGTTAGAGAGCAATCTGGATTTCGACCACGCACCGAGGGTTCCTTCTCGTAAAAACATTACTTCCTCGCAACTTTACTAGTAGGCCTCTCATATAAAACGTCAGTTTACTTTTATATTAAGGGGTAAAACGTGAATGAAGAGAAGTGATAGCGCTTTTATTCGCAATGAATGTGGACCAGGAAATAGTACCTACTAAAAACGTTGAACATCATTCTCGAATGTTCTAGTTAATAAAGGGGAATTTTCCGATAAAAGTAGAGTTTTAATCTACTCTCCTTTTCTGAAATCACGAATAGCCAATAAAGTAGCAAAGCAAACGTGCTATTAGAATTCCATAAATTTCTCCCGGAATCGAATTTAAATAGAACACATTCCAATGACTGTTATCCCTAGATACCTACTTGAAAATTACAGAAAGCAAAAAATAGAACTCTGAATTTAGCAGAGATTTATCAAAGCGAATAAAATTCCGTTCACCACATATAAGTAGTAATCTTGACGGGTATAAAAAGCTTTGAATCATTGTCAAGTGGACGTTAAGAGATAATAAATATTATCTTCTCATCAAGGGTCCCTAAAAATGAAAAGTCGACTCACAGAAAAAGCGCCCACAGCTTCATTGTTCTTGACAGGATTCCGCGCAAAACTTCAGCAGATCAAAGCTTTTCGTTCGACTGACAAAAAAGAAAGACTCGTCCAGATTACCCGAGCACGGGCGGCGGATAGGCGGATAGATAGCTGTTCCCGTTATCCCGGAAAGCCGCCTTTGCGCCACCCAACCGTCCTCGGATTTCCACAGATCGGGTCCCTAATCCAGGCCTAATTTACTTTTAAGGTGTTTCCCTATAGAACGCCGATAACTTATTCAGGATTACCTCGGTAAAGGGAACAAGTCGTAATAGGTAGCTAGTGCTCATCAATCTTTATATATATTTTTGGGGGCTGCTTTGACAGCTAGCTTTTAGGTTTGATATTGAAGAATAGGCTCGACGCGTGCCTGATGTCTGGCATAAGGCTTCTTTTATAAAATGGGAATACAATTTCTTAGAAAGGACTCACAAAAATGTATTTTATGTAACCCAAATTTCTTTATTACGCCGTTAGTTTTGGAAGAGATACAATAAAATGATTACACATAAGTTATGGAGTAACAAATAGAACAACAGAGAACTCATAACAGCATTCTTAATCTATAATAGTTTTATTACAACTGAAGGAAACAAAGCAGAATGTTTATAGCTAATAACATTAAGATTTAGTGTACCATTAATATTGATGATTTATTTTATTGCGTACGATACATTATTTCATATTATTATCAAAGCGAGACACTCCCTCTATAGGCAAAGTTTGCCTTGTGAAGGAGTTTATAACTTTTGGAATATAGTTTGTTTTGTAGGTAGGTTATGTTTCAGTTGGTTTAGCATAGCAACAGTGTATCCTCTTAATTAAATACAACTAAAACTTCATACAGGAAAAGCATTCTAACTAATTTAATAACAGAAAACAGTTCAAGTGTTCATGACTTTAAATTACTTGTACGACAATCTAGAAAACCCCTGAATGCAGTTTATATACTAGACGACCAGCGTGGCTCCGCTCGCATCATTGCGAAAGCCATTTCAGATACTCAAAATTTTTTTAAAAAAAAAACGGTCCTAAACCGGTTAACACTTCGAACACTATTGATCCGTTGTAATATCTAAGCTTAATTTGATCAATCAAACGAAACAAGCAGACAAACTTTATGCTTTTTCGTACTATGAGTTATACTTTAAGAAGTATGTATTTCTTCTCAAAGTTTTTTTTACCTTTTTCCCTGATAACATACATAAGAAACCTCGACATCTACCCCACGGTAAAGTTAGCAAGTAACCTGTTTACGAACACAAATATCGAAAACAAATTCATCAAAGTTTCAACGAATCTTCCTGTTTTATTATTAGGACAGGAAGGGGCGTAGAAAAACTTGTGATTATATATTGTTATTATAATCACAGCCCTCGGAGTATGGTATATCGATTGACCTACTTATAAGCTAGAAGTTACGTGCCTTGCGATGCCCAAAAGGTCTCAATGACAACTAAACACTTGGGAGCCTTTTAGTAGCGTCATTTCGATTGCATTTTTGTAGCCTACGCTAACTTCCTCCCGCTTTTTGATACGAAATTTTGTAAGGAAACGATATTGTTTGTTTATATACCCAAGTCCATTAATCTTCATACGAAGATAGGCATACACCTACACTCAGGGATAGACAAAGTCGGGTGATCACTTCTTATACTATGCACTTACCTACAGTTCTACGATATATTCGGAACGAAAAGTGTGAATAGTGGTAAAGAAAATTACAAAATTAGCTGGGGTACCTATACTTTTTTTTAAATTAGCGAACCGACGTTAGATTTTCAAAAAAGCCTAACGTCCGTTTCTAGATTATTGATATTAAAAAAGTAAGTATTATCATTTTTACAACCTTTGAGTTCATACAAATATCAGTGTAATAAGCTCGGTGCCAGGACCATCAGTTCGCAATCAGTATGCAAATCAGTAAGCATAACTGCATTTAAAAACCAACTCTTCATTCTCCAAGTCGTTTACCAGTTTTTCTGGTTCGTTGTAAAAATGCAAATGAATCGCGGTGCAATAATAATTGTGAAAAAAAATTGCAAGTATCAAGAAAAACAGTTTTCAGTATTCAAAGTTCTTTTTTCTACTTTTTTGTGGTATCTATCTGATCAATAAAATGGTAACATAAAATAATATAAATAATATAGGTAGGTATTAATATCTAGGAACACGGAATTACTAGTTGTGTTAGCATTTCCGAGTCTAGAAATAAAAACCTACTATGTAACACAGATAATAATTATAACGAACTTTGACGAAGTTTTAGATACTATTTATGTAGATGTTACTGTAAAAGCCCGAACTGTGGTAAATCCTAAGATTTTCCGGTAAAACCTAAGATTTACCAACTCTCAATGGTAAAAGTCCGAACAAGCCAGAGTTTAAAAACTATGTTACGATATATAAAAAAATCCTCCTTCATAACTATGTTTATAACTGTTTCACGGTATAATTATTATTAATTATATACTGTGACATAGTTATAAAGAAGGAGTTTTGGGCAAAGCGACATGGGTAGGTTAGGTTAGGCTAAGGTGGGAGCTTCGCTTCGCTCGCTCCCACCTTAGCCTTCGTGGTTATTTTTTTTTAACCACCCAGAAAGAGGAGCCCCGCGAAGCGGGGCTCCGGCGACATCTTGACATCATCAAGTGAATATAGGTAAAAGTTCGAAATAAAAGTATTGTTCGGACTTTTACCATTGCGAGTTGGTAAATCTTAGGTTATACCGGAAAATCTTAGGATTTACCACCGTTCGGGCTTTTACAGTAACACAGATACTGCTCATCACCATGAAAATTTTCAAGTGTCAAATAAATCAACAAAACTAGAAAACAGTAATTGAACCGACTTAAACTTGTTTTCCAACATCTAACAAAAAGATTAGCTTCAAATCACTGAGAAAGAGGAAACTAACAAACGATTGACAAACTTTTATCTCTTGAACTCACAACTGTAGTTCGAAGTTCTAAAGCGGGTAGTACATTTACGAATAATGACGTCACTATTCAGTAAATTGAGCATCTGGTATTAAAACTGGGAAGCATGCCATTGAAGGGTTTAATATAATTGTTAATGAACCCCACTAAAGTTGCCTCAGTGGGTGTTTAATGTCAAAGTTCGGTCGTAACTAGAGTCCGAATGTACTTTGCCGTTCTCGTCTTCTGCTAAAATGGCGTCTTTAGGAATGTTTGGGGTGCATTGTAACTATTAATGACAATCTTAATAACATTGCAAACGTAAATGCATAAAGAGAATGACATTTCAGAAATTTCGAAAAAAAAGTCAACATTGCTAATTTAGTTTTCATCACACTAACTATAGCAATAATTAAGTATCGAAGCAGGTGTCAAAATTTAAAATAATATAAAATTCTGGTAAAATCTTAACTTCCTTTTGGGAAATCAGTAAATCACTTCATAACTATCTCAATTGTGACACTTATTTAATGTGAGGGAGAACCCAAAAGTATCTCAATAAAATAACTCTCTAAGAAAATCTTCGAAAGCCAGCTGAAATAAAATAAGCCGAAACTCGCTCACGACCAAATTGACCCTCGTTCAGGCACTACGACGTACTAAGCCCTACAAGTTCCTAACAAACTTTATCACTTACTACGAAACCTTCTGAAAACCGAGACTTACCTTAAACTCAGGGATTTTAAAACGAACACTTGCTATTGAACATCCAACTTTATACGCTAGAGTAGGCGGTTATCTATGTAACGTTTCAATAAATATTTATGGAATAGTGTGGGATCGGAAGATTGCAAATATTTTAAAGAAAATATCTATACTTACCTCTTTGTTTATTGCTAAGATTTTTTGATAGTGTTCAAAAATGTACATACTTTATTTAATGTGTGGCGATTAGAGTGGCTCTCTTCTGTAGTCTATTCTGCTTATATTCGAGAGTAACAGTCGAATTCAAAGCAAGGCGAACTCACTTCGAGTATTTCACAGTTCTCGCCTTGCAAATAGCCTGCCCTGTTTCAACGTATATAGAAAGAAAGAAAGAAAGAAAAGAAAGAAAATAGTATTTATTGAAACACACAGAAACCATATCAAAACACAATAATATTAATATTAAATAAGCAGCGTCCTGTGTGCCAACAGGGAGGTCACTCAGCATTATGCTGGTTGTGACAAACCACAACACAGCGCTGGTTTTCAGTGACCACCCTAAATGACGCCATTTACGGGAGCAGCAGAAACAGAAAACAAAAAACCATTGTTTACAAACTTACTTGTATACCCATCACCAACAAAAATACCCACATATTAATTGAAAAAAATACTAATAAATAAATAATAAACAATATCATTCATCAAATAAACTGTATCATTATAAATATTATGTAGGTACACAAATTATTGTCGTACATACTTGTAGTTATCTCTCTCACACAAGACCCGTCTCGCTCGCCGCCGCCGCGCCGGTCCCATCACGTGAATTACTCACAAACACGCGCCGGCGCGACAGCAGCGCACGAGTCACGCGATATTGAACATAATTTCGACAGCCTGATTTTAAAAATTTCCGTGGACACTAACAAAGATGCAAAACAAAAATGGCAGCCACACTTCGTCAACAACAAAGATAACAAATCACCGCCACCACTGTATGAGGAGCAGTAAGAAAAACCAGCTTATGCCAAAATTATGATGTGCATGGATCATAAACATAGTGTAAGTAGTAGGCAATTACATATTAGATTATCTATACTAAATATTACTACGTGTTATTTGCTGGTTGAGAAGTATTTTTTTCATATTACTTCTAAAACAAAATTTTGATTTTAGGGATCTTACAGGCGGTGGTATATTGTTCCAACAGTGAGTGGCGGCATACCTAAAACATCCCCTGAATGCCACAGTTTTGTGATTTTGTACGGAAAGCGGCCTCGATGACGATCTTGTGGAGTACGAATAGTGATCACGTCGCCAAACCAGCCTGTTATAGAGGTACTCCGGTGTTTTATTACTTAGAACCCCGAATAATAAGGTAGCCAGGTGAAGTTCTCTCCTTGCCTCCATTTTTAATTTATTATATTGATTCAGATAGGGAGTGATGTGGCTCCTTCGGGGTATATTGTAACAGAATCGAGCGCAAGCGTTCTGTACCCGTTGAATCAGTCGGACTGTACGTGACAACAGGCAAGGCCCGTAAACCACATCACAATAATTGAGCTTAGATAGAACAAGGGATTCAACTAGCATTTCTCTCATTGGTATGCTAAGGAATTTCCTGATCCTATACAGAACCTTTAATTTATAGAAACAGCTTTTGACCAGATTGTTTACGTGTCCCTCAAAGCGTAGTTCAGGGTCAAAGAGTAGGCCTAGGTTTCTAGCTGTATCAACTCTTTCAATATTTACCCCCATAATTTTTATTTCCGGTCTACATGATAATAATGAGTTTATTTGTTTCTTGCTGCCCATAATCATAAACTTGGATTTCTGTGGATTTAGTGATAGCGAATTTTTATTGCTCCAAGATACAAGTCTTTCCAGATCCAAGTTTATAGCTTGCACAGCAGTCGATACGTTGTTTGCCGTCATGGAGTGATACAATTGTGTATCATCGGCATAAATATGGTATTTACTGTTTCGTATACAGGTTGTTATATCTGCACTATATATAATAAAAAGCAGCGGTCCCAACAGTGATCCTTGGGGAATTCCCCTGGGAACTGCTTTAGGGGTGGAAGACAAAGTAGTACCGTCTTTCTTTTTAATCTCAACCCGCTGGAGTCTATTAATTAGATAACTTTCAAACCACTTGACCGTGTCGCAGTCAAAACCATAGAACGACAATTTTGAAAGTAACAAATTTATATTTACACTATCAAAAGCGCGGGAAAAATCTAATAATGTTAATATCGAGCCTTCGCCCCGGTCTCTTGCCTCTAGTATGTTGTCAACAACATCTGCCAGTGCGGTTGCAGTGCCCCTGCCCCGTCTAAAGCCCGACTGCAAATCCGGCAGAATTCCATTTGTTTCTAAAAAATTTACCACCTGTGTATACACTACTCTTTCCAGAACCTTGGACAGACTCGGTAAAATACTTATGGGTCGGAGGTCTTTATAGTTTTGAGGGTTGTTGTTCTTAGGCAGTGGCCGTACATTCGCGAACTTCCATAAAGTCGGAAAAGTATGTGTGTTGATAGATTTGTTGACTACATTAGTTATTGCATTAAGGGACTGCGGAAGAGTTAATTGGATCATATCTCTAGATATACCATCTATACCTATAGCGTTCGACGTTATGTTGTTGATTATTTTTAAAACAGTGTTTGAATCTGTAGGAATTAAAGAAAAAGAAGCTGAGCTGTATCTATGGAATTCAAAAAATGATAAGTCCGAAATCGTTACATTTGAGCTGCCGGGTATATCTAGAAACGCAGTATTTAAACCGTCTGGGTCATCACATTGTTCTAAAAATGTACTGTCCTTCGTAGGAGTGGACAGTACGTGCGTTTTTATGTTGTACCATAAAACTTTAGGCTTTTTTGTGTTGTCAGTAATATTTTTGGTGAAATATGCCTTTTTTTCGTTATATAATGCAACGGCGGCTTGGTGTTTTAAATCTAAATAGTAACGTTTTTGTGCTTCATTATTAGTTGTTCGAGCCCGACAGCGGGCTTCATCGCGTAATTTGAAAATTAATTTAATGTTATCTGTAATCCACGGCGTTGGTGTACCCCGAAACGTTGTTTTTTTTATTGGCGCGTGTTTATCAAAAATACTTAAAACATATGAATTAAACATACCCACCAGGTCATTCACGTCAACCTCACAATTTAATGCCTCCCACCTGATCGAATCCAAATCGGTCAAGAAGTTATTAAGAATTATATTCCGTAAGGGTCTGTAAATTTTGACAACCGCCTCAGGCTTATTTTTTTTAAAAAGTAATTCACACGTAATAAAAGCGTGATGACCCAGCTCGGTTATATCATTGACGGTTACACTTCGATAGTTTGCGTCTGTGCAGATCAGGTCAATTAATGTTGCACTATCCCCTACGTGATGTGTAGGCACGGTAACAATCTGGTCAATATCACTGTAATTACAAAAATCTAATATGCGCTTAGTGTTGATACTACCACAGTCTAATAAATTAACATTAAAGTCTCCTAGTAGGATAACATTGTCATAAGGAGCGAGAGCACAAATACTATCAGTAACAGCATCAAGGAAAGTATCCAGATCCAACCAAGGAGGACGATACGCAGTTCCAATCAATAAAGTTTTTGTATTCACCGTTAAACTCATCCACATTTGTTCAACTGAGGGGTGGATAGGGTGAGCTTTGACTCGCGTGCTCATGTCAAGTCTGGTATAAAATGCAACCCCCCCTCCACGGCCTCCGCGAACATTCGCGGGACGAGGAATATGACGAAACTTATACCCGGGAACCTCAGGTGCACGACCTTCCTCCCCCTCACGGAGCCAAGTTTCATTTATTGCCATAACATCAACTCGATAATTATTCATGGCAATAAGAAATTCGTCGTGGTTCGTTGCTAGAGAGCCAGCATTATGAAAACCAAATAGTATATTTTTATTGCGTGGCATCAATCTTGGTTGGATAAGGAACACAGCATACCATTTTACATTGATATGAAGTTGTTATAAACGGGCTCTCTAAACAATAAAAAATACACACTTTAAAAACACACCTATTTTGGATACTGCTATTAGAAAATTGCCATACCAAAGCGTTAAACAATATCATGTTTATGAAATAAAAAAAATCACGATAAAAAGAAATACACACATACTGATAAACCTTCAAATAAATACGCAAATTATCAATTATATAATAACATTTACTTATTTGGACTTTCAACCACAGCCGGCCCAAAAACCCGTATAAGATCTTCCTCACTACGTATAACACTTGCCTTGTCTCCAGGCCCACGACGGGCAAGAATACGGCCGTGCCTGGTCCACACGTACTTCCATCCCGCACGTTGTCCCGCGTCCCTCGCACGACGAAACAAAAGACGATTCAGCTTTGTGAGACGTTCATTAACGTAGAAGCGTCTCGGTGCACCTGCCATGTTGAGGTCAGCTGTAGTCGCCCCCCGCCGCACGCGCGCACCATTTATAAGATCGTCACGCAGGCTGCGACGCGCCAGTCGTACTATGACTGTACGGGGACGTATCTCCATCTCGCCGGCCGCGCTTGTGGCGTCAATACGTCTCCCACCGATCCGGTCCGCACTCACGATATCTCGATCCTCCAAATGAATACCGAGCTTTGTACTTAATAACTTAACAGTATGTATTAAGTTTTCCCCATTGCATTCAGGCAAGTTACTAACTTCGATGTCATTTGCTAATAGCTGTTGGTCGCGATCATTTAATTCAAGTCGCAACTGGGCCATTGCGTTACCGTTGACAGATTCGGCCAATTTCTGTTCGAGAGTAAAGACTCTCGCCTCCATTGCATCCATTTTGGATTTTTGGGTTTCCAAGGATTTCTTGAAGACTTCATTGTCTATTTGGAGCTGGTTAATATCGGTTTGTATTTTTTTAAATTCATCTAAGACATTTTTACGCAAGTTAAGCAGCTCATCTTTAACGAAAGTCTTGATCTCTTCCTTAAATTTCCTGAGGAGGCCGGCCAAATCAGAGTTGCTGTCCGTGCTACTATTCAACGGACTTGAGTCCACTTGACCCTCTGATGCGCAGTCGTTATCGGAGCGTGCCAAATCATGGGTGTTTACCGTCACTTTTTTTACACATTCCGGGCATATCCATGATGGGCTAACGCGACCTGAAACTGGTGCTTTTCCGCAAGAACGGTGGTACACGGCGACACATTTGCTACATTTAGCGGCATCTAGCGATGAAAGGAACTTGGCGCAACCATTGCATTTGACGGACGGCATGTTTACACGCTTCTAAAGATCAGCTGAGTTTTATCGATTTTAGTTCGCGTTAGCCCAGGTTTCCAATAGATGGCGTTGTAAACGGCGACTATATACTTGAGGCAAGGGGAGATTAATCGATTTTTTATGGAATGATTTTGTAAGATTGATAATATCGGGGTTCATCAATGTAATAATTATTAGAAAATTTTATAATCACTTTGTACTTCACTTTTTTTTTTTAGGTTTAAGGTAGTTATAAGTCACAATTTGTTTAGAGTTTATATTTAAGTTTAGTTTTAAGATTTTTTATTGTTTACACTTCACCAATGCACTGGATAACGTTTGCATGTATTATAGGCACAATACTGTCACTTGTACGCAATAAAGGGTTATAATTGGATTAGCTTTTCTAATTTAAAAAAATAAAAACTTCAGAACAACAATGTTGTCAGCTCCCTTTTAACTTTACAGATGTTTTACACCTTAATTTTTCTTTTAATTACCACCTCACCTTTAAATTTATGAATTCACAAACAATCTTTTTTGGCATTTAGGCAAAAAGTCACAACGCGGATTAAACTCGAACTCGTAATGGCTTCTTAATGAGGCCCGACAAAAGGCTCTCCGCAGAAACAATATTTACGCACATTTATAATGAGGGGCAAGGAGCCTCCCTTTGCAACCTCTTTGCGATTCAACTTCGCATATTTCATTTTAATGTTGCCGAGGGCCGGCTCTCGCAATCACCCCTACTATTCACCCCGTAATTACAATTTGTGCTATTAAGTTTTTCACAGAGTTAATTGCGAGCATTATAACTGGGAAATTAGGAAATTAAATTAAACGAGAACTGGTTTTCATTAACATTTATTTGTACATAAGTACCTAACTACATATGTTATCTAACGAAGAAGCTTAAATATAAAATAACTGGAGTTACATTAAGTGACACGATATAGAAAGCTTTCATTGAACGACGAAATATAACCGACTTATTTAATGTTAGTCGATTCTCCGTCGTATCAACAAAAACTTAGTCTTAAATTGAACGTGAATAAATAACAACAAGTTATTCCATTCAAATATGCCTCATAAATCATTGACAACAATCACGGTTACAAAATACTAGTCAATCCAAATAAATAAATGACTCGTCACTAGCAAAATAAACATTAAAAAAATATCACTTATTTCCTATAAGATATTTTATTGGTGTTTCATTCAGTTTTAAAATTATAATCGTAACTATTAAAATTTATTTCCGTAATATATTCGGGATTCGAAGGATTAAAAGCGTATACGCACTTTCAAACAAGATTATTATGAACTCGAATGATTTTTATTTCAATCTGGAAGCTCAACAGATGGCGTTAGTTAGGCTTAGGTTTTATTTCAAACTGAGTTTTAATGGGTCATTCATTCAGTTTCAAGATTCTCGCGTTGGAAAATGTATATTTCTCAATGTAATTTGTTCATAGGGCTATAAGAATATGGTAAAGGAAATAGCAGGGACGGAAGGCACAGAATTAGAAATGTATTCGCAAAGGACACTAGAGTAAATGGAGCAATTGTAGTTTTATATTGATAATACGTAAAGTAATACTATAGCAAGATGTGAATCTTTTATGGATATGTTTCATACAATATGTGTTTAATGTTCTAAGATTTCAGTGAGAGACGATAATAATAGTATTGTACATTTTTAAACAGTGACTTTGAGACTGTCAACATTTTTCAATCGCAATTTTTTAGGGATATCAAAAGGTATGCTATTTGAGTCTTGGTTTCCAGTTTTTAAGATACAAAAGCAATCATTTTAGTTGTCAATATTATCATCTCCCACTGAACAAGGTGAAATGTACAAAAACAAATCATAACAACGATTCAAAAATATATAAAAGACATCTTACATATATACCACAATATTACTAGTAAACACTAGCAAATTCACAATAGAGTACTGTATAAAACGTTTAATAAAATATGAATACAATTCTATAAGGGAAACCTCAGTCCTAAACAAATTTGAACTAACTATTTACTGCAAGTTTCTACTTTGCATATTATATGAGACGTATGGGGTTTTAGTCAGACTAAATACAATGTAAGGGAATAAAGTTCGCTGTGTAAATTATATGAGTATGTATTTGTCCTGTGAGCAATTAATTTGAATATAGTGTTAAAGTGTTTGTTAGTACAAAAAAGCATTTATGTGAGGAATAAATGTTAGCAAAAGAAGCAGTCGGGATATTTTTTGGTTTTTTACCATTTGTAACAGAATTATCGAAAAGGTTTTGAAGAAAAGCAGGGACTGGCTTAGTACTGTGTAGGATTCACAAGGAACACTCGGTATAATAATTTTATTTTTGTCTTTTATGAATGTAATTTGAGAATAAAATCAATTTTCTTATAGTTAATTCTGTTACGACCAGTGGTAAGCTAAGGACATACTTAAAGCCTACAGACAAAATGTAACTGTAAAATGTAATATAATTGACTGACATTTAAGAATGAGGTCTCACTTCACCAAGTTTCACGACATGATAGAATAAGAATTACATAGGTAACATAATTTTAAAATACCTATAATAATACATTTTAACCTAGCACGACAACTACGAACGCTTACCAAAGAGAAATTAACCTATAATCACGATAAGACCATTTATACAAAAAATCTTTTTTTCATTTTTTTTTTATAATCATTATCAGATAACAAAAGCACCGTAAATTATCTAAAGTGATAATAAAAAACATTAAATGCTGGGTATAAAAGGCAAAACACTTCGCAAAAACCGTGGAACACGATACATGTATAAATCATATAACGCTCTACATACTAAAGGAAGACGGGGCAAATAATAGCGATCACAAAGCGTAGACATACTGTGTACACACGTGGGATAAAGTGACTCCGTGTTAGGTATAAGTGCAGCGGGATATACGGCCACCGTACGTGTACAATATTCTTTAAATTCGAATTTAGACAGTGAGACCACCGCCCACACTCGCCTTCTAAATCCGAACTTTGTGAGAATGAACAAATGAACATCCACTCATACATTCATCGCAAACACATTACATTAGTGAATAGCTTCAAGTGTTTACCATCTACGCAAGGTGCACGGGACAGGGCGGATAAATAAAAGGCGGACATACTAAAACGAAGCAAATAACACAACAAACCAAACGGGAAAAGTGCATCACGTCAATAATAGGAGAAAACATACCTACGATTTTTTATTTTTTCATTTTTTTTATATTTTTGGTGTAGTCTCTAAAAATGCATTCTATTTTACACATTATAAGAGGATACGTGTGAGGTTTGGAACGCTCCCACCCCCGCGCTGGGGCGCGGACGTTTGAGTATTCCAGCACTCCGGAATTGTCTCTGAACGAGACGCTTCCGCAATTATTCAAATAACAGGTTATCAGCTGACATGAATTACGCACTTTCAGCAAAGAAAAATATGTCAAAACACTACTAACATTTTTTCGACTTGCGACTAGTTAAATCAACTCTACTTGACCATTTATCGATTAGTTGTCGTTTTTTGTTATAAAACCTCGATTAGTTCGTCCACGAATGCAATATGTTTTAGTATAATACCCTATCTATCGTCCGTGCTATTGGTTACGGTACACGCAACATCGTTACTATTTGCTTTCTCGTAATCATATAGCGAGTATATGAAAAGGAAAGTCCTATCTTTTACATGTAGCCGGCGAAACAGTTGTTAATATAACGTATTCCAATCTGTTCGCGTTATCGTCAAAAGTATCAAGAATGTTGGCCGTATCGTCGACTACTCCAACTTCAAAGCGATTCAAAGTGTAGCGTAACACATCCGTATTTTTTTAATAATTCCTACAAATTCTTTACATTAAATTTTTGCCAATTCTATAAATTAAATTTTTAATTTTGAGTCTCGTTTCGATGACAGGATGTCTCCCGAAGAATTCTAATGTTATTTATTTATGAAATTTTAATAATATGAGACGTGATAACCTTGATTTATACGCTGATCTACAGAGAACCGCTAATTGTAACACTAAATGTAATGTGATCTACTTGCAGTATAGCAAATGTTTGTATTGAACCATCAACGAACATGAGATTAAATGGGCAATGTATTTAGGTTCAGAGGGCTTTACATTCTAGTAGAGTGCGAAGTTTCGGATGGAATTTATTAAAGAACAACCCGAGAGTCGTATTCATTACTTTTAATTGAAACTCATGGCAAATGCTAGTGTAAAATTAATTTCCATATTTGGACAAGAAACAAAGCAAAATAAATCCAACATCAAATAGCGCACTTTTCTTAGAACGGTCTTTTTTATTTATAACCAAAATGTGGTAGATTCTAGAACTTTCCAAAACATCGCACTCGCTTCACGTGCCCTATATTTGCTATTTAATCAAGGATGTAGGATCACGTCTCTTTAAGTAGTGGTGGTGTGGCGTGGTAGTACTGGACAATGGTATCTAGAGTTGACATACTGTTTACTGTCATCGCGTGTTGTTGGGCAGCTATTCTTCTGCGCTTGCGTCCTCACTGATTGTGTCGCCCGCTTTCTCTTGGGAAATGTTTTGACCTTGAATTGTAAAACAAGTTATTAATATGAAGAAATTTAAAGAGATTTTCATAATATCATATTATCTGACAGTGTTAAGGAAAAGCGACAAATGTAGACCACTACTGCGCGGTAATTCACATACTGGAATGTAGCAGAGGATAGTCCAAGAGAGTTTGAAAGTTTTATAAGACGCGAGTTAATTTTAATGTCAATCGTTGGGCTGGAGCCCAAGGTCTCATCATCATCAGCATTTAGGAGTTATGTTAGTTATTTACGACAGTGCTATTAAAATTTGAAATTTTTTAATGTAAACAAAGAGTATTTACCCTTTTTCGCTGATGAAAGTATGCACTTCTTGCAGCTTATGAAGAAAAAGGAGACACGTTAGAATTGGGCGTGGAAGGCATGAGGTCCATTGTTTTGCATACCCAACCCGCTATGTCTACTTTCTCTGCGTCAGCCTTACGGATCCATTCATGATTCTGCAACAAACAAACAATTTTGTTACTATTAAGATTAATTTCAGACATATGTAAGTATAACTAACACACGGACAGACGCAACGAAGGAGAATTTGTTTTGGTGTGGATGTAGTAGTGGTTATTTGGGCACTGTATCTTAGTTCTGTAAGGGTTTCAGGTACATTATTTTATAAGTGCTATTTTTCTATACATGAAAAGGTCAACATTATTCATCAATTATCATCAGACAGTAGACAAGTCTGGACTTATAGGTGTATATTACCATGAGCGTCTTGAGATCGGCCCGCTCGTCCGGGTTCTTCTTGAGGCAGCGGTCCACGAAGTCCTTGAACTCGTCGGAGAAGATGCCGGCCGGCAGCTTGGGCGGCGGCTCGTTCACGATGTAGTCCAGCAGCTCGAAGATCGCCATCGGCCGCGGGGAGTTCGGCGCCTGCATGACAAATGTAACTTTTATATCAATGTTTTCCCTTACACTAGATTTTTCAGTTTTTTAAATAGTGGATGAGAAAACTACTCTACTTATAAATTAAGTGTGTAGTTCGGTAAGCTGTAATCAAGATATCGTGGGTTCGAATCCCACTTATTCTCATTAACCCAAATCTATAGGTATTGCTTCACAATTACAAATGGCTGGTATTTTTTGTATCCAGCAAAGTACGTCAAACTATCATGTAAAATAGCTTATTTTTCAGTTCCAAACATACAATTTATTGCAAAACGCATGCATAAACATACTTTTGCCTAAGATTAAGTCGGATCCGAAATTTAAAATATTTTTATTAATGATGTGTTTCAATCTACAGTAATTTTTACTAACCTGTCCAGGTGAATGATCCTCATTCTGTCCTCCGAATATCGCCGCGAGTGTCTTCGCGTCGGGCGGCGGTATCGGGTACATGCCGATCGCCATCTCTACGAGCGAGAGGCCCAGGGACCAGATGTCTGACTGCACTGAGTAATGCGTGCCTTGTAGACGTTCAGGCTGTAATATGAAAGAAAATATTAGATACTTTGTTTCATGATTGTGCTCATCACAGAGACTCAGAGCTCTTAAGCTACTCCTAGCCGATATTCTGCAGTTACTTCTATTGAAATCAGCCAACTGTGCAGAATTTAATTTAGTGTCGCACATGTGTACACAATACACACTGGTACTATATTTTCTCTATACCATTGCTATCCTTACTCGGCTGGTCAGATAACAGACACGATCTGTAAAGGGTCAAGCCAAGGACCTATGGCTAAACATCTTTAAACTTTCCTAACTCAGCGCAATCAATTAGAATGTTTTGTCAGAAATAACAATTTTGCCGGACCCGGGGTACCACGACCCCAACTTATAACCAACTGCAAAACTACTACAGGCTACAGAAAAACCCAATAAACGACAAATGTTTCAACACGAAGCCTAAACTTATGCAGCAACTATAATCGCTAATATATCATGCTACTCACAGACATATAACTCCTAGTCCCAACAAACGAGTTGGCCATGGAATCGATGAGCTGTCCAGACACTCCGAAGTCGCAGATCTTGATCTCTCCGTTGCTGTTCACGAGGATGTTGGACGGTTTCACATCGCGGTGCATGATCGCATGCTTATCGCGAAGATAGCTCAGGCCTTTTAGTACCGCTGATGTTATGGTTCCTGCAAAATTAAGGACAATTATAGTAAGCGTATGTATGGCGAATTTTTTTTTGAAATATGCATAATTAAGGGCATTTTTCCGCCATTTCATCTTTACATCTCATGATATTTATATGATAATAGCTTCTACTCGCGAAGCCGGCGGCGTAAAACGATTTCCTGGGGTAAAAGTACCCTATGATTGTACCAAATTACATTAGAACACTATCAAATGTTGACTAATAAAAAACCATCTAAGCGTCCAAACTTTGACATATTATTATGTAATCTTCGTAAGAAGGAAGACTAGAAGGATGTATTGTAATAACATTTCTATGCAGTTTAAAAAATATATAGGTAATAGATATTTCGTCATAAAGAGTAATTTGCCAAACAAATTGCTTAACATTCTTAATTAAAAGTATTTGAAATTCAATTCATCCCAATGGATGTTCAATCAACATCACAATAACTACAGAACATTTGTAAAGTACTGAGGTAATTACATTCAATGATAGCAAACTGGAAAAACCTGTTTGTTTGCAAAATTTTACATAACAAAAAGCCAAAATGTAGATTAAGATGCATTTCAATAATGTATATATTATGGTATGCTCAATATCATTTAAAATCCATGAATGAATAGAAACTCCGTGACAATGTTTTAAACACAATGCCAATTTTATAAGGCTGAAGCTAAAGTGGGGCAGCATGTGCCTCCATAGAAACTAGTGAGTCAGTGAAAAGGACCTACATCTGTTTTCACTTTGAGTCACTGCAAGCACAATGGCACAACATTACTTGTTTAGCTCATAACATATCAATTTCTACAGTGAATAGAGCTTGAAAGAAAGGGAATTTAAAAACTCTTCAATCTGCCACTACTAAAGAAACTCACTGTATAAATCTTAAGCAAATTATTTGGGAAATTAATTTGTTACTTGCTCTATGTAACTAAACATATAAATATTTCAGGAATATATCTTTTATATGCAGTACTTTGTCGACATTTGCTTATTTAATCCTACGACACTTAGACCTTTATTACAGGATTATACTAATTACTAATACAGCATTGCAGTAAATGGTTTAAGCTGACATCCAAATTAGGAAATTTAAGGAGATCTGTAATGTATTACTATAGCAATACGTAAAATGACTTCAATAGCTTATAAGATAAAAGTAGTAAGTAGAATTGTTTGTACTTTGTTTAATGTATATAAATAATCGTTTTTCATTTTCATTCCAATTTGCAACCTATTCTTAATGATAATTGGTGTCTAAATGAATCTAGCAAATACTTACCAAGAATTGATTCAGGAATCCTTCCAGCCTTCTTCAATATGAGATCTAAAGATCCACCGTCCATATATTCCATACAGATTGAGATCTCTCCATCACTGTAAAATGCTCCATAGAAACCTACTATGTGAGCGAAGTTACACTCATGAAGGACTTTGAGCTCCCTAATGATTTGCTTTTTGATGGCGGGCTTCACTTCTAGGTGAATTAGTTTGCGCGCCATAATGAGGCCTGTCGACTTGTGGCGGACTTTCATTACGACGCCCCCGTTACCTTGGCCTGAAAATGTTTATTGTGTCTTGTAAAAGCGGTATAATGATAATGATGTTCTATAAGTACAAAAAATACTATGTGAATATAATGTTATAAGGAAATTCGATATAAGAATTAAAATCATTTCCTTTCCATACAAAATGTTGAAGTTATTATAAGGAAGAATTTGAAACTTCTATAGCCTAAATACTTCAGGCATATTTCACTTGCAGGTTGTTCCTTTGAACTTGACTAACATGGCTGTAGTTTTGCCAAAAACCTGCTCTAAATGTACATGCAGATTTAGGACATCAATAGACCTACAATAGTATTGCACAACAAAATTGATCACTATGTAACCAACAATAAAAACAAATAAATCACAGCACAAACCTCAACTGTCAAAAATATCGCACAATATAAAACCATTAACCCAGTCATTTCTGGTATGTGCTTACCAAGTTCGCCAAGTTTTTCAAAGTCATCATCACTGAGCTCTCCAATCTTCTCCTTCTGGCATAGGAATACTTCTATCCTTCGCCGCTGTGTGTCATCCATTTCTATCTGCTCCAACCTTTCAGTGAGAGCTTCAATGCTGGTCTTGGACTTCCCAGCTAACCCCTGCCGCCTATAATATAAATAGTACTATAGAACTAAACACATAAAACACAACTAATTACTTCAAATAATGTGGGCTTGTCAAAGCTTGTCATACTATTCATAATATAACTGTGTTATTTGTATCCAATTTATAGATCATCAATGTCTGTGCCTATTACATAAATGTACATGGAACAATGTAATTAAGTTAGATAGAATATCTTTCAACCTTATTAGAGAAATTCTGTCAAAATATAAATATGTACCTAACATCAATTATTTGCAACAGTATGATGATCCAATTTCACCCAAACCAACAAAGTTTTCTGTCAACTAAAGAAAGGTCTACCAGCATACAAAATTTCTTGATTGTAACATTAAACATAAACCTCATTATCTAGAAAGCTTTTACAAAACATATCAAAATGAAATCATTTAATCCTAAAGGTCAAATGTTGACCTTTAAAACTGTAGAAATTAGAGTTAAATAAAAGTATTATTAGCTTCGTTGTGATCCTAGCTTTATGCCGAATACCACCAATAACCCAATATTCAATTAAATATTTTGAAGTCATATTTTTCAACTGCTAAGCATATATACTTACTCAGTAGCTGTGGCAGATTTTAGCTGAGGCGTCATGTTTGATGGTGTGACGGCCGGCACTGTATCTATTGACCCTGGTGGCAGGGTCAAGTTCAGTTTGTTCTTCGACATCTTACTCATCTTGGATGCAGGTTATAGACTCTTTAACCCATGAAGTTTTCTTGATTTAACTGGTTAGCTATAACAATTATTTGTTCACAATATAGAGAAGTAATTACCTATTGGTGCATTAGTAAGTAAAATTCATTTGGTTTGAACCCTAACATAAGTAAGTAGGGTGTGTCTTTGTGCTCAAGCATGTATATAGTGTTTGTCATATTGCCTATTCGCCACTATTAATGCATCCCACATAAACATACCAACCCTGTCTATAAGGTATGGTATGCTTAGCTTGACTATATGGCACTTTACCAAAAAAAAATTGAGAGTTGTTATTGTAGTGTTAACATCACAACAATTTAAAGCAATAATATCAAGCTCTCAGATTATTCATCACATATATACATAGGTTTTCAAGTCTTTATGATAACTGTCCAGTATTTATGAAAGGTATTTAAAGAGGAACCTTTGTCCTAAAGCAATTTGACTAATGGCATAGCACTGTATTGTAATGACACTCAGTAATTTGTTAGACCTTCAATTCATGTGGCTTTTTCAAATACAATTTTTCTGTAGTAACCTTATTTATGTAGGCACATAAATAAGGTTACTACAGGCTACTACCTATAGGCTAAATCGCGTAACACATTTTCCGAGTTAAATATAAATTACAAAACAATATGCTAAGATAAAACACCCTCTTTCGTAATTCAGAGATAATTCTATTTGATGAAATTATTAAAATACTTTATACTGTAAAGCCGGGATATAATTATTTGAATTGTAGATATATTTATGTGATAAACAAAGGTGTGTGATAAGTTTAAATACCTATACTGCGCTCTTTATCAGTTCTGTATTCATGAATATATCGTTCACTTAGTTTTACGTCCATTAAAAAGCCAAAATTGTAACAAACACATAGATGTACAGCTGAAATATAATAATATCAGTCGAAATGACTCAAGATGAGTAATATCAAAAAGGGTGTAGGCAAATAAAAAAAAGTAATTCGCACTTACAGGAATCCGATTCTTCACCCCTGTCACTGCATCCGAAAAGATAATTATATTTGCGAAATCTGAGAGCACTATTTTTTTTAAATAATGCACAAATAATAATTACAAAAAATCGAAAAAACGCCGCACTCAATCGAATCGTTCCAAAATTTGTCAATGATCTTTCTTCATTTTGACAGCAGAAATGACATTATGACAGCCGTCGAGTGAATGATTTTATGAAAATGTCAGTGATATAATGTCACATAAAGCCACGTTATGGATAAGGAATTACGATTTGCCTACATGTTTTATGTAAATTAAATTTTAAATATTATTAATAAAATATGCACTGTGGTCAAAAATTGAAACTAATTCAAAGGTAATTTTTTGATTCCTAAAGACGAATGTTATAACGGGCTTTTACTTATTTTGGACAAACTGCGGCAGGGATTTAGAAAGAATGGAACGTCTAGAAACAAGCCACGACCGAGATAAGTTTTTTTTTATACGTACAAAAAGATACGGTCTGCCGTGACCACTGAACCGTTACTTCGGTTTATTGTAAAGAAAAAGAACGATAATATTTTTCCTGTTTTTTGGTTTTACCATGTTGAGCTTTCTAGTTGCATCACTCAAGCATCATGTAGACTTATTAACAAACATATTAGGTATTATATATTAATAAGGATTGTTTATGAAATAAACAGAGCATATATTTTTCAGTTTTATTGAATAATCTCTATTGTCGATATTAAGGCTTATTCAACATATTTACAGCTATTTATGTCTATAGGATAACATTCGCATTATAATTATGTAGCACACAATATAAAAACATTTATTTTAAGATAATTAACTATTTCTATAATTATTATATCAGTCTATGATTTGATCTGACCATAGAATAGATATACCAGACATGAATTAAACAACTTAAGGCTTCAGTAAAGCCTGTAACCACCTCACATAAATAAAATTCAAGGATCTTACATTTCAACCTAAATATTGGAACTAATATATAAGAAACTCTAAAATATTGAATTATGACGACTTAACTTTAGTCAAAAACATGTTAATACCGGGTTGATTTTTCTTTGTTTCAGCGACACTCTTTTTTGTTTCTGATTTGGGCGTTTTTGTTTCTTTGTCGTCTGCTTTAGGTTTTTTCTTTTTCTCGTTTTTAGGGCTTTTTTGTTTTGGCTCACCATCAGGTTGAGTGGCTTGTTTCTTCTTTTTAACTTTCTTTTTCTCACGTTCTTCAGGCTCGCTCTGTGGTTGAAGCAGTGGAGTGGGGTCATTCATGATCATGGCCTTATGTGTGAAGTAAGTCCACAAGTCATTCACGCACTTGTCCGGCTTCCCGCCATCAGCAGTTTCCCAGAGCAAACCATACATTCTTGGCTTGAGCTTTTCTGTGGGTTTCTTCATTTCAGACGCGAACTCGTCTTCTAAGTGTTTCAGTCTTGCTTGTTGAGTCTCTGGTGATAGAGACAGTACATCATCTTCATCCATTGTTGCTTCCTATAAACATAAGACAAGAGTTATTTAAACAATTTTAGAATTCAGACTACAGACTAATGTAAATTTGGTGTAATGGATTGTTTATCTTTTGAGTACTTTAATATTATAATACTGAACACTGATGAAATTTTGTTCAAAAATAATATGAGATTTTCATTAAGGACAGTTTTCATCCCAGAAATCCCTGGAATACAAGAACTACGCGGGTTATAAGCCATTTTGTACACCACTCGAACAGAGTCATAGGCAAGAGCTAGACTTTAATTAATCACAACCTATTTACCAAGGAAGGCGCGTACATACCTCGTCACTAAGATATCCGTGCGGCACAAACACGACATTGTCCACCTCGTATTCGTCGCCATCTTGTTCGTCATCGCTGCCGGCAGCGCTACCATCGATGCTCTCGCCTTCCTGCTCCTCTTCCCATTCCTCATCACTGTCTACTTCGTAGTCCAGTTGTTTCTAGAATTATATAATTGACGTTAATGTAATGAAATAATTGAACTAAACAATCTTTAGTGTAACTACTTTTACGATGATGCTATCTATCTACTAACTAATGCAATCTCTTAAAATATTTCTTAAGTAATCAAAATGCACATTGGACACACTTCTGACCTTAGCATAACAAAAACTGTTATCTACAATTTAACAAGATATAAGAACATACTTGATCTTGCCCAAAAGGATTCCTTGGTTTGATAGAAGCACTCTTCTTACGCCAAGTGCCCCAATAAGGTGGACGTCGGTTCTCATGGAAACTCAACAGCTTAGGTCTAAGCTTCTCACGAGGGGCTGGTTCACAGGTCAGTATCTCACCAGCTCCATCCATAGGAGGCAACTCAGCATCTTCTAAAAAGAGAAAATACTTATGTAATGACATTAAGACATACATACATTTGTATCTGAAATAAAGTGTTCTTACAATGTTTTTTTTCCATTTCATTTGCACTACAACTAATAATAATATATTATTGTCATTCAAACCATTATCATGTTATGTAAGTATCATTATAACCTTGGGTAAGTATGTTACATGTATGAGGTGAAAACAGATACTTTTAATTTATCCTCTAAAGGGATACTTATCTATATCGGCATAATAGTGAAATATATATATGAGAAACCTCCCTTGAAAATGAAACTAACCTTATTTGCAAGGAAACTATTGAATGCTGAAAAGTGAATATTGTTAAACTACTCGTAAAATAACTTACCAACAATCATGACATCGTCATCATCATCTTTATCACTCAAAGGCCAAGTCTTGCCTCCCGACAACGGCTTAGCAATACCATCCTTGAGAGACTTCAAATACAGAACATTTTCTCCTTGCTTCTCTATATAAGTATCCAATTTTTGTTTCTGATCATCACTTAAATTCACTCTGACCAAAGGAGCGAGTCTCATATCATTTTTTATAGTGAAGTTTGAGAGCATACTATTGCTCACTGAACAAATAGTAGGTTGGTCTTTTTCAGATTTTTGTTTAGGAACAAAGAAGTTGACGAAAGCTTCAGCAGCTTTTTTCTTTTTAAGTTCTTGTTCCTGCTTTTCTAATTCTAAAGCCTCTTGTTTCTTTCGTTTCTCTTCCTCTCTGGCTTCTTTTTCTTTGCGTTTTTGTTCCTCTTTTTCCTCTCTCTCCTTCTTTTTTTGCTCTTCCTTTTCTTCCTTTTGTTCTGAAAAAGAATGACATAAGTGTAAAACCAAATCTTGTTCTTTGTATAAATAAAAACATTTATACAACTCACACATAGTCAACTGATTCCAAATTAAGCAGATTTGATATGGTTACCAGACAACTGATAAACTAATATGGTTAAATTTAAATCCAGGCCCAGAACAGATACTCATGCTTATAACACAAAAATATGTCTTGGGTATGAACCCATAACATGCGGCACTACTGATATGGAAGTGACCAGAATAAACACTGAGCCAACATAGAGGTATATAGTAAATCTACTGTATTGTTTTAATGAGAAATCAATCAAACTTAATACTTACTTTTCTCTAATTCTTTCGCCTTTTCCTTTTCTTCTTTTTCTTTCTTTCTCTGTTCTTCTTTTTCCTCTTTTTCTTTCCTTTTAGCTTCTTCCTTCTCTTCTTTTTCACGTTTTTTCTGATCTTCCTTCTCTTGTTTCAACTTGGCTCTCTCTTCTTTCTCCTGCTGACGCTTTTTCTCTCTTTCTTGCTTCTCCTTCTCTCTTTCTTCTTTCTTTTTAGCAGATTCAAGCTTCTTTTGCACCTGAGATAAAGTTTTAAGACTGATTACAACTAAGACGGTTGAAATAATCTTGTTAATATCATCCATATCATATCACAGGATGATTTGGAATGAGGTATTAATAAAATCATATCTTACCTGTTTAGGAGTCAAATTGGCAGAAGCAGTAGACTCATTCAAGGAAACATCACCCTGGCTATTTGTGACAGACGAACTCCTACTATTTTTAGGAGTGGACGGAGCAGAACAAACGGAATCATTGAACTTCGAACTAGGTGACGACTTGGACCGCACAGAATCATTTAATTTAGTACTTGGTGAACCTTTTGAGTTGTTATTAGGTTCAACTTTATTTCTTGTTCTAAGAGTCCTTTTAGGAGTAGACTGATTTTCATCTTTTTTAGACTTTCCCTTAGTTTTAGATGGAGAGCTCTTGTCTGACTCTTCAATAATACTTTCATTTTGAGATTCGTCAAGGACAGATTCATCTTTGTCTGCAGATTCTTCCGTAGAACTCTCAGTAAGAGTGTCATTAGGTTTATCAGTCTTGATAACATCATCTGCATTATTTGATTCCTCTAATGTTATAACCTCATCAGTCTTTGAGGGATTTTCTGTACTCTTTTCAACATCTTTCTGTTGTGGTGATGTTTCCTCTTCTCCTGTAAGTACTTTGTTGGGTTCCGGTTCATCTGAATTTTCAGTAGTTTGTGAACCATTCAGTTCTGGTTCATCAACATCCATTGATTCATTCTCCGGTTCTTTATTGTCACTCTCTGAGAGTTCACAAGAACTATTTGCAGCTTTGGAGTCTTTCTTCTTACCTTTTTTCTGCTTTTTCGACTTCTGTAATTTCTTCTTCCATGCATTATCTACTAGTTTCACAAATGGATTGGGCAGTTTTGTTTCTTGATCCTTTTTGTTTGATTCCTTATCATCAGACTTGGAAAATTGTTCCTGAGAATGTGTAAAAATTATAAATTTAAATAAAAGTTTTAAACAAAAATATTATTTATAGATGTTTATGTTATAAACTTAAAGTTATTATTTCAATGTTAACCATGAACTACCTAATTGAAAGAACATGTTTCAAAGGTCAATGACTTACAAAATAAAGTTTTCTTATTTATTGCTTTGAAAATGTATACTTCGTAGCCGGTTAAAATTATAAGTAACTAGGTTATTGTGTAATTAATTAACAAAAATTGACATTTCATAATTAGTTCTAATTACAAGTAATCAAAATTAGTTTTGTTTGTATAATATGAACAACTTTATTACTAAGCATTGAAGGTAAAATACTTATTTGTTATAAAATAATATCATAATGAACCCGTTATTGCCCTCGAAGACTAGAACTGTACTCACTCGACTGTCATCATCACTAATTACGACAGGCTCCTCCACAAAGTCGTTTTCTTTACTTATTTTTCCAACTTTTGTGACTGACTCTACTTCAGGCGCAGATAGCTTCCTCTTTCTTGTTATTGGAGCATCTGGCTTCGGAGATACATCACTCAAAAGTTTAAATGGAAGCCGAGCTTGCTTGAGTTTCTTTTTCGATGGTGTAACTTCTGTATCTACAGGCGACTTGCTAGTCTTCATTGTTTTATAACTAAATTATACTAAGATATAACATGAATGTAAATTTAGTACAGAATAAACACTTTAAACAATCTAAAAACAAATAATATCACACTCAACAAATCACGATGAACTTTTTCACCAATTTTTGACAGATGTTAGAAAACGCGGGAGTTCAAGTTACGTTCGAAAACTTAAAATTCTTTTAAAGGTTAACTTCACGTTCACCAAAAAAAAGTTCAGTCACGTCTTTGATCAGTTATATTATTATAAATAATAATGCATAACTATATTAATTTCCAATCCTTCTGATTAGTTCATGTGAAAATCAGACATTAGGTTTCTTTTATTTTTTGTTTATTAAATAATTTTACGCGTCCGACATAAATCGCAATATTCATACCGTGATTCATACCATATTTTTATCAGTAGCTTGGAACGCACCTTTCGACGCTCTCCGCTATAACGTTTCGTACCACGCAAACGTAAATTCCAAAGGTTTAACCTTAAATAAACCGCTCCTTAAATTAACAATTTATGATTGAATCATTGCAGTTTAGATAGGTATACCTACTCGATAATGTATCGATATTTATAAGAATCGATACAGAGGTATTTTTGTATCGTAGATTTTTGTTTCGTAGACCTTGGTTATTGACTTGGTGCATGTGGTACCTAATTTTTAAAACTCGTATCTCGTATACCGAATATAAAGATCGGTTATATTATTTGTTGATAACCGATTTGAATACAATACATTTTTTTATATAATATAGGTAAGCATTCTATTGTTATTCCAGCATACTTCTTTAAGGTAATAGGTCGCAGGTAGGTGTGTAGGCACTAGTATGTAGTTGAGTCTGGTTTTTACCTACTGAAAGTAATACCAAGACTATTAAGATATTGCCTCTGTGGACTGGGCGGTAGCGTAAGCGACTGTTGATCACAAAGTCTCTGGTTAGATTCGCGGGTTGAGCACCTTGACAGTTTTGCACTAACGAGAGGCGTACCAAAAATATCACGGTACTGTTAGGACTTCGAGACCTTGATAGTACCTACCTCGCTAGTCGTTTGCGACGTTGCTATAAGCACACCTCGTAAGCCCGCGAAGATTTAAAGTTTCAGGCAATTAAATGTAACATAAAGATAAAAAGTTTATTTCCAGAAAAAGCACAGAGTTAACTACTTACATGAGATTAACAATAGGTCCCATACTAGGCTAGACCTGCATCTTCTACCTTGCACCTGTATACAAGTAAATTGACAAATAAAAAAGTAAAAAATATTAGATATCTTTTATGTAAATTGTGGTAACTTATGAATAACAGTTAATCCGTCAAGGTAAGTCTAGTATACCTACATTACTAATACACTGTAGTATGTAGGCATGGACCTAGAATTAGCGATGACTTGGTCTCTAGTTTGGCTACAGACAGCTTAAAAAATATCTAAAAAGGCAGTTAACAGGGGACTAGCCGGGTGGCACGTAAGTACATAAAAAGTAAAGTATAAATACCTACCTATTACTTGATCTCATAAAAGTCGTAAAAGTCAACAGAGACTGCAAGCGAGGGCCGTGTTTTATTATACTTACTCTATTAGTAGTTGATTAACTAAATAATTGCTTTTATCCAGTTTACAGTTTACGGGAATGTTTTACGAGTAGGTATTAGTGATACATTATACGTCTTTACCCGCAGTTTCTGTTTTAATCCTTAGAATTATTATCAATTTCGAAGCCAAGTAGGTAAGTAATGAACTTGATTATGTCCCAAGAGAATTTTGTTGAGGTTAATACGAATATTAATCTTCTCATTTAATTGTAATTTAGAGTTAACAGATTTTAGTAACATTCGTATTTCAGTAAATACGAATGAACAGAAAAACCTGAATAAAGGGCAATTCAGTGAAGTTTTTCGTGCTAAAGAGAGAGACTCTTTTGAAAAATCATTACTATCTCTTAACACAGGAACATATCAGAAATAAAGAATAACGAAGTGTTTTTTCGAATTTCATTTTATACTACCTACTTAGATGTATGTAAATTTGTAGAGTTCTACGTTTTACAGGAGTTAAGGTACCTACCTAAGTAGCTACCAACATTTTTTATTTAATACTGAATAGTGGCGCAAGAAGAATGTGCCTTATGTTAAAGACCAACATAAATTACCCACTTTGGCGAATGTTTTGTAAGAAAGACTTACAAGTAGCCATTAAGTAGATGATATCGAGGTTTATTTGCGGCTAGAGGAAAATCTATGACGGTCGTTAAAGCTGAGAATCAGAAAACTCAGATAAATTATGGTAGGTACCTACTGTAGGTAGGAGAAATGCGTACGTAACTTTACTATAGATCTACTAAGAAACTTTGAATACGGTTCATATTATACATAGCTATTTTGGGAATATTCCTTCCCAAATGACACCAGGCAATCTATCTTTACTACTGGGATTATTTTGATAATTCATGACATAAACAGTAAGTAATCACACGTAATAAACTGCCGTTTTCACTCAGGAATAAACAAACAACAAAAAATACCATTTGTTTAAAAAGTAACGATTGATTTATAAGCGCCGCGTTCTTTATTTAAAACTGTTGTAAAAAAGTTTCGTCATCTTAACGGCTTGTAAATTTCCATTTGGAACTTTACCAGCGATTTTCCTCAGGCCATTTCGTCTTTTCGTCCCACAAAAGAATCTTTTGTGTAGTTTTTTGTTCATAAAGTTACTGGGAATTGCCAATTTGCTTTACTGACTTTTATCCTAGCTAAGCTGTCCTCTTAAAAAAAAAGGAAATTGAAATTCGATTCTTATTTCCTTTTTCAAAAAATGACAATTCGAACAAAAAAATGTTCTATTTTCATGGAATCGAAGTTATCTAAGTTTATTACTCTTTATTAGTTTTTGTAACAATTTGCTTTGCAAGCTGTAAACAAAGCAACATATTACATAACAATTTAACGAAAAATCTCTTGAGACAGAACGTGGGCTATCTATCATCGATCCAGACAAACTGCAATCTAATAATATCTGGCTGGATTTCAAGACTCATGCTGCAATAAAATATTATTTTATGTGAAGTTCTTATTTCAAACTAAAACCATTTCAAGATTACTTTTATACTTGTCGTGATAAATTTACGTGCAGTTTTATAATATTCCATTTTATGAAAGTTGGTTCTAAAATATTTAGTGCAAAATAATATTCAACAATAAAACTTTTTGAGCGAATTTTTAGGTAAGTGTTTACGCCTATCAATACTTTAAACTAATGTTTTATAAAATCAGTGTCTCAATATACGTTATAGAGGGAAGACGTGTTTCACTCAACCACACAACGTAGCAATCAATAGTGAACCTTATGCACCTATAAACATGGTCCAAACGAACCGGATTAATTGTTGATAACTGCGTCGCGAACCCGGCCGTGCGAATACAAAAGAACTGCATTCCAATAGATATGAATCATCTTGTTTACAAGTCATTAGTGAATATCGCTTTAATAAAACTATGAAGTTATAAAAACTGAGTGTTTGAAAGTGAATTATAACATCGTATTGACTGCATTTGTATGTGAATTTGGACTCAAAAAGTTTTGAAAATGACGTCACCAACCTCGGAACAGAGCAAGTATTTATCTACGTTAGAAGATGTAGCCAGTATGATTCAAAAGGCTCAAACTAACCTTAAGAAATGCCCAAAGCAGCGCTTAACAGAAGGTTATGTTAAAACAAGACTCAAATGTATCGAAGAATACTGGGAAACCTTCAAACAAGCTCACTATAACCTTACGAAGTGCACACCGAGGGAACAGAGAGGTGTTTTAACATATTTTCTTCACGAGGAATATTACACGTACGAGGACATGTATCTATGTTTACGGGGTGATTTAGTCGACCTTATATCAAGCCTGGAGTCGCAACAGAAGATGGCTGAGGCTGTAAACATGTCAACAACGTCACAAGGGGGTCAATTACCGTTTGCAAAGTTACCACGCATACAGATTCCGACGTTCTCAGGCAAATATGATGAGTGGCCTACGTTCAAGGATTTGTTTACTGCCCTAGTACATAACACTACCATAAGCGATGTGCAAAAACTACACTATCTGAAGACGAGCGTTTCTGGTGAGGCTGAAGCGTTATTAAGGCATATACAAATAACAGAAAACAACTATGCCCACGCGTGGAACCTATTACAAGCACGTTTTGGGAATAAGAAGATGATAGTGAATTCTCTTTTACGAAGACTATTTAGTCAGAAAAGAATTACAAATCAGACGGCTAACCACATTAAGGCTTTACTCGACACAACAATGGAATGTTTGAATAGCTTGAACAATATGAATGTTTGTACTGCCTCTTGGGATTCCTTAATAGTATTTCTAATATCACAGAAATTGGACCCAGAGTCGTTAAAGGAATGGGAAGAACAGGCCTATAAACAAAACAGTGATGAGCTGTCTACGTGGGACGAGTTAAGAAGATTTCTTGAGTCAAAGTTTCGAACGCTTGAGCTTGTCACACCGAATGCAAATTCTGTAAGAGAGAAGACACAAGGCCATAAATCATTTCACGTTGCGTTAAAGGATGACGCGCCCAAAAAGGCATCAACGCATAGCAGTGAACATTTACAACCTTTATGCGCTTATTGCAATGATAAACATTTCATCTATCATTGTAAAGAGTTTGCTAGTAAGCCGGTAGAAGAACGCTACGAACTTGTGAAGAAAAGCAATCTTTGTTTTAATTGTCTTGTTCCAAGCCATACAGTGTACAATTGTAAACAAAAGACGTCATGCCGAGTTTGCAGAAGAAAACACCATTCCCTTTTACATCGAAATAAAGAAACAAGTCAGTCAGAAGAAAAACAATCACAACTAGAACAACGAATCACAACCGCACACTTCTCAAGAGAACAACCCGGTCATCAAATATTGCTAGCCACAGCACAAATAGCAGTTAAAGCGAGTAACGGAAATACACACCTGCTTCGTGCTTTGATTGACCAGGGATCGGAGGCTTCACTGGTATCAGCAAGAGTAGTTGAACTGTTGCGATTGAAGAAGACATGCATCAACGGTGTCGTCTCTGGGATAGGAGAAGAATCTCAAATACCTATAAAACACTTAGTGGAACTAGCAGTTTCATCGCGCTTTGATAGCAACGAAGTATTTCGGACGAAGGCTTATGTCATGAAAACTTTGTCGAAAAGGTTACCTGCACAAACAATCACGATGAACTGGCCACAGCTTCAAACTATAAAATTAGCGGACCCTATGTACAACACGCCGAGTAGGATTGATATCTTGCTTGGTGCCGATGTCTTTAGTAAAATAATAGATGTTGGCTTGATGAGAATGCCAGATGGCATAGTGGCCCAAAATACATGTTTGGGGTGGATCCTCTCGGGTCAAAAGGAAGACTTATCATTGAGTAACGAACATAAGATTATCACACTACACGTTACAAGAATGATTTCAGAAGATGATAACATACTAAAAAGGTTTTGGGAAATAGAAACGGATTCGTACACCAAAAGGAGGATACTGACTAGAGAAGAAGAAGAATGTGAATCACAATACAAAAATACAACAGTCAGAGATGAAGACGGTAGATATATAGTGCAATTACCATTGAAACAAACGTTAGAAGAAACTATGCAAAACATTGGAGACACAAAACAAATGGCATTAAGGCGATTTCAACAATTAGAAAATAAATTTCAGAGAAATGAAGAGTTTAAAAGACAGTACAAAATGGTGATTGATGAGTATTTGGATATGGGACACCTACAAAAATGTGAGGACATAGATGAAGAAGCTAATTACTTACCACACCATGCCGTAATCAGAGATGATAAAGACACCACAAGGTTACGAGTCGTCTTCGATGCATCTGCTAAAGGCACAGGAGGCTGTTCACTCAATGACAACATGTTAGTAGGACCCATATTGCAACCTGATCTGCGTAGCCTTATAATTAATTGGAGAAAGCATAAGATTTGTGTGATAGGAGACATTGTCAAAATGTACCGAATGATAAGGGTTGCTGAAGAACATACAAAATTACAACACATAGTTTGGCGTAATGAAGTAAACGAAGACATATGTAGTTTCAGGTTGAAAAGAGTCACGTTCGGTACCGCTGCAGCTCCGTTTCTAGCTGTTAGAACACTCAACCAACTTTCTGATGATGAAGGTCAGCAATATCCAGAAGCTTCCGCTGCAATAAAGCATTGTTTTTATATGGATGATCTCATGGTTTCTCTTGAAGGAGTCGAAGAAGCTAAAAAACTGTGTAGTGATCTAAAGGTTATTCTTGAAAAGGGAGGATTTGTCATGCAAAAATGGTCAAGCAATTCAGAAGAAGTATTAGACTATCTACAAGCTAAAGAAAATACTACAGATACATTGGAAATAAAACTAGATAAAATAATTAAAATCTTAGGTGTGAAATGGGACAGAAAAGATGACACATTTAAAGTAACAGTTAACTTACCTGAATTGAGATATCCAATAACGAAAAGATCTATCCTCTCTGACGTTGCTCGCCTGTTCGATCCGTTTGGATGGTTATCGCCGGTAGTCATCGTAGCCAAGGTTATGATACAGAAACTGTGGCTTGGTAAGCTCGGATGGGATAGTGAAGTACCTGTAAATATCGCAGAAGAATGGATAAAATATAGAAAAGATCTATCTTACCTGCAAGCCATTGAAGTTCCACGTTGGTTTCATATCACTGCCCGATGCAAAGAAATCCAGATTCACGGTTTCTCAGATGCCTCATCAACTTCATATGCAGCTGTGACTTACCTCCGAGTAATTGATGAATATAACAAAGTCCATGTAGTCATGATAGCATGTCGCACAAAGGTAGCACCTGTAAAACAACTAACTATACCCAGATTAGAGTTGTGCGCCGCAGTATTGTTAGCTGATCTAATAAAGGACGTGGCCGATGTTTTGAAAATACCTGTGAACAATATTTATGCTTACACAGACTCAATGGTAGTCTTGTCATGGTTACAGTCTAGTCCCAATCGATGGCGCACTTTTGTAGGAAACAGGATCGCAGATATTCAAAGAAACCTGGAAGGTAATAGATGGAGTCACGTGACTACAACTGAAAACCCAGCAGATATAGCAACAAGAGGAGTTAAGGCAAAAGATTTGGCACACCTAGAAATGTGGTGGCAAGGTCCCAAATGGTTAACCAATCGAGAGATCATCAATTTAACAACAGACGTCCCTGCAACAGAGCTGGAAATGAAACTATCAGTTCACACCCATACTTACCAGAAAGATGCACCTCTGTGGGAAAGATTTTCAACCCTATCGAGAATGAAAAGAGTATTGGCTTATTGCAGAAGAGTTTTACACACGAGAAATAAGGAGCAATCAAAAGATCATTTAACTGTAGAAGAAATGGAGACAATTTTAGTAATATGCATAAAATATTATCAGAGTCTAGTTTATGCTAAAGAGATAGAAGATATTAAGAATAAAGGAAGGGTCAGTGCTAAGAGCTCACTTATTACATTAGCACCCTTTTTGGATGAAAGGGGTATTCTAAAAGTTGGTGGCAGATTACAAAATGCTATATTACCTGACACAACAAAATATCCTACAATAATACCAAAGGATGTTCACATTGCAAGGCTGTTAATTGCAGAAGCACACATCAGAACCTGTCATGGTGGCAATCTGATGATGATGAATTATCTTCGCAGTAAATATTGGATCATTGGCATGAAGTCCGCAGTAAGAAAATGTACTCGAACATGTAAAATTTGTATTATAGACAAGGCGAAGACGAATAATCAAATGATGGGACAACTACCAGCTGAGAGAGTAAATCCTTGCAGAGCTTTTCGTAACAGCGGCGTTGACTACGCGGGACCGGTACAGATAAGGACATCTAAGGGTCGAGGTCACCAGACCGTTAAAGGTTATATATGCCTCTTTGTCTGCATGTCCACCAAAGCACTACACTTAGAAGCTGTCACCGACCTTACAGCCCAAGGATTTATCGCCGCATTCAGACGATTCATTGCTCGAAGAGGACCGTGTCTTCACTTGTGGAGCGACAACGGCACCAACTTTGTTGGGGCCGCTAAGGAACTAAGAGAACTGTTTACTGCGGGACAAGCCAACATAACAAAGGAAATAGCTCAACTTTTGGCAAATGACGGCACGACTTGGCACTTTATTCCGCCGCGTATGCCAAACTATGGTGGTTTATGGGAGGCTGGAGTACAATCCGCCAAAAGACACCTGACCAGAATGAACCAAGGCATAAAACTAACTTATGAAGAAATGGCAACACTACTGGCTCAAATAGAGGCAAGTCTCAACTCGCGTCCACTTTGTCAACTTAGTGACACGTTTGAGACATTAACGCCGCTCACACCTGGACATTTCTTAGTGGGAGAACCGCTTATAAGTGTTCCAGATGTTGATTACAAAGAGGCGAAGATTAGTTTACTGACAAGATGGCAAATCATACAACAAATGACGCAAAACTTTTGGCGGCGATGGCAATCGGAATACCTTAACACTCTCCAGCAAAGATACAAATGGAAATCAAAGGTTCCTTCTCCAAGTCTTGGCGATATTGTAATAATTAAGGAGGATGATTTACCACCTAATAAATGGTTATTAGGTCGCATAAAGCTTCTCCATCCTGGAGCGGATAATTTGGTTCGCGTTGTTACTGTGCAATGTAAGGGAAATCACGAACTGAAGAGACCGTTGTCAAAACTTATATTCTTGCCTAAAGAGTAAATACAATATGTTGCACTTAAGTAAATTAAAGATTGCATGTGTCATTATATTAAAATTTGTTTAACACAATTAATTATAAACAAATTTTTGAATTATATACAGTCCACTGGTTCTAAATTGATGTTAAATTTTATGTTTATTGTTATAAAACAGTTTGTTTTGGTGGGCGGGATGTTTACGCCTATCAATACTTTAAACTAATGTTTTATAAAATCAGTGTCTCAATATACGTTATAGAGGGAAGACGTGTTTCACTCAACCACACAACGTAGCAATCAATAGTGAACCTTATGCACCTATAAACAGTAAGTTTGGAACATCTCATTAGAAAAACAGAATATTGTACACTAGACCCTTTTAAAAGTTTTAGTTAAACGCCTATTTTTATTATAATGGGCTCTTAATCGTTACTTTATTGAAATTGTTCACCTCTCTTACCCATCGAAACTTTTGCGACCAAAGTACAGGCTACGCTCTTGTGTGAAAATAACGATGAGCGGCGGTCGTTATGAAAATGGGAGACGACTTCATAAACTTTCAAAGCGTGTTGATGACACAAGTCTGAAAGTTGTCTAAAACGTGGATAAGTATGTGAAGCAATTAGATATAAGTAATCCCTACGTCGCAATCTTCGAATGAGAATGTATTTGTCTTCTAAAATTTGTATTCCAAGGTGTTTTATTGGGCTAGAAATCACGTTAGTAGAAAAATAATAAGTAGGCTGTACGGAAAATAAAAAGAAAAATACCAATTTACAAGTCTACAAATCAAGATGTTGTTATCGCCTACTGTTCCAGTCTTCCAGTACAATATTCTCAGCTCACGTAGATCGCATAAAATAAAACGACTCTTGGCTCTCATAAAGTAATAACGGGTAATCCGCGACGCGTGTGAGTGAAAGCTAAAATGTTTTTACTCTGTGCATATTTGGAGGCCGTGGAGAGCTTCAGGTGAATTACTTATGCTTTAGCTTGGCCCTGTAGCGGTTTTCATCGGGGGAAAATCTTCAAAAGATATTCAAATCCCTTGCGGATTTTGGTACGACCACCAACCTTAGCACGTTATAGTCCTCCGTGTCGTAACAAGCACATATTATATTTCAGCTGTTGTAGTTTTATCTTTCTATTTATGTACAGTCAGCTCCAAAAGTTGCTTACCAACTTTATATTTTCAAAACCTCTGTGTAATGTAACTTTAATAAATAACTGATCAAAATCAGATAGAATGAGTTAGAGTTAAACATTTCAATCAATGGCAAATGTTTTTTCAATGGAATAATGTGCACACTTCAGTATATAGGGTTACAAAAGATTGAGTCTGATTTTTGGAGCTGACTGTGTCTAGTTACTTGTTTTGTCAACTTCTGTTAGTAGTGTTTTATATGTACACAGTTCTCCCATTATCATTATGCATGATCAGAAAATATGGACTACTATGGCTATCGGCCCTTAAGCAGCTAGTTTTGTGTTAGATTCTAAAGAGATTCCCATTAAGGGGTATTCTTAGATATCGGGAAATGTAATTAAAGGCACGTGGAAGACTCGATCGTACGATAATGTGCCGCAAAAAATAATTTCTTTATTCTCCGTTTTTCTCAGAAATATGTTCCATCTCAAATGTAGCGAAGTAAAAGATATTATTCGGTATCGCAACAAATATTGGATCCCTTTGCAATGGTAATCAGCCAGCAATATGTCGGCCAATTGAATTCCGTTTTTATAACACGCTGTTTACTTACCAACCAACAGTATTATTCAATAAGGGAATACGGCTAATACGCAGATTTTTCTACCAAGGCATTGGGATATTCGAAGGTCATAGGGTAAGAAGATTAAGAATTACAGTCCATATTAATATGATTTCCATAGATAGATTTGCTCATCGTATATCCTGAGTTGTATATTGACAGATCTTTCATAAAAATGTGTTAGAATTCAACTGAAAATGCCATTTAATGTTAAAGAGTAGGTATAGTTATTGGTACTTGCCAAGTATGATGTACCTATATGAATATAATAACAACTTTTGAAGTCAATAGGTAAGTTTTTTGAGTGAACGAATTGATTTTTAACAACACAATTTGAATACGTAGTCGTGGAAGAGGTAACCTCCTTTAATTAATAAAACGTTCTCATGTTACACGATTAATTGCATGGTTTGAAAAAAAGGGAGGACATAGCAACGGGACACCAAAAGGGCTATAAAATGTTAAGGATAACGATGAGGGGATAAATTAATTACGAATAAAAAACTTACTCTCCTCCCGGGGCAGAATATTTCGTTGGTATGCAATTACAAACTTCTAGAATATTATTGAATAGATAAAGGTGAATTCAACCTGCCTTGCTTTTGCATCTGACATGCCGGTTTTTTTTTTCAAGAAGGTGTTAATATGTAACAAGCAAATTAAAAAAAACAACCGGCATTTAATTTTTTTGATGTCACCCAAAAGTAAAAGCCTCGCTTATTACGTAATTTTTAACATACTCCATAATTTGTTATTTTCTTGCAACAATTACGAAATTCACAGACATTTTAGCGGATAGACCTACTCTATGTTTCCTTATTGTATATTAGTTTTATTGTATCCAATAAGCCAGATGCAAACCAGAATGAAACTAACTAATGAACTGAGGTCTTATTAATCAGTGAACGCATATTTCACACGCATATATTGTGGCGGCAATTAGAGATTATTACTTACAATATTATTTAGTACACCCTCTCTTGGTTCAATAAAATTAAATGCAGCAAATGCCTGCATTTATACGACTCTTCACTACGATGCTCTACTTATTTCCGTATGGACAGCATGGACAGTCTTTTGAATATTTCGACTTTAGAGCTATATATAGAGCTTCGACTTGCACGAATTATCTAAATTTTAAATAAGAATCCTGTTTAGTTTTGAAGTAAAGTAGCCTTATCTAACAGGCCATCTTCAGTTGCATAAGCCTACGGGTCACTGATGTTCTAAATTCTAACTTTTGTATACTTCCACAAGCAGCAAATTTTGCTTAGTAGACTTTTTATAAAAGTTGCTGGACTATAGTTATATCACTATATATTTCTTGAACAGAGTCACGCGACAACTAGACATGATTTGATATCAGTACATTTAGTGCATATGTTTGTATAAACAAAAACGTTCCTTTGTATAGTGATAAGACGTATTTTCATTCTGATAGAAAACATATTACGGGTGTATAATTTAATTTAAGATACTGTTATCGTAATGTTACGTAAGTATTATTAATTTACCAGCTTTTATTTGATTTCTAAAAATTATACTACGATATTTATGTTATTTGTTAGGTTTATAGTAAAATTTAAGGTAGATATTCAAAACTAAGAAAATGTGTCTAATTTCTTTAAGGTGCATATAAAAATAAAGTTTTATAAAAACTATAAGCAGAGATTAGATATATTTTGCCTTATATTTTCTTGCCAAATTACAATATAAGTAAAAAATACCTGAGAAAGTTTTCCCAAGCCTTTTATTAAACAGTATTTTCAAGATTTTTTAACACATAATGATATCAATAACCGTTCATCCCCTCTTTAAACCACGATACTCGCTATCACGTACTATACCGACAAAAAATAACATTCTCATATATTTATAGCTCCCATCCTCGGTTTTATGTCAATAAAACGTGTTATTTCAATCTTATGCTCCGGTAAAGGAGGTTCTATGAAAAAGTTATAAGCTCAGTACATGAGACTCTATGTTCAGGGAAAATACATTTTTGATACGCCCGTGGAGTGTAACCACCTGTCTCTTGAAGATAAGGCTAGTTTCCAACGTAGACTTACGAAATAATTCGATTTACTACATATAAGACTATATTAAATTAAAAAGTAGATAATTTTTTTATTAATTTAGTACTTAGAAATACAGTTTAGACGCAATAAATCGTCGTCAATACATATTTCTTGGATTAATTTAAAGAAAAGGCAATACAACCCATAAATTCTTTCGTTTGATGTCAATAAATAATTTAATTACTAATACTGTATGTGTTTTGAACTGAATTAAGCGTGGTTTTTATGAATTCTACCTGAGTAAAGCGCAGCAATAAAACTCGCATTACTATTATGCTCTTTAATAAAATTTAATATTTAATTATTCCCTCCCCCATTGAAATTCACATTAAAAAATTATAGGGGCGGTGGAATACCACCCTTAGTCTGACATAATTTCGTTAGAATACGTAATCATCTCTTTAATGATTTTGTCCACACAGGTAAGCAGCTGAGCGTGAAATGTGACACATTATTATATGTATTGCACATAAAGTAACAGACACACATTGTAACGAAAACTGTTTTAGTTTCAGAGTTCCAGTTCAGTAAGTAGGTACCTAAGTAAATAAAGCCAAATTTAATTGGCCATACCCAAGAATATCTCATGAGACCGTTTGAAGATAAGAGGCATCAATTAACCTGAAATGTTACCTCGAGATCGGTCATAGGTTGCGTTTATGATTAGTGGTAATCTGCCGAGCGCAGTCCGTATGCCGCGCGCTCCGTCCGTCGGCGCATGATCGGGGATCGCGACTCGCCCGGCGCCAGTACCTCCACCGTCCTCGCACATAACACACGTGTCTCACTCTTCAATCACCCCAGCTCTATAATAATGACTGACATTGCCCCCAAAAATAAACGCGGGACCCCCGAAAATAAGTGAAGGGCGACAACCCTCCGTTCCCAAGTGATGGCCGTAGTACTCGCGACTGAAGTTTTAAATTATAGTGTTTGAGTTTTGTGAAACAGACTTTTACTGCGAAAAGTGATTACTGACACCTGCGAGATTTAACTGCATTAAAACTAATAAGGAAAAAATATACTTTTGGTAAAAATGAGGGACGACACCGAAGGATCGCTGGAAGAGCGCGTAGCCGCCTTCAAGAGTGATCCGGACAAACTTCGCCAAGCCAATGAGTTTGTAGACCAACTGATACAGCAAGCAAAGAAAGAGGCAGAACTAAAACAAAAAGAGAATGAAAGAAGTAAATTCGTAAGTATCAATGTATATTTATCCCCGTAAGGAAAAGAAATAAATGGAATTGATAGGGCGGTAAGTGTTAAAAGTGATGTAGTGCAACACTGGCTTCTTCCCAAATAGCAATGCTATATCATCAACTTAAGTATCTATCGAAACACATCACTTATTGCCGCCTATGTTTTTGCATGCATTTATATTTTTTTGATAAAACTTTACATTCACTTTTCATCCACCTAATTGATCGGGTTCTAACAATATTTTAGTTGACACGACTGCGTATTTCTATATTTTATGATATAAAATATACAAGTAATATATGAACTTTCAATTTACCATACAATATTGTGAAAGATAGACCATTGTTTTCCGATGCAAAGCTCGAGTTTCATAGGTGCAATAAATCTGAGTTTATGCAAATGTATTTCCTAGCGGAGAGGTTGAGATTTTTATCTCTTATCACTATTTTCATCCATGTCATGAAGATAATGTGGTTTTGGTAAAACTGTATTGATGTTTACGAGATTATGGTGAGCAATCGACTCATATTTTATCTGATAAAGAGTAATGTGAAGTAGCTATATGCAGCGAATTGGTGTTTGATCGATTATAGCGGCTCGACATTCTACAGTTGACGCTTTGGCAGGTCACCAATGAAATTAGGCAGCCACACGAAGTTGACTATTGATTAGATGGACTCTATGTACGAAGAGCTTTTAAATTTAATTGAAAGGTCAACAAAATAAAGAAAATAGAATGTTGAAATTCGTACTATCGAGCAGATGCATTTGATTTTAAATATTCATCTTTAAAGTCTCTTTGTAGTGAGTTTTCCCTCTTCGTAAATGTACCAATTATTTCTATCGCATCTATTATAGATTGTCTGAACAGTTTTCCTACATGTTTTTTTAATAGTTTGCGTGATATCTATCATTACGTACACAGCAGCGATTATTTTAGCATTAGCACATTTTTTCACATTGCAATTTAGAGCTGCTTCAAAATCAATTATAATCACTGGTTCATTTAACAACAAATATTCACTAAAGACTAATACGGATTTCTAGATTTTTTATAAATTGCGTGCTTTTGCATTGATTTGATATTATTACATACCACGTGTATAATAATCATATTTATTTTATTTTAATCATTGTTACAGGAACCTGATGCAGAACCTGGTAAGTTGCAACGCATTTTTTTTCTACTTTTCTATTTCATAAAACGGATTTTCCAGCCAGGTGCACTCAAAACTCATTATCTTATTAAACATCGTCCATAATTCCAATTCCTGGAATACCATTTTCTAATTAGAATTACGTAAACTTATAAGTATATCCGAGATGATACAAAGTGGAGGGTGTCGAGTTCAAACCCAAGGCACACACCTCTGGCCTTTTGAGATTATGAGCGTATTAAGAAATTAATAATGCCTTGCTTATCTGTTAAGGAAAACATCGTGACAGAACCTGTCTACGTCATAAGTTTATATGAACTCTCCAAGGAGTTTGAAGTTTGCCAAACTACCTTTGTCAGTGGGTAGATTCATCCTTCTCGAGTTTAACATTGAGGATTAGGCTATTTATCCTAAAGAGAACGAAGTTTTTATAGTTACAATAACGTAGGTCCCCTTTTTATCTACTTTTAAAATAGGCATCCTAAGAACTAGAAAATGAAAAGAATATTCATAATAACGTCATTCAAACAAACTCACTCCTGAATATAGGACAATTTTGCATTTGCCCTGGATTTTTACTGAGTCTTTTGCTAACTAAATCTATACATGACATGTTCCCATTTTGCTGACGTCAGGCTATCACTATTCTAGCTCACGGATTTAATCAAATTTTGACTCTTTCTTTATTACTTCGTCTAACAAAATATACTACCGAAGCCTCAAAAACTTATTTTCGAGATCATGGATAAAAACAAGAGCGTACTTTTTTTACACCGTTATTGTTTCGTCACTTTTACCAAGTGTATAGATATGGTTAGAGATGCACGAACGTTATGACGTGACAATTGGGTGACAGTAACACTCCATAAACTGTCACGGTAACATAAGTCACCACAGTGCGAGTTAGCTCTTGGGCTACACATATTTGGTTCGGCATTAGCCGACCGAGCTCGGCGGCAAAACCGAATATGTGTTGATGAAACTGAGGCCGAACAAGAGAGTAGAGTCGATTTTGTTGTTTGATAAATATTGCCGAGCCGAATATATTGTGAAGCATAGCAAGCCTTATTGTCGCTAACAGTCTACAGGAAAATAATGTTACCTTCACATAATAAGTCACGCGACTGAGTTGTAGATTCAAGACATGGTTGAGACAGCCCTGGCCGTTTAGTATTCAGAATGAGACTATCGCTGAATGAAAATGTCAAGGATTTGTATAATAATAACGTAAGAAAACAAAACATTTTTTTGATTTATTGCAGGAAATATTTCCTTGGATACTGGAATGGAAGAAAATTGTTACCTGCGGGACTATTTATTTAGCAACGGTTAGAATTTAATGGTCGGCTCTTAAGAACATTTGTCTTAGTCAACATATTAAAGTTATTGAAGTTCAAAATATAATTTGTAGTGTTAAATTTACCAGTATTTTGGGAAATGGAGGCTTGTCCATACGTACTTGAACGTTGACGTTTAAGGATTCTTTAGTTACCTATTACATTATCCATTCTAGTAAAAACGCTTTATTTATAAAATAGCCAGGTACTCACCGTTAATAATAATATGTCTAGTTAATTATAAAACAACAGTTTTCTGTTCTCTGGTAAACAAACACAAGTCCTTCTAAATGTCCATTCAGCCGTAGCAAAACCTCTCATGGCAATATCCTTTGCAATCTGATCCATTGGCGAAGTGATTGTCACATTATTCCGCCGAGATTGTTCAATTTAAGGAAAAGACCCGATTTATCAATGTCTTTAACTTACTGTTTAATGTATTAACACCGAATTGAATAAATAGATAAGGAGCTCGTGACTAAGTAACAACTGCCGCACGGCTCGATCTCTGATGTTAAGCTACGCTTGCCGAGGTTTATCTGTTGATGGGGGACCATATTATACGAACCGTTTGCTGCGTGTCTCGGAAAGCACGTTAAATTGTGGGACCTGGTTGTAATTTATAAAGATTTTTGCCGGTCGTTACCAGTTGTCGAAAGCTTGAAGGTGTCACAACCAGTTTTATCGAGGGGTATCATGTTATATCTCAGGTAGGGTTTTGCAGGTCCGACTCCAACACAGTTGGAAGAAAGGCTAGGCTGATTGTCCGAGTAGAATAAATATAGGTCTATAGTATTTATAGATTACTTATTTATAAAGTAATTACTTAGATAAGTTATAAATAGAAAGTTATGATTAACATAACTGTACACATTTCTATAAATATCATAAAGATAAATAGGTTAGTAAATACAGCACATAAATCTAATCTGTTATCTCACTATGTAATACATATTATGTTTTGATGATCTTTTGGGAATCAAGAAGCATGAGAGTAATTGCTTCCTATAACTCAAATAGGTAATTAAAATTAATGAATAAATTCTGTAGTTTCAGAAATAGCCCCTCTGCTAACAAAATATACTAGTTCACATTTCAGAAATATTATACAGGCTTGTAAACAATCAGAAAACTATAAACACCATATTTTCGTATATAAATAATTTCCACAAGTAAAGGAATAGTATTAAAGTCCGCCGTAGTCCTGCTCTAATCATCAGGTCGGAAAATGCAATTTTACTAACAGACAATTTTATATCTCGCCGGCAATATAATTTGTACATTTCCCCTCACGGTTTGAGAGTGAAAGAAACACGGTGTATATTTTCTCATATCTTTATAGCAGAGAAATAAGTAGAATAGAAATAAACGGTTTATTATTGCAGTGCAATTTCTCGTTGACTCAAAGGCTTTTGAGGGAAACTAAATTGAAAATAAATGCGACTTTGGAGAAAATTGAAAATGTGTTTAAGTATAAATACAGTTCTAAGTTATATAGTTACGATGCATACCTTTATGCAAATAGACTGTAGTTATTCTTCTATAAACAGTTTAGTTACAAACAATTTACTTATTTATATTAACAGAACGCGCAATTTGTACTTAAGGGTAATTAATATGCCTATGTACTTCCCTTTAATTAAAAAAAACTAATCAATGCTATGATTGTTGTAGGTGTTGATTGTACAATATTATCATTATTTTGATATGCCTGCAAGGAAAATAAGCTACAATAAATTATGCTTTAGTTAATCATTAATTATATCTATAAATCAATTAGGAATTAAGTTAAATAAGAGTCCTTTTAAAACTATCGTGGCTTGTACTCATAATAAAATAAGAGCCTGTTCAAAGTTTACAACATATTGTATTGTGACTTTACTAGTATTTAATTTAGTTTTAAAACATGCAAATTGTTTTCTAACGTTGTTCATTTATGCACAGTCATAGGGTAAGACTGCATACGTTACAGCTAATGATGTCTGTAATGGAATAAATTACTAAGTGCAGCCTTCAAAAGACGGTAAAAGGAATACGTACAAGTCTTTGAGTAGTTTCCAGCTATCTGTGTAGTTATGTGATTTAATTTAGTTCATTGAGATATTCGGGATACAAGGACATATAGAAAAGACATTACTATGAATGTAGCACAGCACAATATCTACTTACTTAGTTTATCTGGACGTAAGCAACATGATGTAGAGCGAAAACTGAATAAGTAGATTACGTATGCATTCAAATGCTGGCTATTTTTAACTTACTACAAAATATAGAAGAAGATTTTCAGTTTGTCGGTATGTTTTACCGATGTTTTGTTTGGATGGTGGTGCTTCTACAATGGGTCCATCTAGTTTCCACCTAGATGAATCATAAGAATGCGTAACGTTAACATAAATTGATGATATAGTCAAGAAAACAGATATGACCGGGTTAGTTTAGTGGTGCCAATAATTCAGGCATTTTGCTTTTAAGTTATTTTTTTTAGTAATAAGATCTAAATAGATTTATACCCGTAGGTCATAGCTAGCAGAACCTAATGGGCTTATCATTATAACATTTGCCTGATCGACCAAGTCTGTGATAGTGAGAACTCATTATTTTTCAACACAGAGAGTTGTGAAAGTGTGAACGATTACGGGATTCATAATGACTTTCTACTGCATTAATTAGATTACATGTCACGATTGTTTCGAAATAATTAATTCTACGGTACTCGAGTGTGTCATGTTAGATTAACAGTAGAGATAAGCGGCAATAGCAGTACAATGCATATTGCTACTGTACTTACGTATGTAACTTTACACTGATTTAGGTCACAAAATGAAATTACAAATTAGTTAGGACAGTTATAATATACTAGCTGACCCGCGCAACTTCGCTTGCGTCACATAAGAGAGACTGGGTCAAATTTTTCCCCGTTTTTGGAACATTTTTTTACTGCTACTCTGCTCCTACTGGTCGTAACGTGATGATATATAGCCTATAACCTTCCTCGGTGAATGGGCTATCTAACACTGAAAGAATTTTTCAAATCGGATCAGTAGTTTCTGAGATTAGCGCGTTCAAACAAACAAACAAACAAACTCTTCAGCTTTATAATATTAGTATAGATTAGTATAGATTAAAGTAAAACATTATAAAATTAGATTTGTATATTGTTTAAGAATGTATTGTTCTTTGTATACATGACTATAATACCCAGGGTTGTATTCGAGAGGAGCTCCCCCAGAAGTTATTATAGTCCACGCTTGCTTGGTAGTGGGATACCTTAATTGTAATTATCTCATTACTGATCAGCCGTACTTGTCAATTGAAATACTCAGACTATCTAACGACACAATTGAATATGCGGATATTGGCAAAGGAAGGAAATAATTAATCTGTGTGGACTATTAAAATAAATTATTACTAGTGGCGACTACGCACAGGCATTCATGGCATTTCACATGCATTTCACGTGATAACAATTGAAGTTCATAATACTGTCTTTCTAGTCTTTTCTGTCATTTTAGTGTAGTTAAATGCCGACATATGAACGAATTATAACATTTTTATACATTATCTGTATACGATGAATTTATAATTATTATAACTTTTAAAAGCATTTCATCAGCTTTACACAATAACGTTGAGTATATTAATCAAGAATAACGATATAAACCAAAATTGGTTATTACCACATCCATTATTCAGGGGAGTGCGTGTCGGTTACCACTTTGCTAACGAACAGATTAATCGTTCATTTACTTGATATATTGTATGAGATAACACGACAAATATATTGTATTATGAAAAAAAAAACAATTAAAATCATATTTTGACCTGTTTCTTCATACTTCAGACAGTGACTACATACTGCATACAGTGCTGTAAAGAAAACACAAATTATATGAAATGTTACCTATTAAAGTAAAAGTTTCGATTAATATTATTTTTGTTTACTATTTTTGTTAGTCTCTGGTGTCTCTCACTGCTGGGCAAAGGTTTCCACTTTTTCTCCAAAAAATTCCAATCTCGTGTTGTTATAATAGCCCACTACTATTAACGCAGTACATAAAGTCAGATATTTTTGTGTAAAAGGAAGATATCTATATAGGAAATGATTTAAAAGGCGAAATCGTTACTAAAATTATGAGTACAATAATTAACACTAAATCATTATCTCCAAAACGAAGAGTGTTTCTTATGATTTATAAGACACTGAATCGAAGAAACATAATTATGAGGTTTATAAAAATGAAGTTTCTTGTTCTACGCCCACACTCCTCTACGTGGGTTTATGATAACAAGATGAAAATTCATAATCTTTTCCAAGTTATCTCAAGCAAATTGTATTTAAGCCAGCTAAGTAGATAACTCGTAAACGTACCGCACAAATTAATTTACTCTTAAATGTATATGTTACTGTAAAAGCCCGACCTGTGGTAAATCCTAAGATTTTCTGGTAAAACCTAAGATTTACCAACTCTCAATGGTAAAAGTCCGAACAAGCCGGAGTTTAAAAGCTATGTTACGGTCTTACGTCACCTATATAAAAAACTCCTTCTTCATAACTATGTTACGGTATAATTATACACCGTAACATAGTTATAAAGAGAAGTTTTGGGCAAAGCGACATGGGAAGGTTAGGTTAGAAGGCTGAGGTGGGAGCTTCGCTTCGCTCGCTCCCACCTTAGCCTTCGTTGTTATTTTTTTTTAAACCACCCAGAAGGAGGAGCCCCGCGAAGCGGGGCTCCGGCGGCATCTCGACATCATCAAGTGAATAGAGGAAAAAGTTCGAAATAAAAGAATTATTCGGACTTTTACCATTGAGAGTTGGTAAATCTTAGGTTTTGCCGGAAAATCTTAGGATTTACCACAGTTCGGGCTTTTACAGTAACATATACATTGCAAAAAATAATAAAAAATATGTTTGTTTATCTCCTCTTCAATATTTGCTTTTATAAAAATGGGTGTAATTTCTGTTAAAAGGTTTTAAATGTTACTAAATATTTTTGCAAAATTCTTTTGCTATTAAAACGTTGATATATACGTTCTCAAAATACAATTTTAATATTTTTACCAGTAAGAAGACAGATTCATGAAAAAATCATAGAATATACTAGATTAAATAAATTGCGCGTACATGAACATTGTAACGAAGAAGCCTCCTTTATTCCCCATTGTGCTATTTTTGTAGATAATATCCTAATACGACAGGAGCCTATCGTACCTAAGCAAGACAAATAGGTACTCTAAAACCTAACTACAATTTACTGCGGATCAAGCAGCATAAAGGAAAATCTAAATCTTTTTATGCAAAGCAAAAGAAAACCCTTTTAGGATTACTCACAGCGCGTGTGTCTATACGTAATGTGGCCATTTACCTTTAAAACATCCTTTGTGGAGAACTTGAAAGGCACAATAAGAATGCCAACTCGTACATTTTCTAATGCTTTGAATATGTAGGTCCACTATTTATTTGACGTATTTATATAGTTCAGTTCTCATATGTAAGGTATAATATAAAGGTCTTATTCGCATTTCAAAATATAAAGCAATATGAGAGGATCAAAAACATAATAAAACCTACCTGGTTAAACAGTATTTTGGCTCGTAGTGTTTGTTAATCAATTAAATTTTGCACATTACACATTTTTCTTTCTAATTTTAATAGTTATTAGGTTATTAGCTGTCCTAGCTGACCCGCGCAACTTCGCTTGCGTTACATAAGAGAGAATCTATACTAATATTATAAAGCTGAAGAGTTTGTTTGTTTGTTTGTTTGAACGCGCTAATCTCAGGAACTACTGGTCCGATTTGAAAGATTATTTCAGTGTTAGTTAGCCCATTTATCGAGGAAGGCTATAGGCTATATAACATCACGCTACGGCCATTAGGAGCGGAGTAGTAACGAAAAATGTTACAAAAACGGGGAAAATTTTGATCCAGTCTCTCTTAAGTGACGCAAGCGAAGTTGCGCGGGTCAGCTAGTGGGTCATAATTTTCCCCGTTTTTGTAACATTTTTTACTGGTACTCTGCTCCTATTGGTCGTAGCGTGATGATTTTTTATAGCCTATAGCCTTCCTCGATAAATGGGCTATTTAAAACTGAATTTCCCAAATCGGACCTGTAGTTCCTGAGATTAGCGCGTTCAAACAAACAAACAAACAAAGTCTTCAGCTTTATAATATTAGTATAGATGTTACCGACTGAAATCGAACAAATCAGGCAAACAGTAGAAGTATAAAGAAAACAAATAGTAGGCAGCCTAACATATTGTATTATCAGTGTTTAGTAGCATACATTATTTATGCAAGAGCATGCATCTGTTTATAGGTTCACTTAATATGTATGAGATAGCCAGCTCTACTCTGAAATTCATGTAAGTAAGCGTAGGTACTCTTGAACGAGCTACCATTTAGTATGTTGTTGAAAGGTTTTTATTAGAAACACTACCATTTTTCCTTTGTATCCTGCAGCAATTGGTTTTCGTATAACTTGTACGCAATCGGAAAAACTGCTACAAGCAATCTGTAGAGTGGAATGATAAAGAAAAAATGTGGTAAAAGAAATTCTGTTGGTATTGGACAACTGCTTAGTGATATTAGTCTGTGGCCGTTTAAAGGTATAGGTGAAAGAAAATCTAGTTTAGTTTTCTCATATAATGTGTATTCTACATACTATTTTATACCGTAAAAGTTTAAGTAGATGTATCAAGGAGTATTCCACTTCATAGTCCTTACACATTAATATTATTACATACATACATAAAATCACGGTTTCTTCCCATCGGGGTAGGCAGGGACCAGAGAACGCCACTTGGTACAATCCCTTCTAAGTGCCTTTGCTTCACATCCGTACAGCTTGTCATAAAATTGGTTATTATGTGCTTGTTCTACATTTTCGTAATTTTTTCCAGCCAAAACCAACTTTACATTGGATATGTCAATGTCCATTATTTAAACAATGTCATAACAAACAAGGTTGTATTACAATATCAGTTATGTATGTGCGCGTATGAAATTGAATTACTGACCATTCACGACACATAACATGAGATAATTGGGCTTGAAAGCTGACAGCTTAATCAGTTTATCAACATATTCTGTAACAGGGTTTCGGTACGTCCTAGTGAATAAATGGATTTTAAAATGACTTTTTTGGCTGACGAGTTTACATTAAAACCGTTTACTAATTTAAAAAAACATGCATTAATGCAAGTGTAGGGAAAAGTGTGTAAGATACAATTTAGCATTTACAATGTTAGTTGTCTAAATAAGGCCGACACGAGAATCGAACCTAAGGCCTCACGACCAGCAGTCGTATACAGTAACAAGCCCAGACCATGAATAGCAGTAAAAAAAAAGTATAGAAACAAATACGGATGTTTTTGAAGCGGTTTCTTTCTCGGTGTTTTTCGATGGGTCCTTAGTGAGTCCTTTTCGCAGGTTTCTTTTGCAACACGTCTCAAGTGTCAAAAGAGAGGGCGAGGACTGTAGCGGTTTGTGCCATAAATATAACAAGAGTGAAAACACTCTCTATAATGCTTTAGTCATTTTGATACTATACTAACTATTTTAGACATTGTGCAAATCGTAACTTTTGGTTTCTTTAGAGAGAATCGAAAAATAATATGGAACTGAAACTGAATTGTTACGCAGAATAATATTTACGAGAACAGCACCTTGCTTAATGAAATCAAAAAGAGTCGGAAGAACAACTCAATTTTATCTACTTCACATAATTAGATGGTCTTCAACAAGACATTGTTTAAAGAACGAAATAAACAATTTACAAAATACTCTTATCTCTCAAACATAGAAAATGAAAAATAACAACGTCACTTCATTCCATTTATCCAAATAAAGGCTTTTAGGCACCACAAACTTTGCCGACGTTGACAAAGGCCTTGTCAAGAGGTTCTATTGTCCCGAAATCTTTGCTAAGTAAGGATAATTAATAATAGTGATGTATAAGCTAGATTCTTAATAGTCATTGAGTGACAGGGGTTATACAATTATCTGCGTCGGTGTTGGTTCAATCACTTTGGATACCCTTGAAGCATTAACATGTAGTGTAGTTAATCGTTTTATGTTTGGGTTTAGGTTTAATTTAATGTCAGTTGATGTGTGATTTGGTTTGTTGATACGATGTAGTGGTAAGAGCGTGTTACCGCTGTAGTTTGGAAGTGAAGGGCTTGCTTAAGTTTTGTCTTTTACTATTTATAGTTAAATCCTTTCATTGATAAAACGTGGTATGTCTTGGTACGAACGTTAACTAAGCACAGTACAGATATGTTTTTTGGAAGATAAATTCTTAAATTGACTGTACATATTTTTGTGCTATTTTTACTCACAGTTTAATGATTGATGATTATATCATAGGGTCATTTGTAAACGAGTGTGTGTGTGTGTTGTGTTTTCGAATGCTGAGAGGAAACGTATATTTTTTAATATACTACGTTGAGATCTTTCTAAAGACGGGTTACAACAAGCCTAAGGGCAAAATATAGCCTACAAAATCCCGAATTTCCGTGACCAAAAACTTTTACGAAACACAAAATATAAATGTCAACGTGATAAGGGACGCCACACATCACAGGACAAGTAAAATATACAGACGGGAAAATAAAATGTCTGCTGCGATGTAATATGATTGTCGAACGGAGGAAACAATTGTCAGGACGGAGATGAAGAGCTTCCGCCGAGAACTCTACTTTATGTATAACATTTATAGAAATAGATGTACTTTCACATACGAGTGTGTTCGTGATAAATGTGAAAGGGTTTTGCTTGAATATGGGATTGCGGAAAATTGGAATGGTTAGAAACGCAGTTTTGTTTGTTAAATCACGAAATGGATATGTTTTTGTTATAACAAAAATGTTTGCAGAAAAGCCCGTTGCACTTTTATCATCTGATAAAACATTTGGACAGTTCCCAGTGGTACTATTGGGAATTATTTTCTAATTGACTTAGCAATGACGTAAGACTACGTTTTTATGTCCGTATAAAATGCAGAGAAGTAGTGCTAGTCAATAAGGTTTGACGCGACCAGCCTATTCAAAGGTAGCCTTATACAGGTACTGTTATGTCCGTAATTCTTGAAAGTATCAGTGTTTAGTAATTCTCGTAAAACAAAATTTGTTTCAACAGGTAATATATGAAATACTTTCATTTAACATCTATTTCAAGCGCCATACTCTACTCATTTACAGTGCCACGCACAAATCAATATATGTATCCAATTAATCCGTAGAACAAATAACAGCCTTCCGTATTTAACTATATCCGTGCTGCAAACAATAAGGGTTGTTCTCGAATACCGATTACCGGAACGAGGACATGGTAATAGGAATCGCAGCGGGAAACTAATTAAATGCAGTGGCTTTATTTGTTACTGAGTATTGGACCTAATGAAAATCGGCTTACGTACAAAGTAGTGTTATGAATAATACGTGTGTTGGTGTTACTTCCATTACTGCATTTTGCCTGAATTTTGCGTAAGGCTTTTTGGTTATAATTTTTGGGATAAAAAATGTAGTTGGGAAATCTGGGATTAAAATACGAGACAGTGGAATCACGACTCAATGTAACAGATACACTTACTTTAACCCACGGAAGATGCTCTGTGATTGAGTTTGTACCGCAGTTTTTTTGCTTTTAATGGATGATCGATGGACGTAAGTAAATTTATATAAATAAATATCATTGGACAACTCACACACGGCCATCACATTCCAAACTAAGCATAACTTGTACTATGAAGTATGTAAAAACAACTTAAACTTTGGATTTGACGGAATATTGTGCAACGAATTTTATTGTAAATAAAAAGAAAATCGAAAGGTCAGAGAGATTCTATTTCTATAATTAAAAATGAGAATAGATATTCGATATCGCTCGTCGCGTTGGCAATAAAAGATTGACCTACAGATTTATTTCACTTCTATATTTTAAAATTGATAATGACGCACTTTAGTGTTTATTTATATTATGAGGTCTCTTATTTTCTCTTAGTCGTCTTTCATATGGAAATGAAACTGTATATCAAATAGTTATTTCAAGCAAGGACTATGTCTGTATGTAACTTGTAGTAGTAATAAACACAAATAGATACCACAAAGTATGTAAGTACTTAACAATACGATAACAGTTCTTAATGAAACAACAGCTTAGTTCAATTGCACTCGAGACAGCACTGTTCTGAGTCACTTATCAACAGGTCAGAATGTCTGACCTTGAGGACATGTTGCATAATCACAAAGGTCATTTGTTTGTATAGGTTAGGAACATAAGTTATAGTCTATATTAAACTTTAACACGCAAATGTTAGATCAACACGTAATTAATTTAAACCTCAGTTTTTCAGTTAAAACTTTTTGCCTTTTTTACTAAAAGTTACTACAGCGTCTTGCCACGATTTTTGTGTAAAGTCTGGTAGGTTATGTCCTTTTTCGAACCAAATGTTTACTGTAACAGAACGTTACACACATTATTTGAAAGAGTGAATGACTATCGCATCCTCAATTTGGTTTTTTCGGCTTATAAAGGTTTCTAGATAAGATTGATCGGTTTGGTTGATGAGTTACACAAACGAAATTCGTTGACAGAACACACCCATACATCAATTAGTTTACCCAACTAATCCAAGGCAGGGGATAAAATTGTTCTTTGTTACATACCATACGCATTTCTAAAAGGTTCCCCGAATGATATTCCACTCGTAAAATTGTCACAAACTCTCTGACTTTGCCTTAGTTGAAGAAAAGGATAAACTTTATAACGACTTAAGCCATTACTGTCAGTTATTCACTTTTTTCCAAGATTAGCACAGAGTTAATCGTTTGAACAGACAGCTATATTTTCTAGCAATAAACAACACTTCTACCTATTTTCAGTGCACCATCGCGTGTTATAGTTCTACCTTATAATTAAGCTCTTGAAATAAAAATGCCGCAATTATTGTTTTATAAACGTTATGTAGGTCTACTGTTATTTCATAAACTCTAGGTTGAAGGCAAAACAGGTTATTAGTGTCATTTCCTTTTGTTTTTTTAGTATTTTTCCTGATTAAAAAGATAATCAACAAAGACTGTTCGATTTTAGTAGTAAAGCGGTTGATATAATTTATTGTCTGTAAGAACAGGACCAACAATGTTGTATTATAAAAATCTGTACTGGCTACGAGTGTACGAGTGTACAATTTAGGCCACCACAAATTCTTACTAAGAAATAAATCCACACCATTATTTAAGTTATCAACAGGTCGCTTCAATCTCGACTAATCTTCAAACAAATCGGCCAACCAATCTGCTCTCATCACCGTGATTTTGTTCCAAATATTTCAACCCAGCTCGCCTGTAATGTGTGTCCAACGGATAATGTTTCGGAATCCAGGTCAGCTAAGTAAGTGAGGATGTGAGCTAAGCTCTGGTTTAGCGACGACCTTAATTTGTGGCAAATAACTATCTAGGAGCACTTATTTGCTAGATTTAGTTAACAGGATTAGATTGTTTACTTTCTCGGAAGATATTTATAGACTTTTTTCGTTATAGATGCTTTAGTAAACGGTTAGTGGTCGGTAGAGTAAGATGTTTTTGAGAATTTGATAAAATGTAACTGTTCCAGTTCTGTAGTTTAGACGTATACATAATGAAGGTGAGAATGAAGCTTTAATCATTTATAACACTAACGCTCGGTTTTTTGTATGAGTTTAAACGCTATTGAATAGATAAACTACCGTTAAATGTACCTCAGAAACCGGGGGTAAGGCAACTAGTCTAAGTCGATATTTTACACATATCAGGTGTAAAATATCGACAGTTAGACATATTATTATAATGAAACTTTTTGGAATATTGCTATAATTAATGTTACATTTAACCAAATAGAAATTGGAGTATTGCTGGTGTATCAGTACACTTGAAATTAGGCTTCATGGAAAGATGGGCTTGATGTTAATGAACATTAGTTAAAATGCATTGTAAAGTGACTTTTAAAATATTTAAAAGAGTGTTTACGGTTTACGATTTTTGCAGTATGTGTAAAAGATGCATCGCGCTAATACTTAAAATAATTATTTGAATACTTGGCACGACAAATGCAAAATAACATATTTTCGGCTATTCTTGTTTTCAGCACAATACAAACAGTGTACTGTACCTATAGATTTGTTTGTGCACCTACAACGGAAAGAACTCAGGACTAATTATTAATAGAGCTGTTTTATTCTAGCTAATAAACGATTTTCCTTATCAGGCAATCGACTACTGTAAGGGAATTTTTAAACAAAGGGGTAGAAGGTGTAATATGGCATAATGACTGCCTGCATGGCGCAGTGGTTTAGGCCGCCTCGCCGCTACCATTGCGTCGGGAGGTCGTTGGTTCCATTCCCACCCGGGACGATTGTATATGCGATCCACAAATAGTTATATCTCTCTATAGTCGGGTCTGGTTATACTAATTGTGTCCGTTGTTTGTATGTTTGTTAAAGACCCTTCGACACAAGACGAAAAAAAAGAAAAATATATAAAAAATAATACTGTCATCATATCATATAGGTTTCACGGCAGCCCATCAAAATTGCGATTGAAATAACTAATATCCATCTAATATCTCCTAATAAAGGTTTTATGTGGCAACATGGCACACTTTATGACGTTTTCATAGCTCCTTCGAATATAATAGAACAATAACATTAGTACGTTGCTCTTTGTCGGCTGTAATTTTTTACCTTTCAGCCTTTGTTTAGAATTGTGTTGTTTTATTTGTCTAGCCATAGTGGCTTTTGATTCGTTAGAAATATAAAGAGTGCTTTATTTCTTTGTTCTTTAAATAGCATCCTCAGTGTTTCAGTGTTTTCCTTCGTGTTTTTATAATACTAAATGAAATGATAATGACAAATATACTGTTACTAGTTTCTGGGATGGAAATATCGTATGTGTTATTCCACGTTATTATCTAGCTGTGTACCAAATATCATGAAAATTCGTAACTTGGCGAGATTGAGTTACATGCGTTTAATCAAACATAAACCAAACATCCAAACATTCGCACTAATAAAATAAAGATTTCATGGCATTGCCATTAACTTAGTTTCCTTTTTTTTTTATAATTTATATTGAACTTCTTAAAAATCAAATTGTGCAAGCTTATTTTTACTTCTACACTACATATTAATAAAGTAAATACATAACTACTGAAAGTTTATTAAGTGTGTAAAATGAACGTAATCTTAATATTCGGAAGCCTAGCATTTACTGCCAGCTTATTAGCCATTAAAGGTTATAGCATCAGTGATAATATTTTACACCCCTAGCTCTTGTAGGCAAATTCCCTGTGAAAAGAAGGCCACAAAAATAATAAGTCTGTAAAAATCTTTATTTTATTGTACAAATTAAACTTGTCTTTATTTTCGTAGATAGAAACAAGTAAATAAAAAGAAGAAGTCACCGTTTATCCCTCATAAACTGTAAGTGACTGTAACCAAATTACTTTTCCAAGCATTTGTCCCAAAAGAGTAGTAAAATAACTGAGTCTTCAAACACTCTGGAGAAAACTTTATTTGTTCACTAACCTTTCTTAACACGACCTTTGTTGACTTTCTCTTATCATAGCAAACTTTCGCCCACGATTTTCACGAAGCGATCAATCATAGCCCATCAATGGGATTGACGTATTGACGGTCAATTGTGCCATGGATACTGGATAAAGTAAACTATCAATCCTCTGTCAAGAATTTTAAATCATCAATCTATTTATTGACACCCCTTGAGGGTGAATCCTAAATGTCAACAGTTTCAGATATAAGCGATCATACTGGTTTGTACAAATGTTTCGATTTGAAAATTAATATTTCCTTTTTTTCTTTATTGTTATTGAGTACTTCTGTATAATACCCATCGCATGTAAAAATGTTAGCCAACCCGAAGTATCACGAGATTTTTGCTAATACCTAGCAGACTACAGATTATTTTACTGTTCATAAAGTCTCTATTGAATCGTAAATGGTCATTTCATTTCGTAAATTCCTACAATTGACTGTTGAATATGTAAGGCAGTAATGGGCACAAAGGAAATACTTTTCCCAAGCGTCGGATTTTCACACTTCATTTCAAATATCCTAATGGTTCCCTTTGAATTGCCTTTGATTCCATGAACAGGCGGGAAAAGGACATTTTTCGTGTGTATTACATACTGTACTTTCGAAAAACTTCGTCCTCTATGGTTGTAAACTGTTTAATAGTATAGTGTAACCAACACTACGTGGCTATTTGTATTGTTTTTAATAACATACCTTTTGCTGGCATATTAATGAATTAGCCCATGATCACGGTCGATGTAATTCGATCAAAACGTCGGGTAAACAAATAAGGTATCCTAATCTTTAATTTTCAATCGTGTTTAGGACTCGTTGCATTATAATATAATATTAATGAATTATTTATGTTCAAATGTTATTGTTCGAAGCTGTAATAAACAGTGCCAATTTCTGATATTAAGAATTCTGTTTAAAGAGGCTTTAAGCAATCTATTTGAGTGAGTTAATGAAATTCGTGATTCTTGAACCAACCATGATTCTACTTTGAATAATTTATTTTCCGATAAATCATATTTCGCCGGGCGAAATAAGTATTATTTTATCATAGCGGTATTTCAATAATAAATCTGGGTTTCGGTTTCATATTATATTTTCATGAAAATTGGGTTTTGTTTACACGTGCAGCTGCTTATTGGTTTTAAAATAGAAACATTGCCGTAAATGTTTTGCTTTATGGTATGGCCTAGAAGGTAAGGTAAACTGTAGTATATAAAGTCGTAAGCGAGTGTGAGGTTTCCAAAGACGATGATCAGTACCTCGATTCTCTACCACTATCGACTACCGACAACCGGCTAGCTATCGAAATTTTGACATTTAGAATGTATTGCCAAAATGTTTCCTACGACACCCGTCAGAGGCGCTGATCAGATTTTCATACAAAATTTCTCGATGACAGTTCGGTTGTCGGTAGTCGATAGTAGTAGAGAATCGAGGCACAGTACCTCGATTCTCTACCACTATCGACTACCGACAACCGGCTAGCTATCGACATTTGACATTTAGAGTGTACTGCCAAAAAGTTTCCTACGACACCCGTCAAAGGCGCTGATCAGATTTTCATACAAAATGTCTCGATGACAGTTCAGTTGTCGGTAGTCGATAGTAGTAGAGAATCGAGCTACAGGATAGAGCGAAGTGGAGTAAGATTAAGATCTCTGATCCCTCTACCGTATGGCATTTAAAGTATGGAAGAGAGAGAATGAGAGAGAGACAGAGAAAGAGATAAAGAGTCGATTTCATATTACAATATTTTCATAAAAATAGGGTTTTGTTTACACGTGTAGCTTATTGGTTTTAAAAGAATAAAAATGAGAGAAGATGTCTACTTACTGCTATGGCCTAGAGCGTAAACAAAAGGTTGTGTCGTCGTAAATTCTATTGTGATCTGGATTATCTTTCCCTTGTAATTTGTCAATGTTTTAACAATGTTCAATTAGGAAAGATTGACTTCAAGTGGGAGTATAACGAAGGATTTTCAAAGTAGGAGCTTGTGAGAGAATGTGTCCTATTTATTTTAATAACCATAGCTCTAGGTATTGTCTGTATAAGCATATAAAAATTCTACACTAAATAGCTTTTGTATTTGAGTACAAAAGGCTTTAGGACAAAGTTTTATTTTTATGACATTTTCATCCGCTTAGTGAAAATTGTATAATATCTTTCAATCTAATTTCATTATCTTATCATTTTTTGTATTCAACTATTACTAAGTATATCTTTACTAAGTCAACTATTTAAAAAAAATGTGTATAATTACGGTATGCATATGCACTACTAATTAGTCATATTCAATTACTTTCAACTAGCTCAGCTAACGTAACCGCAGCCGCATCGGAGCGTACTAAAATAATTCCCAATTACCACAACGTTAGAAGCTAATTTACTTCTTGGCTTAACTGATTAGCTCGTATATTCGCTGGAACGTCTTAGGCTTGATACACACACATTCGGGACGGCATATTCGGTACGGTAGTATTTATCGAACACAAAGCAACTTGAGGCAATTACTGCACTTGTTCCGCTTATGCCGATTGGGTAGTGCCTTCAGGTCCGATCGTCGCAATTCGGTTAAGACATTCAGGCTTGTCGATGTCGAACGGAGTCTTTCCTGAACATTCACCAACACATATTCGGTTTTGCCGCACGAATTGACCAGTAATGCCGAACCGAATATGTGTGTAGCAAGCCTTAGAACATGTAAAACGGTTTTTAAAAGCCTAAGAGGTAGAGCTCTTAGTTAAGATTAAAGGAGTTGCGAAAGTCTGCCTCTACTGCCTTTGAGAAAGTAATTACGAGGTAATCTTTGCTTGTGGAAACTGAAGTGTGGCTTCATAAACGGTAAAAGGCTGGGTTTTGTTTTAATATAGAGGTGATGAAAGGAATTTTGTTTTGTAAACTGTGCATAACATACGTATGTTGTTGGAAATTATTCATTTGATTTATATGGGTGAAATAAAGTTAAGATAGCAGGATATGTCTTAGTTTCAAAGCTATTTTATGACAATATTTTAAATTAATTAATTTGTTGTTTATTGCAATAGATATACTATTGCAATAAACAACAAATTTGTCTGATGTCATTTTCCATCAAAACCATCAAGTTGCGGTAAACCACAACTGCTCCTGTGACTGTCATTGCACACAGGATTAGTTAATGACTATGGTGTTCTATGAGAATCATAATACTTACCTACGTTATTACACACAAATATCGGAAATTTAAAAAATAGCATAGTAAGTATACTAAACATTTCAAATTTGTTGTACTACCTACAATAAAGTAGGAAAATACTGCAAAGTGAAGTCTTATTAAATGTCATACAACTTTAAAAGTCTTATTGCATTACCTCAGTTAAAATAAAACATTCAAACGTGAAGCAGAAACTCTACGTTAAGCCTTTTAAAATAACTTCTGTACATTCCAACGGTGCTTTTCAAAGGCAAATAACTAGCTGAATCGCCTTCATTGCGAAGCCAGCAAGCAATCTACTTCTATAAAATAACTCTGTAGAGATATTGATCTAAGGTCTGCTCCTTTCATCTCGCTCCGACGAGGAATACGGTTTCAAGTTTGTATACCTATCTATAATATTCTCCATATCCAATTTACTTTAAGAAGTTTGATGTTGTTTATTTTTGTATTTTGTAAATATTATTTATTGATGTATATTATGGACATCGGTTTCTTTATTATATATTTAATCACATAGGAATGAATGAAACCAAAGATACGCTGAAGTCTTCTCACTCATCATATATCTTTTGCAGCTAACGTAACCGTTGTGAGTTGTTTTCTACATTTCCTGTTCTATAGTTACTCTTGCATTTTGTGACTCTATGACTTAAAAAGATACTTGTACAACAAAAGTGTTTTAAGGACGAAAACGGAACAGAACATAGAAAAAGTTATTGTAATTAATGTTGACTCACGCTATTCCAGTTCATCGGTTTCGTAGATATACAGATACATGCCGAGTAGATATTGTTCGTGTCAACAATAGATTACATACATTACTTTCAAATCGACCAAACAATTATCTCTTAAAACATAAATTGGTGTACCCATTGTTGTCCACGAAATCAACTCACATCCTTTTGTACGATATAAATAGTCAGGAGTAATTACCACCGACGACTCATTTAGTCAATGTTCTGTCATTACCATAATTTTAACGAGTTGAGTATTTAAATTATCTAGTTGTATAAACTTTGTTCGTGTTTTTGTTTAGATAGGATAAGGTTTATCTGGTAAAATGTTTGGACGAAAAACAAGAAGTTTAATAACGATTTTGTTCAAATATAATTTAACTTGTTTTGTAAAAGCCCTTTCGTTTGTAAATGTAAATGAAGTTATTAATACACGACTAGGTTTTTTACGTTTATTCAGTAACAATTCTCTACTTTAGGAAAATATCTGCTTAATTTCTTTTAATAATAAAAGACTATTTTGTGAAGTAAAAGAACACTTATGAACCAAAAAGATGCCATAATATGAGGGGTTATAAGGCAGTTTCCTGACTTAAAACAACGGCATAAAAAATCTGAGAAGTTTCTTTAGAGGACAGTTCTAGTATGTTCTTATTTAAGAAAATTGCAGGTAGCCCCACGCATTCCGTTGTTAAATGAGTGGATGAGATTACGTCAAATTATATCACTAGTTTCCTTTTCAAAGGTTATATCAGAATAAATAGGTAAGTAGTTACGAATGTGTGTGTCCTCTCAAGGTCTTTTAAATTATAGTCATGAGAACTAAATGACTGATTAGAATATAAACACTAATTTTGTTACAACAAAACAACTAAAAACGTGCGACCATTGTTTAGCACTTATATTGAAACAGGCATTTTGTTTATAATTTTATTCGAGTAAATTATCTCGATACCGATTTACATTTTAATTTATATCTTAGCATAAAAATGGATTCACGCAAACTGGTACGACTTTGACACGTAAACTATATTCTTCCCGCGCCTTCGTTCACGTGGAAAGAAGTCTTGGCAATCCTTTCAAGTAATGAACTACCTGCGCGCCAAATTTCACTGAAATCCGTCCAGCAGTTTAGGCTTGAAAGACTAATAAATGAACTCACAACTTTCGCATTTATAATACTAGTAGGGTTTTATTTCTCTTCAAAGGAAAACGTTCACATTTCGTATTTCGCTTAAGTCATAGGTTATTTATAGCTTAAGCGAAATATTGTTCACAAACAGTTTTAGATCGATTACCAGTAAAACCATACAAAGTTGCTTTCTTATTCCTCACCGCGCTTTTCCATTACATTGAAGCAGGAAAATCGTTTTCAACGACGTGACTATTTTACGTCATTACGCACGAAGCATTTCAATTTGAAAACTTATTGTTGGTTGCCACGGTACTTTAGCTATGTGGTAAAATGTACATATATAAATACAAGTCGAGAGAAAAGAAACTATTTCCAAATCGAGAAACTAAATGTTGATTACTCTTTTCGTAGAAATATATCAATTTATTGGTGGTGTTGCTTCGAGATAATATTACGAGGAAATTTCACTATTTTCATTGATAAAATGCTCTTGAAAATGTAGCAGTATAAACATATTTTAAAAATTATCCGCACCTCAATCTTTTTAATTCACCATATTCTTTAAGTGTGATTTATTTGGGACTGTGGCCAATTCCGTCCCTCTACGTAAAATATGTTGGTCGCTAAATCAAAACAAACTTCGTTATTGTTCCAACCGAATTTATTACGATTGTAGGAGTAAAAACTTGTGTGTGCTCGACCCAGTACTAACTAATAGGTCCGCTTAATAGAGGGGAAATTGTGTTTCGCTATTAGCTTGTTACGTTGTTATTGTTGTCAATCTAAATGAACGTAGGCGCTTATAATACTAACTTTTGTCCGCGACTTTGCTCGCGTTTAATCTATACTTCTATACTAATATTATAAAGCTGAAGAGTTTGTTTGTTTGTTTGTTTGTATGAACGCGCTAATCTCAGGAACTACTGGTCCGATTTGAAAAATTTTTTCAGTATTAGATAGCCCATTTATCGAGGAAGGCTATAGGCTACATAACATCACGCTGCGACCAATAGGAGCAGAGTACCAATAAAAAATGTTACAATAACGGGGACTATTTTGATCCATTCTCTCTTATGTGACGCAAGCGAAGTTGCGCGGGTCATTTGTTTTATAAAGAGACAACAGTGTGAAATAACCACTTTTAACAAATGTCACGTATTTTATATTTGGTGTTGCCTTAGACTGAAGGCGAATTAAAGAACATTTAGTACATTTTTTACTAAAGTCCATACTGTAGAAAGGGGGACTATTGCGTATCTAAGTGAAAAAATATTTTATAGCCCCAATGCTGTACTTATATCGTAATTTTCCTAAAATAATGGTGATGATTACGTTACGCCAAAGCAGCAAAGCACTGCCTAGAGGCTATCAAATTGAGAGTACACGAGTTGTCAACCGAGATTAATAATAAGCATGCAGGACATTTGAACAGGTCCAAAGATAGTAAGATGATAAGTATGCCTGCCGAAATGCATAAGCAAACGACCAAGTGGTTTAGAATTTATGGGAGTGCAGGTCTTTGCCAAAAAGTAAACCTAAGTTATAAAAACAAATCGGGCCGCAGGTCGTTATAAAATTTCACTATGTAAAATGAAGCTGAATGTATGCCAACAAAATTTCAGGCTGACTTGTTTGTGAACTAGGTCGTTACGGACACTACATATTGAATTTTGAACTACTTTCACAGCACCGTGAAATGAGTTAACTTTACGGAATTTGGGCTACTGGAACGATTGAAAATGTCTAGACACAGTATGAAGTTATGGTATGTTGCTAAGGTTTATACCCTAAAATATTTATCTATATTTATTGTTAGGTAAAGGGTTAAATAGTTGTATACGCTATAATCTCTACCTTTACGTAAGTTTCAAATTACAGGTTTCTGCAGTAAAATATTTTCTTTCAGAATACTTCATTATATTGGAAACTTTCGGTACCTTTTTAAGTTCCCCCGCTTTTTTACTTATAGCATCATTAGAAGAATACGTAAAAAAGGTTAATAAACCTGGTACTGAATGTAGAACAAAAAAGTATTATTACATTACATTTCTTATTCACATTAATCTTACAACTGACCCTTTACCTAAACTCTCTTAATTATAATTGCTATCTTATAGTTTAAAACAACACAAAATACCTAGAAATACGAAGTAATTAAATTTCTTTAAACTAGGTCGTACCGTCGAACTAACTTGTACGAGTCTGAACAACTGTCCTAACCACATTCGTAGTTACGGAACTGTAATGAATTGTACGAATCGTTCACGTATAAGTTGTTTACGAGTAAAAACTTTCCCAATTATTGTTTTTATTTACTTTTCTAATCACACTGTAAACGAGTTGTATCTAATTCGTGCTTATGTTAGTAATTTGACCCATATCCACCGACTTATTAGTTATATTTGAATTTCTGAATGTAAAGATTTATCTTTCTCGACTTTGTAAACAAATTAAGTTTGGTAATAAGTTCTGACTTTTTTCAGTTCTTTCTAGAAAAAAAAACACTTTTAGAAAATCATGACACTTCTTACAGCGGCTATATACATTTGCAATACGGCTTACATTACTGAACGGCGCTACATAACACTACTTACATTTACAAAGTATATTGCCCCGAGCATTATATTGAATATTTACTTGTTCGCTGTACACACAGACATCTAAAATCATTATCCTTCTTTTCCTTCGCCCTGCCGTTGCTAATTAACTTCATTACCTCCAAATAAAACGTCATTCTTACCCAAATATAATAAAATCCCTCCGTGAATGTAATACGAGTAAATGAAAGCCGTCTTCCGTACAAATGAAGTGAAAATAAGGCCGACCGTTGTCTCCTTTATCGCATCATATCGTGATCTCGGAGGGGTTATTTATCTTGGCCGTGTGTGTAATGCTTATATGCTGTAGATAATACTGTGCTCATAAACTCGCCAGTCTTTTATTTATCGCCTACGTCCACCCGCAACGATTTTGTAGATAAACGGCAGCATGTTTTTCTCGGCTCGCCTTTTAAAGTGCATTAAGCTTGCATGGTTGAAGAATGTAAAGGGGCTAAAGGATCTTTGAGTAAAAATAAAACTGTCTGCCTTTTGTGTGGTTAGCGGTCAACGAAAGTGTAAAAGATGGTTCAGCTATCTAAAGGTATTGAACTCGTGGTGATAAACATAAGTTTAGGTTACGTACAATATAAAGGTCAAATACCACCAAGTGTTCATACAATATGTTCATAATCTGGTACTTTCAGCAACCTTGCTCAGTGATAGACTACCTATTGTATACTAGTACTTATAGATAACGATCTTAGTATATTCACTACTACATTTTATTTTACTTTGTAACAATGTTGCACAAATAACAGCTGTTGAAATTACCTAATTACGTAACATGCACAATACAATAATATCAACAAAAGTCTCTCCATAAATCACTAGTAAACACAGGGATAGCACGCAAATGTTCTGTCACGCGATGTTCAGAGTTCAGACTGTAGACAAAATAGAGACGTAGATTCATAATGCAACAAATCATTTGTAGAAATGTATTTTGCTTTTGAAAGGCAATATTCGATTGAACTTGGAAGGTTAGAGGAATGGCATAATTTGATTGAACTTTCTAGTGTTTTATCGGAATATATTCGGAAAGTACGTATCTTCCAATATATATTTAGAGTCTACGATTTTGAGATTTCATGGCAAGGCAGAATCAGATCTATACTTATAATAAATCTGTAGAGAGGTCATCAGAAATAAAGGATCTTCGCGGCTGTCTAATTTGAAGACCCCTCTGCCCTGAGACCTGTTGTATTTGACCCGTATTCCCCTGGAATAAGGACTAATGCACCTCGGATTTTTGATTTTTTATTCACGGCCGAAACCAAACTCTTTTTCATTACAAACAGTTTTGGTCTAGCTGGAAGTTGTAATCGTAAATAATGTGTTTCCTTAGTACATCGTGACATGAGTTATACCTATCCGTTGTAGATGTTTTAAAAAACCAAAATAGATGCACAAAAATACATAATTACATACCAGTCTAACAAAAACGTCCTGATTGGTGGATTATAATACGATATTCTATTTTAAATTTATAAACGGCCATTAGTAGCAAATTGGAAATACCTGTCGTAACGCGAGATTGGCACTTTGAAGTTTGATAACGAGCCTACTCCATAAAATATGACGTGATTATCAATTGACACTGATATCAATCCACTTGCCCTTAATCCCAATTGTCGCCGACTTGAGTTGAAGTAATTGATGTACGGTCAACGTCAAAAGTAAGTATAAGTACCTATACTGTTAGCAAGTAGATCAATGAAAATAATGAAAAAATGGAAATATACATATTTATTGCAGCAATAGACAACAGCATAGTCTTTATGATTTGGCCATCATAATGATTGGAATTAATATGTATTTTGAATCAGTATTCTATTCGTACAATTATAAATTGAATGTGAAAAATAGATACAAAAAAGTTGGAAAAAAAAACCACGAATATCTTATTACTCATGAAACAGCAACATTTTAACAATATCTCATTAGCAAGTTGAAGGACGCTAACAAAATACATTTAAACATTGAACTTTCCTCTAAATAACAACAGTTTTTGTAAACAACGTACAAATACAAATTCCTTTAATACAAAGGTAATTATGTCTCTTTGAGAAGGAAAACGACGTATTTAATTTTGGCTCATTATATTTACTAAGTAGAAGCTGTTTACTTGTAACCTTCTTATCACGAGTTGGCAACGAGATAACGATCTTTGTTTACTGCTCATAACATTACAGTGTCTGCCTTCTGAATAAGTAATGCGAAAATAAGTGAGCTCTTGCATTGTTTATTATTTCATGGAAAAATGCTGTTTAGTTATTTTCCGAGGCCATTTTCTTCGTGATATTTTATTTTTGAAGACGTAAGCGTCATTATCTGTCAACTTGTCTTTCTCTTGATATATTCGCCATTCGGAATATTAATAACTTTGTTTTATAACATACATTTAAATGTTACCTCATGTGAATGAGGCAAGGAAAGTTTGTAAGGAATTAAGGGTCGTACCAAGTGGCGTTCTTTGGTTTCCGTCTAATTCCATGGGAAAAAGGCGTGATTTTATGTTTAAATGTACTTATGTTTAATCAGCTTTTGAATAGATATGCAGGTTTATTCATAGGCCTAAAGAAGAAGGAGCTAGCACATTAAATTTATTTATAGAAAAAAATGTGAGTAATACAATAATTTATCTGTTTGAAATGCTAGTCTGTTATTTTTTATGTATCAGATTTACTCGTAAATAAATCTATTTACGTATATTTGTAGTTAAATATACGGACATTGTTATTGTAATGTTGGAACCACGTGTAGAAGATATTAGTCTGTCCCATTTTTCAACTATTCACAGACCTTGTAGCGGTTGAAATATTTATAGGATTGTTTGTATACCATAAAATAAAAGTAAGTAGGAACTAATGCGACCTTCATTGTATATCTCCAACAAGCCTATTTTTAGCTGCTGTAGATTCAATCATTGTTATTGGAATCGACCTCAAGAAAAGAAATCTGCCCTACCTCTCCGAAACCAGTATTATAATTCTAGTAGTACCCAACAACTGTTCAGGAGGTGCCTCATTATCAGAACGACTTTTTTGGATACTTATTTGTAAAAATCTTACCTACAAAACCATACCTTTTTTTAAGCATGTATCAGAGTCACTGCTGGGCAAATGCCTCGCCCGTCGATTTCCAGGTTCCCAGAAATTATTTTTTTATTTAAAAGATTTTTGTATTTGAAACTCATCTGTGGAATCGGATGTTTACGTTATCAATAGCAAATTGTTGTTGGGACTTCTTTATTTTCAGTAGCATACAAACGTAACATCTCATATTTAAGGTCAAATTCTCAGTCTTCTTATTAAGGCATATTGTATTGACACTGTACCTATTCATGTTCTGATTTAATGGCAAAGACGTAATTGTTATGCTAAATACACTAGGGTGAAATGTAGGTTGCATAATATGAATACATTGTAATTGCAAGTGTTTACTAACGATATGTCATGTAGATAATGTTATCGGTGCTATTATCGTATACAGTAGCGTGTTGAATATAAGATTATTAATAGAATAGTGTATTAGGTTTTTATAGCAATTGTTTGTAGGTTTAACCTGTTTAGTTTTTGAAACTAAGATAGAATGAAACGAGAGTTCAGTTGCGAAACTACGAAAAACTAAAAATCTTATCTAAGGACTTTTTAAATGCATTCAGGGAAAACATACACTTACACACGTTTTTTTTGACAAAAAGTATTTTTATTAATAAGTAGTAAAAGATCTTTATCGACATTTACATTTTGAAGAGGGATTGACAACATAAAAGTATATATAAAAAATGGGACCTCATAGGAAGCACCACCGAAAACCAAACCACTATACGATACTCAGAATAAAAAGTTATGAAGCTTTATGCATTAAAAAAAATCATAACAATCAAGTTTTTGGCTGGATCTAATTAATACCTACTCCATCTTCCGAAGACCTATTTACTTTTCAATAATGGTAATTTCTGTATTTTATACTTTAAATATTTCAACAAAACAAATACCTAAGTAATTTGCTTCTTGTATACCTCTGACATTTTTAATATGCTAATGTGAGTCACAATCAAATTATTTCAGTTAAGTTTACTTTGTTCTCCGCTGCTGAAGCTGAATGCAGTCGTTATGTTTGCACCGAGGCGACGCCAAACGAAACTTTAAAATAAATTAACTTATGTTAATTTTGTTTCTACCTTGAAGTTTATTTTGTCTTATTTGGACGGTTATTTTATTTTTGTGAATATGTTTTCTTTTAAAAATTGCTGTACAAAATGTATGTGATTCTTCGTCGATATCGAGAAATGGCAGTCAAAACTTCCTATTATTTGTAAGGATAAAGAGGCTTGTATAATTTTGTGCCGTAAAAAGTTATTAAAACTGCTTTTTTTATAAAAATAGAAAAAGATTAACTGTTTTTCCTTCTGTTAGATTACTTAAGCACCAAAATGCTTTCTTAAATAACTGTTCTACAGTTAAAGAAGATTACAAAAATCTAGAAGTCAACAACTTAAGACCCTACTATAAAGAAAAGCGCTTCCTAAAACTAAAAAAAATGCACCCTAGAAAATTCAAGCGTAACTTAATTATCCCTAACATTATTACGTACAAGAGTTCAGTTGTAATTATGCATTGGTTGGAGCCTGGCGGGAGTGGAGATCGATACCGTCGGCTGGCCCGTCACCGCCCGTCACCGTGCCGTCACCCTCGCGTCTCGTCACAAAGGGTACGGTAATGTACTGAATTAAGCTGATGCTAGACTGCTTCTTTGGACTTGTTAATTAAATTGTAGTAAAAAATAAAAGGAAATACTTGAAGCCAGTGTTTACTACCTACGATAAAGTTGGAGTATGTTTGGACTGCGTTATAACGTGTAGTTTGTAAGTGACATTAGATCGAGATATTAAAATGTTGCAGCGGGTTTGGCCTATTATGCTTTCATTTTGTTTTGTCTACATATTCTTATAAATTATACATGAAGTTTTTATGGAAGAAATCATAAAATTCCACTATCAAAAATGTGGTTTCAATTAATTTATTAGAAAAAACAGTGATACTTAGAAACGTCGAATAATCCCCGCTATTCCAAAGCAAAAGCTTATCAAATATTTAGCCATAAGGTAATAAATAGAGTCAATAAATACACATTATTGAACAGATAAACTGAGGAAAAATAGCACATTACTAGGTTTCTTCATTACCAACATTGGCTATAATCGTTATTATCGAGAAAATATAGAGGTACCTTTTACACGATGTTTGCTACACTCTGCGGTATTGCAAACGTTATATTGCGCTCAAACACGCTACACCACCCTTTAAGAGATTTTTATTTTTATTTTGTACACCGCGCCACATGGCACGATATTCTGTTGAATATGTTTGATGTTAAAGGCGTGAAATTTTTGCCATTTTTCATACTGCATACGGTGAAAATAGATGAAAATGTTTGGGGAGGTATTGTAGTTTTATTTTTGAGAGAAAATAGAGGTTGTCTTTCAATTTTGTATGACATTTTCACATATAACTTTAAAGTAAGTTAGTTTTGCGGTTTCATATAACAATTGCATTCTAAAATATTAAAACAGAGGAGATTTCATTGCATTACCGCTAGAGACATTTTTAATTGAGCCTAATCGAACTAAAATATATTTTTTATTAAATCTTGGAACAAAATTAAATGTTCTGAACGTACATTTTAATTCAAATTTAGTATCCAACAATATTCATGACTTAATTTAGAATTCTCCTCGTATTTATAATCCCATTAGTCGTAACTACATTTCAGTTAATCGAATACCGAGTTTGAATCTTGTACGTATCGAACGAAAGCAATCAATACTAAGTAAATATTAACAAAACGATGCGAGTTTATTCAGTACGTAAGCGGTTTCAAGGTATTATCATCGATTTCTTTCACATATAAACTAAATAGAAGGAAAAGGGAAAGCTTGTGACAGACATGTAATTATGTACCGCGGAAGTTGGATACGTGCTTTGAAAATGCGCCTTTGCCGACGGTTTCGAGAGCTATAAGAATTTTACTCTTCACTTTTGATGTTTGCAGACGAGTTTTTAATGAAAACCTCGAAGTTTTTGGTACAACATCCTAAAAAGTAGTAATTACGGTGTTTTTGGACCATTCCCCGCTACGTTTCGAAACTTACCACAATACAACTTGTATGATAGAAAAAAATGATACTTAGCTATCGAATTTTAAGGAAAATAAAATACAGCTTTTCCTCTTTCATTCGCCATTGGTTTTCCGACTACAACACGTCAATTCCATTGTATTTGTTTTAAATTTCTGTTTGTAGCTATAATTGCAAAGCAATAGTTAATAATGCAACTACGCTTTTCAATGTAATTCCACTTTGTTTACAATGGTTCTCTCTGTTTAAAATGTCAACAATGAAAATTAAATACAAGAGATCATGAGATTTATCCGTGGGCTGGTTCAGTTGGAAAATATCACGTTTCACTGATAACAATGTTTTCTTGCGTTTATTTTCTATTTTACAGAATTGATGTTTTATTTTCCAATGATCCTACGCTATATTGAATTAAATATGACATTTTTATATAAACATACCTCTCCTTCTTCCATGTTATGAACCCCATGGCGTAGTGACGTCAGCCTTATTAATTTTTATCCTGCATTTCGCTATATACTCGACATTTTTATTAAAATACTAAACACCGCATTTTTATAAGTTAAATCATTTATTAGAAAACTTTTTTGTGTCGAAATAATATAAGAACTTTTTCTAAACTTTAATGAAACAAAGTAGTGACTTATTAAGAGTTACATTTTATTACAAATAAAAATAGTGTTATTAAAAATTCAAATGTAAGATTGATCTGACAAAAATAAATTAAATAAACTTCTTAAACTCAAAATCATCTTCCCTTCTTTTTCGTTCTAGAAGGAACTTTAGCACAAATATCAAAGCAGCTATTGCAGTTAATGCTAGTATGATGACGTCAAACCTCAGCGTCGGGTACCAGGGCGTCATAGGTACTGTGGAGCGTAAATGCAGCGCTCCGTTTGTACGAATGACATGTTCTATCCAAAACATGAGCTCTATGCTTTGAGGAAGAGGACGGTCGTGGTATATTGTGGATAGATGTTGCACTCGTTCTTTGTAACTGAAAGAAAAAACAAAGAAATATAGAGACTTGCTTCCTTTTTTGAAAAACACCATATTTTTAAGTAACTCGATGGCAACGTCGCGGCGTAGTGCAACAAATACGGTATCGTTACCTAATTTCTTTTCGCGTTTAAACCCGTTTAGCAAATTATTATCAAACCTGCTGAGATTAATGGTAAAATTTACTGTTTTCTAAATAACTTCTCGCAATAAACATCATACTTCAGCGAGTTTACGTTAAAGATATTTGCTTACATATAAAATAATAACTTTATATTCAACTGGCTGAGTTCGTTCAAGAACAAGACCCTAATCTGAACTCACATTCGAGTTCCTTAGTCGAGTCAATGAATATGTATTTATTAATACCAGTTCAATAGTTTTGAAACTATGCAACATCTTTTACTCACACAAATGTTGAACATTCACTTTGTTATTAGTCTTACGTACTCTGATGACGAAATATAGAGATAGAACAATAAAAATGAACAAAATTTCTGCAAAAACATATATTATATTGTATTTGCGTTTCCGTCATGCTATCTCATTTACTCACACGAAGAATAGTAGAGAGAGAACTATTTTACCTACATGGTAATTGGTATAGTAACTTCCTTTGGTTAAGGTAGCATTACCAAAACGCAAAATTCAAACGTTATGAATACGCAAACAGCGTATTCATAACGTTGGTTATGAATACGCAAACAGCGTATTCATAACGTTGCTTCTTTTACTCAAACAACAAATAGCCAATAATATTTCTACAAATACGCAAACAAAAATAACAAAATCAGATGCTAAAGGTTCACAGAAACAAAAGAGCGCAGTACTCTCGCAAATCAAAGCTGGTAAAAGCTTGCACTGACATTAAGCCTTAGAACTCAGTGCCAGACAACAAAGGAATTAGCCACATCAGAGGGTACCGCCTACCTGCTATTTTTCAAACCAACCCTCTCGAGGGATTTTTTTACTATTGAGGTGCAATTACTGTCTATAGTCTTTGTTGATTCGTAGAACTTTATAGTGCGTTTATACATACTAGCTCTGTCCCTGTATATAGGACGGCTTTTAAATAAAACAAGTACTGAATTTCAATCAATCGTTTCAGTAGTTTATCCGTAAAAGCGTAGTAGACAGTACTCTCACATTTATGCATGAGTTTTCCTATGGATATTATATACGCAACAAAAAAAATATTTGTATCATACAAAATGAGTTCGATACACAAAATGAAAGCGATTCATTCCAGTGAAATATCATCTGACATTTAACTCAGTCACTACTGTGCACACGCTGAGTGTAGCCAGTTTAGTAGCTCCTTTGTACAGAAAAGATTATAAATTAGCTTTAAAAAGGCACGTGGAGCGAAGAAACTTCCTTACAAATCCTTCTTCCTATGCTAGTTTTAATGTGCGAAGTTGTATACGGATTCAAAGAAAATACACAATCCTGCCTCAACCACGCCTCAAAAACGGCTTTCATAGCTTTCGAAGCGACGCACCACATTTCCATTTCAATTTCGTAGTCATTAGTTTTAATCCTGACATCAGTTTTCAAAGCCGATTTCGTCAAAGTAAAACTATTATAACATTGTGACAAGTATTTCAACAAACATGACGGGACATTTTCATGAATAAGGCCCACTAGGGACCGGAAACAAACCGTATTCCATTAAATATTTGGCACGTGAAATATCCAAACGATTTGCTATATTTGTGCCAAGTGTAGTAGAAAATTTCATAAAAGAAAAGCTCTTAGTTTCATGAACGGGAAAATAGGTGCCGTGGTGATGAAACTAGATGGAGTTTTTCAAACAGTTGCGAGTATTTTTACTAAAAGCAGTGGAGTAAAGAATTGTTGTTTCCAAAGAAATGGTTGCGTAATAAAACATTATGAGATGGTTACCTAGCAAGCTGGGAATATTAAAAATACCTGTGAGCTGCAATATTGATCGCTTGCCTTGTTATTCGCTTTTACTGGAAACTGAATTGGCAGGGGAATTTATCAATTCAGTCAGTTTCAATCATATTAAAGAACGGTTTAAAGGGAACTGGGTGCAATTCTTATTCCTCCAAAGCTTTATAATTGAAAAAGAAGTATCAAGTTTATAATTTTCAATCAACAACAACACTTCAAACATCAAACATTTTTTCGCGAACAAAGATGAAAGGTTCCTTTGTAACAGTGAATAATTACGCTCGGTATAATTAGAACATACTGTCAAAGAATTCATTCAACAAAATACTTTGAAACACCTGAAAATAGCAACAAAATTAACTTACGTGGAATTATTTAGCACTTCATCTATCGCCGCTTTTAACTTTAACGAAATTTTCGTATCCAGTTCTACTTTCTTGGCAAAACCTTTATTGACGGCTCTTTCAACGTTTCTTTTTTCATCTCTAAATACCGGTATCCCAATAATTGGAGTACTGAAATGTATAGATTCTGTGATGGACAAAAGTCCTCCGCTTGTGATCATCAAAACACAGTTAGGATGAGCTGAAAATAATAAGATTCATGAATATTTATACCCCTTTCCAACGTGATTGGGGTGGAATTTCAAGTAATCTCTTTTTAGTAGTAGGTACCCTGAAATCCTATCTTCATTTTGAGTTCGAAATTTCAGTTAATACTAGATAGTCTGTAATTTGATCTGAGATAAAGATTTCAGACCGAGATGAGACCGCTGAGACGGCAGACGCATTAAATTGTATAGACGTTCACATCTGGAAATGGTATTGATTTCACCAGTCTATTGCCTAATATTTAATTGAATTGCCTGGAGACAAGTAGGGTTGATTTTATCGGGGTTCAGGTGTGTCTGTCTCGTTTCCCTCTAGGGGATAGACGTATTCATTATCGGAATGTAGCCCCCTTGTATGCTCGTGTACGTAAATGTATACGTCGAGTGCATCCATGTACGTAGGCAATCGATATACAGGGGGTTGACAGTTCACGTTCAGCGATGCGTGGGTACAAGGGGATATGTACGTACATATACAGTATGTATTGTACGTATGTGCAAGTACCTTTGACGTATTTGAATGTACGCAGATTTTCACTAAGCTTGCTATAGAAATGGAATTGCGTTATTAGTTACTGTTGATAGATAGGTCTTAGCGCAATCACGTCGTTTAAATATTGAACCACGTTGATAATGATAAAAGTGATTGATCTGCTTGTTCATTGGTATATTTCAACGAAAAATTCGTAGAAGACACATGCGTAGAAGTAAGAGTTAAGTATTGGTTACACTGACATAACTCAAATGTTAACAAATAGCTAAAATGAAAAAAAAATCGTTAAAAATAAACTAGATTTATAATATGGAGCAAAATAGAAATAGTTAAAAAACAGAAAAGAGTAAATTATTTAAATAACATCAAAAATAGTCTAAAAACTCTAAAAAGTAGTATTTACGTATTACCATAAACTGAACAATTTTAACAGTGTCATACATTTTTGCTTTAATATTTCCTACAACAATAAACGAGGCAGTATTTATAATTCACCGTCAGTGAATGCCACAGCCGAGCTATTGTTGACAAAGTGATTGTTGTAATACATAACACCGGTAATATACTATGATTGTTGATGTTCCCTACGTGATGTTTGGATTCAGTATTTAGAAACACTGGTACGCTCTGGGATCGAATTTGTGAGGCAAATTGCATATGTATTCGTCATTGGAAGTAGAAATGTAGAATGCGTTAAATTATGAATGTTGTAAGAGTAACTCTTTGCGCTGATATTACTTAACTGTTGATTCTGCTAAAATATTGGTGTAATAAAATTCATAACAATGTCTTTCCTTATATTATTATTGCTCATATTGGGGTTTTGATTTGAATAGAATGGGTTATGATAATTAAGAAAAAAAGTATTTGTACCGAATTGGTGGAAAATTCTTCACTTACACTTGGTGAAAATACAAAATCAAGTACATGATTTTGTATTTTTAGTATATTATACATGTATTTTCATAAGTTCAAGATGTTTTATAACTAACACTAAACACTATCATTACAGAAATTATTAAAATTATCTAATAGTTAGAGGAGCAGAAACTGTATTAAAATATGAAGCGAAATTCCATCCGTATAATTATAGAACCTCACAACAATTCTGGGAAACTTATTTAAACCCGCTTTGAGAATTTAAATGAAGTAAATATTATTACATACATACCTAATACACTTTGCATCGGTATCCACTTCATCAAATGAACATTTTCAGGTACTTCGAAACTGTCTTCGTATTTCCATATAACAGTTCTATTAGTCTTCTCAAACACTTTAAGAATAGCTGTTCTTATAGTAGTTGGGATACTAAGTCCTCTTATTGCCGTTCCCATACTGAATACTATTACTCCGTTGGAGTTATCCATTATTTCTTGCAGATTCTGAAAGTAAAATCTTATTTCAATAAGTTGCGGCCATCGTTAGAGACTTACCTCTGGATTTACTTTATCCATCGAACGGTTTTTTTTTGACATTTATCCATAAGCTTAAACGTAACGCTCTTATTCAGAAATATCATTTTTCATAACATTCAAATTATCTCCCGAGAGTTATATGTTGGTGAAAACATTCCTTTACTCAAATAAAGTTTGTTGGAATACCTTTAAAATGACAAGAAGATTATACAAAAAATGCGTACGAAATCCCACAATTATTAATCTTAGAAATACATTAAAAAAAGTTGAAATACTTGACTCAAGAATAACTACAAACGTAACACCTCTATGTGTTAATCGGTCTGGCATAGATCATTTATAACTAATCACGTAGCAGGTGGAATTAGAATGAATGGCCGCCATTATTTCCTATTGACGTATCGTAACCTACTCTATTAGCTAGCGGAGGCTCAGAAGAAAAAAGATTCGTTACTCTGTTTTATTCTATCGTGATGCGAAAATTTATGACTTGGATTTCTTTAACACAAAAAGGGCTAAACCGATTTAGCGTAGATTTTGTACACAGATAGATTATAACTTGGATTAACACATTCGACTTTTTATCCCGGGATTTTTTCACACAGACGAAGTCGCGGGCTTGTACAAAACTTGGGTCTGAGACACAAGATTTTTTTTGAGGAGCCTAAACAATACATGGACTGAGTTTGCTACTTCTTTCTTTTCCTTGTCCTAGCTTTCCCTATTACATCAAATAAAACGGTATTATAACATTCTAAGAAAGCAATAATGTTATCTAATGAGGCGTGCCACTATTATGTCAGTTATATTAAACCTTCGGATGAACGATGAAAAGGAATTCTCGTCGGCAAAAAATAATATAACATTATCAGAATTTTCCTGAAAGATGTAATATCTCTGTATTGCTTGGTGCTTTAATATCAGTAGAGTATCAATTTAGCTTAGTAGACTACATATTATTATTTACTATATATTAAGATCGACAAATTAAGGTTTTTTCCTGTTTGAGTCTAACATTCCTAACAGAAAACTTTTCAAAAACAAAAAAGAACATATATGACCCAGTTCGAAAAAAAAAATTAAATGGTAAACCATATTGCGGGATAGGAAACTGTTGCAACCTGTTTTTGTAGTACAATGATTAGGTATTCTGACCTTAACCAAACGTGGTGACGAAACGTACATATATTATAAATTCGTAATAAACAAGTCCATCAAAGAGTTCCTTTTTGAACTAAAATTGACACTTGATTTATCATAGTTCGCAGTTTTCATCGACTCCACGGATGCGAGAGACGACGCCAGTCATCCATCTAGCTAACTCAGTTATTCCATTAAATAATACAGCTGAATCACAACATTGATAAATTGATTTTCATCTGTTCAATTTTCTCAAAGAACTTACTAAGAAGCCAAACAAAAATGTGATTTGATATTTTTCCTCTAAGAACGTAATAAGTAATGGATATCGGAGTAAATAAACAATTATTTGATCAGTCAAGTTTAGCCTATCAAGCGCTGAAACTTTTTGAATGGTCCTCCAGAACCCTGTTATATTTTTCCTATAATGATAAAATTAGTTGCGATCCCAAGAAAAGGTTTGTTTCGAACAACAGAATTACGGAATCCACGTGTATACTCTCATAACTTTTATAATCACTTAGCCACCTGTCATAGGGATTTTATTTACTCTTTGGCCACAAGGCTTATGGTCTAAATATCACGAATATTATATGGTAGGTACTTGATAATATTGACACCTGAGTCTAATGTGAACTAAGCTTGACGAGAAACCGAGGTAGAATATTTTTATAATATTTTCGTAAGTACGTATTGTTGATTCGACCTTTTCAGGTAGATCCTGATATGATGTCCTAATGTAATTTGTATGTTTACTTTTATTTTTCAAGAACAACTTCGCCCTAGGAATAGTTCTGTTGGTACATTTTTAGTTGTTCGTTTTGTGACTCCACCAACTTTCTAACAGTATATTTAAATTATTGTCACAGAGCAAAGACTGTTTTACTATTTCTTTTTCATCCCCATAAACCTAGTTGTTGATCCCCTAATTAATCCCATACAGCTAACACCTACATTACCTTAGACAAAGCGTATTCTTCAATATGAAAACCAGCAACTGGTAAATAATTCCTAGGTAAACCAGGTGTCCAGTCGATCGTAGAATGTGAATTACCCAACACAAGGGAGCTTTTGTATCGCACTTCTTCAAACGAGGGTAGTTCCCTCCCCCTCTTCGCCACTGCGGGTCCAAAGGCTTTATTGAATACGCTGTTTTCCTTATCGCTAATTAACCTGTAAAGGGAATTGGAAAAATTAATTAACAACCTTTTAACATGGAAATGTTAGTACCTCATCGTGCGACAGTGAATCAGAAAAATGTTACGACGTTTTTTTATAAAAAGTGATTGATGTACTGCTAAAAATACTTACTAAGCGGATGCTAACTTTTAATGAAAGTTTTATTGTTTAAAATAGTTCATGGTTTATATTAAAATAGGTTTTAGAGAAAATGTGCTCTGGGTATCTTGAATAAACATAAAATACTGTATGCGATAAGGTCGCAACATTAAATAGTGACTTGGTCATAAAAATGTGCCGTTTTAAAAGTTTTTATTGGTTATAATTCTAAACCATCTACTTAAGTCACATTCGCAGAAACTTTTGCAAACACGCAGTATCTATGATTTATAAACTAAGCTTTGAAAACTTTACGACTCTACCAGTCGTGTGATACAAGAATCAAACATTAATAATAATAAGAAGACGAAAAATATTTTAACATATTTGCATAGGATTATTTACTCGTTAAAGCCTCATTATAACAAGGGTTGTGGTGTTTGTGACGCGACTGACACGTGCAATATTACGCTCCACGTAGTTTCTACTACACACATGACGATCGATGCCTCCCACCCGTTCACGAATCCCAAAATAAACATCCATGTTTAAATAAAAAACACGACCCTAAAATATAGAAAGAAAATATAGAAAAACCTTTTTCCGCACAAAATCCCCAGCTACATGGAAAATGGCCAAACATTTTTCGCTACAAAAACCTTAAAAGTTTCATTATGAAATACTTTTGGGGTATTAAAACATTTTTCATGAAGTTTTAATACTATATTTCTTGTAAAAACAACTTTTTATACAAAAAGCAACAATTATTATAAGCGATATAAATCCCAAACGTTCAATATTACGTTATTATCCTTTGAGAAGTTTACCGTCTTATTAAAAGTTTATAACTGACAAAGTTTGATTCATCAAGTTTACTTTCTCAATGAAATAAGGATTAAATGGAACGACAGGATTATCGAGATGCCAAATTAAAGATATTTATGAACTCACTTTGTTGATTAATCACTTGTGAAGTATGGTAAATTGATAATCATTTGTTTTTAACGTCAATCAAAATATTTTGGAGTCGATCTACAAACTTTAGAGTGTTCTAAATGCAGAAGTTGTGTGATTTAGGGGTTACCCATAACAGATTGATTAGAACCCCCCCAATACTTTCCAATCAATCATGTTAATACAAATTTAATATCCAATCGCTAGGTTATACTTTTATAGAACTAGGTAAGTTAGTTTTTGTGGGAGTGGGAAGAATCTGGTATCATAATCATGTGCACATGCAAGATGTAACACTTCCCTAAAGGGTTAACTAGCGTATTATACATTACACCAACGGTTCACTAGGTAAATGGACCCCCATATTGTAAGGGGAGAACCTTATATTACCACACTAACTGGCTCTCTTGGCTCTGCTTGTGTACTAATATTTATATCTTATTACAGCAACTTAGGTGAAGGTGATGGTTTCAAAAAATTAGCTTATGATTGATCATGGTTCTTTCTTATATATCTTCAATTTTTCATGCATCACATATTTCGTCACTATCGGATCAGCAGTTTAGCTTTAAAAACCTAATAGACAGACCGGCTTTCCCGTTTACAAAAATAGTATGAAAGTATGGTTACCGTGTACAAATATAAACAACCAGTTATAGTACAAGTAAAATGAGTTACTACGTATAATCGTGCGGTCAAGTCACGTTAATTTTTTAATGACGGCGAATAGGCGTTTACAACCACCATAATTCAACCATTTTACGACGTCCTTTGTTGCCATGACTAGTACTTTGAGTCATATCGATTGAATACACTGGATTTGTCGTGAATTTCGCCTTTTTATTTCAACCTAGGTTGAAGTTACGACTGAATTGAGACATTTGATTTCGTTGACACGCAATCCTTTCGTTGTAGATAATATATTTGCATTCGTGAATGTCACCTTTAGTTATTTTTATTCCAAACTGATATGATCACGATTGTATGTATATTGCTTATTTTCCCCAAAAATCAATAAATAGAGTTGATTTTAGGAAATCTTTTTTATTTTGAATTTTGGTTAGTTTCATATTAAAATTCATTAATACTTTCTTAGTTTATAGTAGAGTAGATTCAACAAGTGATTCACTACTCCGAATCTTTTTTTTTTCGAACAATCAAGGAACTTTTCGCCGTCAGGTCGGCTTGAATGAGTCTCTAGTCGTTTAAACAAAATGTTTAAACAAGTAAGAAAACGTTGCAAATATCTACTGCTTGTCATGATCCTATGTAGTTATTATTTTCCTGGTATTGTTTAATTATTCAGTAAAACAAAGGTGTTATTAACAAAGAAAAGTTTTGTATCGATTCTAAATTAGTGATCAAATATTCATATTGGTTACCATTGCCGCTAATATTGATTTTCACGGTAATGCATTTGATATTCACCGTGTAATTTTCTATGCATAAACCCTTGTGATTTGGTATTTCCTAGTACTTTGTTGCAATAATTATACATCAAAAGTTAGCGTAGGTATTTTCATGACATAAATTATAGGCCTTGCCTAAGGTAAAAATTAATTTTTATTTGTTATTATTTATGTTCTTTCAATCAATCCGTACCAAGGGAACAGGGCGTGTGATCGCATGTATGCTACTATAACTACAAAAGTTGCACACTTGTGTTCAAGACGTGAACAATCTCTTACTTCAAAACTCATAAGATATACGCGTACGTGTGCTCTTTATGATGAATCTAGTCACGTAAGCATTTACAAGCTTTTAAGAGTGGCTGACATAAGCACGAGTCTCTAGAAACACCTGTAACAACTAGAGCAATTCCTTATTCTGAGTTTCTTTACATAATTTTATTAGTTTTACATTTTAGCGTATCGAGTATTTACTTTTTAATCTATTTTAAAGAGTTGATCCTCTGTTATATATGCTAGGGACTCTGTTCTTAATATAATATTTTCTCGATTGCTTCTGGATAGTCAATAACTTTGTCTTACCATCTATTAAACTTGTTGCGTAGAGATCTAAGTGGTTCCATCAATCCTTGCCAGAAAGGAAGCCTTTGATTTGAAGTAAAGTCTTCATCCAATAGCCTCAACACAGAGGCATCAGGTTCCATAGAAGTGTACCATATGAGTGGACAGTCGAAAACTGTGGCGAAACTGAAACAATGTAGGTACTGTTGAAGATCGTTTGCGAAGTAAAACCACAACAAACAACCCCTCTTGGATAAGGGAACGAGAAAGTTTCAAAGCTTTTAAAATGTTCAGTATGTTTTTGACACCCTTTTCTTTGAAATTTGACAACGTACCTAATTGAGATGTATTTTTCCATAAATTCTTCTGGAAAAATGTAGGTGAGTTGTACCTTAGCAGTACCTCTAAGGTACAAGTTAACTACAGTCCGGTACCCTATTAAAAAGTAGAGGGGGATAACTAAATTTTCACTTAAAAGTGTGTTTAATGAGACCAATATATACAGCACAATAAAGCCGCAAATTAATAACATGAATGTTCATTAATATCAAAATGGAAACTGCGGTAATGTAATTTAATTTATGTACCAGATTATCACGGATTCGCACAATTCTGTTTCGCAATATTCAATATAAGCAATACAAATGTAAATCGTAAGCGGTGCTCGATATTGGACTACACACTATCATAAATATGGAAATGTATTCCCATTGGACAAACAAGCCTTGATTTTTAAAACAGGAAGTGAATAGTAATCAGGTGGATTAAGGTTTTTATGGAATATTCAATGATGCTTTATTTTTTCACTGACAATAAAAATGCGAATGAAAGAACACGTATTGTGCTGTTGAAAACAAAAGAGGAATGCTTAAAACAAGCGCGGTATCATAGCGTGTTGGCGGGATTTCTTTTACATTATTAAAATCTGTGTGAAATATTAAAACTTGGCCGAATATGTGATCCAGCCACGCATTTTTTTTCGACCAGTAGCGGGATTCTCTACAGTCGGTACTGTTGAATATAGAAAGTTTGACATTGAAAATGTACTGCTAAAATAGTCGCTGATCAGATATTTATACAAAATTTCTTGATAGCTAGTCGGTTGTCGATAGTTGATAGTGGTAAAAAATCGAGCTGCAGATGCATAGGTAACTACAAGTTTAAATCTCTACTATCTATGTGACACAACTTTTGAGAATAACATTATCACATGTAGCATCTTTACATACATCTAGAGCACTTAAAACAACCCAAGTACTAAACTACAACACTACTTAGATGAACTCTTTAAACCTCCAGGTTTAAAGCAGCAGCTTTCAAGAAAGGGAAAATTACTCACAAAACACTCTAAAATGTAGTTTAATTTATAGCCACGCTCACATGCGAACAACTTGTTAAGTCATAAGAACTAGGAAACTTTGTCTTCATAGTAGCGTTGCAAAAGTTGTAAGGCAACTTATCTTCAATAAAATAGATCTATAGACTGAGGAGCCCGTAGCTCCGAGACAACAGCCACGGGGATCAAACTCTGAGGTTAAGCCACGCTTGCCGCGGTTTGTCAGTGGATGGGTGACCATGTTATACAGCGAGTTCCTCCGCGTTTCGGAAGGCACGTTAAATTGGGAGTCCCAGCTGTCATTTACAAAGTTCTTTGACAGTCGTTACCAGTAGGTAGTCAGAAGCTTATAAGTCTGACAACCTGCAATGACCAACCTGTCTTACCGAAGGGTAGCGTGTTATGACCTTGATGATGTTATGATTATAATTGGGTTGCAGAGGTCCGATAGGCAGTTGCTCCATGTATAATACTGGTATTCAGCTGCATCTAGTGAGACTGGAAGCCGACTCCAATATAGTTGGAAGAAAGGACAGGCTGAAGAAGAAGACTACTTACCCGGAGTATATTTCGCTGTACATCCAATCAGCAATGATAGTATCAAAGCCTTCGTTGGGGTCTTTTATTAGCTTTTGTACATTTGCATTCATGACTGTTGCGTTTGCTATTTTGAACGCGATTTGTAAATCTGATCTTATATCTTCTAAATCTATGTTTTTGTCCAATATGTGTTTCAAATCTGTTATCTTATCTGAAATAGAGCAGAGTAGGTAACGCCGAAAATTTCATTAAAATCATTATTATATAGATTGATTGTTAGTTCCTATTTACTATTGAAATTCAGAGACATTTAAACTACCTATTTTTTATTAGCCTGTACTGTCCCACTGCTGGTCAAAGGCCTCTTTCGCTTTCAACCAATCATGTCTATCGCTTGATTTGCGTTTCCAATACTCCAATCACTATGTCATCTATATAAAAGAGTAAATAAAGTGATAGTAAATACTAGTACACGAAGCAGCAGTTGTAAAACTTTTCGTTTTGCTGCGTCGTCGTTTCGCCTGAGATCGTTTCAGAAAACTACCTCAGTTCCATCAGTTTCAAGAACTTATTGTGCCTCGTTTCTTTCAGCGACTACTTTCAACTCCTACGATGGAGTTGGTTCTATTTTATTTGTATCTTTCCTTTCCTTAAAAGCTAAAATGTACTTTAGCTAAAATTTCAGCAAGCTATGTTTGTGCAAAAGCCTTTTCTTATTTTCTGCTACAAAAATCTCAGAAGGAAACCTAAGAATCGTACATAGGACTACGTTTTCAGCATTTGCAAAATTTGTACAGCGATTAATTGAGTAGTTCCAAGGTGTGGGTATTTTCCTACATTGCGCTGCCGCTAAGTATAGATATTCAAGTATTGAATATAATTAGTATCAAACAAAATACCTGGCATTTTCTTCACATTGTTCGACACTTGAATTTGCCGAAAGGCCTTCGTATTTTTCAATGGGTAGGGCGTCACATACGTCACCTGTAACGGTAGTTTCAAATTAATTACATTACGATAAAACATGCGAAATTCATTTTAGTGAAAGTACGGACGCTATCTTTTTAATTAGGAAATTGGTTTTCTGAACAAATAAAACTGACGTACAGTGTATTAGTACAAGTCTTTTAGCTTCGCCAGCTCTATAAAATATCGTTGTACATTTTTACACCTAAGGTACAGATAAATACAGATAAACAATAAAGAGTTTATATTATTATTATTATTATTTCGGTATTTTTTATTTTTCACGGTTGCCCGGGTTGACTGACGGCACGGGCCTAAGCCAAGTGTTCGTCAGTAAGATTTTATGCTCATTGTGTGTGATGTGTCGTTGTGTGCAAGGTATTCGTGTGTGATTGAGGGTTGTGTTCGGGGCTGATATCTGACTGAACTTGTAGAAATTTGCGTACTAGTCTGCATGTGTTTAGAATGGCTGCTTTTTGCATGAGGAAATAGGTGTTTTGAGGGAGGTTCAGTGTGTTGAGTGAGTGATGAAGCTGCTTCGGTATGACTCCTGTGGTGGAGAGTACTATTGGGACAATAGTGACTTTTTGTAAGTGCCAGAGTCGGGTGATCTCCTCTTTGAGTTCAATGTACTTAGTCATTTTTTCAGCTATTGTCGTTTGCAGGTTGTGCGTGTTTGGTATGGCGATGTCTATTAAGTATCCCGTTTTATTAGATTTGTTTATTAAGGTTATGTCTGGTCTATTGTAGTGGATGGTTTTGTCGGTAAGGATGGCTCTGTCGAAGTATATTTTTGTGTTTTGATTTTCAAGTACTGTTTCTGGGTTATATTTATAATAGGGTGTGATTGTGTCTATAAGTTTGTATTTATGTGCAAGTTTTTGGTGAATAATATTGGCCACTTGATCGTGGCGGTGCTTATAGTCAGTTTGGGCTATAGACTTGCATGCGCCTGTGATATGTTGTATTGTTTCAGGGACACTATTACACTTTCGGCAGGTATCATTGGCCAGATTTTTGATTATATATTTCCTATAGTTTTTGGTTTCTATCACTTGGTCTTGAATGGCGATCATAAAACCCTCAGTCTCTGGGAAGAGCTCGCCTCGATTTAGCCATGCGTTCGACGCCTCTTTGTCGACATTTGGTTGGCATAAATCTTGGCGGTGTCTTCCGTGCAGAGACTTTTGGGTCCATTCGGTTATTTTGGTGTTAATGTCTGTAACTGTCTCGTTTTTCTGAGCTGCGGTGTCCTTAAGGTTAAGTGGAGTGAATTTATGATCAGTGTGTGCTATGGCTTTGTGTAGAGGAGATGTTTCTGCTTTAGAGAAAAAGTATTGTCTAAGGGATACTATTTGTTTATTATGAAGATTGAGCAGGTCAATTAATCCTCTGCCTCCTTCGTTCCTTGGTAGTATTAGGCGCTGTATGCATGATCTTGGGTGATTCTTCCGAAATTTGGTCATAGTTGTGTTTATTTTTCTTTGAAGTGACTTAAGTTCTGTCTTTGTCCAGTTTATTATTCCAAAAGAATACGTGAGTAAGGGTATAACAAATGTGTTGATCGCTTTTACAGTGTTTCTGGAATTTAGTTCAGTTTTAAGGATTGTGTTTAGTCGGTGTTGGAATTGATTTCTGAGCTTTTGTTTTGTTTCTTTATGTTGAATTTGTTTGGACTGATTATAACCTAGGTATTTATATGTAGCCTGTTCGTCTAGTGACTCTATGTTTTCTCCAGTGTTCAAAGTGTAATTATGTTGGTAATTTTGTCCTGATCTAACTGAGTTAATTTTGCATTTGTCTATCCCAAAATCCATGTTTATATCAGCACTAAATTGTTCAGTTAGGTTAGCTAGATCATCCAATTGACTTTCAGTTTCAGCGTACAACTTAATATCGTCCATGTATAACAAGTGATTCAATATTTTTTGTTGGGTGTCAGTCTGTCTGTCAGTTGTTGAACATTTTAATGGGTATCCGGAGTTGGTTGAATTTAAAATATTGGACAAGGGGTTGAGAGCAAGGCAGAACCAAAGCGGACTCAGTGCGTCTCCTTGAAAGATACCTCTCTGGATTTTAATAGGTTGAGTTTCGATGACTTCGGTTAAAGTAGTGAGTTTTAAAACGGTGGACCACTTCGTCATAACGCTTTTTAAGAATGCTACTATTGTTGGGTGAATTTTATAAACTTCAAGTATTTTTGCTAACCATGAGTGGGGGACAGAATCATAAGCCTTTTTGTAGTCGATATACATACTAAATAAATCAGATTTCGTTTTTTGAACTTGTTTTAAAATGACAGAATCTATAATTAATTGTTCTTTGCATCCTTGACTGAATTTTCGGCATCCTTTTTGTTGCTCAGCTAGGATATTATTAGCTTCAATGTGTTGGTAAATTAATTCAGATATGCAGGATGTGATAATCTTGTACAGCGTTTGCAGACATGTGATCGGACGGTATTTCGCAGGGTTGGACAAGTCATCGCGATCTTTTGGGATCATAAAGGTTTTTCCTAAGGTTAGATAAGATGGTACTGTGGTCGGGTTTTGGATAAACATGTTTATGTAATTATGTAGATAGGGATGGATAGCTGTAAATTTCTTATACCAGTAACTGTGGATATGATCTGACCCTGGGGATTTCCAATTGTGTTGAGAGCGTAGTACTTTTACAAAGGTTTCGAGAGGGATACACTCGAAGGCCATTGTCTGTATGTCTGTATAATTATTGGTTTCTGATTGAATCCAATCAGCTTGTGTGTTGTGATCAACAGGATTTTGCCATATGTTTGACCAAAAGGTGTGCAGTGTTTCTGGGTTCGGTGAGTTGTTTGTTTCGTCACTACGTATTCTCTCTTGTGTGTTTGATGTGGACTGTTTAATGTTGCGGTAAAAAACTTTTTCGTTATGCGTGAATTGTGTATTTTGTTCTTTTCTTTGATTACATGCCTTGTATCTCTGTAGTCTACCTGACACAACTGAAAGTTTTTGTTTGAGTGTATCTAAAGTGTGCGTGGCTTGTGTATTTGGTGCTTCATGTCTAGTGTGTGTTTTATATTGCTCTAAAATACGGTTTGCTTGGTTTACTATATTCGTACTCCTGTTTCCATTAATAAATTGTGTTAGTCTACCTAATTTAGTTCGTAAATCATTTTGTTTACGTTCTAGCCTTCTTTGCCAATTTGGTATGTGTTTTGGTTTTGTTCGATGGGTATTAATGTCTGTTTGGAGTAAAAGCTTTGCTCCGTTCACTTTTGCTGCAGTCCAGGCAGCGGCGTATGTTATTGTTTGTAAAGTGTAAAAGTCAGTGTCGTTGTCTGTATTCTCGGGAAGAGTTATTACATTAATGTAGTTGACTATTTGCGCTAGTTGTTTAGATGGTTTTTGTTTTGGTATGTAAGATCTGTTAGTCGGGTCAGTGTCTCTGTAAAACTGTAGGGCCTGTGCAAAGGTTTCGTCTATTGTGGTATTTCTTGGTATAGTTGTCTGAGAATTGGGTTGCGTTTCATCTAAGGTTTCTAATGTCTCGTTGTTTATAAGTGTAATTTGATTAATGTTGTTAGGGTGATCATCGTGATATATGTATGTGTTTGTGTTACTGTCGTTTCTTTGTAATTCCTCTACTATTTCTTGCTTTAATGAATTCAACCTATCTTTGCTTATGTACTGATTATTAACTATAGCTCGCCTTTGATCGGCTATCCGCTGTTCACTTAGGTGGGACAGTGAAGGAAATTGGCGAATAAATTCTTCATACATTGGTTTTCGGTAAGAAGTTTCGTTTGTACCCCCATTAGTAATACGAAAGTACGATCGGATTATTGTTTCGTTATGTTCCGTGGACCATTTCATTCGAGATTGTGTTTGTATTTGTGGTATGTGTGTTTGTGCGTTTGGGACTAGTGATTGTGTTGAGCATTGTGTTTGATGGTAGTTCTGTAGTTCGGTGAGTTCGAGTTTTACTTCGTCATATATTTGATCTATGGTTGTTTGTGGTATTAATTTATTGCGTACTATAGCTCGGCGTTGGTCACCTAATCTTTGACGACTTACTTCAGTGTTCGGAAATTTTTCCATAAATTTGAGGTGAAGGGGTTCTAGGTATGATTTCGTATCAGTTCCTAGTGCAGTAAGTTGGAAGTACGTGCGCATTATGAACTCATTCATTTCTAACGTCCATCGTTTGCGCGTTATAGAATGGCCCGATGTGGGTGCAAGCTCACTGTCAAAATTGACATCCTGCACAACACTGTCGGGCGTACTACTGGTGGACAAGGTAGCTGTTCTTCTTGTCATATATGAAGGGCGAGTTGAAGGGATGGAGGAAAATAAGGAGGTAGTCTCATCGCCTGAGTCATCGGCTGTCACTTCTACGCCGCGAGCCCGCCTGTTCAGCCCCCGACGATCGGCTGTCATAGATTTATCGATGGGAGCCCGCCTGCTCGACTCCTGATCGCCGACGGTTCGCATGCTGCTACACCCAGCACCGGCTCCAGATGTGCCCCGGCGACCCCCGGGAAGCGACCGTAAATTGTACACTTTCTTGCTCATTCTCCATGAAGGGTTTACCTTTATCCTCGTTAGCCGCATAAGTTTCGATAGTATGCGTGTCCGCCCCCCACGTGGCCTGGTGTTCGGCTCGGACGTAAGGTAGGAATTTAGGGGGCTTATTATTATTATTATTATAAACAAAATCTTACGGATTTATATTATATATTTCCATCGTGTTTAATCGTACTGTACTAAAAAGGTTTACTATATTAAAAAGGAGTCTTTGTTACCTTTCTTACTTTTTATAGTTTGTTTGTAGGGCTTAGCCAATCTCTGAAACTACTGAATCAATGGTACCACCCAATTAATTTAGTTTGGAAGGTAAAACTTTTCGTTTAACAATTCCTGATTCACTATAAACAGTACCTAGTAACATCTAGCTACACAAACAAAGTTAGGTTTAGTTAACCGAAACTTGTTTATTAATGTATTTATCTACTAAGCTAAGGCTGTATTAATGTACATGCATTGCTAACCACAAATTGAAATGCTCGAAGTTATTTGTATGTCACGAGCAAACATCCATGATGTGTTTCATGTGTGTGAAGGATAATGGATTTCGCAAAGGAATCTCATTACGGAAGCATGTCTACATGTTGATATGTTTCAGGATTCTATAGCCGTATATGAAAAGATGTTAGAGTGATATGAAATGAATATTCTTTTGTAAAGTTCAGAGCAATGCACGTTACTGTGATGTGAAACTTTTTGTTAATATAAAAGGTGTGGCTCTGAATAACGTTGTAGATATTTAAGTACACTATGTTTGGTTTGCATGTTATCCAAAATTTTAGAATGAAATTCAGAATGATTTAAAATATGAACCCATTTTTATGGATTTGTATTTGATATGCAATTCTACCGCTACTGAAAATATAATGAATTCTAGATAAACCCGTATATCAAATTACTGAACCAAGAACCTAATCTAAAACAAGACAACTTCACGAGCAAATTAGGATTCAATATCATTTAGATACTACCTAAGCAACAAACATTATGGAAAATAGTATCGTACTATTGTCATAGTAATACCATAAGCAATGAACATAAGAAATTAAATAGTATCATTATACTAACCTCATGTCCAGCACTTAAAAGTCGCCTAAGCAAAGCTTCTCCAATCAAGCCATTACTAACACTAGGATACGGAAACAATAACAGCACTTTATACCCACTACAAACACCACAGAAACTCAACAATACAAAATAAATTAGCCTCCACATTGTTTCAAATGAAAGTACTACAACTAAATGTGTTGAAAAAAGGAGCAATTCTAAACTATTGTTAGATAAAGAAAAACAAGTCACGCTTTCAGATAAATTAGCTATTAGAGTTTATTACCATTCTTTAGTTTGAATATTATCGTTAGTTTATTGCATAAATTATTTAAAACTTACTTATTTTTACATCCCACGTGTTTTTAGATATTAATTATATTTTAAAAGCGAATAAATAATTGTCTTATACCACTAACCCACATCCCCACCACTGCCCTTATTTCCTATCTGAATTTCTTATGGAACGCAGTAGCCGGTGGTAAAAACATAAGCTAAATATCTTGACAGCATGTTTTGAAAACGAAAACAAGAACTGCCGGCCCTATTAAATTTGGGATAAGAACAAGATAAAAAACACTTCAGGGCAAGAGTCTTCTCCCGGAGTAAGAGAAGGTTTAAGTCTTGATTCCTCCACGCTGGTGTAGTGTGGAAGAAGAACTATTAGGCATTAAAGGTTCCCGATTCACGATTTTTTCCTTTACCGTTAGAACAAGCGCTAATCATTTCTTATACGTGAATCATTTAAAAAAATATACAGCTTATCAGTAAAAATTTACATTTTTGAGGTAGGTACAGTTCTAGTACTTGAGTCATCGGTAGATTAGTTCGTAAGTAATTTAACGAAGTGCGAATGACATAATTACTAATTTTACAAGGTTCTCCTTAATGTTTTATATATTATCTACATAAAAGTGCTTATGATAGCATTAAAAATAGGTATGTAGTTATTCTCGTGACTAATTTAATTAATTTATATTCCATTTCTACCTATCTATAACTCACTTACTGCCAATTTCTCAGTTGTACCTAATTATACGGTGTAAAGATCTAGTATCTACTTATATTACAAAATATTGACGGTCACTATATATTAATAAAACCTCAAAGAACCTACCATTTCCTTTTAAAACCACGGGCAATAAGGAGTGTTTGTTTAAAAGTTGTTGTCAAAATTCGAGCGTTGAGACTTGAGACACAATGAGTTTCTCGGATGTCAAACAATGCACGTTGATGGTGAATGACGGGTGCTCTTGTTACAAGCCATTAAGGCTTTAAGTAAACAGAGCTGATGGACGAGAATGGAACATTATAGAGTTTGTGTTGGACAAATCGGATTTTTTTTAAGTATTATGGAGTAATTCTATTTATCTGTAGCAGTTTTTGTTACGGTGGGTTTTCAGCAAGATCTAAAATGGATTAGATGTTTACTAAAAATATCCACGTTCTTCGTTTGTTTAGTATGTTTAGTGGTTAATATGTAGAGGTATAAGTTTTTTCAATGTAGGGAGAATGTAAACGTATGTTACAGCCGAAGTTTAGATGTGCTTGGAGCTCGAAGTTCAGATCGGCAGCTAACTATCAATGAGCACGGAGACTCAAGATATCCGCAAACTACCTACACAACAGAAAACATTACTTTAGAGAACTAATTCTCCCTTTGCAGAAATAATCTCTCTCTACTTTTTAACTCCCTGTGTAAATCAAAGCATCCTTTAGACGTTAATTAACAAGTCCCCTACTACTTGTTTCAGGTACAGGTTTGAAGAGGCGACTGGGCCGGGCGCGCGGCTTCGTACTACGCATGTTCGACGCTCTTTGCAACTGCACGCAGACCGCAGCAGCCGCCGCCGCCCGGACCACTCGCAACAACCCGTTCACGAAGCGTTAACTCGATCACATCTCACTTGTAATGAGAATCCTTAGTAGGCACCCTGTTTTGTCTTTAGTTACTCAATTGGGTTGGGCGTAGGTACGAATTAGGGTTTTATGTCTTTGTTTAACCAAGTTTGGGTTCAGATTATTGGGAAATGGGTTTGTAATACCCTGTGGCATTCAGACGTTAATTTAAAGCTTTTAGAAGTTTACTTTAATGATTGCGAAAGGGAAATGAGCCTGATATTATATTTTTAGAATCACCATAACGAAGAACAGATCAATAAGTTAAGAGCTGATCGTTGTCAAGTCTAAGCTTTTATACAGCTTGTAAGCTTCAGACAATAAATTGGCAACTGACCAAAAACATTTTTCATCTTCAGACAATTGGAGGCTTTTCTCACTTTCACAATCATAGAGTATATTAACAACAACTTTCAGGCTTTGTGAGAGGACAAGTCATACTTGGCAATATGATAATTTAGTAGAAAAAAGCTCGTCCTATTTACAAAAACACCGTGCTCATATTTAGTAACAAAATACGCACAGTTTTATCGAACTGTTTGACCCATATTTGAGCTACGGACGACTGAGCTACAATCATAAAAGGGAATATGAAAACTTCGACCTAGATAATAAATATGCAGCAAAATTAAATTAACAACATTGAAAACATATTTTATTCCACTTGCTCCAATCAGCGATTGTATTAACTATCTCAAAATACAATTATCAGTATCCGACTGGGATGAAAATCAAATTGTTTGAGTAGAGTAAAATTAAGTGTTACCAAATCAGTTAAAGAAGTCTCACTTTGAGGCTACCACATATTAATAATGGACATATCGATTCAATAAAATACCAAAGATCTTAAACCAATGATCGAAAATTCTAATGGTGAAGGTTTGAATAAAGATACCACTAGATGGCGTAAAATAAAAAATATCAATGAGACGAATTTATATTGTTCGTTAGACAATAAAGTGCTATTCGAATTGAATAAATATCAAAGCACTTCTGAAGTATTAATATCTGGAAGTCTAGACGTACCAATGGTCTCGAATTTTCTACTAAGTAGTGAATTCAGCTTAGAACCCTTCTGGCATAGAGTAGTAGACCTGTTAATTTCTTATAGTCTTCCTAGTATCCCGAAATGTTACATGGTGTTATGTGATCGGTGTGATTACGCTTATAGTACGTAAGGATGTATTTAAGTAGTTTATTGTATTAAATCTGGTGACATGTAATCTAACCATACTTTTGTAATGATTGTTGTGAGTTACAAACGCTTGCACACTGCAAAGTCCTGAAGGCGATAAGACTTAATGATCAATTTGTCAAATGACGTTATAATGAAGCGATGACCAAGTTTAATATCCAATTTTTGCATAATGCAGGGTCAAAGAAGAATATATTTTTCATAAATGTTAAAGGCATCATTTTAACGATAACCAAAGAAAGAAATCGAAACCAAAGATCATAAAAAACATAGACGAAAACGTGAAAATCGCTTATAAGAAACTAGATTTTACACATTAACATCTAATATGACGAGTTTAATCCTATTTATCCTATACTTTACGACTAGCTAAACTGTGTAGCTCCGTTTCAGGCTGTATAAAAGGATTTATGCATAGGCGATCTTAGTAGAAGGCGTGGTTATCGGTAATGTTCCTCGGGAAGAAAAAAACACGTATGGCAAAAATATGAATAGGGAAAAAAGAACCTTCTCTTCAGTGTAAGTATTTTTCTTATCACAATAAATCTACCAAAAAGTTTTCTTGAGAGGATACAAAACCCACGCATGCGTTGAGATAATGTAATTGAATTACTCTTGTCTGGACAAAAACATATGCCTTTATCATAATACCTTTGTAACTCACAATAATACACTATCTACTCTTACTATACGAAATATCTATGTATTTCTAAACTTCTATGTATTTATTGTACCTAATATTTTTTTGTACCAAAATATTCTATAACTTAAGAAAATGTGTAGAGAAGATATTTTTAACTGTCGCATCTAATCTGGTATTAATGTCTAATATACGAAATAGTAACACATATATCTTAACTACTAAGAATTTTATACTTAACTAACTATTATATGTAATTTTCTACAACGCTGAAATGTTTATTTTGACCAATATTTTTTGTTACTCTGCATTTTTTCCATCACAGTAAATAAGAAATAATTTTATGAATACTTCTAAGAATGTATATTTTGATTATTAGTCATAAATTTTAAGCACAATTAAAGTAACAAGCGCAAATGTTTCAAACGAATTATTTATTTAACTTTCCGAGTATTTTTTGACATAAGTATTTAATATTGTAAATCATGTAACCGTTTCTTAAGTTTAGCAGAAATCTGTCTTATGAGAAAACTATCAAAATTGAGAGAGAAAATTATTACCTAAGTACTTCACACACAGAAATTATTTGACAGTCTTTTAGAAATATAAATAAAATAATCAGATATATATTTTCAATGTAAGTTTCTGTAGTTAAATGGTCACAAGTAACTTGAATAAGTGTTTAAAGATAAATGTTCAATGTGATATCCTGCCTGTAAACCTTTTCCAGTGTGATTCTACAGAAAACTTCTAAAAAATAAAATGATTTTATAAACGACATTCACTTGTTTTATTAACTGCTATAACTGTAATATACTTTAGTTCCAGTTGATCTATTAGCGTTAATGTATCCAAAGAGACCGATTATTCCTTTATCTCATAGCACAGACCATAAAACAGTAAAGGTTTTGGTAATGATATTAACAAGATGTATCCATTACTTTGTTACGTACTTATAGCATGAAGACCGCACAGGGTTTATTGAAATTCATAATTTATATAATTAAATACAGTAAACATAATGTAACGGCATTTAAGAGAAGTCACAATTAGGTAAGGATCCGATGATCTCTAGTCACATTTAATATCATAAATCATCCTAACTAAAAAACGCCTTATCAATTTTCAGGAAAAAAATGAAATGAAACTTCGTACGCACTCAGTAACCAAAAGTTATTGAATATTATAAAAGTTTAGATTGAAGTTTAGCAATACGTAATAGCAAGCGAAGTTTGGGCTCACACCGTAACGACACAAGTTTGCCAATTTTAGAATATTCCCAACTTGAAGCTTATCAAGTAATACCCTCAATGTGTTTTGTAGAGAACTTGATATTTACGTAAATGAGTGTTTGGTGTAGTTTACTATTCTTGTTATGAGAACTCAGAACTTCCCAGAACTTGAGCGTGAAGAAATATTTGTTTCTGGTTCACGGAAAAAGGATAAAACCTGAATAAATAATCATGCGTAGGTATCTAGTGTACGAGGTAGTACATAGTTAAAAGTTTCTACGGAATCATATCAGACATTTTTCTATTTCTACAGCAATAAGGTCTCGACTGGCCCGATACAACTAAGGAAATAGCAAGCGACAAATCGGAAATAAACTAATTTGATCAGAAACACTCATTTACCGGCTCACCGGTAAATGTGATAGAAGAATTAACTATAATAACGTACATAGTTACTATTTAAAATATAGTTATGTACCTAATTAAGGAGTAGGTAGTAATATTGTCGTATTTAATACAGAATAATAAGGCATCACCCGCATACCGAATGAATATAATGATTATCTACTGTCGATAAACTTGAGAAAAATAGATATAGACACAGTCATGAATGAAAGTGATCTAATAAGCTCGGCCTCAATTCTCTGTATGATTGTTAGAAACACATTATGTTCTCTTGAGAATCAACTTATGTACCTACCTGATATTTATTTGTATGTGTTTATTAAACATACATATATGACAAAAAGTATGAACGTGAATGAAACAAGAAGTTTGTAGGGATCGTAGGTAGCAAGTGGCGTTTCTTTGCTCTCTGCCTACTCTAACGGGAAAAAGACGTGGTTTCACCCAAATGAGTTTATAGCCAGACTGTGGTGTGGACTATAATGTTTCCTACAGCTAATCATGATGTGTCGGGTTCGATTCCCGGGTCGGACAACTATAGCATTTCATACACCTCTGCCTAAGCAGGGGGGTTTCACTCCGCAGAGTAGGTATGATCGGCCGCCGGGCCGCATATGCGGCCTATCTCAGTAGGTTGCCACTCGGCGCGCTCGCTGACCGCGTCGCGCGATTTAGTGCTAGCTACACTTATCTATTTTCTTAATCTGTTTTCTGTTTAAATAAAAAAAAATGTCAACTAAACAACAAAAATCCCGTAAAAAAGCTAAAAGATACTGTAGTGTTTATGGGTGCATGAACAAAGACAATACGGAATCGAAAATATCATAATAATATAATAAATTATATAAATATCATTTTTAATATCGTCGGCGCAATCCACGGAATACCTATTAAAAAAGTGGCGGCGGCCAATCGTTCGTTCTATTCGCTTCTTTGATTTTACCTATAGTAAAGTAATGTAGATACCTAACTATATTTATTTAATGGCCAGACAGCAATACAATTATAATTTTATTTTATAATGGTTAATGGGTTTTTCAGACACTATTAGGAACAGATTAACATGTTTTGAAGTATTGTATTCGCATAGGTACACACTGTTCTCTTTATTGATTTATTTTAATATTTATATCGACTAGTGATAACCCTGTGTTCCGGCGGTGAAACCGGAGACGCGCGGCGATACCCAATGGAGTATGAACGCTCGCGCAGCGCGATAAGTTTCAATTTCGTGTGGCAGTCGTTAGTGTAGGTAATTTTTTATGCCTAAACTTCACTTTTGTTCAGAAGTGGACCTTCTGTACGGTAGTACTATTACTTATTCTGTGGCCTAAGCTTTCGGGTAGATATAACGCGCCATACTTATTGCGTATTTATGTACAAAACGATAAGCAGTCCAATTACTGCCATTCTCACCCTAAGTAGGTACTTGCTTATTTAGCATCGATTGTAAGCTAACAATGTAGATGTTTTCCTGTGAATTTTACTAGGTCAAGTCGAGGGCTATCAAATAGGTCAAGCGATTCAGGCAAGGGTTTATTTTGCCTCGCCTACCATCGACAAGCGGGCTGGCTAATTGTGTTTTTTCGCTTCATTAAAACCAAATGATATGTTATACTTTACCTTAAAATTATTGTTTTGGTTCTAAATAGAAAATTATGAAGCAAGTAATTTATTTAAGTTTGCGAGTCTATTGTCTCGCACTTGTTTGGGGCTTAGCATGCTGCTTAGCAAGACTTTTTATCTGTGTAGACCTAGACCCTTAGATCACTAGCTAGTCTTTTAACGTGGGTCATTCAAATAGGTATTTGTACCGTATGAGAATTGAACCAACGTCCTCCGTAAACGGGTGAACTAGCATGGCGAGCATCTTAACCACTACGCTTCACGGACCACGACGAAACGAGATTAATTGAGTCACATACCAACGGGTACGGTAGGTACCCACATACCTATTTCAGTTTTTAGTAAAAAAGAAATTTAAGAAACGTAAGAGGTAAAAATATCTACAATTGTATTGTTATAACTAAATTTTCTTTTTGTAGTGCACCTAAATTGACTATACACAAATAGATACGACATAAAGAGAGTAATGCACATACGCAGTTTGGTCACTATAACGCCGAATAAAGCTGCAGGGCGTACTAATTGAACTGTCAATTGCAAGCCCACGTTAAACTCAGTCAGTTTTGCAACTCAATTTATTTAACGGCGACAGGTATTTTCAGGCTCCTATAATTTTCTCGTCATCGACGTCTTTGAAGATACTTACTCGAAAAGAGTTAAAACGTTGTCAACGATAAAACTGTCTTTGCGGAAAATCGAATATACCTACTTAGTTTGTTATCTTTTTAAACATTAAGTTGAAAGTAAGTGTGCGCGTAAAATCCTGAGTCCTGTTTTGAACAATACCTTTCATAAATATGTGCGTATTTTTCGTGTTGTGGACATGGATGATAACGGCAAAACTGGTATAGTTTACTTACTTTCGGATTAGCACGCCATCTACGTATTAAAGCAGATAAACATGGTACAGCGCCATCTAGTAAAATTGTTAAATCCAAGGACCTTACGGTGGTTGGTTTAACTCTTACATTAGGGTAAGGGTTGGTAAGGAGTAGGAGATAAACAGCAGATGGCGTAAAGATAAATTTTAATAAAAAAAATGTACAATGACACAGCTTCACTGATTTATTTACATTTTATTCTTATTTCCTATGTTTCTTATAATTAGGCGAGCGATCTCTATCTCTCTTCTTCTTTTTACCTTTGCGTTTCTTATCTATATCCCTTTTGCCTTCTGGAGTAGGACTTCTTTTGCGTGAATCAGAGCGTGATCTACTTCTTCGTCTTCTACTCTTATGCTTGCTATGTTTTTGCTTTCTGTCATCTTCTGAAAGAGAACTTAAAGAATCACTACTGCTATACCTCTTTTTGTCTTTCTTCTTTTTCCTACTAGATCTATCTTCTTCGCTAGAAGAGTCTCGCCGCTGTCTATTGCGACTTCTACCATTTGCAGATTCATTATCCCTCCGTCTATCATCATCGATATCTCTCTGTCTATCTTTTCTTTCCATCACCCTATCATCTCGTCTGTCTCTATCCCTCTCGTCTCTTCTGTCATATTCTCTATCCCTTTCTCTCTCTTCTCTTCTGTCATATCCTTTATCCTTTTCCCTATCTTCTCTTTTGTTATATTGTTTGTCCTTTTCCCTTTCTTCTCTTTTGTCATACTCTCTGTCCTTTTCCCTCTCTTCTCGTCTGTCGTATTCTCTGTTCTCTCTGTCTTCGTTCCTGTCCGTTTCTCTCTCATCTCGTCTTTGACTTGAAGAACTTTTTTGTTCCCTGGAAGACTTTTGAGTCTGTTCTCTCTTTTTGTATTCGTCATAGGAATCCGCATCTAAAATTGTACGAAATACATTTATGAGCACAGGTATTATTGATATCCAAGCTTTGTTTCCTATTGGTTTCTTTTAGAATTTAAATCTGTGTAAAAATTTTGTTTGAAGTTGTTAGTTACGTCTTCAATCGCATCTGTGAAAGAAACCAAGATTGAACATTGTGACTACAATGCTTGGATCTCAAATTGAAAACTAAACCCAATACTGTCTACTATTTTCCGTAAAATTATTTCTCTTGACAAAAATAGAACTAACCAACTTTAAAACTTGGTAAAAATAAATATAAAATATTATTGTGGTACTCATTTATTCGTAGTTGCCTTCATTGTTCAAGTCTCATCACTTATATTCTGAGGGTTTTTTTTTTATCTGCTTGATTTACTATTTCGACAAGCATAATAAAGTTTAACTTAAAGCCATTTTAAATTCATTCAATAGAATACTACGAGTATGGTAAGAGATTCACCAAAGTTTGTTCTTTCAAAGGCAAACTACTAAATAGAGATGTTACTTACTTATAACTTTAGATTCCTTGTCATATTCAGATTTGGTGACAGCTTGCATCATGAATTCACTGAGACTGACAGTTTCTTTCTTGACAGCAATGTCAACCATTACGCGTCCATTGTCTTCGTCCAGGCTGACTACCTGAAAATTAAAATTAAGATATAATTAAATTCATTGGCAAATGTCAATACTACTGTCTCTGTGGATAGTCAGTATTCAATGCGACTGCCGCGCAGATACCATTCCTGATGGGGCAAAGTATTCAAAGTATTATAAGGCCATTTCTTGTTCGTATTTTTCACAACGGTAGCTTGGAGTTGGGTAACTTCCCTGTAATAGATGCAAATCTTAACAAAAGTGGGGACTTCTCCCCGATCTATATAAAAATGTCATATATCAAGCATTTTTATGTTTAGGAATCGCACGATGTGGAGATTCGAATGATATTTTGTCTAATTTCAATTTGTGCAAAACTATATAATATGTAATTTAAAATAAGTACCTTGCCATAATAGCCGCTGTATTTTCCCGTAGTGATCTTCACAAATGCGTTCTTGACAATCATTAACTCTTCTCCTTTACTGCCTTTCGAGTCCTCCTTCTTATTATTCTTTTTGACCACTTTATCAGCCCCCAATCCAAGCCCTTTCGGACGAAGCTCTGGTTGTTTGTATTTAGTACTGGAAATAAACAAAACAAAATAAGATAATTTATCGACACTAAAAAACTAATCAAGTGAATACATTTTTAACAAAGGCTGATCTTTTTTTTAAGTAAGTGGCGCCCTCCCTTTTTAACAAAAGTATTGATAATACCAAGTTATGTACATATGAATAACGCCATCTATTGGCACCAAACTGGAACAATTGCCAGCTTGACTGTTTTAGAGTTTATATGGCTGTTTGGACGAAGTTAGGCTCATAAAGTGGAATACTGGTAGATTATTTAAATACTCGCACTATGCTGTCTGACACTTATTTAGAAGTAGTTGACCCTAACTTAATAAGTATAAGAATGCGTACCCATCTTTGCCTGGTGTCCATCCCATGCCACGCAACATTGCCATGCCGAATTCCTGAACGGGTACTGCTTCATAGTCATCTAGAGTCGACTGTAAAATAAACAAAATATTTTATCAATACGTTATTATTACTGTCAGTCTTATAGTTTTATGAATATAATTAAAGTTATGTACAAAAATAGTGTTTAGCTTTTGTCTGCGACTCACGCGTTGATAGTAACATGACTTATTACCGGCAGTTTCAGGTCATAACCACACTATCTTTTGACATCCGAGAAAGGTCCAGGGACTAAAACTAGCTTTGAACAAAATTGACCTGAAGCATTTTAGTGGCTTAGACATGAATAAGATACAAACAGTGTCATACTCGCATTTATAATATTAGTAGGGAACGGTAACAATTTATTTTTTAAATTATACAGAAAGGCAAGAAATAAATCGAAATATAGTAGTATTGAAGTATAGTATTGAAAAATAAAAGAACGGTAGATATCAACGTTTATTATTTAATTCGACTTGTAGTTTCATTATTTCTAGTTCAACTTTCTTTCTTTTTAAATTATAATACTCTGCAATTGCTAGGTTTCTTGCAATCCGGGCCTTCACAGATTCGTCCATTATTTTACGTTTCTGTTTAGCTGAAACAAAATAAATTTCCATGAATATCAATATTATCACGATTATTATCTTAGCCATAAATAGTATATTAATTTTAAATTTGCAGAAAAGATAGACAAAGCACCACATTAAGAATTGTTTAACCAGTTTGAAAGCAACAATTAGTCATAATCATTTCAAGTCTTAGTCATGTCATGCTCTAAAATAAATTACTTTGTAACAAAAAATTCATACTGCTGCATAATTTTCTATTTGATGGTTATGATTACTGTAAAAAACAGCTAGGCAACTTAACACTAGAAATCATGAAAAGCTTGATAATAATCTATAACCTCTCTCAAAAATTGATTGACTGTTACTACTACTACTACTCACCAATAACTTTGTTAAGTGATGTACTGAAGCAAAATTTATCAGGGTTTGGTGTCTCCACACTCTCAAAACCTTCACTCCCACTAGTACTGCCACCAGCCATGGTTGAACTCTCCACTGGCTGATTATCATTAGAAGCTCCTTCTGCACTGTCTAAACCACCGCCATCATCACATATTGCTTCAGGGCTTAATTGACTTTGTTCTGTGTCAGTTCCAAATGATCCATTGGCTATTCCCTGTTCTGAAGTTACGCCTAGTATGGATAATACGCGATCTAGTATGGTATCTGGTGGAATGTAGTCTGCTTTGCCTCCCCTAGTCTGCAAAACAAAAAGTTTTAGAGAAAGATAATTTAAAAGTTACTAATATAATATAAGTTAATAATAAAAAATCAAAAAACTTTATCAAGCTATGAAGTAATATGACTGTGTAAACTTATGCCAATGGTCATGTATAAAGCTTTCATCTTTATGAAATGTAAGACCTTAACATCCGTAAAACAGTGATGACCAATTTTCATAGGAAGCTTAAGAATATAGAAATACTTTTAATTACCTCATTCATTCTAATTCTAGCGAATCTCTTGCGTGACGACTTTTTCAAGTTCTCCCATTTCATTCTTAACTGGTCTACTCTCCGTGGGGTACTTGCAACTGACGCATTAAACACATCAGTTATCTTTTGCCAAGCAGCTTCTTTCAAGCTATTGTTCACTGCATTTGTTGCTTTGTTCATGATGATTTTGTTGGCCTCAACAAGATCAATCAGAAAGACTACTTCATCTTTGGAGAGGGGCATTCCTTTTTGCTGCAATTGAAATATGGTTACAGACTATTGTTCTTTTAAAATTACAATGTAAGTCATTGAATATATTGTATAGCGGTTGGGTACAAAATCGTAAATCTTTTATACATGTTTTTTAATTAATATTTTGAGTTTGAAGGGTCAATATGAATTTCTTAAAATTTGAGGTATTTTAATTTTGAAAGCAGGCTCATTTTAACGCATAATTATCAACCATACGTCTCGTTAAAACGAATGAAATTATAGCTTGTTTGATACAACAATTATTTAGTTTTTCTTATTTTACGATTTTGTCCCGGAGATTTCAGCAATTTGTTATAATAATTGAATAAGTTTGAGTGATACTTACAGTACATTAAAATTCCTTAATCGAAAGTTGACACACATAGTTATATTTTTCACGATGTTAGATTTCTACAGATAGGTTTTAAAGTTAGTGTTAGTTTAGTTTTGTTTTACACAGTTGTTATTTATAATTTATAAAATGTAATAACGAAACGTATGGGAGGACTTGATAATAAGTCTTTTAGGCCCAAAAACTTAAAAAATTACTTGAATAAATGTATTATAGGATAATAGCCTCCAATGGCTTTGACAGGATAAAATTAAGTATTTTTGTTGAAGGTTAGTATTATGGTAGCTCTTGATTTGTACTTTATATTAAAATAAGATAAATTTAGTTTATTTTTCGATTGATTTCATATTTTAGTGCAAGAAATTATGTATTTTAATATTGGTTTTAACTTTTTTAACATAAAATGTTGAACTAATTATTATAAAGGGTTCCATTAAAATCCTAAATTAACTCACTAATTATCCTACAATAATTACCTCTTTCTGCCCATCAGCAATACTTTTAGCAGGCGTTGTAATAGCCATTGTGGTAGCTTCGGTTGTCACTTCTTTCCTAGCTTCTCTTAACAGTTCTCTTTCAGCTATTTGGTCTAACGTCTCATTGCCAGTCAATGGAGCTTCCTCAAGTACAACTACTTGATTCACTTCTGTATCTTCTAGGCCGCTTTCTACTTTTACTGCTATTTCTCTCAGCCTGTCTGCCGCTGTTGTCAGTGTGTTTGGCTTCATTGGGATAACCAATGGTACGTCGATTTTGACTTCTTCTATGCCACTGAAAATGATTGAGTATTTTGTTAAAGAAAATACCATTAAGGTAATCATGGCATATGGATAGATCTTTGAAAACTGGCAGCATTTGATGTGATATATTAAGAGTATTCAGGCAACCAAATTTGTAAGAGTATGAATTATTAATATTTACTATTAACTAAACATGCTGTAAAGCATATTGTGCAACTTTGAGTAATGGTAATCTGTTATCTCTCATGCCAGATATCATTAATATTTATAGGTTTCAATATCATATCTCCCAATGCAGATAGGAATACTAAGATAAAAATAACATGCCATTCAGTAACCAAGTTAGTTGGATAGATTTAGGTATTACAGCTCTTAGTATTTTTAATGCTACCATACATACAATAACCATAGATGTGGAAAGCATGCTTTTATAATCAAAAAATGAAATTAATATCGCAATATATTGTGAGAATTAAGTACAACGCTTTTATTATCGTCTATCTTGGAATAAAAAAGGCTTTACAAACTGGGTTATCTTTGTTTCAAAGATGCCGAAGATAAATAATAAATGTGACATTGGTTGTAAGTTTATTACAAAGAAAATAATTCACTAACCCGACAACTTTGATAGAATTTTCTTCGACACATTCTATAAATTCCGTAATTTCTTCATTGTTAACAGATAGCGGCTTGTCGGCTTTCTTGGTTTTCATAAAACCAAACGAAATCTTTTTGCCTTCCATGACGCTTTGAATTTGATGTCACAGATAATGAGTTTAATAAACTTACAAACTAGGCAACAAGTTTATTCATAATATACAAGGTTACATGTTTTAATATTATACGAAGTTTTATTCATTAAAACATTAATTCAATACGTAAAAATAAATCAACGTTGTAGGAACAACCAGCGATAACACAAAATGAATGAAGTGAATGAACATAAAATTTTGACGTTTCATTGTTTGACGTTGGTCATAGACATTCATGAACGAATGATCTCTGAACCCATCTTAATTTTTAATTTGAAGTCTAGTCTTTCGGCCTTTTATAGAATAACTACATAAAAAATTCATTTTTGAGAATGATAATTGTCATAACTAAATCCAAACTACTGGTAAATAAGCTAAATTGATAAGCAAGTAGGAAGTCGTTTAGATCTTCAAATTTATTATTTTCATTATTTATATCTGATATTTATCAATATCTACGTTGTTTTTTTAAGTTGCTTTTAACACACAAATGTGCATATAAAAAATACTAACACACACAAAGCGTAATGTTCTTGTTTTCGTTATTTATCCTACGTGTGGAGTAGGTACTAAGTATCGAAGTAGCTTAAATTTTTGTATGACGTAACTTGTAAACGTTTTATATCGTTGGGAATTATTTTAATCATTATCATAATTTCATAAGGGATCTAGTAACGTTTTAACTAAAAAGCTTACTTTAGACATACCTACATAGTCTGTTCACCGCCGGCGGCGCCGCGAGCACTCTTGCAGCGACAGCGACACGAACTAAATGAAATATTTTTGCGACAATATCGACATAAATTGGACAAGGCGAATGCTCTGTGAGCCAGCTGCGATTTATTCCCTTTATAAATGGGAACAATAAATTTTATGACCTCACTTACCTACCTATATTGAATAACAGTGTTTTAAATTTTATTCGATGAATAGGTACCTACTCACGTAGATGATAGGGTAAACCACCCAGTAGTCAGCCTTTTAGTGAAAATGTCAATTTGATTTAGCCGTATTTTTAACATTTACAACTAGATGTAAAATCATTAGTCATTGTATGAAAGGTAATTTATTAAACTTTAAGAAAAAAATAACAAAATACCATATTCATAAGATTATTATGGAAAAAATCCACATTAAACAAAATATGGCACTTTTTACCAGTAGTCAGCCCCATTTCGCCAGTAGTCAGCCATATCTTACCCAGTAGTCAGCCTCTTACTTACTCAAAACAAATGTTCTATTTTAAATATATTTTTATTGAAATCTCCAGGAAATAAAGCACATTTGCAATAATACCACGCAGTACAATTTATACATCCATTAATTTTTAACCCCCGACGCAAAAAGAGGGGTGTTATAAGGTTCGACGTGTCTGTCTGTGTGTCTGCCTGTCTATGACATCATAACTCCCGAAAGGATGCAGTGATTTCAATTTAGTTTTTTTTTAATTAAAGGTGACATATGTGCGAGTGTTTTTAGACATGTTTGATGAAAATCGGTGGAGCCGTTTAAAAGTTGTAGTGGGTTAAAGTGGGGAGATTAACCGAATCTCTGCAAATTTACTCGGACGGGGTCTCAAATGACTTCGCATGCTGAGAAAGCTGATGGTGGGAAAGTCAATGGCTTAACCTAACCACCAACCTATAAAAAGTATGAAATAAAAAAATATATTGTGAAATCGAGGGTTTTCAAGGTTTTAATTTATAGTTATTAGCACTTAGGTAATTGATTTCTAAATGTTTTCTAGTCAATCTTTCTTCACACGTTTCACAGCGATAAATTATTATTTTCTGTTCCTTTATTCCTTCTGTTTCTCAACTCTCCCCACTCCACAAAATATGCTCTCTTCTATAAAACTATTTTAGCTTTCTTGATGTGTTGAAACATAAGTCAATGGTAGGCTAGGAAATAGAAGGTAGATGATAGAAGTAACGGGTATCATTCCTTTCTTTTCTCATTTCCCAAAATTCCTTCGTGTTTCGGAAGGCATGGTAAATTGTAGGTCCCGGCGGGCATTCAAGGATCTCTGGCAATCGTTGCCATTAGTCAGAAGCTTGAAAATCTGATAACCAGTCTTATGGTAGTCGTGGTATAGCCCAGGTAACTGGGTTGTGGAGGTCATATAGGCAGTTGCTCCATGTTAAACACTGGTATTCAGCTGCATCCGGTGAAACTGGAAGCTGATTCCAGCATATCGTGACCAGTTTCTTAGGGCAGTCATTTGTTTTTGGGAGTGCACTTAGTCTAGCTTAATGGTACGGGGCATTTGTGCGACTATTTAACGATTTCGGACTTGTAGTGTCATAATAATGTGTGAAATGCCAAGTACTCGACTCGTTACCATGATTTTCATAACATTTTTGATCGCCACCATAGCACATGACAATTATACAGATCTTTTGGTCTTTTTGATATGATACTATTCGAAAACAAGTAACTAAGTTTTGTGCCAACATAGCCGTCCACAAATTTGAACCTTAATGAAAGGATTTAAGACCCAATTTCATTTAGCAAAACTGACGGCCGACTATGGGATATGTAGGTCCAATGGTCGGCCTCATGAAATTCACTGACTTTATATGCGGCCGACTACTGGTAAAATACTATTTTTGTCTTAGAAGAGTTTAGCTCAACGCAATAGTTATGTTGAGAAGTATTCGCCCTGTTAATTTCAACCACATATATGAGAATTGCAAAAAAACCAGTAGTCAGCCACTCATGGCCGAGTACTGGATCAACCTCATATTTTGCAAACCCAATAGTCGGCCACGTTAATTTATAATACAAAAGACAAATAAAACGCCTGCAATGCCTGATTTTATCGAAGATAAACTATTAAATACTAGCATAAAATATCAATTCGTTCCATATTGCATCAAATTCATTTAAAAACATGCCAAAAACTAAAACACGAATCCTTAACAAAAAAATAGCAATGGCGACGTTTTTGGCCATGCCTTTGATGGCAGTTCATAAGAATGAGTGTAACACGTCAACCTGCCATGCTATCGAATCGTAATTGTGCATATTAGTCAATAAGATTATACAGATTCGATTAATGATTATTTTATTGGTCTTTACTATTTTCTACACTAATTATATGGATATAAAGCCTGTAAAGGCTGACTACTGGTTGGGGGCTGACTACTGGGTGCTTTACCCTACCTATTTTTATAAATGTACCTCCCTACTCTTAAATATGTAATGTACCTACTAGGTACCAACCGCTGTGTTTTTGTTAGAATTAGAATTTCCTTTTCTATAGTGTGCAATATACTGGACATCAAAACTAATAACAACTTTATGGCTAACTTGGAAATATCCAGTATGATGATACTATCGTCTAAAATCGTAACTTATTTAATTTTGTCTTGATTCTTTCTAAGACTGTATTTAATGTCATCGGATAAATAATAATAATTTAATTCCTCATAATACTACTTCATAAAAAGGAAAGATATAAAGAGAACTTTATACTTTAACTAGCTGACCCGCGCAACTTCGCTTGCGTCACGTAAGAGAGAATGTGTCAAAGTTTTCCCCGTTTTTGTAACATTTTTTACTGGTACTCTGCTCCTTTTGGTCGTAGCGTGATGATATATAGCCTATAACCTTCCTCGATAAATGGGCTATCTAACACTGAAAGATTTTTTCAAATCGGATCAGTAGTTCCTGATATTTGCCCCCGCCGCCGCGGCCGGCCCGTACCGTGCCGCAATACTAATATCGTGATATCTCCTAAACTATATGTCTAAATAACACACTGTAAACTGCAAAAATAATCTAAATTAAATGCTCGTGATGATGAACTTACTTATTTTGATAAGGATATATGTATTATTGGTTATATCACCAGTTAAACATCACCCAACGAATTAAATGTTTTTTTAATACAGAAAAGTAGTTTTTGTGACTTAAATAAAAAAGCTGGATATATGTCATCGCGGACTTTTTTGTAGAACTAATAAAGACCAATGTTTTTGCTATACATTGTTCTTACTTGTATCCAACGGTATAAGCGGCGCACGCACAAATGCAATCTTCAATTAGATTTTTTTTCTGACTTCTTGGACATAAATCGCTATAACTCAGCTAATATAGTTTCAATGTATTTCAATTATATATAAAAACCTGTCGGAGAAAATACTCTTTCTATTAGTGAAAACCGCATCAAAAGCCGTTGCGTAGTTTTAAAGTTTTATGCATACGAAGGGACTACAGACAAAATGGGCGACTTTGTTTTATACTATGTAGTGATTTAATAATGGCAGAACTCAGTTTGTAGCGTTGTTCAGACGTGTCGAGTAAAAGCATTGCAGTGCATTAAGTAATGACGAGATGTGGTTCATTGCCCTCAGAAGTCATATTAATCCTTTAACCCTTTTAGTTTGGGTGAATATGTTAATCCATGTAAGTATATATTACATGGTGTCCAATGACAAGTTGGGTGAACTTAGTAATTAATTTAAGTAGACAGCAAATATTATCTTGGCTTGAAATTAGAGTGCGTGTTTATATGCATTCCTTTTTGGGAAAGAATTTTCAAGAATATTGCGTTCATTCTAGAATAGTAAACGTTTCTTTGAGTATTGAATATCTCAAAATAGGTTTAAATATTTGTTTAGAAGTCAATGTGTCAAGTTACATCTGTTATTCTACTTTCTGTTTCAACAAAACTCGTAACGAAGTATGCAGTAACATTTTGTATTTTGAAATTCTTTCAAAACTGAATTTTCGGAGGGTATTCGAAATTCCGCCGGATCACGGTTTCAAAATTCCAACTGGAAATGGCTTACCTACCTGAAATTTTCATACGTACAGTAACACACGAAATTATTTAAACAATATAAAAGGAAAAAGTACAAATATACAGGTATTGGGAGGTTTGGTGAAAATATTGAATTATTATGGTAGCCCACAAATACTAAATAAAGAATTTTTATTTTTTATTACATAAAAATGAATTAAAAAATATCTGAGTTGACTTTTTAATAAACTTCTTCCAGAAGCTTTTTTTATATTATTATTTTTAAACTGCTATGCTTCACAAAATAACACAGTGAGTACCAACATATACCAATAGGTACCAACTTACTACCTGGTCTTTAGACTAGTCGCTCGATCAGTTAGACAATGTCACATAACAGCCGGTGTTGAAACCTAATTTAACCATTCGCTCAGCATTGGTCTAGCAAGACTAAGCTCAAATCATTGCACTTAATGAGCTAGGTTCGGAGCGCACCCAAGTGTGTTAATTGACTAGTTAGCACCGGTAGGACTCATGTTATGCGAGTAATAGCTACCTCTCGAATGACTATTACTTGCTTGCAGCAAAGGATGTTGATTTCCTTCACGACTACGCTCCAAATCTAAGATTTGCCGTTTGTATAGTTTCTTGTTACGTTTAATATAAAATTACTAATTCGTAAGTTTGTTTTTATTATCTAATGATACAAGAAATAGAAATAGTAGTTAATTGAAGTTATTTCCCCGAAGAGCTGGCTAAATACTAATGAAGTGAAGCATTACACAACAGTCTTAGTTGAAAGTTACGAAAATTAAATTTAATCAACAAATTAAATAAGTATTTTATTTATAAGTGTAAAAGAAATATGTAACAATATACTTTTGAATTAAATTGGAAATTATAATCAAACAAAGTCCCGAGATTCAATCACGTTCTTGGAAGGACAATTTTCGAGGAATACGTAACGCAGTAATAATGCTTGATTCAGCAAAGCGCATAACCTCTATTTAGTGTATTTACTTCATAATAATTCCACAAGATTACCTTTCATACAGTTTCAGTAATCCCGTTTACCGTCTGGTTGAAAATCTGTGTCTTCATAAATGCGTCCCTACAAACGATTTGATGGTTTTCTACCTGCAACATTCGGCTATTTAATTTGTTATGACTTGACCTGCGTATCTGATGTGATCGTAAAAAGTTTTTTCTTTTATAGAGCGTCGCCTGTTGTCACGGAAATTTGATTTTACGAATGAGCGGTTTTTATATCATTGCCCACCTTTTATCACGGTATCCTGTTTAAAAAGTGATTTCTTTTCATTTATAACGTACTACAAGATTTTAAGACTTTGTACGTATAAATTTGATGTTCGTCACAAATATTAAACGCTGTAGTAGATACTGTTTGATGGGTACAAAGTTCTTTACGCTACTTTTACACGCTAAACTTTTATTAATGTTGTAACTATAACATTCTGAGTGCATTGAACATTTCACTTCAATAATCTGAAACGAAATTACGTTTGACCTTTATATGTGAAGTTTTCTTATCAATCCACAAGAAAGATGTTTAGTAAAGGGCTTTAACCCTTCTCTTTGATAAAGTTGTGGTAGGGTACGGTGTGTGGTGGTTTTCTACCGATAAAGATCTTTTGGTCACGTAAGGTATCCTCGGGTCGGGAACCTAATTTATTGTGGTCGAGAATTTGCATTAATTCAGCCCTGTTGTTATCTTTCCTGTTAACAAGATTCTTGTCAGCATTTTTATTTCGAAAACAAAAGCTCAAGGAATTATTAAGTGTCAAAGTAAGTGCAAAAGCAGATTCACGTATATTTAATCCAATATATCTCCATGTTGTTTTACTTTTGATGATTGAATAGTGAACAGTTCACTTTAGTGTTAAGTTCAATTTGAAATGACGAGTGCACTGTATTGGTGAATACCAACATACCTATCTACATTCTGCATAGGTATTTAAGTAATAAAAGCGCCGTTGGTCACAAAAATCGCATAAAATAAATATTTATTAGGATAATACATACCTTCAAATTCAAATGCAAAGCCTGTCCCCAGAAATAAAATTCCCCCTGTCATCGAATGGTATCATTCGACGCAGATACATGTTTTAAATGGGGGGTTTCCTTTGATTTTTCATTTGACAAAGCATAAAATAAGGCCCCTTTATTTGTAATACAAATTGATGTACTTGCATTTTAAAGGCTTCCGGCATGCAGAAGTCAATTGGTATTTTTTCTTTATGTGAACAATCTAATTAGGTTTTTTGGTTATGATATACATACTTTTATTTAGGTTTAGTTCTTTCATTTGTTGTTGTGACAAATTGCGTTGAACTGCATGGATTATAAACATGGATACGAATCACAATGAAAAAGCAAGCCTCCCTGAAACACTTTCGCACAGTTCTCGGTAAACATTAACTAACAGGTGGAACTACTTGTCGCTTTTAGTATTCCAAACTATTGAAGTATTACGGGAGTTTGCATCATACATAATACAATAATTTCATTATCCCTATCACAGAAGTCAGTCTTAGTTTCAGATGATAAAGTTTAACACTGTGAATTCATCACAATCAAATTAATAGTGTACCGTTTAGTTGATGTTGAAAGCAATTAAGTGGAACTTGGTTAGATAGGACCATTGAGAAGGCCTAAGGGGATCGCCCCAGTAAATATTGTAACGGTTATGAATATTCACGGTAGCGAGGAATAAGCACCCAACTTGGTAACTTTAACATCCGTGTTTGTAATTAGTTGTACCGCGGGATATCGAATTGAAACTGTTTGGAGTTCTGATTGTTGGGTGCGGCTCCAAAGTGACTAACGGTGATAGTTAGAAGGTTTGCGGTTTGATTTGGTTTTAGGCGATAGATAGTTGATGAGAGGGATCTGTGGCGGACCTCGCCTTTGTATGATCGACGAGGTTGTGTATTGCCAATGTCAATTGCTGATAAATTTATCGAAAGTCACACCAATACAAGAGAACGTTAGTGTGAGAACGTTAACAAATTTAATTTTAGAACACTGTTTAGTATTTACGAACATCCTAAAGCCGGTATATTCTTACAACCGTTTTTAAAGTATCGTGTCTGCTACGAGTGCTACGCTCAAGCTACGAGAACCTACATATTATTTGCTTATGCATTTGTACTGAAAAGAGTTGTCATCGTGTTTGTTTTGACAACAGGTCCATAGCAATGTGTGGAATCGATACGTATTTATTTATTTGTGTTCCAATTTAGGTGTTGGACTGTGGTTTTGTTCAAGGTTTATTGGTTTTATTTGAACGAACCCACAAACGAAGTTTGTATTCATATTTTTTGTACGCAAAAACATTTGCAAGTGCAGTGTTTGTAAACGTGTCAGTTGATATCGTAATAACCTGGCTTTAATTGCTAAAGGCGAAGTCTTATAACTTTATTTATATTCTGAAAGAATGCTATAAAGTTAAGATCTGTCTAATAAAAATAAACTTGTATAATTTATATGTAAAATAAAATAATCTTGAGTTTAAAATTTTATTTTATTAAAACGAAACGCAGCTTTATCATTGCATCAATATATTGTGCCAAATTATATGCGCATATGAATTGGACAGAACAAAGTTCGTGGTTCAGCGAATATTTTGATTCGTTATTTAAAAACAAACATGGAAAAAAGCTATGTAATCGATTAAATTGATTCCGAAACGAATTGTACAAACATAATAAACACATAAAGTTGTAATGTTTATCGCCCAATCGCTAAAAAGGGAAAATGTAGCGGACTGAAAGGCCAAATGGATGTTTCGACAGCAGAATTTTGGCTGTGTGTCTCAATAATATTGTAACGTAGAGATTTAGATCCGCCTGAGTCAGTCTCGCGTTTAATCTAAGTGCGTATAAATCGGTTCGGTGACCTTTTTGTCATTACACGTAATCTTATTAGTTTCAACGAATTCCATTGATATTAATCTGAGAGAACATTTATTTTGTTTATTTTCGCCAACTAAGCATTGGAATTCGTTAATTAGTGATCTATTTGAATTCAAATAAAGTTTTTTGTCAGCCCGCGCGCCTTTCACAAAAAGACATGGGAAAGGTCAGAATTTAAATTGTTTTTCTTAGTTGCATGTCACGGACTAGAAAGTAGAAAAAATCTAACTTTAAATTGTTAGTGTGTTGTTTTTGTTTCAGAAGATTACTGTGAACAAGCTCAAAGCTGTTGTTATTAGAAATTCTTAGAAAATAAACATGTATGTAAAAGAAATTCTTTCTTTGTTGCTTATGAGAGCGCCATTCCTTACATTAGCATGTATGTACTAGACATTCAAGTTGAATAGAACACAAGAAGCCTTTGGACTCTTACTCTTCAGACTACTGAACTGTGTAAGGATGTAACCATTTAAATTTGTGGTAAATTGGTTCGAAAACGACATCAGTCGATGTTTTTTTTTACTTAACAAATTGAAAATGATGAAACCATCAATTTGAAAAATTCGTGTGTAATATAATTCCATTACAGGTTCTTTGGGGATACATAATCTACGTTTAAAATTGTACTCAAAGGTCAGGAATTTATAGACTCTGAAACTGCAGAGTACCAAATGTACCCTTTGGGGTTTCCGAGGCTATTGACTTAGAATAAGTTTCGAGTGGTCTTAAGTCCGGCCACTGATCCCAGTTTTTCCTTTATTTACTCCCAAAGACTGTATAAACCATTTGTAAATACGAAAAATACTCTAATCAACCAGTATTATTGGATTTACAAATAGGTTTAGGCAAATATAAAAATATACTATAAAAAATTAATTTTAATTACATGTAAAAAAAAATATTTTTAATATCGTACCGATTTTTGACCAGTCATAAAATTATATTGCACAATGGTCATGTACTTTTTTTTGTTAAACAGCTATGTATTTCTTTTAACTTTAAGATGTGTTGACAGTTTAATAGACTCAACCGTCCAAAAGTCCGAACATATACAAAAGCTATAGTCACGACGTCACTCCTCATAAAGTTTTCTTTTCTTTATAATTTATTTAAAATTATTTAGTTCAATATTCCCGAGTGCGACATGAGAAACGTCAACGACCTTTGAGGCCTCACCAACGCATTTTTTAGTACTTGATGTGTCCCAAAAGTTTTTATTCCACGCTAGGACTTATTTTGTTGGAGAATTTTCTAACAAATTTAACTCCCCAAGCCATACAATTTGTGAATTTAAAAGTTGGATTATAGAGAACCAAGTTTCTAGGGAAAAAGAATTAAGTAAACAGAATAAGCTACTTGTGGGATTCGAAATGCAATTTATTTGTTACTAGACTTTGAGAAACTTTGCTTTTAAAAATATTACGAAGAGTAATTATCGCTGTCACCGCTGAAGTCTGACCTTACGATATTCTTTTGTCTCTATGGGTTATGAAGGTCGGAGAACAAACAGAAAACTTTTAGAGAAGCCCTGATATTTCGTGGTCTTGTTACGTTAAAGCTATTCCCAATATATTTTGGAATCATAACAATAAAAATAATTCGACATGGTGTTATTTCAACGAAAATATTATTAGTAATGTTGTAAGAAAAGGCCTCAAAAGTTTCAAAATCACTATCTTTCTTTGTAAATATAGCAAAAAACACATAAATACCAACTTGCTACTCTTTTAAACGTGCAGAATAAAAGTAAGTAGGTATTTTCTCTTTTGTTCAATTTCACAAATGTCGGATTGTAAATGTCTCATATAGAGACAAGAGAAATGTGCAGGTGTGTAGCCACTGTGTCCACTATCCAATAACTAAAGCAAAAGCAAGAACAAAAGGCTTATTTCCAACTATGTACCATCAATTACTTTCTGAGGTTCCCCCCACATGTTGATATATTGTTACGATGTTACACAAAGTTCGTACTCACTTTTTAGTGCGCATTATGCTACTTTTGCTACGATTTATCATGTGGAATAAACAAAAGATGAATTTAATATAAAGTATATTGTAGTAACCCAAAGTTATTTTTCAATTCGTAGCCTCGTTTACTGTTTACTGAAAAGAAAATGAACTGATCTTTTGAGTTGAGTTTTCATTCGCTTCTAGATTAAATATTCTCATTGCCTAACTTTTGTCGGTCGACTTTTTACTTTAACAAAGCTTCTCAACAAATGAAAAGAAAACAGCGTGTTTCGGGTCGTAAAATCGACAAAAGGAAATAGGTCAGCGAGGAGCTAGACGGGTCTTCCAATCCGTCACTTAATGCACGATATCAATCTATGACCCGAGAGTCCACTACCTAATACAATTTCCTTTCACGAAATTCAGGACAAAAAACGCAATATTTTAAAAGGAATAAAATATATTTTGTGAGGATCGTGACAGTGGTGACGTCACACGACTACTAGAGCGAGGCAATCTCATTAAACTGGGAGCGAATAAACAAGATTATTCGCAGGGCACAAGTCTCGTCTTTGCCAAGATTAAGGTCCGTAGTATTTTTAAGTCAATTTCTTTTATGAAGCCTTAGAAAATGTATTACTTTGTCTAAGAGGCTGTTTTGGACGCGCTCGCTCCTATAAATTACCTGGTTTTCTTTGAGCTTCGGCTTGGGTGCAAGTTAGGACAAACTGAGCCCTTTATTCTTGTCACAAACGATTGTTGCTAGAACAAAAGTCTAATTTCCCAAGGTTAATCGTAACTTGACAGTCCAGTTAAGACTCGTTGATCATAAAGAAATACCTACTGTGATTTTTTAAACTCATAATTCTTTGAATAAATTTTATTACATTGGTGTTTTGTTTTCCTTTGCCTCCTTTGTGCGAGACATTTAATTTTAGTACTGTGATCGAGTTCTGGGAAATGTGTACGAGTTACAAGTAACGCCGTCTAATTACTCCTTTGATAAAAAAATGGCCTGAGCTTCTATCAAACTGCAAAGGAATTAATTTAGTTAGGAAACCTAACTATCAAATAGTACCCTAAGTGTCATTTGAATGAAGCGAATACGCACCTATTAAAGAACCGAGATAGTCCTTTTTTCAAAATAGTTAGCCGGATTTCAAAACGAACCCGTGATCTAGAATCGTTGCTCATTGCGCTACAATTTCGCTCTTTTGATTATACATGGCACGTCTACACTTTCTTGTCGTCGCTTCTGACCGCGATCTAGTCGCCGGCAATAAGCAGCGCCTTCTGCCACGCTATGTACAACGAGTACCTAAGGTTTGACAATTAAATTGTACTGTAGAAATAGTTCCTGCAGCGCCTGCTTGAGGTCCCTATCAGATTTACATACAGAATTTAGCGATAGTTAGCCGCTGGTTAGTCGATAGTGGCAGAGATTTGCGCTACTGCATTCTTTAACAAATAGTCGCTGTTTAATAAAAAGGATTTTGTTTATATTTACCGATTTTATCGTCAAAAATGTCTAAAACAATTTAATTTATTCCGTTTAACATTTCATTGAGTGACTTATCAAGTAGCCTCGAATTATCGTTGTCTGTATTATGATTATTATTTTTGTCCAATTAAGTCAGTTTGGCATCTTGTTGCTTCAGCTAGATAATTTAATTAAATTACGAATTATAATTGAGTTAATCATGTATGCTTAGTTAATTAGTTCCCAGCAATATAGGCAGAACAACTTGTGTGGAATTCTTAGTAACGGTTTTGTTGTATTTGTTAATAAATATTTCCATAATAGATGTATAATGAGGATCCAGTATCATCTTCGTAGAAAAAACTCTTATTAAACAAACTTCCTTCTTAATTTTAAATGGCTTCAAGTAGTAAGACAACTTTAATCAGACGAAAGCGTGCAATTCAAGTTGAATCCGAAATCTGTGAACAACAAAGTACATACAGAGTAGAATGTAAAACGCTAATAAAGCCACATACAAAATAGTCTCGTCTTAAACCTCTGTTTAAGTAAACCTTGCAACATAAAAACGCTTCATTAAAACTTTTATTTGGACGGCTAAGTTTTTAACGGTCCCGAGATGCGGTGTAGACTTGCCAGTTTTTGTACTACTTATGGGACCACGATGTACTTTATAAGTGCACACAACATTTTAAAAGCTTCTGTATGAAGTCTGATGACTGTAAAAAGTTGTAAACAACTAACAGACGGTTCTTGGAAGGAAAGCAGTGTAAAGTACACTTCAAAATGTAACTATATGTACTTGGTTTCCTCTACGTAGGTATATACATATACAATAATTTACATACTGAAAATACAGCTCGTGGCTGAACAACAGCTGCACGGAGCGATCTCTGAGGTAAAGCTACAGTTGATCTTTGGATGGGTTTTGGATCATCTTATACATACCGATTGCCTCCATGTTTCGGAAGGTTAAATTGTGGGAACAATGCAGTCAAAGAATATTTAAAAGAAGTACTAGCTATAAACCAACAATACTTATGTTTATATAGAAGTCTATGGCTTTGACATCCTAGCTATGACACTTAACGAACGGGAACACTTTTTTCCTAGTTTCCTTCTTTGTTGCTTACATTACACTGTCATAAAAAGAAATTGCTTTATAAAAGAACTGGGGCAACTAAAATCCCGTCTCAATGTTAATACAACAGTAACCGGAATACTAAGTAAACCAATTAAACATTAACTGTGTTGGTTAACCGACTTTCATCAACAAACAAACACAATTTTGAATGGAAAATATTATCACCGAATTATTCAATTAAATAGCTTTATAAACCGTATAAATTTGAAGTCCCTTTTGCTTCTTTATGGGGCATTAAGGTCGGTTCCAGTTGGTATCTCTAGATAATATGGTTCTTATTGTACCTTAGAGGGCAGAGGTCTTTAAAGGCGATAAAGAGGGAGTTGGTAAGGTGAGGAATGGAGAATACAGTGTCTAAACTCATTACAGTAAAGTTATCCTTTCGATAGTTTACATAAGGAATTATGTACTGACAAATAGGGAGATAAAAGGAAATTGGTTTTCTTCAAAGATATTCCCCTTATGTTATGGGTAAAAATATTTATGGTATAACGACCGGATATATTTGCCTTTGTACGTTTAACTGTCGAATTAGAAATCTGTATATTACTTTAATAATAATGTTGGTAAAATAATATATTTAGGTGCTTAATTGACCATCCCCCGGTTTCTGAGGTACATTAAGCGATATTTTATCTATTCAATAGCGTTTAAATACATAATATAAAAAACGCTATTGAATAGATAAACTACCGCTAAATCGCTCCTTCAATGCAAAAGGGCCACAACTCAAAAAAAAATGAAAATCGTTTTATTGCAAAAATGACACCTGAACCGACTATATTTTATAGTAAAAAAAAAACCCCCATCATTTTTGCTTATATTATGGCTGCACTGACTTACTGCCCTTTTTGCATTAGCTCACTTTGACAGGTAATGTCAGTGCAAAACAGCCACTCTTTGAGTTGCGCCCGGAGATTCAACGCAAATGCTCGTCAGTTGCATGAAAAAGTGCCACAATCCAAAATATGTCTGTGTTGGGAGCAAAATTTCAAGTTAATGTGATTATATTTTACGATACAAAACTGCCATATTTTGGAAAATGTCCTTTTTGCATTCAAACACTAGTATTTGTTATTATATTTTGTAATATAACAGTAGCATATTTTGAAATACGTCCCTTTTGCATAAAATTATTGTGGAATAAATAATCATTTTTAGCGTGCTAGAATGGGAAGGCCAGAAATATGACCGTTTGGTATGATAATAATTTTAGTTTTCGTTACAATTTTAAAAATAAAATAATACATTTTGATGCAGGCAAAGTAAAGAGGCACCCTTTCTTTTCAAATTCCTCTTTCAGGGGCAAGATCCGACCAGTCCTTTTCAAATGCGTCTAGGTCATCCCGCCATCTCCATTTAAGTCTCCCGCGTCTGCTATGACCATCTTCTGGCATCCAGTTGGTAGATATGCGGGTCCACCTTTCCGAATGCATATGGATAATGTGGCCGGCTCAGTTCCATTTCAGCCAGGCGGTCTTCTCCCTTACATCGGCTATGCGAGTTTGGGAGCGCAGTATTGAATTTCGGACGTGATCTGTTCTTTTGATGCATAATATACTATGCTCCATCGCTCTCTGGCTCTTTCTGGTTTTCCGTAAGGGACCATGTTTAGGCAGCGTAGGTAAGGACGGGTAGTAGGTATAAACATGTCGACGAGCTTTCACTTCAGTGACAGTGGAAGGTTACCCTTCATTAGCTCTTTCCTGGACCAGGATATCTTTCAGGCACTTGTGACACGTTTGTCCAACTCTTTGTCCCGTCGCTTGTTAAAAGAGGTTATCTGGCCCTAGCAAGTGTACTCGTCGACATAGTCTATGACGTGCCCGTTTACCTCGAGCCTACGTTTTGTGTTGTTGGTCATAACCTGGGTTTTTGTACGGTTCTTACTCAGTCCAATCTGAAGGTTTGCCGTGCTCAGATCTTTGAGCATTGATTCGAGTTCCGATGCCGAAAAAGAGAAGAGGACTGTGTCATCTACAAAACAATGGTTTGTTAACTGTTTACCACTTACAACTATGCTTTTGATTGCCGTAACACCGCCAGGCTCCCGAAAATTTTTCCGAGGGTGCTGGTAAATAATTTGGGAGATAGCGGGTCTCCCTGTTTCACGCTTCTTTGGATTTGGAATGATATTGTTGTCTATTGCTTTGATGAGTTTGATGTATGAAGGTTCGATTCTACATAGTATCTTTAAGTAGGACTTGGATGGAGTGATGATTCTATGGCGGAGTGAGTAATGCTGTCAAAAGCTTTGGAATAATCCTCGAATGCTAAATATAAAGGCTTATAAAACTCAAAAACCTTTTCTATTATCTTATTTCTTTAATACTCCTGCTGCACTCAGTCTACTCGTCACGTTACCCATTGATTGATGATGATGATTGATGTTTAATTTTACTAAATAATGAAAGTTACGCACAAAGTTGATCTCAATAATTTTACTTACTTAATAAAAAGTTAAGATTTTTTCATTTAGATTGTTTAATACAATGTTTTCCTGGTCTATTCAGTTATGGTTTTACTTAGTAATTATTATTAAACTTTTTGATACGGTTTTTTTTACCAAAAAAGTACAATCAACCATTTTTATTTGTAAAACTATGTTTAATTTTTGACATATTTCTCATAATATTGGTTCAAATTTTGAATGCAAAAGGGACTTATATGCTTTTTTCTCTTAATAGGTAACAGCTATTACAAAGTTTATTTTGTAGAAAGATAGAGCTAAAAAATACGCATCTAATGATATATTAACATCTTATATTTAATAAATAAATATATGAAATGTTATAAAAAAACAGTTTCAAAAATTTGTTTTGGCTCTCCTGTAAAATTTATAGATTTCGATTTGTGGCCCTTTTGTATTCAAGGAGCGAAATGTATTTATGGCATAATGTCACATAGTTTGGTGAAATTATTTTCTTCAAAAAAAATGTTTCCATTCCATTTTTTATTCCTTTTCAGGCTTTTATTCGATACGGGTAATCCGTCTGATAACAAAATATACATGTATTTTTACTTTAAATGATGAAGATGTGCTTTATCACTTTACAATCAAAATAAAAAGGTAAAATTCTCTACATTTATCAAACAATGGTTTCAAGATTTGTCTAGACAGCGATTAACGGTAATCTTAACTATAGAGCCTATTGTAATTGTTCTTACGCTGGATTAATTTTATGAAAAGGTACACCAAAACCTTTAAGATCTTTACTTTTACTTGGATTAATTATTTTGTGGAAATTAGGCAACAATGATAGCTTATTTCAGTGGCTATTAGATAAGATTACTGATACATTTAATTGGGAAAATGAACGTATTAGTAAAAACACCGTTAGTAAAACACAAGGATAAATATAGGGGATAACTACTTTAATTGTTTTCTAGTGTCAACCTAGATTTTCGTACCTATATTTTAGCATTTCTAGTGTAAGTGGTGTTGAACCAATCTTTACAATTGGTAAACTTAAAGACGTGAGTGGCTTTAAACTAATATTATATTATTTTGACATGATGGATTTTAGGGTATATTCCCGGTGTCCACCCCCTGCTTGTCCACCCCGGGTGGACAGAGACACAAATCTTTTAAAAAGTTCTCGGTGTCCACCCCTGGGGGACAGTGAGAATTAATTTTAAATTATTCCCGCTGGCCACCCCGGGTGGACAAAAGCACGAGTTTCATATTACTACTCTCGATGTTCACCGCCGATGGACAAAGCCACTGCTTAAATAAACATTCTCAATGTCCACGCTTGCTGGATTGGGTGTAAATAATTATAACAAAATTAATTAAGTAGGTATATAGTGAATAAAATGATCACTTAAAATGTATTTTTTTACGTTTATTGTTATAACTTATACTTTGGTTTAATAAGTGCCGCAACTTAGGGTCAATCAACATTATATGGGAAAACACACAATAGATAGTGTACCTACTTTTATTTACCCTTGAAATGTTGATAATACGATTAAACTATATACCTACTTAATTAATTTTGTTATAATTATTTACACCCAATTCCAGCAAGCGTGAACATTGAGAATGTTTATTTAAGCAGTGGCTTTGTCCACCGGCGGTGAACATCGAGAGTAGTAATATGAAACCCGTGTTTTTGTCCACCCGGGGTGGCCAGCGGGAATAATTTAAAATTAATTCTCACTGTCCCCCAGGGGTGGACACCGAGAACTTTTTAAAAGATTTGCGTCTCTGTCCACCCGGGGTGGACAAGCAGGGGGTGGACACCGGGAATATACCGATTTTAGTACTACTGACGCGTATAGAGTTGTATAACGACCAAAACTTTGATCAAGAAATGCTAAGAAATAAAAAAAACTAAACCATTTTAATCTTTTTTCTTTATACAATCTCCTAGATTTTATTTCCGAACTTTTTCAGCTTGTGTCCTCAATAAAACCTTATCTTGAAGATTCTGCGTTTAAGTGCGAAATAAAAGGCTAGTATGCAATTTACGATACGAATTCGAAGTCGTGCTATTATAGATGTATGTAGGAGCTTCAAAGACTTAATAGTAAATACTTTTCACGACATTTATTTTTCATCGGCCAAGTGTGTATGTGCAATTGTTAAAAAGAGTTATTTGTTACGTCGTTTTATGTCTACAGTCTTGGGTTTAATTAGTTATCATTATTTTAATACACAATTACATTATACTACGCCTGTTGTATTCGAAGACTTCGTAGGTTTATATGTTTCCAATATATTTTTCATATGTATATGTTATACATACGTTCATATATATGAATGCATGTATAGCAGGCAGAGGCTTAAATGTCTCCAACAATTTCCTCATATGTTTAAATATCATAAATAACTTTTACAAACTTCTGACAAATATAACTTGCTCCTTATATCACCTGATAAGTGAGGAATGAAACAACAACCATAAACGATTCAAAGTTAACCGTTCGTTCTGATCATTGTTTGTTCAAACGTAAATTATGTCAGATAGAGTGAGAGGTCCGATAAATTACCAAAGCACAGATAGAGATAGAAGACGTGAAAAGCGTATTCCGATGGTTTTAAATATGGATCATTGTAATTGTTAAAGTTGGAGAACTTCCTCAAAGTAATATTTATGTTATCTTTACATTTAACGTTTACAAATTGTAATTTTCAAATTGATGTTGATTTGTTTTTCAATTTGGTTTATTTTAAACTTTTGTTTTTGTTTTTTACAACAACAGAGAATAGGCCAAACATTGTCTTACTCCTACGTAGAACAGAATCACTTCTTCAGGTATTTTCAAGATATTGATAAGAATCAACGTCATATTTTTGTTAAATTATAGAACACTTTCGTCACGAAAATCTGTTTGGTAGTTTTTGAGTCTCCGCTTTCAGCCGTGAAATGCTATAATTTTAAAGTAACATATTGGTTTGGAGCTACATTGAATGTTTTAAAAACATTACAAATTATTTCTTTCTAAATAGCATTAGTAAACCGCAACAAATATGTTATATAGTTATTCAATTCAAATACATTATACGGTCACCATGCAAATAGTTTCAGATTTGAGTAATATATTGTATTTAGTAATTAGTATATATAGTGCTTTCGTGGTTTGTGTCATTCCGCTTAGTTTATAATTAGGATATCTAATAATTTTAACTATTTTATTTCTGCTATTATTCCTATAGCAGAAACGGTGACTCTGTGTTAAATATATCATGAATTATGTACATTGAAAGGATTTTTTGGAACCACTGAGTGTAACCGTATTTGTTAAAATATTTTTTCAAAATCAAAGTCATAAGCTCATAGGTCATACTTTGGAGAAACTGGTTCGGGCTTAGAGATATTAATCATTTTGATAAGTCATTGATTTAAACCGTCGACTACTTGCGTGAACGTGCGTGGTGCAAGCTTAGAGCACTCGGCTATATGGCTGTTTTCTATGACGAGAGGGGTACCCACCTAGTGTGGAAGTGTGGAAGGAATAAAGGTCAAGAATATAGAGATACTTTAGTGAGCCTTATGTCCCAAAACATAATAATACTCAAGAACTTGCTAAGCTAATATTTGAATGTTTATTCTAATTACCATGAGACCATAATTTTATAACCCATTTTATAAAGTTGTTGCCATGTCTTTCTTATTAAGGAAGGGCCAAACTACCTCATTATTTCCCATGAGTGTCGTAACTCTTCAACATGAAAACCTCTATTAAAATCTTCTTGTTTTAATAGCATAGTGTTTGCGTGACGTACAGAGATAATGTGGAACAACATAGCGGAAATATTTCCCTTAAGGGCAGGCAAGGGATGTAAACAAAATCTTGTTTCTTTCGTTGTTATTTGGTTAATGTAAAAGAGATTATTGTCTCTTGACTCGATGACTGACGTAGTTATCCTCGCTTAAAAACTTGTATCCTCTTTACAACACTATTGTTGATGTATAATATAATAGAATACGGGAACACGGACACGCATTTTAACTCAGAATGCCTAACGTTTCGAAGTAGGTTAAACTGGCTGCGGGCGCAAGCTAAGTCTCCCAGCGACAACGTATATTAAACATACAACGCAAAAGTAAAAAAAATATGACTTTAATTGTTGATTTTTGTTAAAAGTTACATATTATGTTTTGTTAAATAACTATCACCGTACATAAAACTCATCGAAATTGGTTCAGTTTAATCATAAAGGCGTAACAGACCGGCTTTTGCATAATTATAATATTAAGTACGGATATTTTTCCGTTACACTGCAGCACTGGTAGCAAGCTGAGTGTACTTAAGATAATAGTGGTACAACGAGAAAGTTTAAAAGTTATGATAGCCATCATTCATGTTCATCCGCCACTGCAGACTTTTTGTATTATATATCTACGACCAGTTTAAACATGTTGAAGTAAAATAGCTAGTTCAAAAACAGACCTTACCAAAGTTTTATCTTGAATGTTAAAAAGAGGCATTTCTATACGTATATTTGAAATCTTATAGTACTTTATAGACTTGACGCTGTTCTGTAATAAAAAGGATTCTTCAGTTCAAAACTCTTCACAGACTGTTAAAACAGGAACAAAACGAATGTCTACGTAAGAACGAGTCGGTTAAACGTTTTGTATCAAGTTACAATCGTTACATTTCTCCTCGGTTAAACCCTTAGAACTTTCCATTCGAGCCAAACAAAAGAAACTTAAACGTTCTACTTGAAAAATTTCAAAATTGAAATGAGATTTTTCCCGTCATGTTCCACTGAGAGTGTACCTGCGAATTCGCTGGTCGAGTTGGAAAATAAGTCGAAAACTTTCAACATTCCATTAGTATTCATTAAATTTGATTATGCAATTTGTTCTACGGATTCTTTGTATCTAAATTGCTATGAATTTTTATAATTAAAGGACATTTGCAACTGATTTTTGTGTCACTATTAGTTTATTTTTAGATGCACTAAAAAACTTTTCAAAAATCTATCAGTCTTTTTTGCGAGACAAGGATAATCAAGGCTCAGACGCGCCTTTACTAAAGCCTTTCCAAGTGGGTATATCGTGACATAGTTATCAAGTTCATTCTTTCTTAGTAACTAGACGCTTGAAAAGCAAGGCTAAAATACTTGCAGCCTTCGGGGAAAACCTAAATCTAATTTCGATTGTGTACTCGTGTCAATAGCAAAACGACGATTATTTTAAAACTGTTTTTATTACTTTTAATTATGAAAACATTCCGTCACATAATTTGGTAATTATCATTCATTACGAGCATAATTACAATATTTCCACGAAATTTTCCCTGAAATATTTCCACGACATTGTGATGAAACATCACTGGTAATTAGCAATAATGTAATCAGTATCAAGGCAGAACAAATCACCGTTATTACGTTATTAATACAAGAGAATTATCTGGTCTCATTGTCGTCAATACGTCCGGGGGCAATAAATGGAGCCCATATTTCTCGGGGCTAGCAATGAATCCAATTATCGAGTTCTGTGGAGGTCCCCATTGCTCCTCTGTCTACGACCTCAATAATGCGCCGATCATTATACCTCAGATTATCCACCATTTTTTAATGATATTAAAAGCGTCCGTCTAACAATGGTCGATGATATTGCCGTATTTTTCTTCAATAATTTTAAATGAGCTGTCACGGCTCTCTTTATGATGTGGGCTAACGATCTTGTTGTTGTTGGCATTTAGTACGATAAATTGTTTTGTTGGTACCATAAAGGACTATTTTTGCTTTGCTGTTTTAGAATTTACTTTAATTGAAAAGCTTTTGTATATTTGGGAGCGTAATATTTAATAAACGCGTCCAGTCTTACATTTAGAGAAAAAATCTATTCATAAAAACTATATGAATTCTTTCTGAGCACACAAATTAAGTAATAAAATATTAGTTAAATTTCTAGAAGTTTTGCATCGTAACATATTAAATTATACACACATTTCCAACATATTTAAATAGAATACGGCCAGGAAATTCTAGCCCGTACATAAGCTGTAATGCAATGGACACATAGACGTGTCTAGGAAGGGTGCACTAAGAACGTTAAAGTACATTCCCCTTTCATGCCTCGGAATTTTAGTAATACGCTCACGACGTTAATTTAAGTGGTCTGCGAGAATATTACCTAGGTTACGACTAGCTACGTCTAGAATATATTAAAACAATCCTAGAATTTTACAGGATTTCAGTAAAATACGGAACTCTAGGTGTCGTTAAAAATGGTAGAAGTACGTGGCATCGTGTCTTGGAAAGTCTGGCAAGTCGTAAATGTTGTGCAAATTTTTTTCGAACGAACTTTACAACGAATTGGCCGGCACTATTTATTTAAAGGAGAAAGATTTAACTAAAGAAGAAATGCAATATCCCTTCTTAAACAAAAGTAAGTGTCCATGCAAGCTACCTAAACTTCTCTAAGACAAAAAAAATGCCTTTTTGGTCTATAAATTCGTCCTTTAGGTATCTATGTGGAGCGTTCGTCTGCCCTCCTTAAATAAATAGCTCGGGGTCCTAAGTGAGAATTTATCTAAAAATAAAATTCTTTACTTTACTCCCAACTTCGTATTCAATACGCCAATAAGCTTATGAAGAAAAATCTGTGTTTTATTGATATCGAAGATGATAAGTACGAAGGCAAAGAAAATTGAATGTACAGTTGGCATCAGAAATATGTACTTACACACTCACGTTTTAAATCATTTTTGTTTGAAAATATCAACTTAATTATTTATCAAGCAATACATAGTGATTGAAATAAAACTTTGAAGTAAATATACAGGGTTAATTTCGTTGTTATCATCGATTCAAATACTTTTAAACGTGACAGAGTATAGAATTGTTTCTCGCTAACCGTACTCAGTTCGGTCTACTTAAATTGAAAGAACACGGACGATCATAAGAAAAAAATGAATAAAATAAATCTTTGATGTAAAACATCTACAGATATTTTTTGACAAGACGGAAATTATGTTAAAGTAATGATGTCAATCAGTTGCTGTGTGCAAGTACTTGAATAAAAACGAAATCCACAACTCGATCACAACAAAATAAACTTTGATTCATTGAATTAAGGTGCAGAATCCTCAATTTAATGAGGAGGGGTGTTTTAAATAAATAAAATGGCTGGTATCGTCAGTCTACTTGTTTGAAGTATGGGTGGCAGAGATGATGGGCTATTTGTATGATTGGTTGTTTTATACCTTTATTGCAGCTATAGGAAGCTATTTTCCTAACATTCAAAATAAAATTATGCACAAATACTAATATAATTATGATGTACAATTGTACGTCAAATAATAAGTAGTATAATTATAAATTTATTGAGAGTATTCTTGTTGAAGATTAAGCTTAAAGTCGATTTCATTTAATTAGTTACTTTGTTTTTATATGTCTGTCTCTATTTTCCCAAGACTTCGATCACCTTAAGATACAATTGGATAAGATTTGAGAATTTTTCAAATAATTACATGTGTACTGTACATACGTTAGTACATTTGAGTACTCTGAGTACATCGAGGGATTCAATTAGTTCTAATGGATGTATACTGCAATAATAATTGTATAAGTATTTAAATTCTGGTGATTAAAATAATAAGAAACGTAAATATTTTCCATTACTTTCATTACTTTCGTCATGTAATTTAATATTCACTTATTATGGACAAACAATTTGTTGCGAAAATTTTCCTGAATTTTCTTTGCTGCTGTTTCTTTGTAAATTAATTATAATTAAATATTCTATACCCTTGTGTACGACCTAATTACTGCTTAATATAATTTTATGACAAAGTTGTCAACAGAACAAAGCATTTACAAGATATTATTATGCTACGTTATACCTTGAAAACCAAAAACATTTACTGTGACGTCATTTCATTTTATTTGTACAGTTTATTTTCTTCATAATGAAAACAATTATGACGTAATACCAGGTTCAATTCTCAACCACATGAAAGTTGTATGTGTTTCCTAGCGGCCAAAGTTTCACAATGAACTGTTTACGGTGACAGACTTGCTTATTATACAGTGATGTCGAAATCAAAATAATTTTTAGACTTACAAATAGATCTAACAGACATTCTACATTATAATCCACAACATTAATAATAGAATTATTATATCCCTTGATTTAAAGGTTTCCGTTACAGGTTCGTAATACCGGGGAGTTTCAGCGGGCATATTGAGCACCCTCAAGATTTACACATGTCATAAATCAGACGTAACAGCATGACAGACCAGTGTGGAATTTAATCAAGTAGTTTGTTACAAAACACAGGTGCTTCGCAGGTATTTCGTGTTGTACACGTGATAATGCCTGTTTGTTTTGTTGTGGGAAGTTATAGGTGAGTTGTAGTGTAGATAGAATACGGCGCTTATAAGTATATATTTATAAGTAAGATATTTAGTTCATAATACTTAGAAACAGTTTTATAGTTTAGAAATAAGTGTTATACAATGGATCTGCTAGATGATGTGACAGTTAAATTTATTCTGATAGGCTAAGATAGTCATCCAAAAGTGGAGACCGGGCTTTATACTCTTTACCTTTCAACACTATTTAAGGTACTTTCTGCTTTTGCTTCAGTATAATGCCAAAGACTTTACCAGAGTATCTTGTAAATATTTGAGGACTTTCTGCACCCAATGGTATTAAACCTAGAAGTAATGCATTGTTACATCAATGAGGTGCCTTGTTTCGGGCTTTAGGCGATAAATGAAAACAATAGTAGCTTAGATCTTAATTATATTTCAATCTGCTCTTGATTTTAATACTCTTGATAATTTTGGTTAGTAATAAAAAAGTTTTAATATTCAAAAACTTAACATTTAGTTATAGTATTCGCAACGAGCTCTTTTCAAGTATTTTAAATAACGTTTTGTTAAAAAGAATTAACTCAATTAAATGGAGTTTTGTAATTAATTCATTGAATTGAAGTTCACTTTCAAACTCTTTGAAACTTCTTCTATGACGTAATTATGATTGTTGGACTAATGTTGGCATGTTGGTTTCAAGGGTCGTTTAAGCTCTGACCAACGTTTGATCCAACATACATTCTTATACGTTTGTTTATTTTAATTACTGTTTTCTATGCAAGTAACAATAAATCTGGGACTCCTTAAAGTATAAGAAACTTCTGTAAAGCTCAATAACTGTTTAATCAATCCAATATTTACTTGCGTGAGACTTTATTCCATAGTATCTGTGAAAAAATGTTGCTCCTTAAATGTAATATTCTTACTCCCTCTCATCTCCGCTGAAAAGTAAAAAATAATTTAACAAAAGCGTGTATTATATTAAGCTTTACAAGACTGTAGAATATTCAGTGTTGATGACCCATAAAAAAACCTTTGACCCGAGAAAAAGATCCTTTTTAAGAACAAGGAAAATTCTTACGTTCTTTTTTAAAGGTACAGCAATTATAAACCTTGTAAAGCCGAAGCCGTGCAACGCTATGACATATAAATCTCTTAGGTTTACCGGCCTGCATAATTTACAATTGTGGAGAGGAGAAAATTAATCCTACAATGTAACCACGGATATTGTCAATATTATGCTAGATACCCTAACTTCACTAAGGAGTGCTTTTGTCATTGGAAGTAGCGTCAATTTCTATCGCTCCCCAGTTATTTTGGGAATAGTTATGAATCTTTTTTGAATCAATCCAAATTCTCAATCAGTCAATTAATTAAACATTTTTTTGCTACCGAAATTGACAGTGAGCTGAGTTAAGCGTTGCAAGTGTCTACACGACCTGCCTCATGCAATGCCTAGGTTTTAATTTTTTGTGGCCAAGTTCAAACTGTCTTGAAAAGCAAACTTACGATGTAGTGACGCGGCTTTTAAATGGACAAAGTATAAGATAATGCTCAAACCGTATCTAGTCTATTTCATATCTGTGAATGTAACCAACAAGGGTACAACATCAGAGAAACTTTTGATAAGGGTCAATGTTAATGGCGCCTGAAACATAATCCTGATCATACAACAACAAATATGTTATTATATTATTATCAAGACGTAGTTGTCACCAGATAGTTTTAGTAAGTTCGCGATGGGCAATGATGAATGCTATCGAAGTTGTTTCATCGATGAGTTCTGACTTTTGTGACGTTGTAGGTATTTCTACTTTATCAGTAGTACGCAGTTGCTAAGTTCCAAGGTCCGATTGATGGACACGTTGAGTTATTGCGAGTAAGTTCGTTTAAGGTAAAGTATGCATGATACATATAGGACAAAATGGTACTACCAAATTGATACATTTATTGTAATAGGATCACTTTAATGATCAGTATGATCATTATGTATCTCAGTTTACAACTACTGTAATTTGATGGTACTGACTATTCAGTACATTGCTACTTTGGCGTAACGTGTTAATTACTATTATCTAAGGTAGGAAACAATGTATTCAAAGCGTCCAAATAGTTGTCAACTGACAAAGACTGTCAAATCACAAATAAAGAATTTGAATTACTCAAAAGAGAGACGGGGAATTCGTGGGGAAAGACTAACTTCAATAATTTTAGCTGCGACATTGAGAATTCTATCAAATGTATAAAACCAACGACTGTTCCCCTTATTCGATGGAGTTTTGCTTTATCTTACCTTGACCGTTTCACGGGTCGATGAACTGCAATACTAATAAACACACCAGTAAGACGGGTACTGAACCCTACAGTTCGCAACTCGTTTGCACCGTCACGTACAAAGATACGGACTAGTACGTGACGTAGATGTTAGTTTGCGTTACCACTAGACAGACGAATGCGAGCCGAGCATAACACGAGCACGAATTTCTGGAGTTTGTGGTAAGTGGATAAACGATGACTTTTTTTTGTCAAATACTATATTGACGCGACCACCATTAGAAGTAATGGTGGAACTAATATTTGTTTATTCCTGTTGCACTTATTTACTAAACTTAATTACTTATTAACTAAACCAGATGTTAGTTTTGATCGCACTGCTAGGAATGTGCATGATAAGTGTGACAACGAAACTCTAGAAATAAACGATATTGAAAAAAGAGTTATGCATCAATTACCTTGATTTGCTTGACGTTTCGGCCAGGTTGTAGCAACCGTAGTTGCTGACTGAATCTCGTTTGCCTCTTGATCGATTGTACAATTATCAGTATCTAATGGTGTTTAGAGAAAAGAGAACATTGTATGCTCGTTTTATGCAAATTCGCTCGTCCTAGGGTCCATAACGTATGACTACCTTTACGGAGTAGCCCCCGGTACTGCAACACTGTTCGAAACAGGTGCCTCGACCCACTTGTCAAAGGAACGTAATATGTACTAAGTTTACCGCCCAATGATGTTAGTTAGAACGTGATTATGGAATTTGAATGGACTGGTATACTCGTAATATGAGTATCAGATTGTGGCAACTTCTAAGATAGCATGCAAGGATAAGAAGAACGATGAGGTATTTGGATTAAGTCATGCAATAATTTTGCTTTGTCTGGGTATGAAATACAGAGGCAAATTTATTCATTTTGATTTTTGTCAGTAAGTACCTGTTTTGTGAAATGTGTGCGGTAAAGTTACACAGGTACATTTTAAAAATACTTTTTTAATAATTTTTGTGACTGGTCTTAACCACTGAAAATGTTCATATGAATATATTTTGAAGTATGTTATATGCACTGTGTGAATACCGAACCATAAGATTTAAGTTAGTACCTAACGGTATGGAACTTTAAATACCGTGTTAATTTTTATGATACTTTAATTAGGATGTTTATTATATCTAACTACTTTGTAAGAACAGGCTGCCAGTTAAAATAACAAAGTTCCTAGAATAATAGATACTTAAAATATTAAAATAAAGAATTACTTTCTTAAATTTTTCTTTCCGTCCAACTCTTGTTACTTTAAAAAATAATCTTTTTTAAAAAGGTATTTTATAATTTTCTCTTTGTTTCCTTCTGGGACCTCACTGTTGTAAAATTGGAACATGAATAACCTCATTTTTAAGAAAAGCATTGTCTTATATAATATTTACTTATTTTTACTTGGTAGTGTACGCAACTGCCGAGTAGAGATGACGGGTTTGATTTCTTTCGGGTGTCTTTTCTTAATCACGAATATATTAGATATAACACCTATTTTTGGGACTATCTTTTTAAATGGCGACTAGTGGGAGTATTTCATTCACCTCTGCCTATACTTTCAGGTATAACACGTCATATTCCGTATGTGTTATTTTTCTTTGTAAGTGTCAATGACCTGTCATGTGTGTAACACGGATTATATCCACCTGAAGTGGATTATCAGTACATGAAACTAATCCCTTTATACAAAAGCCGCTTGTTGTTGTTCTCTAAGCCGTTTAGCGTTAAGGTATGTTCAAATTCTTTGTAACTGTATAATATTCAGATTTTTGGACTATATTTTAAGGGGGTTATTCCACTTAACTCCAAAAAACGTTCCACTTTAACTCCAAAACAGTTTTAATAAATATTTTATTTAAATATAATTCATTCCACTTTAACTCCAAGAAATCAGCAGAAGTAGAGTCAGCAGCATAAAATATTTAGCCATACGGATGACATGGATGCAGAGGGAGCAGTTCGAGTCGCTGCACTACGCGCAGGCATGGTCAGGCCCTGAATAATTATAATATTGAACATCCAATCTTATTACGTAGTAAACGTCACTTGAAAAATCAAAAAAAAAATCTAAAATTATAAGAACATCGAAGCGAACAGCGCGTGTACTCCGACAACTTATATCTAAAAAACTTATATCTTATACATTAAAACCTGCACTATTTATTTTATGTTAACTTAGCTAAGTAAGAAATTTAATTTTTATTTAGAACTTTATTCTAATATAACAGCTTAATCCCGTCCTTGACTTTCAATCTTTTCACCAGGATAGCACTTTTGATCCTACGGTGTTCGTTTTTGAGGACGATGAACTGACTAACCTAATTATAATAACTTAAATCAAAATTACTGGTTTGTGAAAAATTACTAGGACGTTTGGTATATGGGCTTACACCAAAATATCGTCAAGATATAATTTTTGCTGCTGACTCTACAAAAACTCTTTTGGAGTTAAGTGGAATTGATGTAGGGAAATATTTCTATCTGTAAATTATTTTTTTTTATTGCTTTGGAGTCAAAGTGGAAATAATGTATGGGATGTTAAAGATTAGAGAACAATGGATTTGGAGTTAAGTGGCATAACCCTTTTAAGGATATACTTTGTTGTGATTTTCTTGTCGATAAAATGTTCAAAAATTTCCTCATTCATTTCTGTGTGTTTTAAAGACATCTCTTAAATAACACGTAGAATCTATTTTTTAAATGTAAACGTTACATTTTTTTATAATATTCCCAACAAATAATCAAATCAAAACAAACATTTTGATGTTACATCAATCAGAGGCCGCACAAAAAGCTTCAACATAAAGTAAATGATTTACCGAAAAAAATAGAACTAAAATAATAGAAGCTTCGAAACAAATTGACTTTTAGCACGAACTAATTAAGGGAATATTTCCTCATAGCTGTTTTTCTTTATTTAAGATTCCCTTCGTATTTTCCTCTGCGCCATCGGTCTGTTGGCCTAGATCGGCTTAATGACGGTCGTGGTTACTCGGCCTACCTCCCCTAATGCCTTTGAAGGCATGCGTTTAATGAAATATGCAATCTGAATATATTATGTTACATTCAAATGCATTACCTTTCAAGATTTTAATGTGATTTTTATGTTGTTGTCAGTCTTGTGAAAGAAAGAGGAAGGGAAATAATGGTATTGAGGTGATATTAATATTTGCTTGGAAAAGTTTTTATTGCCGTGTTACTAAAAAAAAAATTAAGCGTCGATCTTTGAAATGAAAATAGACTTTGGATGTATGTCACTATTTCTTTTCCAACATTTTATAATTTTCTAGGGTTATAAGGTATAAGGTTCTAGGGTTTAGCCCTAAAAGCGTAATTGATAGACAAATAAAAGCTCGCATTTATAACGTTAGTATGTATCTATCTAATATTAGCTAAACGCTAAATACCAATAGCCAATATCAACATTGATTGACGATAAATGAATAATAAATAAATGTAATAAGATATAGACATACCTACATACATGTTTAATTCGGTTTAGCATTCATATTAATTAATTTTCACCTTATCTGCATTAAGCTTGCGGTCGGTATTAGTATAATCAGATTAGTATGAATATCAATATTGGTAGCAATTGTCGTACGAATTCTCTCATCCAAACTCTAGGGTTTAGACCAGGGGCTCCCAACCTTTTCTTAGTCCGGGACCACTTTTATATTATTCTTGTTAGTAGGGACCACTATCTAAGTATATTAAAAATAAAGTGTAATATCATCCTAAAAATTTAAAATTTTAAAATCAGTCGCGGACCATATTTTGACTTCCACGGACCACTGGTGGTCCGCGAACTACCGGTTGGGGACCACTGGTTTAGACAATGGTAATAACAGTCGGTGTGGACTCTCATAGAACAATAAAACAAATATTCTAGGGCTTCTTTCTTACTGCGCCATTATTCTATTCCTTCCAAAATTTATTTCCATCTATAAATACTTGTCAGTATTCAATTTGGTTTTTATTCCAGATTCCTTCTTCCGAACAAGTGAGCGGTTAGGCCTTGAGTCCACTACGTTGGTCAAGTGCGATTTGGGGACTTCGTATGCCCTAAGAAATGTGTTAAAAAATCTTTTAGGCATGCAAGGTTTTTTTTTTTTCGTTTCGTTTTAAAAAGACAACTCCCGCACTAAGAATTGCTCTTGTGTCGCGGGGACTTTTACAAACATACAAACAACGGACACAAAGCACAACCAGACCCGAAGCAATTATTTGTGGATCGCACAAATAATTGCTCCGTGTGGGAATCGAACCCACGACCTCCCGTTGCAGTGGTATCGGCGTGGCGACCTAAACCACTGCGCCACGGAGGCAGTCAAGTTTCATCACGATGTTTTTATACACTCTTAGAGCAAGTGATAATTTAATTATTTTTAATACACAGATAGCTAAAAGATGGGTGGTATGCGTGTAAAAGAATAAAAGTCTTAAGAGTACAAAAGAAGAACGCAAATAGGGTTACAGGTCATTGAGAAGAGTTATAAAAAGATAATAATATATTCTAGTTATGTAATCGTACGTTAGTGATATAATAAAGTTTGATTTGTTTCATTTTATATTTTGTTTGTATTCACAAACGAAATATATTAGGTCCGGGAAAAAGTTTTTTCGCATTATAGTATGTATGAACTTGTAATAAAATCTTTTTGGCTTCAAGAATCACAAATGAGTACACAGTTCATTAGTTTTCTTTCAATGAGCTCGTCAGGCACCCAAATATCAAGCTTTTTTGTGTAGAGAAAAGATTTTATTACAAGTTCATACTTACATACTATAATGCGAAAAGACTTTTTCCCCGACCTAATATAAACCTCTTTTCCTCTCTTCTCTTTTAGTTATACTAACGTTATTTTAGATAATATGTACATATGTGTACAATTACGTTTTCTTTGAAAGCTTATACGTACACGTTCTACTCATACCACGGAATCTTAATTGTAATAATGTACAACTACTAGCAGTGTACTTCCTTACATCTAACATTCGCTAGTTAAGCATTTCTAGGAATTAACTAAAATTATAATGTATTATTAATTATGTACTAATTAGTACCAAAATAATGTATTAATTACATCCTAAAACTAAAGATTAAATACATTTATCCTCTATTTACCTATTTTCAGTACATATATATATTTAGTAATGCGCCTTTGTGTAGTTTAATCAAGCCGGTACTTGTGTTGAATGTTAATAGGCTTAATAAGATGACGTGATTTACGGCTTGCTTTGAAATGCTTTGGTTACACGTGTAGATGTAGTCAAGGTGACACGTTGTTTTAACTGTCAATCGTTTGTGTCAATCTATTTGAGATTGCATCAATCGGATTGAGAAGTATTTATCGGTTATGATTTTGCAATCCATTTGACGTCTTCAATCAATGGTCTTTTCTTAAAATAACGGTATTATTTCCTAAGGTAGAGAAGTTGTAAAATTCCCTTTACGTCGCCACCTTAATCATCTGCAATAGATGTATTCAGGCCAATGAATGAATGAATTAAATATGCTTTATTTCATAAACTTTAACAACTATTTAAAATCATCATAATATTTTTTATCTACCATCGCTGCACCGTTTCGGAAAATCTGTTGCCAAAAATTACAATGTTATTTATTCGCTCAATTAGAGGTGTGAAATAGTCACTCAGTTAGAATATCATTAGAACACCATTAAACTGCCAATAATCTGTGAGTGACTGGTTACCTGTATAATCTGTCGTTTAAATATATCAGATAAGAAATCTGATTTAGTAAAACTGCTAGTGTAAATGTCTTAGTGACACCAATCTCGACAATACTGCATCGTGGTGCAAAGTCAGCCACTATTCGAGAGTGACAGCTGATGGGTTAGTGACGTATAAACTAGAACGTTTGTCTTCTTCGGTTTACACCGACTGTTTGGCGCCAAATGTTGTGACTAGCGTCGTTCGCCTCGAGCTAGTAGTAGACATTTTTGAATTGGTTGAAAAGCTACTCTATAAAAATAAGGTTACTTGTCAGATCATGTTATTTGCGTTGCACGTTATGAAAAATCTAAACATGGCCAGTTTAATCTGCGCCGAATCGTCAAGAGAATCAAAGTAAATGTATGTTTGCTTCAGTTCTTAACAGAATTCCACTTTTGCATTTTTATACAGTAATACTGTAAAGGCTACTTAAATGTGAAGCGAACTACAAATAAAACACAGAGATAAGATCTTGAAAAATAAATGTAACTAGTTTTTTTTAGAATAATTGTACTCTTGACCTTTAAGTAAAGTGGACGTAATATTGACTCAATAATTACTTGATTGACAACCAAGATTGATGTGATCCGTGGGCGTGTAATAACATCAAAATGGAACATGTAGTTCAGCGTTACCCACATAATGTTATCATAACTAATATTATAAAGAGGAAAGTTTCTCCTGTTTGTAACTTAGTGGTTTGCACAATAAGTCCTTATCCGACAGTTTGGAAACTTTGCATAACTTAGTACGGAAAGAAACATACCGACAGAAACTCTTGGATACTTGAAACTGCGAGAGCAGCTGTTTGAGCTTTTATGATATGTAAAATGATTGTTATATGGCATTCTGCTAAAACCTTTGAGGTATTACTACCGGTCATAGAAATATGTGAATGAAATACTTGCGTGTGACCTTAGTACGTATTGTAGTGCTGTGTGTCAAATTTCACTCATTGAGCGTTATGTATTAAGGTAGTTCGTAGATTTCATCCTGTGGATAGTCAGTGAGAAGTTTCCCAAGAAATACACACAAATCCAATAGTTTCGAAATCTGGCAAGGACTCAAGAATTGCGAATATTCCACAAGATCAATACGTTCCTAGAAGCCGCCCTGGACCATAATTCATCGTCTACACACCAGTAAATCTTGCAACACCTAACGAGAATCGCTTGTACAAATAACTTTCTATCGAACACGGCGCTGTGACGTGTGAACGAATCCAAGAATTTCTCAGGAGACTAGCTATCGGCTTTTATAGCACATCCTATAACTGTGAATCTTAGACCAGCGACCGAGAGGTGGAAAAATGTTTTTCGTCCTTTCTATCCCCATGTGTGCCTTTTGGACGCATAACAGATTGCGGAAAATGGTGTTTGCTTTGGTAAAAATGTGGTAACGGTATTGATAGTCGTGTGTCATGTGCCACTTGAAAAATTGATTGGTTTGATACAAGCTATGGTTGCGGTTTTGCCTGTTAGCGTCGTGTTTTGGCAACGGCTGCAGGTATAACTCTTCATAGATGCATCGATTATAACTATCGCGGAAAATCACGAATATTTACGTAGCCAATAGTTAAGTATACTTTTGAAGCCGGCCAAGTAGCTTAAGGTGCCTGGTTTTGCAACTGTTATGAAATAAGAATAAAACCAGAAGCCAATGCGGTTTGAATGTGTCATTGTGTGGCAATGTGGCATTTAATTCATTATGCAAGGTATAAGAAGAGACGAATGTTGCTACATCACCTTCTATACCTATTTAAAAAATAATTAATAATGTATTAAATTCTACTTTAAAATATTAATCAGGACACTCTTTGTAATTGTTTACATCCTCGTTGCCCTTTGTTCGGCAAAAATATGTTTAATTCACCACGAGATAAAAGGTTCACCAATGTACAAACATGCATTGTTTCCACCATAAAATAATTACTTATAGAAGTTATTACGCATTCACAATACGCCCCACTCGGTTTTAAAATATTTTAATAGTTTTAACGGAGAATATTTAAGAGTACATTAATTTTAAAACCACAATTAAAATAATTAACCCGTATTCCCCGTGCGACGTGAAAGGCAATATTTTAAACGTACGTCAGAAAATGTGTTGCGTTAAAAACACAAACAGACTAAATCAATTACTTTGTCGGTTCCAGACAAAGAATTGCGGTCATAAATAATATTACTGGTGATAGAATGGGGGTCAGGAGTTTCGCTAACTTTAAATCTTTCTTTTACGACCACGATAAGATACGCAACTGCGTTGATATAAAGTTTGAGACCCCTGGTCCTCAAGTCTCTGAAGTTTACTTTGTGTTTTTGAATAAAGTTGAATACATCTGTAGGAAAACGTATTTGAATACTGAACTTCAATCGGTCGATCAGTAAGAAGATTTCAAACAATTTCAACTGCCTCAGGGTTCTTTACCCTTCGCAGGTACGGGTATAGTACCCAAAGTAATTGGTATTATTGGGACGAGTATTATATTTCGCTCAGTTACGTAGGTACTGAAAGATGTAGCTGTACATAAGGAACTTGTTCTTTCTTTATTATCCACGCACCTACTTTCATTAAAGTATGTTGCGTAGAGTTACGCCTGATCTTTGGAACCAATATGATCTGCTCACGATACAAGATTGTAATATAATCCTTAAAATTATTTGAAATATGTATTAAAAATTAATTAAAATAAGATTCAAGTAAAATAATCGTTATTATGATGTCTTTGTTAAACTCGAAATTATCAATGAAATACGTTAAAATATTCGTCTGTTTACATTACGAACGGAAAGTTGTTTGAAAACTTTTGATTTATGTCAAGCTCTTATCCAAATCGAAGAAATGAAGAACAAAATTGATTAGGGTGTTGATTTACGGAGCAAAAAGTTAGAGGTCGACGACCTAGGACGCTGATCTTCCAAATTTATTTTATTAAAACAAATTATTTGAGTTTGGTCGGAGTATTTGTTCTGCGACGTGGTTGTTCTTAAGTATGCCTCGTTATTACCTCCCTGGGGTGTTGTGAGGGCATTCTCTTATAACATCTATGGAAAGTTTGCCAATTATACGGCAAAGATGAGTAGGTATCGGGTTGTTAAACTACAGTAAATATTTGATAAGTCAGTCTGGAGTTATTATTCGAATTTAATAGACAAAGAAGCTAATTTGACTTCACTTCACTTTATTTGAAATCTAGAACCTAGTGTAAAAAAGTAAATATTTGCAGCAACTAAAAAGTTGCAATCATAGTCGCCAAACGTTAAATAGATGATGATTTTCATTTCGAGAGTCGAAAGTTTATAGTAAAAGTGCATATTTAGGTTTTATAGTAAACGTATTTGTAACAAAGCCATAGTTTACAATAACATTTATTGTGCTAGAAAACAAGTTAACAATGCATTCTCTCCGTATCTACCGCTAAGGTAAATAAATTGCATTTTTTTGTGTCTGTATTGTACGTACAAGAGAATGCACTCAAAAAAACGATATTTTTCGTAGACAATGCCGAAGAAAATATGGGACAGGAGGCAATAAGTTTTAATTTTCCCACGAGTGCAATGATGTCTTGTGCCTATAAATTGTAAGATCACCATAACTCATAAGACGGTGTTAGGGGATTAAGTATAAAATGGTTTGTTTAAGGGAGGAAAATGAGAAAAGAATGCTTACATGAATTTTGTAGCGTAATATTGCAAATTGAGTAAGTCCCAAAGGCTCTTAATACAGGTCGAAGAACTTTAGTTTACGGAGACCTGAGGAAAGAGCGTAGAAGTTCTTAAAATTAATATTTTTGTATTTATTAATACTTGCAGCTATTCTTTTCTATTACATCAGGAAACGTGAGTTTGAAATCCGTACGGGCTTTTTCTATTTTTTTTTATAACCCATTTCTGTCTCACTGCAGGGCAAGGGTCTCCCAAACGAGTAGGGAGGGGTTAGGCCTTGAGTCCACCACGCTGGCCAAGTGCGGGTAAGCGACTTTGCATACCCTCAATAAATGTATAGAACTAATTTTTAGGCATCCAAGGTTTCCTCATCATGTTTTCTTTCACCGTTAGAGCAAGTGATAAATATACCTATTAGGGTGAACAATGTAATCATTTCGTCCTTAGTTTGAATGTTGGTATAAATTCCGCGTGGGATTGTCTCTCAGAAACTAAAAAGACAATTAAATGTTCGAAGTCAATAAGTGGGAGGGATACTGTGGGTGTCATCCTGTCCCAAGAAATTTGTACTTCTAAAGATACTTAAATGGATTAATAATATAATCTAAAAATAAGTTTAAAACTCAACTCTTTTATAAATACCTTAAGTTAATTAACTCGAGCAATTACTTTGTTATAATATTATTTTCCTTGTTTTTAGGAAAAGCTATTTATGTTCTTATCATGTCTATCAACCGATATTTTACAAACCTTAACAATTGTCTATTGTTTATCTTGACAGTTGTGAACGAATTTTTAGTTAAGTTCCATTGCTCAGCTCAGACAAGGACGTCTTTTAAATGCACTTTTATGTATCACAGTATAGCTATTTAAATCATACAAAGAGCACATATAGATGTAACTGTCTCTAGGAAACACGTCTGTATTTTGTCCCTTTCTTACGTCTTTTTTTCTTCCGCATCCATATTCAGGTTTCCATATTTCAATTTTAATAATCACCTCTATGTATAATTTGATGGACAAACACAAGTTCGGAAACAGTATATGGCTTGTGTCCAAGGCTGTTACATTTTAGGGACATCTGTACCTAGGGACCAAAGAATTTTTGTGTGAAACTTGAAATTCTTCGGTGCGAATGCCTTTAATCTAAGAGTAGGCACGCGTGGAATTTTCAAGGTAAGTAAAACCTTCATTCGTGGTATTTGAGATACAGTAATAAAGTATCCAACGGTAAGGAATTTTTAGGTGGAATTATTTTACTACAAACAAAATCTTACAAGCTTAGTGCTCATAAATTGTTGGAATAAGGTTGAGGGGAGTACAAGATGTATACGAAACATTATTATTTCAGTTACTTTTTTTCTCTATTTGCTGGGTATCGTTAGTAATTACTGATAATAATTTGTTTTTAAGATCAAAGAAGATATTTATTTTGCTAAGATTGCAAGTAAATATTGGAAAACTTCGAAATAAAGATACCTATATTTCATACCTATTACTCTCAAATGAAATGACAACTCTATACGCTGTAAAAAAGTAGTCTTTCGATTTATGCCAGCTCTTCTTTCAGGGTCTCTAAACGTAGGTATATTGTGATATATGTTTTAAACTTTATTCTCGGGGTTAAAATTAATATAAAGCACAAACGCTTTAAGACGCACGTCAAGCCTTTCAAAAATTTACTAGACCTAGTGAGAGTCACAAACGGTTTGTGTATCATTAGATTAATGACTAAGAGAACAAAGTTTAAACAAGTTCCAGTAATCTAATCTACACCTTGTGGGTATTTTTATAAAGTTGCATCGACTAAGTTTCTAACTCATCGTTTATCTACTGCTTCTACAAACTTCTGAACTATAGTTGACTTTCATAAGTTTTCCAACTGAGGTATATAATAGCCACTGAATTTCTATTGAAATAAATATAGACATGCGGTTGGCTGCGTCTTTTGAATTCATATTTTGTAAAGTTGGCAAGGAGATTTCTGTTCTAATAGTTGTATTGTAGTTTTATATTAACTTTTATAGACTGTACGTAACATATTTTTACTATTCTTTCGATGCTTTTTAGATATTGCGTTGCATGAACTAAGTTGAATCTGCTGTAAAGAATATAATATTTAAAGTAAACTAGTATGTTTTAGGTGCTCTCGTGCATCTAAAACTTAAGTAAACAATAAACTAATTTAACGTAAATAAATAATTCATCGTATTTCTATTGACTAGATATCATAGATTTGACGAGTTAATTAGACAGTAATAGACAAACACCAAAGGTTTTTATATTGTTTCAGGTTGAATCGAGGATGAACAAGTAAATCTAGGCCAAATGTACCGACCAAAAATGCGGCGCCAGCTTATAACGTTGTGGAAACTTCTGACCGAAAATATTCGAAATATTTTATACAAAATCCGCTGCTAAGGCAAATATTACACCAGGGTCGAAAGAAAAGACCTCTCAGCACCCACAATGTAATAAAACGAAGCTAATCAATTACTTTTTCCTACTCACCACGATTTAGCTGATACACAATTTGAGATAAAGTGCTTGATCAGGAATTCGATTCGATTATAATCACCATTATAAGCTCTGCCGATTTAAATTTAAAGTGCCCTTTGGAAATTCTCAGTTTGAATTGGGGCTATCGATTTTGAAGAGAAAAAAGCGACGAGATTATCTTACAAGGTCCTGGCAAATGGATATTCGGACCCAAGTCGTTGATAGGGATTGCTCATATCTGAAGAATAATGAACGGAGTCTCCATTTTTTCATGAAGTTATAAGTAAAGAGCTTGCTTGCGGAGTATTTTTTGAGTTAGTAGACTGAACACGCGATACGGATCAAAGTCGTCGTAAGGTCGTTTTGTATTTGCTTCTGACAAATTGATATTAATTGTAGGTTCACGTAAGATGTTGATTAAAACTAAAACTCATATCATTTAATATCAAGCAAAACCACAAGGGGAAAAGATAAATAAGTGATAAACAAAAGTCGTAAAGATTATGTCTAACTATGCTCTCTTCCAGCAAATCTGGTAAACAACGGGTAAAGAACAGTATTATTTTAATGAGCCTTAATACCATTCTACAGCATAATAGAGGCAATCCGTAGAGAAGTTTTTACGCATAACACACATCTGCTTACGAATGTAACAGATGTTGATCCGAATATATTCAGATGAATACGTATGCACCAGTGTACAGTTGCGCTTAAGTCCCGTCTTGTGTATTTGTAAAACAAAGCACAGGCTAAAGTGGCCAGCTTGCAGTCATGAATAAATGTACGAATTCGTATTTTGTGCGCTCGCCTCGAAATATCAACTGTTATGAAACTCTGGGAAATAACGCGAAAAATGAAATGGCCTTCACGACCTGTATATTGTTGCTTTTACGACGAGAGCTGCTACTTAAGTGAACACCCATACATCGCAGGTGCAACGTTAAATCCTTCTTGAGATACGTTTTGGTTTTATAATAGTGGAATTTAATTTTAAAATGTGAGTACTTTGTAGTAAACTAGTAAACATTTTTTGGGAGATGACTCGTTGCGTTTTATTATCACAATGTACTTATTTAAATTCTTATAAAATGAAATGATAAGTAGAAAAAGAAAAGAGAGTCCAGAATTATTAAATCGAACTCTGGTTTAATCGACGAATTATCCATGTCTTCGTACAAGGTACAAGTACAACATAAATTATTTAAGAATACATACACCTTGAAATTATCCATGTAGCTTAATTTTGTTACATTGCTAAAAAAAATGTTTTAATGCGAAGTATTTTGCAAGAAAAACATGCTCAATTATTCAGGTCCAATTAATGTTTAATCAATAGGCACTTTCCCTCTACAGAAATCGTATTAATTTAACAAGATGTTTTGTTTATTTCGTCAATAAAGAAAATTGTGTTATTCTGGAATATTTAACTTTTAACTTTGCCCTGAGCGAAGTAAATCAACATTTATAATGAAAATTGTATTTTTTGGTTGAAAGGAAGCTTGTAAGTGAACCAATGAACCCTGAGGTTTTTTTTTTGTTAAAATACCTTTGGGTTTAATGTAATCAATAAGAATATATATCTAAAATTTTACTTAGAAAGTGAAAAATGTTGAACTGCGTAATTATTAATGTGACACGTGGTATTGAAACGCTTATTACCTCAAATATTCTATTCGTAGGCTAAGTCGTAGAGCGTTGCTACACTGCCACTTGGTTCAAAGATCTGCTACGAGCCAGTGCTACACATCCTCGCAACGGTACAGAGTGAATAGAACTCGTAGAAAAATATACGAACATCTGGTACTTGGTAATGGAGTCAAAATATATTATTCAATTTTCTTATCAAAAGATCCCTGAAAACCTATAATAGTCAAGTAACAAAATTAATTCTATCGCAATTTCGCCTCAGGCTGTTCTAATTAGACAAGGTGAATATTAAATGAGTGATAATTAGAATAACTGGCTGAACAAATAAAGGGGAAGGATTCTTGGACTCGCTTGCCCGGCAATTAACAACATTGGATCGAAATTATAAATATTCCAAAATGTTTTTCGGAGAGAGACCAATTAGTGAGGACGTTCCGCGCCGCTGATTGCCGACGCAGTTGTTGATGAACTGCCAACTTGACAACCCTGAATTTTAAACTCTGCGGATAGTAACTATTTTTTAAGTTTTGCGATCATTTGTAGGGGTGCTAACAACCAAATCGCAAATAATGTTGGCTGTAAAATCGATTACTTGTAACAATTTAAGCAATTATAACTTTGTCAAGTTTTATTATGTCATGTTATTTCAAATCAATATCGACGTATCAGCATTTTGATGATAGTTAAATGACTACTTTTTATTTATTTATAAATATAATGTTAAAATAATCATACAATCACGATGTGTTGTAATTAGTTAATTGCTGACTAAGGACAGTAATATAGAAATAGATTTTAAAAAAATACGATAAAAATGACAGAAGAATACCCCTATACATATTTTTGCTCTCGACTGTACCTGATACTTGGATATTGAAGTCATAAAGAATAATCACACTTTTTTGCCATGTTCTTGCTTTTTGTTACATATATCAAATGTCAGTGTATCAGAGAATTATTTTAGTGATAATCATTTTCCTTATTATGACTGTAAGGCATTTGCAAAAGTGACAAGGGCGTATTCTTGCGTAAGACAGACATGGCTGAAATAAAACAAGGACGATGTTTGTGACATCTCGATATCTTATTTATATTGTTTTTGTAATAGGAATATGTATGCATAGTACGCAGTAATAAGCTGCTGCTTTTAAGTAAGCATATTTTATGCTTCGAGAATCGGAGTTCCAGACTCTTAAAGAAATGACATCACTTTGCCGTATGTAAAATCCTTGTCATAGGGATTGGTTTACGCTCATTGCAAAAGTGGTTTTAGACTGCAGACTGCAGATACACCAACTTAGTGTCAATCAAGTCAAAAGGCAAAGTCTAGTCTATTCAAAGGCCTAACCCCTCTTTTAATTAGGGAGGAGGCCTTTGCCCTGCAGTGAAACAGCATGGGTTAATAAAAAACGATACTTTTAGAATCATCTATAACTGTATAACTTACGCTTATGTTTTGCGAAATTGCAACGTAATACGTTAAAAAAAGCGAAAGATGAAAATTGTATGTGATAGATATCCATGACTTTGCTATGAAGCTGAAAACAATTTATGTGTTGGTTGCAAGATATCGCCACTTGTCGTGTACAGCACTCTTGTGATGTAAAAGCGAAAATATTTTTGAGCGTTTGTCACTTTACAAATATGTACTGCCAGTTTTCATTTTGTGAAACTTTATGAAATACACGTTACTTACGATTTGTGTTTTTATTAATATATTATTTTTGTCGAACTGTTTTGGTTTGGGTAATAAACTTAGCTTTATTACTTGTTTTTGTTTCGATGTCAGGATAAAACTTTGGATTAATCATAATTTCCGGCCGGCTTCAATGAAACTGGCCGCCTTAGCTGATAATCGGCTAGAAGATCAGTCTAATCTTTAGGCTTTTAAACTATGAGAGAGTTGAAATATATTATTATTACCATATTCTCACTCTCTATCTTCGCCATACACAATATTACAGACTACAAACATAGAAAGACTAACAAAACCAAACTTGTAAAATACATACGGAAAACAGAGACAAATTAAATTTAAAGACATTTTCCGCCCGTATTAATTTAGACCCTTTCAAAAGTTATCTGTGATCTTCGTGGGTCACCGACGCTCCATTGGTCGGTACTTAGCAAAGGCCCGCGGTTTCAACAACCGCAGCTTTCTAATACAGGTTTAAGATTCATGACTGTAATAAAATGCGCTAACCATTAACTCTTTCAATTTGTCCCGAATCGGACTGAGATATCTCGGATTCGGGTCATCCGAATATATTGCCTGTTCGAATACAGATGGATGGGTGTAAACGATACCGGTGACATCTATTGGTTTGTTCAGAAAGTATGTTTTGGCGATTTCTGTTCTACATAATACATATATTATGGTGCATCCACATCGTAGTTTACTTTTGTTAAGAAATGTTGCAAATTTAGAGGAAAACGGAACGTTTATATATTAATACTAGCTGACCCGACAAACGTTGTTTTGCCATAAAAATTAAATAAAAAAACATTGTCCAGCGGACAAAATTGTGAATCTAAACCATTCTCAGATCCCCTTGAACACACACACAAAAAATTTCATCAAAATCGGTCCAGTCGTTTAAGAGAAGTTCAGTGACATACACACACAGAATTACAGAAGAATTATATATATAAAGATGAAACTTTTAACACTTTCTCTAGAGAACCAATTGTTCGCAAAAATGTTCCATTATGTGGTTGCGATGCGCCAATTTCTCTCCATGTTGCTGCAGTGAGAATGGATTACAACTATGTTAATATAGAAGTACTAGGTAATTTCCCTAAAATAAACATGATCTAAAAATCAAACAAATATTATATGTGACAGCATAGTTAACCGGAAAATATTTTCGGCACGGAGATGCGTGTTATATGAATGATATGCCTGTTTTCACCTAAACATTATTAAATGAACCAATATAGCTTCATAATATTATTTACCAGATTAGGTCATTACATACTCGTATAATAATATTAATGGTTACATTTATAACATAAATCGCGGGCCGTGATAGCCTGTGGTTTGTGGTGTGCAACTCAAATGCAATATCAGATCGCGTATTTGCATATTTTGTCGAATTTACCTCCATATTAGCGTCCTTTGAATATATTCTATGGGGAATAGTAGAATATTGGTATTAACTATACATACAATTTATAATACTGTATCAGTTTCCATAGATCTTAAATAATATTACTCCATTACTCGGTGCACCTATTCTTATAATATTTTGTGGAAAACCGTTTCATTCACGGCTGTTTTATTAGTACAACAATTCTTTATTTATTTTATTTAGGCACGTTTGAACTATACTTCAATGGACCGTTATAATATACCTTCCTTAATGTAATTGTTGAAACACGCAATTACCTATACAGTTCGATCGAACTACGTTCGTAAGTACATACGTTAAAATTTTTTACCTAAGTACCACCGAATTACCACTACAATCAAAATAAACATCAAACTATGGTACTGGTTTCTATAGCTAGTTTTTTTTGTTATTGTAAATTCGTAGTAGTTGTGTTTTCCGCATAACCCTTATAAAATGTTTAACCACAAACGTGTAGCTTGGTACCTTTTGTGGTCAATAGCCATTCCATAAGAACTAAAACATCATTAATTTGAGTATTTACAACTCGGTCCCTTTTAGCCGATCGGAAAAGTCTCATTCAGTAAACAGTTTTGTTTATTGCTATATCAAGGAAAATCCATAACGTGGAAACGTGAAATAATCGTAGAAACGAGCATTGTTACGCTTCAATGCGAAGTGTTTTAGTTTGTTCATTGTTTATATTTTAGACCTTTATACGCTCTACAAAGTCTTAAGACGTGATTAATTTGATTAATAGTATTATTACGCTAATCATTGGATGTTTCAATTAATTGGCATTTGAGTGCACTTAAATAATTGTGTAGTATAAAAATGCCATTAACAGAAACGGAATTCCTATCGACTAAAAATAGACAGCGCCCCTAGCGTATACTGAAGGAACTAAAATTTCTTAAAACTTCTACTGTCAAACTATTGCCAAGAAAACAAAACTATCGCACCGAGATTTTCTAATCGTTCCACAAGTACAAGTTTAATAAATATTGCAAACGAAAAATAAAAAGAGGTTAAAAAAGTAATTAATGATGTGAAGAGACCTGATATAAGTCTCAATACACCTGTTATAATTGTTATTACTTATACAAAACGATTTTCTGTTACCCAATCCGCTTGTATTGAAAATATATTCAGATTTAAAATGAGAAGAATCTTCTTTAATTGAGAAGAGTATTCCAATGGGAACGAATTAATTATTGATAGTAATTTACGGAAATATTCGCATTATGTCTGTTCCTCGAATGTTCAGATACTTCCTGTAAAATTTATGAAATACGAAATGAGTAAACTTCTTTTCCATATATGAAACGATATTTAATAATAATTTATATAAGGGTTTGTATGGCGTAGTACTCAATATGGTACTTACGTCATTACGATTCTTATTAGTGTAAAATATTTGTGTGACTCGCACTCACTCGTCTTTGTGATTTGTATGATTGTATTCAAACACTGTCATCTACAAACAAAAAGCTTTTAAAATACAACATTTCTTCATATTAACAAAAAGTAATGTCACATTTCATAGAAAAACACCCTTGTCTTTTTATTTGTCTTACAGAATATCAACATAAAATGTATACCAAACTTAAGAATCAGGAAAATTCGTTTTTCTTTCAGATATTATTATTCTACTATCCAATAAGAAAATTGACGTAAGTACGCAAATATTACAAGGATGCCTTTCAATACGATACCTTTGTTACTTATAAGACAAATCGATCTTTCTCAGACAGCGAATGATCCTATTAGGTCTCTCTTTGATGTATAAAACCCTAAAAATAATCTTCAATGTTACAAAGGTCGTTGTCCTTTATGTAGATAACGAGATTCAGAAGTATAAATTCAACCTTACCTTTTCTGTTATCAAGAGAAAATAAACTTAAATGAGATATGTTAGCGAGTTTGTTCAGAAGTTGATATCGTTATCTAAAGTGCCAAAACGCAGTATGAGCCTAATAAGGTAAGTAAATGAATATGCGAGTGGCCAATTGAGTGACCCTCCAGACTTTTGGCCGTGAAAACAATTTCCCTAACACGTGCACACTCAATTTTTTGGTGCGGAAGTGAATTGGCGTGTTCCTAAACGTACCCTCGTCTTTGTAATTTTATAAAATTTATCAACACTTGAAAAATACCGACGTCATTCTGTTCTGTTTTCGTTGTTAACATGAACGTGTGGTTTTAGCAATTTATTATATGAGGTTAGGAATATTGTTCTTTTGCAGTCAAATAAAGATTATGTACATAATATACACAAATAGGTAGAGTTTTATGATGTTGACGTACCTTTAATCTTGAAAAGTAGTGTTGTTTTACTTTAGTGGATTTGTAAACCCAAATAAGTAACAAATTCAAATAAACAGCTTAAATAACGCAAAAAGCTTCTTATATTTGTTATTAAAGAACATTAACACTAATGGAAATTTTAATACGAATAAAATATAATTCTCGAATAAAGACTAAAGTTGAGATTGTTGAGAACATTTAGGTCTAAACTTGTTTAATTTAAATTATTTGCGAGAAATATTTTGTGGAACATTTTGGAAGACCTTGAGGGCTACATAGTATCACTGTATAGGTTTGGGTCTACGTAGTTTAATTTCCGCTGACATGTTTCTTCCCGTGTTATGGCCTTCCTTCTTACATTTACTTAAAAAATATTACATAGGTAGAATAACTCTGATAAATGGACATACGGATAGCAAGTAGGTTGCGTTTTTTCAACCTGTCGGTGAAAAATGTCGGTATAATCTGTGACGTGAAGGTAGGAAATGGAAGAAAAGATTGATACTGAAAAAACGACGCATACATCTTTCTTTAAATTTATTGTTCTCGCGCTGTTTCATTTGCTTGATGGGTTTGGGCTTTAAGTTGTTTGTCATTTGGTTCAATGGTGTCTCAGGTATATTTTAGTTCGGTATATAGTTTTGTTTACGTAATGCATTCGTAAACTACGTTGTGATTTTTTTCCGTGGGAAAATATATCAAAAGAATTTATTAAACGAGCAATTAATAATAAGTTATAGTCAGTTCCTTAAAGTTTGATACTAGCCCGAAAAGATACATGTATCTCGAGTAAATGTAGTAATTCTGAGGTTAAATGTAATAAGAGGTATTGATACTTCCTATATTTGTAACATTTTTATCAGTAGTCTAGACTCTGGGAGCTTAGTAAATAAAATAAAAATAAATAAATATTGTTGGACAACTCACACACGGTCATTTGATTCCAAACTAAGCAGAGCTTGTACTATGGTAACCAAATAACTGATAAACATACTTATAAACTTCTAAATACATACTTATATAGATACATTAACATCCAGGCTCAGAACAAATACTCGTGCTCATCACACAAAGATTTGTCCCGGGTGGACAAAAAAGTAGTAAAAGTCGATATTCCGTTCACGCTTTAATAAGAGGCGAAGCAAATATAGCCTCAACGTAAAAACCTAAAAAAATGTTGATAGAAAATTGTCCAGTGCCAATTTATAGGGCCGTTATTTAGGGTTAGTTGGTCACGTGTTCCATTCTATTCCTCTACTGTCAGGACTTAACTGTGCGAAAAAAAAATGGGATTTAAACTGACAGGTCTATCGAGTTAGTTACTTCTACGCAGTTGTTTAGAACAAAATATATGTGATTGCTAATCGTTTATATGGCTCACACTTAATTAGACTTTTTTAGAATTAGAAAAATAATTTTATATATATACCTATTTTTGTTACATGTATGATTTTTTGACTTCGTGTGATTTTTTGTAAAATATCTTCATTAAATCTGTTCAGCAGTTAGTCGTGAGAGTTTGTTAGGCAGACAGAAGTGTGACAGAAAAACTTCTGCATTTATAATTTTCCAGTCTGGGTAGTCGCACTGCGGACTAATAGCAAGTCTGTTAACTACTGGAGCTGAGACCAAATACCAAAAATAAGGTTGAGATTTAAACCCACGAACTTTCGGTCGCGAAACCAAATAATCGCGTTGGCGCCACTTTTCAATTATTCTCTAGAAAGCATATAGAGTAAAGTGACCTTGGCGAATCCGTATTGAAAGCGGGTTTTTATAGTTTCCGGGGTAATAAAATGCTTTCATCTTATATTGAATTCAAAACCACGGCATCGTACCAGTTACATAGAAAAAAATCTTTGAATATTTACCCTTTATGTGCTATAAGATGGCTTAATAAATAAAAAAGTAGAAGTAATAGGAATATGGTATATTTTGTCATCTCAAATAATTTTTATATTGACTACTAAAGAAATAACTATACATATTCATCAGTCCACTTTTTACGATTACGCGATTACTGAGTACGAAGCAAAAAGCAAACCAAACAGTATTTCATCAAACCAATACTTTTATTACCTGCATTGGAATTGATCAAAACAATATGTTAATACTCCCAATAAATATCACAATACCTAGATATTGGTACGTAAGCGAAGGTTACGTAAAAAACGCTGAAGCTCAAACATCGTAATGCGTAAAGCAAATAAATATTGGTACCTAGAATTCCCTGGCTCATACTGTAAATGAATAAAATATGAATTTGTATTTTATTGGTCTGCTAACCCGCTGTTTTTCTGCTACGGGATTACTTTGGAAGCCTCTTACCCAGTCTTGAGACAAGAATGTTAATAACGCAGCTAATATTTCATAAAGGTAGCTCTTACGATTTTTTCAATATATTCTAACCTATAGCTTAATTCTCTACCACAATCGACAACCGGCAACCGGTAAAGTTATCGAGAAATTTTACACGAAAATCTGTTTAGCGCCTCTACCGGGGTCCGTAGGAACTATTTTGGCAGCACATTTTAAATGTCAAACTCTCGATACTCGACAGAACCGACTGAAGAGAATTGCGCTACTGTACTATCGAAGTGTAGCAAAGGTTTCCGCCTAACTCCTTCACCGGTCTCTATCCTCGGACATTACCGCCAACCTAGCGTATAATCCAAAAAATATATCCTACAATTTATTCATAAGCTTTCAAAACTATCGTCTAGTCTGTGATTCAGGCATCATTTGGATACACAAAATAAAAGAAACTCTTTTACGACAATCAGCTGAATCAATCTTTTATGTACATATTTTTATTAGTGACATAATATTAGTCCTAAATGGTTTGTGATCGTTTCTTTGATCATTCCTACATTACAAAAACAAAAGACACAAAAATATCATAAACATGAAATCCTGAATAGAATATTAAAAGTACTTTGAAGAATCAGTCAGATATTCTAAGTGTTCTAACGGTAGAAATATTATTTATTCATTTGGAACGCTATTACATATCTGGAGTTTCATTTTAACTCGTCTAAGAGCTTAGATTTGTCTAAATTGGATCAAATCATGAAATGATAGAAGCTATAAAGCTTAACAGGTTCAGTTTTAGTACTAATATTCTTGTTGAATTTCGTCAAGATTAGTATAAATCTCAGGCTCCTTCATTAACTTAACAGATTCCTATCTCTTCAATATAAATTTATTCCTTTACCTAAAAGCACTTTATTAATTACCATCTTAAAAATAAGACTGTAATTTGAAACAAAAGACAATTTTTATCACTAAACTAGCTAACCTACGCAGCTCCGATTTTTTTTTCATTTTATAATCGTGTTTTACTGTCCATACAAACTTTTCACCATGTCGTAAAGACAATTTTACAAAATGAATAAGTCTAATTGTTCAAACCGTTCTTGACCTTTGCGCTAAGCAATACATTTGGTGATTCATTTTTATATCACTAAATAAGTACTTGGTTAGATGTTTTTAAAATAAATTTTATGACTTTTATCGTCCCGTACCAAACAGAATAAAATCCTATTATAACATAATGTCCTCAGAAATGGAGTATCGAAATAAATTGCAGTCTTCAAGTCTGCAATTTGCCATTTTTCATATTATGCGTACACATTACCATATCTCTCTCTAGACGGCGGAATAATGGGTAATACGTACTTTTACTACCTGTTTTTATACGATCTTTTCGAAGTTATTACGTATTAGAAATAAATTATCGCTATGAAGTAAAACTAATGGAGATAAACTAGAAAATAATCGATGATATCTAAATTCGTTTCGCTAGCTTTCAGATCAGAGGATTGCTTGACAATGAGACAATGATAATTTAATTATGTGCGATGATTAATAGCATAGTTGACTACTGTTTAGCCGTATGCGACTACACCTACACCTCTCGGGTTCTATTAGCAGTCAAGATGAGTGATAAGACAGTGTTGGGCATGATAATTTATCTTTGATTTTCCTTACAATAATATTGTTGCTGTGTGTTTGAGAACGTGCCCAGTTTATTGAAAAGGTTAAACGTGGGTGTAATTTAATTAACAATTATTTTTGCATTTAACAATATAAGATCTAAAAATGATTTATTTCGTCAAAATATTACCTATCTAAAACTAAAACGATTTATATTTATTATAGGACCAAGACAAAAGCTTTTGGTTCGGTTCAGCCGAAAATAATTTGATAGTTATTAATACTTGGGTACACTAAATCTATTAATTCTTAATAAGATAGTTTCATTGAAAGAAATCGATTTCTATTATCTGAGCTCACTTATCTATTCATCATCTATATTAATTAAATTGTAATGAATTTCAAATTGACTACGCAGATTGGTCCAGAATTTTGCTTCGGTGTAAAGGTAAAGCTAGCAAGCCTAATATAGATTACAGAAAATAATGTTGTATGAAAAGTGGTATTATTCTAGGATAAGTTCAATACTTATTGTTATTGCAGTTATAATAGTGATACACTAGCGACCGAAGATCTACAAAGTATTTCACATACTATCCAAATAAAATAAAAAATAAGCAGTCTGTATAAACCAAAATAGTCTTAAAATAAAGACACTAAAATTAAATAATAAAATCAAAAACACGGGATAGGTTCCGAAACGTAACACATTTATTAACCCACACTTTTACCCCTATAACGCTCCATGGGGTTTGAAAATCTTCTTTACATTCAACTCCTTTCAAATGTCGATAGCGAATAACATCGAGAAAAACACGGTAAAGTGCAGAGATAGCGGCTGACACTGGTTGATTGAGGACCGTGAATCTTCAATAGATTGACGCGATAAAATAGTGCAAACTGCGTGTTCGAGGTAACTAGATAGACGTATTATATAGCCAGTTCACTGTGAAATGTTCGGCTTTTCAACCGCCATTTTCGCACGAAATATTCCAGTTTGCTTTGAATGAGGTTGTGAAAATGTCCTTTGTGGTGTCATGAATGTGATGTTTTTCGATTTTATTTTATTTTTTTGTAAAAGTTATGAAACTTTATTGGTTTTGAGTATTTAACGACGACCATGTATTTAGATAATGGAATGATAGGATCCGTGTTTAGTCAGATGATTGTCGCTTTAGTCCGTCAACTAACTAGGGAGCCTTGGCACGATTTATGTAGATTTTATTAAAAAACGTCTGTGGATTTCTAAAATAAAGTAGCTGTATCATATAGGACATTGTTAGCTGCATAAGCCTATAAAGGGACACTGATTTCTAAATCTCCGCTCCCCACGCACTTTGTAGCAGTAATATAGTAAATTAAATTAATAAGTTATTTTTGGATTTCATTGAATATAATTTAATTAAACGTCCATGCTAACGCAGTTTGCAAATCAATAAATCATTCATTCAATGTTCGTTCAGTATTGCGTTAGGAATCGCGGCGTGTTTTCGACGGTTGAACAAAATATATTCCTTCACACCCTTGTTTTGGATCACAGTGCACTATACGTTATGCAAACATTTACCACTCACAGAAATTGTATTGCAGGTTGACGTGTCTTACTTTGTAAACGTGTTTACGTCACTGCTAACACTGTTTTGTGCGAAGTTACCTAGAATTTCAAGTTAATTAATTCCAATAGAAATTATTTAACAAAGCTCGTTTGCAGCTCTTCACAGTTAATACAAAGTAATTACTCTCAACTACACTAAAGTACTAAATACCTACTCTGTTTTCAATAAAATTCAATTAAATAATGAAGTATCTCGTACACAAAATTAATGAAATTAAAAAGTAAACATTAGAGCGTAAATCGAATTAAAAAGTAACTGGATTTCATTTCCTAGAGTCCATGTGATACTATAGGATAAACCAGAAACGCTTAAACTAAATTAGTTTATCCTAGTACCCTAAAGATACGAAAAAACTAAGCTTACAGTTTGTACTGATTGGGTCTATCTAGGTCCAAATGATAAAGACATTACGAAAAATATCAACTTCTATTCAATATCATATCAGTAAAGAAATTGATTATTTCTAGTTGACGAGAAAGCTCATCGTTTTAAGTTTATAGCTTTCAAATTGAAAATCTGCGTTAGCCTTTTATTGAAAAATGGTTTGATATTGATAGAGAGTCCACCTAGAGTTTCATAGATTTTATTCATTTATCTTTTATATGTACATATAAGTTCTTTTGCTTTGGTCGTACGCGCTTGCTGGTTGTGTAAAAAAGTACAAAAAAGTCAAAGTAAGAAGTCAATTTTATACAAGTGAATCACAAATAACATTTTACCGTTTATGTAATGTTAGAACTATATAATATTGCCGGATAAATTTCGAGCAGTTTTTATGAATACATCAAAAGTTCCCATTTTTTATAAGTTTGAAAACATGCATTTAATTTGTGAGTTAAACACTTTTTTAGTACCGAGATTTTATTTTATTGGTGATAACATTTAATTAAATAAACGAGGATATGTTTTAGAACAAGTCTGAGTTGCCTAGAAGTTTTTAGACTGATATTTCTGAGGGAAATTGAGCGGCCGTTTTTGGGTGCGGTAAAGCGATTTAGTTGGGAGCTTAGGGCTCAACTTTGGTTAACTTATTTGAGCCTCGAGAGTCTGGGACTAATGTGGGCTCATTATTATGATATGTAGATGTGTTTTATTTACATAATAGGAATTGTTCCCACGTTTTCTAGGGACCGATAGAAACGATTAAGTTTCAAGGAGTTGTTATAATTTTTTATAGATTTTTTAAAAAGTATTTGAAAAGATATTTTTATTTATTGCACATTAAATGTGTACCTATCCACTCGAGCTACAAACTAGATTTATAAATTTAGACGTAAGAGGTCATACTACTATATTAATGTATGACAATATTCGATTGATTAAAAACAAAAACCAATACCAAACCAGAGTATGCGACGTAATATTCCATTAAACTAAACTTGAACATTTTTGTTCTAGATACCTTGTTACAGCAAATACTTTCCACTCGTTGAAAACCGCAGGCAAAAGCTAGTAGTACAAAAATAAAGTTCAACAAGGTTATCATATTCAACCCTGTCTACGTCCGTAGGCTATTATTTTCGTAACACACATAATACAACAATATCCCCGAAGGCATATCAACGACACAAAAGCCGTAATATTTTGTTCCGTTGCTCGACAATTTAATCGTTACAATTTGCATACGACGAAAGCGAATTGTCCAGTAGCTGTTTTAAATGTCATTTGAGTACGTTTTTGTATTTACCCTTTTTTGGAATTTTGTACGATTGTTCCGTAAAATGTACGGCGGACTGAATTAATTTTACGCCTGACAAAAGTTCTCAAATATGAGATATACTCGTAAGTATTATCTGAATATCTATATAGCCTCACACTGCTATCTACGTAGCATCTTAGGAAGGTAATTACTGTTAATATTTAGATCGTGGATATAACTTGTTAGCTAACAAGAAATTGCTTTTAAATCGACTTCAAAAAAAGGAGGATCCTCTCAATTTCGCGACTGTTTCAAGTTAAGTTTTTCCTTAAATATTAATATTCTAGTTACATTTATTAATACAAATAGGTGGGAGTAACTCTGTACTACTGCTAAATCATCCCTTTAGTGACATAAAATCCCGATACAATTACTTTACACATCGCGACATAAATCTAAGTTTACTAACTCGTAATATAAGACACGTTACAAACTTTTTGCTTCCAGATGCCTAGTCAGACGACCCAGATTCTGGCGCGACACAGACGAGCCTACGAGGCATATCTTTGAAGTCTTCAAGCCATTAGCGTGACGCTAATATGGATACGGACGGAAATTTTGGCCTATCTGATTAACAGCCGAAATGTAAGGTTTACTTACGAATTTACGTATAAGTCAGTCGATCTGTGCGACATAACTAGGACAGCTCAAATTCATTCTGAAATAACTCTTCATATATCGAAAGAAGATAATCCTGGACATAGACTTTACTTCACTTTACCAATTTAATTTAATTTAATTTAATATAATCGTTTTCACGAGTGAATTAAACAAACGTACAAACAAGCACATATTCTATAATATTTTATTGGATGTCTCATTTTAATACTGGATTATTGGTATTAGAATGAGACATTAGTATTTATAGATAGGCAGCACAACAATACAAAACTATTTACAAAGATGTTCCAAAAATTTCTAATGCTAGGTAATACATTTGTCCCGGTTTGCTACAGCAGCTACGTTACAACCCTAGACTATTCATTTGGTATAAACCGTATCTCATATTCAGATTTTAGCTAAAGCGGTGTAAATACAGTGTTGACGTGTGACACTTTTTATTTTAGCTTTTGGATATGTAATGCTGTAGATGAACAGATTATGTTTGATAGGTTTATTTAGTACCTAGCTGTCATGTTTCAGCTATTCGTTTTTCGATGAATGATGATGAATTTCAATGAAAATGTACCAAGTTTTATTATTTTATCAGTAAAAAACTAACTAACTAAAAAATTCTTAGTCATGGCTGTGTTTTGTAGAATCAAACACGTTTTATCGTCCTTGGTGGTAGTGGAAAAAATATTAAACTTTAAAATGGCTTTGATTCATAAATGTTCAATAAACGAACTAGAAGTAAGACCGTTTTTAAAAATCACACTAGTAACTTTATAGCGGTCTTCTTCCATCTCTTTCATATTAAATGGCTCTTATATGCTCCATCTAAAAGTAAAAAAAACAGCTTATACTCGGAGTAATTACCGTGATTAAATATTAGTTCGCTCAACGTCAGAAGACCTATTAAACATTTTTGTTCAAACAATAAACGAGAAATACTTTTTCTTGGAAAAGATCTTTACATCACAGCGCTCCCACGTTTTATTCCTAGAAACAGAAACCTGTACAAATACCTGACTTCTTGAACGACCCAGATAATATTATTTCTTGTATTTCATAGCACTTTTGCGGTGAACAGACTGAGAACCGTGTATAATCAGATGTATGGAAAAAGTTTTTCAATACAATCCTCGTGAGACCGAAATGTTTCCTCACAGTTTGTTTCATAGAAACGTAACACGTGTGTCAAAGGATAAACAAAGGCTTATTACACATTTTTTAGATCAAAAAGATTAGTTTTATTATTAAGTTTTTCCATTGCAGAATTCCATTTTCGATTCTTCATTGTCAATACTGTCGAACATTGAGAGATTGACTTTGAAAATGTATCTACCTAAAAATGTGTTTCTACGCCTATTATTTATATTTTAAGTAAAGCGATTCTGTACCGTCGGTACCGTCAAATATCGAAAGTTTGACATTTAGAATATACTGCCAAAATAGTTACTACGACGCTCGTCAGAGGCGCTGGTCAGATTTTCATACAAAATTTCTCGATGACAAGCCGGTTGTCGGTAGTCGATAGTAGTAGAGAATCGAGCTACTGGTTATATTGCAAAATTAATTTGTCGATAGCTATATTGTTGTGGAAAGTCGATAGTAACCTTACTATCGACTTTTTATGGCTAGCTAACTAGCTAGCTATTAATTCATAACATAGTTAGTGCACATAGCGTTAAACCTAACATAAGATGAAAGGGCAGAACCACTATTGATCAACATCTGCAATAACTGTTCGTAACGATGATTGTCTATTACTGCAGGGTAATAGTTAGTAATAGATAATTACAGGGAGATGGAATTGATTCATGTTAATTACAGTAACACCCGGTTACTAGTGACGCTCTATAATGTAATACGACATAAAGGCGGAAAGGAGGTGAACAATATTGATATTATTATGCTAAGAGGCAATTTCACGGTTCAGAAATAAGTGTCAGATAACCTATCTAAGTACTAATTAAAGTGACAATCATTGTGTGAAAACAACTGTCAAAATTCCATCTAATAGATATTAAGAAGGGAATCCGGGCATTGGACCTACACTAGATGTGCTGGGAACTTATTTCGCGTGGATGTGGTCTAAGTTTGATTCCAGGTCTTCTGCTATCTCTTTGCCTAATTTAATGAAAATCGGCCATATACGGTTCGGCATAATCGGCGTAGCCGGGCGGCAGAACCGTATATGTGAGTCGAGTCGGTTTGAATATTGCCGAATCGAATAATACCTAATATGCGTGCAGCAAGACAGACAGACGATCCGCGTCGTTAATAATATTAGTATTTATTTATTAAAGAAATATTAAGTAAAGTCACCTTGTAATAGATGTAATTACTCTCAGTACATCTCCCCGCAATGTACATGTTCAGTCAAATGATTCATGAACATAATTTATATTGATGTGAATTGAATTAATTGGTGAATTTACAAATATAACTTGATTCAATGAAATTTAAAATGATTTGTTATATTTTTTAATATTCGTTTGCATTATAACATGTAATAACATGTTATCTAATAAAAAAACACAAAAAAATACAAGAGAAATAACATTTCTTTTTCAAAACATTAAATGTATTCGAAGTAATTCAATGAATCCATACACCGCCGATCATCACACTTCACTGAACAAAAACGGCTCAATAATTTAGAAGTTATTGAGAACGTTAACCTAAAAACGTAGCAGTTAGAGAAAAAACACAAATATACACTTTTATTGCGTACAAAATAACAATAAACGTAAAGCTAAATTAAGTGCATAATAATCATGGCTCTCTCATTTCAATTTCCATTTGCGTTTTCCTCTCGAAATGATTTTAAATCCGTTCTTTTAAAGAGTACAAATAATTATAGCGTTCGCTTATAATACGACGGAACTCGCTTCGGTTAACTGCCAGTTTTATTTCTGTTTTCTGTATTTTATTATGTACTGAATGTGCCATATAAAAAGTTTACCATCAAATGAATTTGGTCTCATTAAAATGTTCTGTATTTCAAAGGCATTCCAGGCTTTTGTGTCAGTTATCCCAAACATAATCGATTTTGTAAGTACCGAACCTTTGATTTGGTTAACACCAGAAATGCCTATGCCTATTTCTCGATTGATTTATTTATTTATCTGGCTCAGTGGTATTAACATCGATGTGCTTGAATTATAATGTTTAATGCATTATTTTGCATAATAATAATATTTATAATATACGTTACTTCTGCCTTTGAATGTATATAGGCACAATTAGAAGTAGCGCGTTTAAAATTGTTTCACAATAAAATCGAACCAATTACGGTAAAATTGCTTTAATAATAATTATTGCAATAAAATAAAATTAACCCACATTTGTATACTGAAAACGTATTGATAATTACAAAGCAATTTGATATTCGTATTATTTTGTTGTTCACTTGATTTACAGCTATAATCATCACTGTATTTTCGCTACAAACGATTAAAATCAACACAAAAATTGTATGCTTTAGATATTAACAGATATCGAAATACAATAATTTATCAGTTTATCTGACCGATGTTTAAAACAAGCGGTGAAAAGATTAATTTTATACGTGATCATAAATGTACACTGGATGTGGGATTGAATGGCTTGTATTGACATGAATGACCAGAGGACAAAAGATAACACAACATTTGGCAAGCGAATTGATTAAATAAAACAAAACGAACATATTGTTGGAAGCTGTGTCGAGTAGCTTCGGTTGGTCGTAGTATCCAATTTGGACTTTGTATCGTTTTATTCGAATTTGTAATCCATGTAATGAGACAAACTGAAGTTGTGTTTGTGTATTAGTTACCTTTGTCTAACAGCTTACAAACACGGCAGCTCGTACGTATATATATATACTTCACGTAATGTTGATAAGTTAGTTTTACATTGATAGTATTGTCAAGCTATTAAGTGCCAAGAAGATCCTTTATTTGTGGAGAAGTTAATGTTTAAGTTAATTATTAAGTGGTATTTAGATTTGAAGAAAGAGTATACTGGTTACCATATCATACTTTGTGCAAATATGTACATTAATATAAAAAATAGTACTTGCATATCTCTTAAAGTACACTAGTTCAGCTTATACTTTTCATCCCTTAGAGTAATCCTTAGTTTCTATTTCCATGTTTATCCCGCAATTCCGCGACCGTAAAAAACTCAAAATAATTTTACAGCTTTAACAACTACAAATTCTTGTTACTTTGTCTTCGAATTTCAGTAGAACTAGGCCAAAGCAGGACAATTCTCGAACACACTAGAACAGCAGACAATGTACCGGATACTTGACCACTTTAGTTGAGACACTATCTGGAACACTTACGATCTTACACAATATAATGTATCAGTTCTCGTGGAACAAGAAATATATCTTCAGACGATTTTCGAAGAAGTCTATTCTTGGGTCGAGATTTTCGTTTCGTACTCATGTCTACTCTGATTTTATTCGAAATGTTAACTATTTCAGGGAATTTATTTAAATTCATAGTTACTATTGATATTTTTTTTTGTTGCAAAGTTAAACATAAATGTCAGTAGGTAATCTGTTAAAAGTAGAAGCACTAGAAGACTGTGAAAGTCAACGGAAGATCCTTTTAATGTGCATGGAATTAGACAAATTCGAACATTACTGATACTTTAGAACAGGTGTAGTAATTAAGTGATTTATACTTTGTCAGAGAAATCACTTATGTAGCGCGATTCTATACAGCATTTAAGATGTACTGGAAAAGTAGTTGTTACGATGTACGCTAGAGGCGCTAATCAGATTTTCATACATATATTCTGGATAGCGAGCTGGTTGTCGATAGCTAAAAGTGGTAGAGAATAGCGCTAAAGTACAGTTGTAAAATTGTTAACGGTAACCTAAACCATTTTTAAGTGCCATTTAAACATGATTTCCTGTAATTGAAACCTTATGTATCGACTATTTGTCCAAAAACACCTAACTTCCTTAAACACTGGCAATAAATATGCATAAAACATGCAAGGTGTTAATATGTTTCACGTTCTTACACGCAGAAGATTAACGATGCACGTGTTAAACATAAAGTGAAGCTAAATTAACCGCCTAATAAAGCTTTGAACGTACCGCATTAGCGTTCAAGCGATATACTTAAGGATTGTTCACGATTTATTATAATATCTTCTTCGTATTATGTGTTAGTATATTGTAGCGTGTTGGATGTAAAAATATTGCTTTTAATGAGAAAACAATATAGATTATGATACGATGTAAATCGCATAAGTTAAAATCTTCTTCAATCTATCCAAATAAGTTAGGTAATCTTAGTTATTATAATTAATAGGAGTTGAACTTTTTATCACCTGTCAATAGAGTAAACAGAACTTTCACCGCAAATAGAAAAGTTTAATGCAATTTTGCTTGCAATCATTTTAAAATCAAATCCGATATTACTATCACTGCAACGAATGAAGCAGCAAAAACCCGTTACTAATATTAAAACCGCAAAACGCCAACATTTTCATCTGAATGAGCAAAAAGAACAACATGGAAAAAAATCTAGATACGTCACTCTTTGTTTTCTGAATGTTGGTAATTACTGTTATGTTGGCTCCATTGTGATTCCAACGTTGTCTCACTGCAGTTTTTATTGTGTCACGCGTTACTCAGGATTGGCTGAGCCATTTGTATTCTAGAAACTCGCAAATAACCTTAATGTATGTCAAGTAGGACTTGAGGGAGATTTGTGTGAAGTGATGTCTTTTCGAGACACTAAATTGTATGTACATTGTTCAAGACGTGTTATTGATTTTATGTTTACGTCTTTAGTTTTTTTTTGTTTCTACCGCATTATAATCCCAATGCTGGGCAGCAGAATAAGGCCTTGATCCTAGCAACCTGGCCAAGTTCATGTTTGGGGCTTTATATTCCTGCAAGAAGTCGAATAAACAACTTAGGCATGCAAGGTTTCATCACGATGTTTTCCTTCAACGTTAGAACAAGTGTAAATTTTGTTTTGTATTTTTCATCTGTAATTCTTTGGTATTTTGACCAAAATTAAAATCAAAATATCACAAAATATGGCAGGTTTATACTAACGTTTCACAATTTTCCAAGAAACCAAAATCATATTGTAAGCAGATATTTTCTTGCGGTTGAAATATATTTTCTCAGAATACAAAATTGCAGTTCCATGTTACCTGTTACGAGTATCTTTTGATAAAAAACCTCATATATCAATAATAACGTTGGTGTTACACCGCATTTGTTATGGCATTATCCCTTGCCATCATTACGGGGGCTTATGGGGAGCTTCGTTCACTGACCGTGGCTATATATGGCTTGAAATGATATCACTATGATGATAGAGGATTTTTGCTATAAAGAAATATGAGGTGAGTGGCCCGAATATTGCATTGGAATGAATAAGAATCAGATTTATAGAATTGACTCGTAGACTGTAGTACAAAATTTTATCCACTGATTTTTTTCGAGTTTTAAGTTACTGAATTTTATATTTTTTATTTGCGCGGCATGAACAATTATTGCAGTACATTTTAAATGTCAAATTTTTGAATCTCGATAGTACCAACTATAGGAAATCGTGCTATGAGGCTAGTAGCGATATTCCCTACAGCAAAATAGTCACATGCGACAATTAAGGTTGCTAAATTGCGCTGACGTGCTAGCGATCATAAAGTTAACAATGCGAGGCGAAAGCTTAAAATACCGTAGGTGTAGCTAACAAGGAAGAAACTAAAAGAGAATTCTAATTGGACAATAATATCATGACAAGAATAAAATATATCTGATTGCAATCTCCCGTTATGGTAATGTTGTCAGATTAAAAAATTCCCTTTCCCGTTTTCGAGCTGGGCGTTTCAATTAACTTTTTCCTGCTGTCATAAGAAATAATATAATGGATCAGTACCTTTTTCTTTTTGTCCGTAAAATGTTGAAAGGTTTTGAAGTCGGCTTGTGATAGATGAGATGGGTTTTATGTTGCTTTTAAGGCTTTTGTATAGAATCATCACATCTTAAGTCGCGTGAGACTAGTGACGTACATGATCTGGATCTGGGTTAGTTGTAAAAAGTACTGGGTTTTTATGCGTCTCGCATAGATACCTCGAATCCAAAAAGCAATGTGCGTAACAGCATCCTAAACCGTTGAAAACTCGTAATCATTCGGCTAATAAAATAAACTAGCTTCTTACAGTGGCTCCACTCGATTTTTATTTGCTAAAATAGCAATCTATTTTCGACTCCGAGTTTTCAAGTATCTGAATGCTAATACACAAATCCGATCACAAACTAAGCCGCGGAACTGTAATTTCTTATTTATAATTATAATAATGTTAATAAAGATAATTTGACCCATGGTTAGGTTAGGTTAAGCGTAGCCATATTATAAGGCGAGCGGTTATTTGATGTGTTTCATCATCAAATTTTCAACGCAAACAGGCTCTTGTTACTGGATTTACTAAAACCTGAAAAACAAAATCCCTAGAGGTCGGTAAATTTAATATGTATGTGGTTAAACTTTGTTTTTTTACTGTACAGTGCGGTCTCGCCTACAAATACTCATATCCCTCGGGTGTCGTAGTGAGCGCGATTATGTCAGCCGGATAGTAGCTTAGCATAACATTTATTTTGCAGTTAGTACATTTTACAGCCTATCTGCAAACCGTGATTGAGCTTAAATGTTGTTAAGCCTCTCTAAAACTGTGCAACTAGCTATTTTCACTCTTACAATATAGTTAATACGATTATGCGCAAAGTAGATAAACAGGTAGTTATCTTCGCATGACTATATTTTAAGTCAATGGTATCCTATTATAGTAAGTAGTGTAGTTATAGCAGTTAGTGTCGCGGAACATTATACGAAATTAATACGTCGGATAATACAAACATAGAAAGAGTTACTTAAAGACCTGTTAAGTGAAACACGTGTTTTAAAATATTTGCAAGCGGCTGCACAGCGCACTTGGTGCCTTTAAGATTTTAATCACAATGCTTAACACTAAGCAAGTTACCAATCAGTAGCTATGAAGCCTAGTACAGCCCTAGTGATTGTATTGTATTCAGTATTGTATGCTAAACTGATCGTTGCGCGGTTCAAACTCCAATAAACGCTTACAATCACGCTATACCGAACAATTTGTGGTCCGTTGTAGTTTTGAACACAGCGTTGTACAGTGTATACGGTATATTTTCGTCAATATCAAATTCTATCTGCATGTAGTAAGTAACAAAACAAAACATACCGTTTGTACCGCCAACAAGCCCGTAGGGATGTTGTGTATTAAGTATGTTACTGAAATAATTGCCCCCGGGATACAGTTGTCGATTCTTTTCAATAACAGGAAAAAACTTTTTTATGTTTACTTTAATAAAAGTGATTTGCAAAGGTTAAATTACAACCGGGATTTGCAACGCCGCGGCTGCAAACCGCAGCGACACGCGTTCATTATGAATTATGAAAACGATGTCACTGTGATTGGTATATTAATAAGGCATTGAAATTAACCGAAATTCACAGCGGTTTGCCACGTGTCTCGCATTGTTGTTTCTCATTATTATAGCACTTATAAAGTGGTTAGTTGAAATTGCATCGAATGTTTAAATAAAACATTGATCTGTTAAAAATCTCTTTATCTACGTATTCACACTTTTATTTTCTAGACACACGAAAACCTAAAACCTGAAAACGATCATTTATTCACCAGCATCCAATAAAATAAATCTTCATCACACCAGACCTTTTCGAAAAATAAAATCAAACGGTGCCGACTAAAAAAGCTTTCATAGACAGTCCCTAAATGTGTTAACTTAAAACGCAGCAGTAAACGAATGATAGTGACATTAAGGTACCCGCCTAAGAGCATTATAAGAAAGTAGCCCTTTCCCTACAGTCCATTTTTATGGTTCGTCCGAAGATAAGCGTCCGATACTTTTTATGTTCCCTTCATTTTGCGCTCCGATCGATATGAAAATTTGCTTCCACGAAAAAGGCTGGACGTCAAATTGAGCTGATATTGAATTTGTAGGTGTAATGAAAAACGAGAATGAGATTCGTTTGTGACCAGCCAATATACATACCAATATTTATTCAGTTTACGTCCCAGAAAAAAATGGTTTCGTCTACCGCAATAATTAAGAAATTACTTACAATAACCACTTTTATAAATATGTGTTTACAATTAATGTAAAAAAAAATAATTAATGTATGTACTCAGGTCTAAGTTAAAAAGCCGATCTTAACCCTATTCTCGATGACGATCCCAGTTAATAACAGCTCAACCTTATATCAAATTTTTAAATACATTGCTTCTTTATAAAAACAGCATAATAAGTATCTTAAAAACCGACTTCCTCTTAAATTCAATAATAATAACTGATAACTTATTAGTTCAGATAAAAATGCAAAATATTTTTAAAGTACTGTTATTGCGCATTGGACTGTTAATTTTTATTACAAGCTGCAAAAAACATCACGTAGAGCTGTATTCAATTCCGTAAAAGTGCAACGCTTCGCATTTCTCTTGTCGCGCTTTGTCACTTTCCGCCGCTTACCGAGAACAATGCTTTCACAACTTATCAACTTATTTAAGTATCTTATTAAAAATTCAATTCACTATAAAGATGCAAATTCAAATATTTCCATTCTTCATCAAGTTTTATTACGTCTACAAACATTTTATATACGAGTCTAATATAAAGAGGGTTCACAGTGCGTTGCTCACATTCACTGGTAAGTTGAACACGCTCGGCTTGCTCCGGCACTTTGCGTATCAATTCCTTTATCTTCAAGCGCTAAACGAACTCGAAAGCAGATAAGGACTGATGCGCTTTTAGTTATAAACTTTTATACGTGACGTATCGAAAATGCATCGGATGGTAAGAAGGCTTATACGAGCTGACTTTAAAGTAGTTTCAAGCGCTAAGCGCGAATCGCATTTGCCCCTCCCTCTACATTATTCAGCGGGTGATCCACCCTACATGAAGCAGTAAACTTTGGGCTAACAAAAAGAATCCGCGAGGAAGCCACGTTGATAATTTAATAAATTCGCCGCAGCCCACTGTTTTGTCTTACATTCCTTTAATTTTCCGGGGTTTTCTCTAAGCCGTCGCTTTTTGAGCTAAGACTTCCAATTTGCATTCCGACATGTAATTTCTGAGCTTCAGTCTTATATTACATGTTTTGAATATTCAGCGTTTGATGAAGATGGTATAATCAGTGCTTGTATTCTTTGAGAAATTGATGTGTTTCAAAAATTAAACAAATATTACCAGTGGCATTTAAAACGTGTTCAACGTAATCATATATAAGTAATTAAGTATGAATACATTCGTGTTGACCCACATGAAGACAATATACTCTGTTAAGTAAATGGGAAAATTGCTTCTAATTTAATTTCAGTATAAATCAATGTGCGAAGCAGTTTTGGCTGTGGCCATTATCATTAGCAACCATTGTTCTCGAAGATACAGGGCAACGAATTTGCCTCAAATTGGTTTCCCTTTATTTATGACTGTATCTTTTACTTTTGACTTACAACATTACGCGAAGAGTATTCTTTTTATTTTCTTAAATGTCTTTTTTTTATAGTCGGATAACAATTAAAAGTTTTTCAAAATATAGATTCTCGTATATTTAAAAAATAGTTTGTGATAAAATTGGCCAAGTTTGAATAGCTTCGGCTTTTTGCGTCTCTTGCCATCCATTCAATAAGGTTTTAGTCGTTAACGTGGCAAGTTTCACAAAGTTTTTTATTCAACTTATCGAAATCACAAAAGTATGATAGTATTTAACTTTTGAACTTTGACGCTAATCATTTAGGCGTAATGAATGCGAAAATCCCGAATATATTTGGATAAATGTAAAAGCTTTTAGTAGTGAAAAGTGATATGTGAAATTGATGATTTTTTTTGTACATTTTGTTGGTAAATCCATCAGTAAAATGTAGTTAACGCCGAAGCCTAAATAAAACAAGTTACTGTTGGAGCACAGAGTCGTATTTGGTTTCATTACCCTGTATCAACATTACGCCATCGGAGCTCTGACAAACATGAACTGGGGTGGCCTTACGTAGAAATTGTTTAGTATATGCTAATATTTGCCGAGGTTTTTGGTATGTAGTTTGTCGTCGTGAGTTATTGTGGCTGAAAGGAATAGATAACATTTAAGGGGATTATACGGGCTCGATATAGAAGTGGCAATTACTTGGGTACTATCTGGGTCTGGATTTCTACATCTTAAAGTGACTGTAGCAGGCATGATATACTTAGCATCCTTGCTTTACTAGCTTTCAGGGCTAGTCGATGCCAAGTCCAAGCGTTTTAATCCGCAACACGACAAACTCTCTTTTTACGGATATTAAACAATGCAATTGACGAATCTTCATAATTTTTTAGTTCTAAATCAAGCAATTTATCAACCAATTAGTTTTTTTATTGTTTGCCCCTACGACAGTCTAATACCGAAACTCGTCGAACAGTACCCCACCTAAATGTGGTGCAGCTACATTGTACATTGCAGTTGCAAGCAGTGATTCCTAAATTAAATAGAATAATATTGTAATGCTTTTGCAAATCCGTGTCTATAGTCCAACAACTGCGTAGAGAACCTGGCATGCAATTTGCAGTGAGCGGAAGCATACAAAATTTCGAATTTAGATCATCAGTAGTCCGCAGCCTTATGCGGCTGATCGTGGCCTGTTGAATACAGCTTCTTTATTTTAAAATAACACAGTATTGTTGTATATAAACCTATAAAATTGTGAACACGCTAAGGCTCTCTACTAAGTTGCCGGACTATCATACCACCTAACACGTCATGTAATTGATTTCAGATTAAAATCTACACAGTAAACAAAATGTTTCCAATTATCAAATCATGTTTAAATACTGAACACGAATGAAATGTTAGTTTAAATTTACAACCGAAAATTGAATTTATTTTAACAGTTAATTAAAACAGTGATAGTTAAAATATTTTGTTATATTATGATTAGTCGTTTTGCATTAACCAATCAAAACTCTCCGATTTTGATTGGAAAAGCAAGGATTGTACTTGTTTAGAGTATAATTTTTTTCCTACTGTACTACACGTGTAACTTTATTACGTCAATACTTAATATTACTTATTTTTGACAGATTTAATGCCTACCTATGGTCTACCTTTGTGAGGTACAGAGATAAATTGTTATTATTGACCCTGGTTTTACTTAGTTGTCATTTTGGTTTGGATAGTATTCTTATATGTTCAACATTTATAGCAGATATATATTCTTCAAACAGTGCATTTTAATTGTGGCAAACCACATACCAATTCTAGAGCTTACGCCCTTGGCTCTACATTGGCATACTTCAATAAGAAATGTAGAACAACATTTCGCATAATGAGGGTAATTTTCATAAGACATATTTTCGTAAGCAAATAAATAATAAGTCTTCAATACGTAATCTACCGTTGCCCTATATATGTAGAGTTCTTAAACGATTTCTTAGGAATTTGTTTCTTTAAGTCAATTCTACGTATTTAGGTTGAGGACTCACTTGAGACGTCTGAACTGTTGATGTGTATTATGTTGTCAGTTCCAATACAACAAACATTGAATTGTACCAATCAAAAGATCTTTTTAATTTGGAGCCGTATTTTTCTGTACCGGCTTTCAGTGCTTTGGTATTTGAATATACAAAAATATATTTCTTTTACCAAATATTTTTTGGCTAATGTTTTTAATTTTTATAGACGGGTAGAGGAAACTTAGGCTCTAAAATATATGTATGTATTAAAGTAATACATGTATTAATGATGGTATTGGTGAATTTGTTCAGAGCATACTTGATAATTCAATAAACACCCTGTTTATTTATCAAAACAACACACAACAAAGATAAAAAATACGTTCTTCGAAACCTAAAAGAGACACCAAAACCTAACAAGTAGCAACGGTATCTTACAACTACTTATAGAAGTTCGATCAAAAAGGGGTTCGGACGATGTTGATCAATTTTCCAGATGTAGTGTACAAATAGAACCTTGAGTTTGTTAGGGACAGTAGTCACGCGTTCACCCATGAACTGTATAAAGTGTCCGTTTATACATTGTGAAAATACATTTTTGGTATTGAGTGGTTTAGCTTGGTGTGTTCACACGCTGTGAAGCGCGACACTGATTGTATGGCAATTTATGTTTTTAGATTTTACTGGATATTGGATGGTTTAGATAGAACTTGACATTTTCATGTATTGCGTGCTGACTTATAATTTGACGAGCTTGAATTTGTGACTTTAACCGCGTGAAAAGATTTTCCAGGGTTGTTTTTAAACTATCTGTGGGCTAGATTCCATCCAAATCCACGCAGAAGTTACGCGTGAAAGAGTGACAAACAAACACCCACAATTTTTCGCATTTTTGCATTGACAGGATTATAATTGATTGATTGATAACTGCTTATCAGATCCTCCACAAAAGCTTACCATAATGGACATGAAGCATAACTACGCAGCAAACGAATAAATAAACTAATAATATAAACTTCTGGGCCCAATTTGAAGTCCTATGGATATATTATAAAAACATCATGTCTAATAACATAAACTTAAGCTTAAAAAAACTTTCTCCAGAACTTTAATAGTAGCTAGATTTTGTACCCGCATGTACAAAATCTACTTTTAAAGTTCTGAAGAAAGTTTACACTTACTTAAAATAGATACATTTAAATTGTAGTTTTAAATCTGTCTGTTGTAAAAAAGCCCCAATTTTAATCACGTTTTTACTTTACAAACTGACTTGTCTCCAAAATAGCTATCGGCAAACTACGACATTTAAATCCAACATCGTCACAGATGACCTTCAAAGGCTTTGCACGTGGCGCTATGTATTAAAATATGTCGGAAAACGGATTATTTTTGTACGAAAGATTTGTTTTCTAAACAATTTTCCTTGATTTTGATTTTGTCAATAGAACAAAAACATTCGATATTAATTTAGGGAGACGGTAAAGTTTCTCAATTTGTTTGTTTACAGAATTTCTTAAATTTAATCTCTTAAACCATTATTGATAGACAATATTGTTTTATCCCAGGATAGTAACATCACTACTTTAAATGTATTTAAACGGTACCTAACGAAAACGTGATTTAGGTGTAAAGTATTTTTTGCGTACTTAATGGTTTCAATGAGAATTTTAAATTAGGCGTGAAGAGTTGGTATGTCACCGAACCTTCACAAATTTAAAGTTTTTGATTCTAAATCAAAAACTCACTCGTCACAATTAATTCTACTACTACCCGTATATGACAGCAAAATTTTCATATTCTAATACTTATTCAACAATTAAAATATTCTACCATTCTTGTAGAAAACATCACACGAGTTCGATGTTAGAAATTCAAAATTCAAATTAGAATTGAAATTGAAGCGAAACTGGCTGTACTTTGTATGTTAAATAAAGTTGTTTGCACACACATATTCGCTTTTTCCAACAACACTGAATGAACGGGCAGGTGTTAATCTTTCAACTGATTTATAGTTATTACCTTGCTTTGTTTCGCGAACAACGAAAGTAGAACATAGTTTTTCTTTAGACCTGAAATATGATATCTAACGGCAGGTCTCAGGAGCTTACGGGGAATGTTTACTACATTTTACTACTATTTATTGTAGTAGGTTTCATATTTGCTTGCTGGTGTAAAACATGCTGTAATGAAAAACGTTTTACACTGAGTACTTTTTATGTACAAGCTTTGCGCATGATATTTTTCCTTGGCTTTGAACATATCAACCGTCTGACTGATTTCTTCTGTGGTACTATCGGTAGGTAGTGCAGGTGGGCCTTTGTGCCTGGGAAAGTACGCTAAGTTGTTGCTCTTACGATTGACCTCTCACTTAGACATTATAAACACAAAGATAGACAAGAAAAAAATACACAAATCAGATTTTTTTCGGCATGGTTCATCTTATAGAGGTACAGGGTGAATGAGAACTATATGATCAGTATCCGGTAAGATATTCTTTTGGGATAGTTAAGTTGTTTAAATAGCACTCAAATATTATTATTTGATTTTGCAAGTGAGTAATAACCCTACTCTTCATGTCTTCCCTTATAGCATCACTTCTTTAACATTGTTACAGAAAACTTTATAACAAGTAGTTGTTTGAAAACTACACGAAAACTGCTGTAAAATTGTATTGCGATACTTTACCAAGTTATAATTGGGAAACATTAATAGTGCATCGGAATGACTACTACAAAAGTTTTAATTAAGACACTTAAGTACCGGACTTTAATTTCATTTGTGAAATGACGGGGTTTTTGTTAATTGTGTTAACAATATAATGAAGGAGAAATATTCAGTACGAATCATTTAAACTACTTCTCATTAATGTTATTTTATTTTTCGTACATATTTTGTCTACAAGTGTTTTTATACATTTGTTTTAAATATTATAATTTATTTTATTATTTGTCTGTAAAATAATGTAACATTCTTTTGTTTTGAAAATGAATCATCGCATTTTATTTAAGATCAAAGATTTATTTATTTTGAAAGTACGCAGAGGTAACAATATCGAAAAAGTATAGACAATAGTTTGAGTAACAGTTTGATCAATGAAGTGCATCCTCTTTTAGTTTGGAGAGTTATTGACTATACAATCCACAGATATTCGTATCACGGTAAATAAAATAACAGATCCGATTGAATTTCCGATTTTTATCAGATTTTACAGAACTGAATATTATCACGTAGTGCACTCTTCACTGATTGATATACGAGGAATACTGATCATGTATTCTATGGTAATTCTATTTAAACAAAAATCGAAAAAATAGTAACAAAAATATGATTTTTGCCCACAAATCTGCCAGTGCGGGCTTTTTGCAAAAAATATTCAACTTCCTTTCTAGGAATATTAATTCTACCTCGACCAACTTGTAAAAGATTTTAGCAGTTTAGCTGGAATATTGAAAAAATGGAGTAATCTATTTGTACAGCTGTAGATGTGTAGTTACCGTAGTACATAAAATATTGACAAACAAATCACTAAACATGAAACAGCTACTTTTGAAAATTAAATGTACAGTTTTAATGTTATTTATAATGGAATCAACAGCACAAGCTTAAAAGGAAGCCTTAAATAAATAAATTTAACCCATTAATGTCCTACTGCTGGGCAAGGGTCTCCTCTCGTAATGAGGGAGGGGGTAGGCCTTGAGTCCACCACGCTGGCCAGGTGCGGGTTGGGGACTTTGTATGCCTTCAATTAATGTATTAAACAAATTTTAGGCATGCAAGGTTTCCTCACGATGTTTTTCTTCACCGTTGGAGCATGTGATAATTATTTCTAAAAGGAAGCCTTAATTGAGTATAAATCTTAGTGTCACGTTTATTCACCGAAACAATAAATATTTTTTCTAAGCGCCCTTAAACCATAGTTTCGATTTTAGACCCTAATAAAACGTACCTAATCGTTAACCCATTAGCACGTCCACAATTACAATCGTGGCCCGTGAAACAATTAGGGAGGGATTGTTTGAAAAGCGTATACATTTCGTTCTAGTTTGCTGGAAAAATCAGCTATAATGTTAATGGTAGTATACGTTCGCAGGTTTTCGCTGAGACTGTGTTAAATAAAAGGTTTATATTACGTTCTTGTACAGCTATGAGAAGCTCGTAAGTGGTTTAAAACATAATGGATTTTTATTTATAACATGAACATGTTGCTGGTACGAAATTACGCTATATCGTGACGGGTTGCAAAGAACTGTATAGTAAGAAGATGATCGTCATTTTGAAATTGCTGTTTGTGAAACTTATGTTTAATTGCAAGTAAGATTATATAGTCTAAAAATACAACATAATTTATGAATTTATCTGTACCCAACTCAAATCTGAGTTTTTAGGTTTACGATTTCATTTTTTTCTTCTCTACTCCATTGTATCAATTTAAAATGGTGCAGAAAGAAAATCCGATAAACAATCATAGAGTTAATTCTTTGGTTTACTAAGTTTAAAAGCTATAAATTTATATTACACGTTAAATGCATTAGCGCCGTTCCTTTCTTAAAAACAAAAAAGGAATAATATTGCGACCTTATCTTCTCATTTTCTTTTCTATTTACTTTTTTTATCATTAGCTTGCGTTTCTCAAACGATGCGACAACACTTTTCATCATTTCTCTTCATTATTATGACTGCAACTACTCAGCTCATTTAGCGAACTAATTCACTTAATATTTCGCCGTACCAGGACATTATGAAGCCGAGAGTCTGTTCAAACACCTTAACTACGTTACGTGTCCATGGAGCTAGCGATGCAATGCTTTCATAAATAGTTAGGTAGTTTGGTAGCAATGTATAGTTAACATTGCAGCATGATTGCTAACATCAAAACCTATCGTGTTCAGTGATTGAAATATAAAATTACGCTAAAATATGGTTTTAGGGGTATGCCAAGGGCGATGATAAATTTTCTTTAGAAAACAACCCATAGCTTCTCGATAGTTGACGGCGGTAGGAAATCGGTCCTATTACTTACAGGGAAGTAACCTTGACACAATACTTTACACGTAGATAAAGTAAAAAAAACTATTGCATATCTTCGTTGAATGGCATCGAACGATAAAGGTTATTTAGATGATTAAAAAAAACTTTGTTTCTTATTTTTTTTAATGAAACAAAGAAATGAATGTCATGTCATAACTGTCAACTACATAAGCTTTACCTCCTTGCAGCATTCGATGCTGACAGTACATTTAACCTTACATAGCCAGAGGGAATCAATTTGTGACCACCCATTGACCTCCGTTGAAACTGTGAGACCCGGGACAGCCAAATTGGAAGCCGGATTCAATCAGAAGAAAAATTGGAACGTTGGACATAAAGTACCTAACTTTAGTTCGGTCTTCTTATTTCTCTGTTAAATTTTCTCACGGTATGCGCCCTTAGCTTTGTGATCCAATTAGCTGTAGGGTTTCTGTAGTAGGTGTTTATTTGAAAGAGAAAGTTTGTGTAACTAGTTTACAAGAAAATTACGTTTTGCATGTTACTATTATGGGCTTTTCTTTCCTTTGTTTATTTAGGTTAAAGTTATTGAAATCCGAAAAAACCTTTGGGTATTTTTTTTTTATTTCACATGGAAATAAATACGTTAGGCGTAGTTTATTACAAAACCACCTTAATATAGTGAGTTTTCATTTACTTTGTACCGTTTCATTCTTTATGTAAATGTAAAGTTTAAAGCATCGTTGCGCCAGTCTTGTACAAAGCCTGTCAGCTTAACTCACGTCAGTAACTGAAATAGCACCAGCAATGAACAAACACATACATTTTAAAAGCGTCTACTTCCAGATTGATTTACACAACTATTTTTTAAAAGAAAAACATTCTCTATTTCCACCCTAGTTCTAAATCGTGAAAAACCAATTTCCTGGGTACAGCGTCGATTTTTTCGCAACACTGCTTTACTAATCAAAGAGTCATAAGTTTTCCCTCGCGAATCAAGCTCGATAAATTACGCCTATACTGACTCGCAAAACCTTTTAGGATCGCAGATTACACTAAAAAAATATAGTGGGGGGAAATGTGATTCAGAAAAAACTGCCTGGAAATGCAAAACTAAATTGGAATGTAAATCAAGTCCGCCCGTTATGTGTTCGTCTCGATTCCCAATACACCTGATTACTGAAACGAAGTTCACAGCAAGCAAACAATACAAAACAAATATTTTTAGTTCGCTGTTCAGATGTAGCCAAATTTTGTGCTCAGCGCTTCAGTAAATCGATAAAGAGACGACACGAGAAGCTTTTTGTTTACTTCGACTGAGCTTATTTTTAGTTGTTATTTATAGTTTGTGTTACACCTTAGTGCTTTTATTTCTGTTCTAGCTTACATTTCGAACGTCGATAATTGTGTTGTTGGGGATACGAATGAAGATAAAAGAAGTTTCTGTTTATTGCATATTATATTAAAGTTTGTTTTAGTGTCTATAAAGGATCCGTTTTGGAACTTTTTTACAATTATAGTACATCCTTAAGCAAACAGGGACGTAACATAAAATAGCATCACACCCTGAGCCTGAATATCATAGTCGTAGAATTAATTCGGTCCTAATTAACAAGATGACTTATAATTTCACATATATGTTAATAATATAATAAACTGGTGCATTAGTAGTTGCCACGTATAACATTCTCATGAACTACACAAAGCTCAATTATACGATGTGAAATCATAAATCCCTCGATATTACTGCGGTCGTAGTTTCTAGAAACCTCACATTGCACACTTCTACGTACCACTGCAATACAAGTGTGTATTTCTTTTTAAATATAACGTTTTTTCTAGAAAGAACATTGAACTTTTATAGAACCTCAAAAAAAGTTGATGACGTAAATGGATGGTAGTTTGAAAAGGCTTTATAAACAAAATGTTTCTGAGTAAAAACGTAGTTAATTAAATGTTTTTCGTGTTTCTTTATAAAGATAAAGTAATTTTTTAACAATTTAAATAAAAACATAGCTTCGGTTTTCGTTTTTACTCTTCTGATATATTCGTGTATTAGTTGTGGACAGATTAGGTTAGGGTTTCTACAGAAACTCATGTTTTATACATTTTTGTTTAAAACATATCAAACACCTAGATCACTAACTTATGCTATTCTCTATATGCAGACTTTCCTCACCGCTTGAGTAAGTGAACTGTGTTTTGTGTGCAGAGTACGGAAATAGGCAACACTTGGAAGCAATTCAGCATATTTTTCAATCCCGCAGAGCTTCGCAAGGATTTCGTTGAAATCCTGTGTCGCCACACAATACGCGACAAACGTTTCGCACACAGGAAACAATAGTCGCATTGATTTTGTTTTACGATTTAAATATTTTGAACGTCTTTGGAGGAAACAAAGAGGTGGAAAGTTTAGTGGAAATTGCCGGTAAAGTTTGAGATAATAATTGTATAGTGTATGTGTGTGTATTATAATTTCAATTTGATAGAAGATACTTGTTTAAATTATTAATGAAATGACCATTGAAAGTTATTAAATACATGCATAAAAATTGAGACCACATAATGTTACTTATATGCTTTTTTTCTTTAGATAAAATGCTAAATACGAGACTTCTAAAAACTAGGATGTGACGTATTACGACCTAATCGAATCTATACTAATATAATAAAGCTGAAGAGTTTGTTTGTTTGTTTGAACGCGCTAATCTCGGGAACTACTGGTCCGATTTGAAAAATTCTTTCAGTGTTAGGTAGCCCATTTATCGAGGAAGGCTATAGGCTATATATCATCACGCTATGAGCAACGATTCTCTTATGTGACGCAAGCGAAGTTGCGCGGGTCCGCTAGTCATTAATAAAACGTTTTCTTTGTATTCATGTTTCACCCACAATTTAGCCGTAGTCCACTACAACAATTACAATCCAGTTCAAGTCTTTTCTTATAAAAGAAATTGAATATATTTTCAGCATTATTATTCAAACGTCCAGAGATATTGGTTTACAAAGTGCATTGTCTCGCTGCAATATTTGAACTGGAAGTTTATTTATAGACTACTACTTGTTTCATATTAAAATGTTGTATGAGACGTTCTAGCGTTATTAAAGTTATGTACAACATCAATGATGGTGCCTGCATTCATATTTTCAGCCGTAAAATCTCAGCAATTTTGTTATAAACCATGGTTTTTATGTCAAGATTTCATATAGCCTTTAGTCCTCTCGCTATATGGTTTATTGGAATACTGCTGCACTAAAAAGTTAGAAGACTTACACATATTATTAATTTACGGATCTTTGAGGGTGATCTTTTCATATGTATTCGGGGAAATATTGAACATTTTCGACAAAATCTTGCATATTTAAAAATATGTGGTACGGTAAATATTGATGTAGTACTTTTAATACTTTAATTACTGTATTTATTTTTAAAAAACATTTTATTTTAATGGAAAAGTCACGTGATGGGTGCTTTTACGTAAAGTATAATTCCTTGTACTCGTATATTTTAATGAAACATTTATTTTTGTAACTAAGTACACCTGCAATAACTTTAAGTTTATTAAAATCTAGATGATGCATTTATTATCGCTTTTAACGACATTAGACCACTGCGATAGAACATGCAAGAAGGAAATATTTTTACAAACGGACAATGGTGGCGAACATTATTCATATAAGAGCTAGGAGGTATTTAAACAAAATTTCTCTATAACATTGAAGTTAGGGATCTAAACGACAAACTAGGTCACTATTACCCGTAAATTCTTAAAAATCTAATTTAAAATCGCTCCTTTATCTATCACGGAAAATCTCTAAACAATTTAAAAGGTTCCACCGAAAGAGCGTAACAGAAACCTATTTACCATTAATTTTTATTAACGGAACTTAGATTAGGGGCTTTAATTGCCTGCTCTAAACCTGTGAGTAATTGCCTTCATTGGTTCGCTGAATTTTTCTTTTATACAGCCCTTTATAGCCTATAAAGTGAGCACGTAAAGCTCGAAGGAATCTATAGGGACTGCTTAAACACCGCTGTTGTTTTGACCGAGGCTTTCAATACTAATTCCAATGTTTATGACGCCAGTATTTAAACTATCCTCTCAAGTATTAAACGGTCAATAAATTTTGTTAGGTATTGTTTTGAACTTTGTTTTATTTCCACGTATTTTATTAAGGTTCCGCTTAATAATGGATTAAAAACAAACAGTAGGCGGGTAACACAGTTCTAGGAATTTTATTAAAATTTCAAGCAGTTTTAGTTTACTTTAAGGGGAAGTTAAGAGTATTAATTTAACAGAAAAGAGGATCACGTAATATGAAATACCTTTATTAAGAGGAATTCCGAAATACTCTGCCCGAACTGTTGATGTTTGCATGCAATATTTTTCTCTGGAAATGTAGGGATTTTGTTCCAGTTACAATAAGTTCACTTAAATAAACCGTTGTAATTTATATAAGTATACGTATGAGTCTAATTGAGGTTTTTGCACCGATATACATATGTATTTATAGCCAAACTTATAAAACCTGTATTGGATTCCCATAGAAATAGCTCAAGAGTAGGTGTCGCGAAGGTGCTTGGTCTCAGACATTTCAACAAAGTTAGCTTCTGCCCACTCATTTACCAAGAACAATTGTAATCGCCCACGCAGAATTAAAATACAATTTTAGACTAAGCGTATATACGTTAAAATCCCACAGAAAAGAGTTTTTAAACAAACGGGAAAAGCATTTAATCTGCATATTACGAGTAAGTAATTTCTAAATTGCATTTCTTTTATCTAACGCGGATCAAGCGTACGCGAGAGTATTTTCCTGAATCTCATTATTCCGGGCAGAAAATCTCATAAAAATAGAGAATAATAGGTATAAACATAGGTAGATGGAACAACATTACCGAGTGAATTGAAATAAAAAATCTCCCCGTGTGTGAATTGTGTTAAGAAAATAATAAATAAATATATGTTTTAAAAACAGCTTTGTGATCCGGTTCATTATACGCGTAATTTTATTATATTGTAGGACTTATTTAGTATGAGGTTTCACCTATATTTCCCCTTACATTTATGTTCGCGTTATGAGTTTATGATGCTGTGTTCTTAGCGGTCGCTGTATTAATTCATATTAGTATTATATTCACATGTTTATGGTTTGAAAAAAGTGATTTGATGTATCACTAAAAATGTGTATTATTATGTTCACATTGTTCTGCTATAGTTAGTGTTTGGAATATTTTTTTTGATTTTAACCGTCAGTTTTTCTATAGAATTGTGATCAAAAACTCAGAGTAGCTAGAACTTTAGCATGTAACTACTAGAAGGTTATTGAAAAGGTACATATAAATCTGATAACCTGCAGGAATAATTTCTCATGTAAAGTTTCATTAGTCAAAACTTCCCGGGCAAAAAATCCTACATTTTAACATATAAATAAATACGAAATGGTATTTTTACTTATGTATACGGATTTGTGTCTGCGGTATTCAGCGTGAGAATATGTCTGACGAGCTTTGAGTAAATATTCATGGCGTGGTAACAGTATTTTCAGATTAATCACTTGGCCTACCAATATTGTTTTACATATGAGATTTAAATCTGATATCTTATTTCAGTAAATATTGTTAAAATAGAGATAAATGGGGTAAATTTCAGCCGACTTAGTGTCAAATATCAAAAATTCTAAACTCGACTTTCAAACACGAAGTTATACAACACTCTAGAAACTAAAGCATTCGGAGTAGAGATATTTTTTTTTTGGTATACCTACGTTTAATTAATACATCAAATTGTGGATGTATGACTCTCATGCATTATAACATTCATCCACGACATCATCCGAAATAAATAATAATACGAGATCGTTATTGAACGGGAAGGGTGACAGTGATTGATAGTTAGACACCAATAAAGTAACATATTATTTCCTTTGTCGGGAAATGGGGTCAATGTCCTTGCGAGTTCCTCAATCGTACCTTTTAAGTCGACAGGTCGTTCCGCCGAATTATAAGGGTTAAGGTACTAAGTTATAGTTTCGAATATCTTCTTCGGGAGAGCTGCGGGAGCAAGGGCGGAAGGTAATTGTCAAATTCAAGTGAATTGGTTATTTTGGATAATCGATTTGAGGATTTGAATGAACACGGATTTTTAATGTTAAGGAAATACATTTGTTTGATGAGACCTTAAATAAAACTTCGGAAAAAAATTGTAAGTATAATGTCTAGATTATTATGGTTTGTGTTGATTTGATATGATTTATTTTAGTGTGTTTGAATATTTCAGAAAAATAAACATTATACAAGTTTGATATTTTGTAAAAGATTATCCAAAGTACGAGTTTCAGGCTTTATTCTGTACTACTTTTATCGAACAACAATAAACGTATCTTGCTAAAGATTACTTTTGCCAAATTACTTGTTAAGATAAAAATACACAAGCGTTAACGAAATTGGTAGTCCCAAATCTGTACACCGACCTTTATTTGGCCAAGTATCTAACTAACTAAAGAGCATAATACATTTTTGTTATTTTAGTTTGTGCTTATTACAAAAACAATGGGAAACTTTTGCGTGAGATCGTTGGCTGTCTATTATGACTTCCTTTCTTGGCCTTCAGGGGTATAAACAAAAAGAAATTCATTTACTTAACTTTAGCTTTCGTACATTGTTTTAGCACCTTTTAGGCGAGACCATAAACTTCATATCTACGCGTGTTGCCTAAATTTTCAACGCCTCCATCATTCGAGTTTATGAATTCATCTAAGCTTTAGGGAGTTTAGTACGCGTTTGTGTTGTGTCAGGTTTATTGCAATGTAACAAATAATTACAGCGAAGTTTAGTAATGATCTTGATTATGCGTTTGATATTCGATATTCTGATTTTATAAATAAGATATTTAAAATTGTTATGTCCAGGTATGATATCAAATAATCGTTATCATTATCAAATGTTTGACGTCTACTAATTGGAAAAGTTTTTTTTCCTAGCACTACTATCCTAATCTAATTTTTTGCCGCTCTAGGTCACATTAACACTATGATATCGTTGTCTCATGTTAAAATCAGCTTTCAAGTTCTTTACGTGCTTTCTATTCAGCCCATTTTTCCACATTTCAAAGTTTGATGTTGCAACAATGTCACTTTTTCACTTAAATTCAATGAAAGATAAACCTAGCTTTTTTTTAAGATAGCTCACTCGGCATAAAGTCCTTCACAAAGGCACAATGCTACATAAACCTGAAACGTAATCCTCGCAAGCCTAAGATTGATATTGTTCTACAATACCTTCAAATGAAACACTACACGTTGTTCTAAAGCCTTATCACTTAGCGTACCTGGTATATAACTAAGCAGTCTCACAATATACCTGTAAATTATTTGTATATAAGTAATTATTTGTTCTAAGAAATTTCAGATAAACAAATAAAGGAATTGGAAGGGAAAGGAAAAAATAAGAGGGAAAGCATAACATCAAGTGCTTTGTAAGAATAACATTGGCTAAATTGAAACCGGTAATGTAAAAAAATATAGCATTGCAAAATATTTTGGTTATACGTCGAAATGGAATTTAGAATGGAAACCATTCCAATATGTACGAATGCAATCTTTATGACAGTATGGTATTTTATTCAAGTGGTTGGACAAATTATTACAGTTTTACGGATATAAGGGTGCTCTCCAAAGGTAACCCGACATCTAAAAAGTCTCCATAAATGGTAATAGTGTGTCCTTTATAATACTGATCCTAATAATATAACACAAAATGTGGGTACATCAATTCAATGATACACTTCTTCCTAACCCCTCAAAATATATGTATAGAGTGTGGCGCCATAAAAACAGAATGTTATATAATAATATACTATGGAGTAGTTCAATGCCACCCTTTAGGAGAAATCGTAAAAAGTAGCGCTTTGCAATATCGCTGTGAAGACCACTTTTATAGTGATCTACCCTTGCCTTATTAAGTCAGCATCCGACCTTTTTCCCTCGGCACCCTTCGAAATGTTTATAAAAGTGAAAATGTCTTTAAATGCACCTGTTTATACATGTTTCAAGTGATTTTTCAAATACCAAAAGTACGAGCAAAATAAATTGAACTTAATTACACCGAGTGATGAACACCGTTTTATTCCGCAACTTTTTTACAAATTGTTTGATGTTTCGTAAACAATTTGTTTTAGTTAAGGTTGTTAATGTTTTGCTGAGTCATAAACATGTTTTGTTAGACTGTATCGCTTGTATGTTGTGTTGATAGAACAAAAACAATAATAGTCATACTTCGAAATGTTTAACGGCGTGTGAATGCAAAACATTTTAGAGGTTCTGATCGATCGGCCCTTTAATTTTGTATACAAGGCTTTTTGTAACATAAACTTCATAGACTGATCCTTTGTGTGATAGAGGCTGTAAATGCTGTACTTTAAGGCCATTTTATGGTCATTTATTACACATAGAAGCATCGGTAAATTTAATATAAATATGTTAGATTTTACGCCGAGTCGTACAATACATATTTAAGTGATTTCATTCCTATAAAATTAATTAATTGGTCCAACAATGTGTGTGTAGTAACAATCGACTATGTCTATATTTTGACTGTTGTCGAATACATTAACTTTGCCAACTCCGAGGTATTGTTATTAATGTTTGGAAACTTTCCACAAACATGTAATAACGGTAATAAAAAAATCCCCACCTCCAAAGCTACAACATATTAGCATATATTATGCGCACGCTTGCTCACACATAGCGTCAATTTATGGCCATGTAATATCGGGACAATTGCCATGTGAAGGAAACGAGACTGAGGGAATGTTACAAGCGCGTCTCTCTAATTTATTAGACGTAATATTTGGGCCCGACCGACGACGCCGACTCCTAACTCTCACCTGAACTCGCTACACACAGCTTTAAGAACATAATCTTTATTACCTCCTGTACTACTTACAAAGAGTTCCTTTATTTTATTCTCGGTTGTGGCGTACGTAATATATTCCGGATTACGTGTTGCTATGAAATATGCAGAACGTCTGAGCTGGGACGAATGTATGATGTTTCCTTAAGCAGCGTAGCGAACTTCAAATCTCGTTGCGTTTTTTATTTATTTCCTACTGAATATGCAGAATTTTATGTTCGCCGATGCAGATTATATCAGCTGTTGCTTGAATTATTGATTGTGACGTCCCGCACACCACATTGCGTATGAATAATTAATATGAGTTTGTGGCTTCATTCCCAAATATACGTGGATACTGTCGTTACAGTTTAATCATTTGTCTTGAACTGTGAGCCGTGACTGGCTGATAAGAGTATGTTTTCTTTTTTGGTAGAATTTAATGTGTTTTGTGACGTGTTCATTAGTTGGATGACTTGCGGGAAACCTGCTGGCTCATCGAGGTTTTTCAAATTACATGTCTTTGTCACTGAAATTGGTTGATGCGCCTAAGGTCGTTGGATGCTATTGTTGTTAAAGTCCATTCTTTCGTATAAGACGCAACATTGTAAAGAAAATGAAACTAATATTTTGTATTGAAAAGTAATTTATAAATCTTGCGTATATATAATATTTAATTATCAGTAGTGCGTTTTAATGATGACGTTACGAATGAAACAAGAGTTGATAAATGGGGCTTCATTACCAGTTAAATTTACTAAATAAACGCACGAGTAACATGTATAATGTGTCAACATTAATGAGGCCGACATTTAATAAAGTTGCGTCAATGAAACAGAAACATGGAGTGTGTCAGTTTGTCATCCCGCGGAAGTTGTAAAAGTCAACCGAGGGAAATGGCTTGTACTGTTATATTCAGTGACAAAAATATATATTATGTATGTGCGGAGCGAGCGCTTCACGCCTGAGATCACTTGATATTATAAGGTTTTAAGAGAATTCTGGGAACTCACAATCCAGTTCCTTAATGCAATAATGTAACATATTACCTTCCCCGAAATCATATTATGAGGTAAGTGGCTTTTACAAAAAGATAAAAAAATCCTTGGTCACGCACTGATTTAAGAAGTCAATCGCTTTTTAAATTATTTTTATGTTAGATTACTTGGTATAATTAACCAAAATGTTTTGTTTGTAAGCTAAAGGTCTTTAGATCCCGTGGTCCCGTTATATTGCCACCTTTCAATAATATCAATTCAATAATAATCATAGTGTTGATTAGTAGTTTAGCCAGTATCATAGTAACTACTCAATTCAAAAGTAAACGAATCAATTTTCATAACAACAAAGTTATACCAAAGATTAGAACCTAGAAACTTATGAAGCATTTCATATTCACCAAATACCAAGTTGTAAGTAGTCAACAGAATATATTATTATTGCTAAACAAGAATATTTGAAAGTCAAATCGTAGCATCTTTATTCATTACGACTTAGAAGAACCTCTTATATAGAATTACCAATTACGTTCTGTATTCGTTTGTATGGTTACGAAGTAATTTGAACGCCTTGACGGCATTTGTAACAGCATTACTTATTGTACAGTGATTTATAAATGCGTTGACCTACTTGCACTGATAAGTCGATGTAGCGACGGACAAAGGATTGTAGAAGAAAATAGTATTAGTTCCATATAGCCTATTGAAGCAAAGTAAGTTTACGATCATGGTGTTTACTAAACCTGGTTATAAAATCTTCAGTGTAAAAGGGTATTGAAAGTTATGTAAATAATATGTTCCTTGGTGCCCTTCCCCTTTATTTTTATACATATCTCGTTACGTTTTCCTTAGGTAAAAAACAAGCTGTAAGGAGGGGGCAATTTAGAACGGCGTCATCCAGGGTATCTATTAACTGCAAAGATTTTTGAATAGAGTATGACATAAGATTGCTGGAAATAAAAATTCTTTATATTATCTGAAATATGTAATAGAGTTAAATTATCCGCTTTAGTCATTTGTAAGACTTACTTTCTTCTTACATGCAAGACTTTCTTTCTTTAATATTATAATTCTAAATCAGTTCAAAGCAGTTATCCATTTAGGTTAAATAATCTACCATTATATCGGTAAGAGAGTAAAAACTTATAAGAAGACCTTAATTGCTAGGTTTGCCGTAAATATCTTGACATTTAAATTTACAATGTGGTTGGTACAATATAACTGATCATGCGAGAAACTGCCCTAAATCATTGATGCGGAGTAAACGTCAATCATGTGATAAAGGAAACTAACATTGCTGTGTCTATTTTGGTCTCAATACCGCGATTCTCTGCTACTATCGACTACCGAGAACTGGCAAGCTATCGAAAAAAATTGTATGAAAATTGAATGACCACCTCTAACGGGCATCGTAGAAACTAATTTGGCAGTACATTTTAAATGTCGAACTCTCGATACTCGATGGTTCCAATTGTAGAGTATCGTGCTACTGATCGAATGATATGATATGTTCGAAACATTTGGTTAATTATATCTACCTGTCCAAACTTATTCATTATCTTATTAGTAAGCCGAGTGTGTCATGCGTCCGTATGGTAATGTTAGATCACATTAGCATATAACAATTACTGAGGTTGCACGAGTCAATTATACAATTAAACATAACAATGTGTTTGTCTGGATAATCCTGTAATAGCTGAATGCGTTTCCATATTGTGCTTGAATAAGCATCTCGGTGCATTGAAGCGTTTAATCGTTTTCTAATAGTTGCACTCTCTGTGAGGCAGATAACGGAACATTTGATCGAATGAATGGTAAAATGTTTGATTCGCTGATCCTACTAATGTGATACATGCTAAAATGTGTGATAGTGGATGTATGTTTGCTACTATTTCACGCTAAACCATTACATAAGACTTATTATCACGGGAAATTAGTAACCTTGTAAAGTACAAGGAATTAGTATCCTAGTAAAGTAAAAAGAAAGTCCATTTTGCAGTTTTGTTAAAGCACAAAACTAAATAGTCTTATGTCGGTAAACAATATCAGTGGAGTTTAATATGTATTTTCTTCTGAAAAATTCTACGCAAAGTATTTAAAGGTACAAAATCTGTTACAATAACATTATCCTCGATCTTTATACCTCTTGCTTCCATAAGCCGTTTAATATGGACTTAACGTACTTGCAAGAACAGAAGCTGCTCGATATGCAAATGTTTAGATGAAGATTAAGCTTAAACCATTCACGTTATAGCAAACGCATCTGCCCGCCTTTGTGCACACGTGATCCTTTACATTTTTCAGCTTTATTGAATCGAGTAAATGGTATAGCAATTTCGGTACTTTTTGTTCGGAAGATAATCGGAGAGATTGACTGTTTGACTACGCTTACTGTTAAAAAAACAGGGTTAAAATGGTTCTTTAAAATACATTTGAAAAAGGGAATAGAAGAGGGAGGCGCTTTCCTTCTATTATCGGCTATCGTCAATCGGCTAACTATCGACAATTTTTGTATCAAAATCTAATCGACGCCCAGCGGTGGTTGTAGGAACAATTGCGCAGTACACAAAATTTTTTTATGTTGATTTATACAGTCGGTACTACTGTACTGTAAAAATTGCACAGGTGATATTGTTGCTCTATTTTTAGTAAGAGTCATAAAGTTTAACCTAAGCTTCTAGAGTGAGCTAAACAAATGTAAATGCGCCACAAACTTCAACTAAATAAAAAAAAAATCGGCCGCTGTACAAATTAGGTCAAGAATACTCAGTAGTTTGTAGTAGTCTCTGTTCAAGGGTTTCTGGTATAATTTACTCCAATTTGTTTGAACTTCGACAATTGTAAACAATGGATTCGTCATCATTATCATATCAAAAGAAAACTATTTAGATTGATATTCACACTAAACAAGATTGGGGCCCCTTTAGAAATGCGATTATCAAACTCGATAGCGAAGCATAGGAATAATTTAGTTTTTAGAATAATTTAACCTTTTATGAATAACTGGTAGAAAATTATTTTCAGCACTACTATTTGTTGCTTCATTGCGATATTAGGCAGTTGCGCCTGGATGTCGGGGTCCAATCAAAATAGATGAGAGGTAGGTTATTAATGTTAAAATTGAGTGAATTCGTTATTGGTGTGTCTGTGAATTTAGTAGACTGCTCATTTTACTTAGCTAGATTGCTCCGTAATGTATAGATTTCTTTATCATACAGTCTTCACTGAAATGTATAAATTTGCATAATGTTCAGTAGTAGAGTTATCGTAATGTTGACATCAATATACCATTTGTATTTTAAAATAATTTTTAATTCATACGTCACAATGAAAACTGCATAATACATGTAGCAATCAGTGAACTGTAATTATGAACTGATCATCAAAAAACTTAAATAAATATATTTACATACAATGTAAAAGCGTTTTTTATTGGACGTTATTGAAAATCCACAATTTCGCGATTATCGAACTACTGTCTATAGTTTTTAAAAGTAAAATTTAAAAAAAGAGAGAATGCGTCAAAATTTTCCGTTTGTAAATTTTTTACCGGTATTCTGCTCCTTTTTGTCGTAGCGTGATAATATATAGGACTTGTGGTTCTTGAGATTAGCGCGTTCAAACAAATAAACAAACCTCAGCTTTGTAATATTAGTATAGTTTAACACTTAAGAATGTTTCCAATACTACCAAATTGATGCCCACTGACGTTAGGAGTAACGTTTTTATTTGCAAACATCACTTATTTGTTAGTTAGTCTGTACTTAACGACATTACATTTCAAACTGCTACAGAAACCTAGGATTCAACGCCTTCTCTACAATTTGTCTTCCACATAATACATAGGAAACGATAAGCCGTTAAACTTGCACATATTACTGAAGCTAACTTGCCATTCCGCAGTTAAGCGCCAGTAATAACATAAGTGCACCACTCCAGGATACGTATGAAGTTAGATTCTGAAAGCCGTAACCCTCAAACTTCTCCTTGATTTTGAATTATAATGCTCCTACATGTGGATATCTTGTAGGAAACTTGCTCAGTTATTGTTTAAGAAATCTCTTGTCTAGATAATTGAATTAATGACTTCAATTTGACTGATTGTTAAGGCTTTTTGGGAGAAAAACTATTTGAATTCTGTATACATATATTAGTAGCTTTTTGCTGTACCATTACTGGGCCAGAATTTCAAAATAGAGAATCGTTAAGCTCCAAAAAGGAAAATGCTAAACATGTTTAATTTTTTTCCTACAGCTTGTTATGGCGTGATTATGAACTTTTTGCACGGTAGTATCAAATTTCTGATAATTAATTTCTTTCAAATTTTTGAAAAAGCTGTGATACAAAATCTCGGCGTTATTTCCGCAATATTTGTGGCCACAGTAGGTACGTATAATTATATATTTAAAAATGCCAGAGCAAAAACGACGTGTCATAGAGTACTTGGAAGTAATAGTACGTAGTAGTATGAAAAGTTGGTGTGTTTATTTCATCGGATTATATTTAGTGATCCGTGAAAAGGTCTGATATTTGGCATGCTGCTCTCATACCATGAAACGGGCGAATATGTAACCAACTTTTTCCATTCACATAACATTTTCGCAAAACACCACGGTCCCGTGCACACAGTTCATCCGATTTTATTGTGTTAGTGTTTATTCAACTATTGTTGTTTCGGTACTCATATAAAGTATTTAAAAGTTATATAAACAGTGGCTTTTGTACGTGGCTTCACATGCATGTTTGTAAACAAATATCCTGTCACCCTTCTCCGTAATATAATTTATTCTGTAACAAATTGCACCGCAATTGATTTTACAAGGATAACAGATAGGCTAATGTATTTTGCAGTTCATAATATTAGTAAGACACTTAACTACATTTTTTTTGTAACTCCAAATTTTGTTGGTTGGTTTGCATTCTAGCTCTGCTAAAAATGTGTAGAACAAAGCATCTCATTTTCTATGAATAAACTTTAACATATTGTTGCACTAATTTAAAGCTTAAAAGGATGACTAGTAGCATTAAAGTTCAATAACCAGAGACATTTTACAGTCGACACCAACTTATTTGTGAATCTGATTGTGAAGCCGTCACACTCACTGGCTCTATTTGATCACGATCTTGGTAATCGAATAGTCCACATAAGACATCTCGAACGTTCGCTATCCACTATACTTCTAGATGTTTGGTTTAAAGATCGAACGTGGTGTGTGATTTTGTGATTCAAGACCTCTTTGTGTGGAGATGAAAGTGTTCCTTTTGTTCGTTTCTTGGAGTTGGCTTATCGGCTGTGGTTTAGTTATGAGAATTCTATATCAACAAATTTATGTACAAAACGCGACCTTAAGTTAAATCCTATAATAGTTCTTCTCGTTCTCTTAATAATAGTCCTCATAGTCCTATGTCTAATCATACTTACCATGGTTTTGTCATAATCACACGGCTACGAGTACGGTGCTCTAAAACTTTTTGAAGATTGCCACCGATATACATCACTGATATGATTTGAGTTCTTTGTAGTTTGAGGTCGTAATAATCGTAATCAAGAAATATATTTACCTTTGAAGTCCCTGTCTTTAGTGCAAATTGAGTAAGGTTTTTTCTTTTGATGATAAGGTCATTGAACTTATGCTTCGAATAAATGATCGAATGATTTTCTTGTCGTTAAGATTTTTTTGTTCGTATAATTCTTTATAAAACAAATTGTGTTGTATGAAAATTACCTTGAAGTTTGTACTACGTAAATCAAAGAAAACAGGATCGTAGTAAATAAATATCGTGTTTACTCGCTTGAGTGTTTCCTAGAACATGAAAAAGAGAAATATACCCAAGTACTGATAAGCTTTAACAAAGCTAAAATAACGTCCTTGGTCTCTAATGAACGAAAATATAAGTTTATTTTGTTATTATTATATTTCACGAGAGAAACCGTTCAAGTCTTCGGCAGAAAATATTTAATTGGACAGAATTTATTCGTACAGTTGTTTTAGTTGTTTCACTGTAGCAGATCTTAAAGGTATGCAAAGCCTACAACCCGCACTTGCCCAGCATGGCGTCAATGCTTATCCTTTCTCTTATTCCGGGAGGAAGCCCTTACCCAGCAGTGGGACATTAATGGGTTAAGTTATTTAAATTTATACATAGTTGTTATGATTTCAACAATCCAAAGGTCGCAATGGTACCAGATAGTAATAATCAATGAGATGTAGGTTAATTAGTTACTAAATTATAGAAAGCACACGCGTTAATGGCTAACCGCTGACAATATTGGTCGCAATTTAGCCAGTTCGTGCATTATTTGCAACCTAATAAATATTGCAACGTAGTACACTTTATAATCACAATCCAACCCAAAGTTTGCATTGACCAATTTTTTATAAAAATAAAGTACTTTCTGAACACGAATCAGGTAAAGTCATAAGCAAAAGCTAATACCAAAGGACTTAAACAGTAAGTTCTTTGAAATAACATAGAACAATATCAAAATTCTTGTCGAGTCATACTTTCCTCGGAATCTGTATGTACAGATTAGGATAATAAGATTACTTATTCAATCCGCTATTCATACCATTTATATTCATCAAATCGCGCACAGAACATCAGGGATTAGTGGGAGCGAGATATTTATGGAGCCGCTGAAATGTTTTAATGTTGCCTTCACAAAATGGTTAATATTAAAGTATTCATGTATTATTCCTGGGTCTGCGGCGTTATAATTGAACTTGTTAAGCGTCGACCGCATTGATCGTCTAATCTGATTAACTTTGTTTTAGTAAGTAAGTAAGTTTATTAAATTTTGTAGATTCACTTACAAGAATCTATTGATCTGATTCACTAGAACCTAGTGACTATCTGTTATAACAAGATCACTCTTGGTTATTGTATTTATCGTGTAGTTTCGTTTACACACTTGTTTATAATACAAATGTAAGTGCAAATAAACAAATGAAGACTTACCATATTGCGCGAAGAGCTCAGTGCAAAAGCTCACCAACAAAAAATATAAGTCAACCAAAAGAAGTATTAAAAAATACACATAATCATAATGTAACTAAGTGAATACTGAATGTAAGCTATTGACAAAACGTAACGCTACACGAATCATCCAAAGTAATTCCCATGCACGTAAAATCCCTGCGATTTGTACAAAAGTAACCTTTTACATTACCCGATATTGTAGTTGATAAGTTCAGCGATTTCTGACATCAAATACAGCAATGAAGTATGAGGAAAAAAACAAGTTGTTTTTCACCTATTCATTGAGATTCTATCAATGTCGATTTTGTTATAGTGTTTAGAAGTTACTATGGGTTAAGTCATTGCTTTCTCTATTTCCTTTGTGGGCCTTGGCCCAGTTTTTAAAGAGTGATTTTGGTAAAGTAGTTCTTCTTATCGCTTGAGATGATATGACAGTAACGTGGTAGACGTTTTCTTTCGTCTTGTTTCTTTTTTTATTTCTATTTATGGATTTATGTTGTGTTTTCCAAATTATTTTTACGTGAGGGTAACAAGGGCACCTTGTTCAAAATGTCGATAGCTGGCCGGTTATCGGTAGACGATAGCGGTAGAAAATCGAGATATTGTTACTGACATACGATGCGTTTCGTATCGATTTCGTGCCGGTTTCGTCTCGTCGATGCTAAAACATTTGCATAGCTGGCTAAGTTTCAAGTATTTGACATATGTCAAAGGATAGTAAGAAGGCTTTGTTGAAGCTCTATAACGAATCGTATTGCTCTTCAGATGGCAGCTAATCCGAGTATCAAAGTAAGACATAATATAAAGGTATTATGAGACTACACTGTTTTGAACATACGATGATTGAGGGTAATTTAAAAGGGTCTTTGACGCTGTTTATACAGGTCAAATGTTGCCTCTGAATCTAAGTTACGTAGAATTAATTGTTATTGTATGTTAATTTAGGTTTTAATGTTTATTTATTATTTAACAGTAATAACAACATATTCGTCTGTTTTAAACCGAGAGTAAATTTTAAATTCGGGTAATGTTTCAAGGATGGCTTCATAAATAATAGATTACTCGGCGTGTCCGCTCTAATAACCACTAACACAGAAAAGCTTAGGCATTGTTGGTTTCTTAGACGTCCTTCCTGGTCTTAGTCATGAATATTAATATTGGAGTATCGCTAAGGGACATTCCGTCTTTGGGAATAAGAGAATAATTCATAAACCGAATTCATAGCCTGCGGTCGCTTTTACAAAACCGGTCAATTGTACAGTCAGAACGCTTTGATGATTCGACTGTAAATGATTTATGTTATGGGATTACGATTTAATTATAAATGTAATTTGATATGTTGTGCACTTGTGCCGTTTGTTGGGTCATTTAATCAATCATGAATTTAATGTTAGAGGAAATGCTGAGTGTTCTTGTTCTCAGCGTAATATAAGAGAAAAGTTTTGTTTTAAACAACCTTATAAAATGTGTGTAATAATTGTTTGTGTTATTTTTTTATTCTATAGCATTATGAATTCAGTATGTATGTAGTTAAATGTTCGAATAATAAGTAGCATAAAAAAACTTGATACAATTATTTTAAACTCGGTCTTGTAAAGTAATGAAACGAGATAGTTGAAGCTTTTACCCCAACCATATTTCTGGGAACCGTTTTAAAACACGTTAGTTAGTACAACGTGCTTTTCGTGTTCCTAATTTCGTTTGATCGTTTTTATCTGATTAATTTTTTTCCCCTTCAAAACGTTGATATTTAAATGCTAGAAATTAATGTCAGAAATCTAACAATACCCTATTAACCCAGTGTGAAAAGCCCTAAAGTCGTAAGTAAAAAATGGAATGGTTCCGTTTGATAAAAAAATGGGGCACATTTTATTTCAGTAATTTAATTAAAAAGATTGGTTACATTTTCGCTAGAGTGCCGACAACGGGGAATGTTCGGTTATTGTAAGAAAATTCCTTGTAATTCGTTGCTGGAGCACGGACGGGAAGGGTCCCGGAAAATCTGTGTTGGAACAAATTCGTCCGTACGACGAACATTTTGCAGTCTCACGACCAATTGCGCCGGGTTTTTATGACCCGCTCTATTGTTCAGCGTATATTTTAAAAAATATTTCTACGCTGTTGTGGGCTGGAAAGAAAAACATTATGTCAGCCTTATCGTACTGCGCAAAATGAAAATCGAAGGATGCGGATCACGATTGCGCCACGGCAAAGATGCCTGCTCGGTAGGAAGGAGAATATTGTTAAGAAATGAGAATTTAATTTTTGGTCTGTATTCATTAAATTGAGGGTGCATTTTCCTGGTAGCAACGAATATTAAAATCTCATTTTGATCTAATTCCTATTTTATTTCAATTAATTTAAATTATATTATCGATTATGTGTAATTTATGCGGTTCAGTTTTGATATCGGTTTCAAACTTTTTCTCAGTCTGAATTTGAACCAAATTAAATTTACAAACTAAATATTTCATTCTCCAACACTTGTATATTTTCTATTACGTTTCTATTTTGTTGTTAGGAGAAACGTTCATGCTACATACATCTACATAACTCTAGTCAATTTATTACCATTATTTTGTATTCAAATGTTATATGTCTTCCTTTTAATATGTATTTTACTGGAGTTTTATAACATTTAAACATTTCAGGTACTAGTTACTCACTACTAAATGAATACTAACATCCAGAGTCTAATAAATAGTAAATGCTACTTTGCTTTCTAAGAATACTGCAGGGAATTCTAAAAATTATGATTAATGTTGGACTAAATAGCCTCATTTATGTACAACTTTGAGTTAAATCGTAGTTTGTAAACGCCAGTCGTAATAAAACTGCCAGTATTTGTTTGAATAACGATATTTAGAATTAGAAAAATTTACTTGAACATTGAAATGCCTAACTGTGTGTAGTTTAATTTTTATAAGAAGTCTAAACAGTCTTAAATCAACTGTAATTTTACTAAAACAAATATAAAATAAGAGAAACCAAACGAAACAATAAAACGATATCGAAACAACAAAACTGTCAACTCAAGCACCAATTAGTCCACCGCTATCGAATTTCAAGCCGCAAATTCGCACTCCCAAAATAGGTAATGCATTGTAATTATGTTAAAAGCTGCACTTAATCGTAACGATTATACCGTACTTGAACAACCACTGTAAGTCATAAACACACTGTTAAAGGCCCATAATCGTCTCATAACCGACGAAAAGGCTCTCTGTTTGATAATTAACAGCACCGCAGGTAGCGTTCATAAACTGTGAATTCGCCCGTCGATACTCAGTGGCTTTCGATGATCAGTAAAACCCAATAAATCTGTAAAGAGCATCCTGGAATTTGCTGTTCTTTTTTAATACAAAAGTCTTTTTACAGGCTTTTTGTGTCTCTGTTTAATTAAGGTTCATTGTTTTTTCACACGTTTCTTTTAGTGTAGTATTTAATTAGTTTTGCTTTATTCGGACAAGTGATTTACTGACTTGGTTAATTATGAATCTTCAGAGTTTTATGTTTTTTTTGGATAGTTTTCATCGCTGTCCAGCAATTCCAGATTATCTCGTTGAAGCATTTTTTTAGGTAAGTTATAAAAGTGAGTGCTTAATTAAAAAAAAAACCTTTAAATTTTTTTCTCATTGAACCGAAAAACAAAAAATTGATTTCAATTCAATCGGTAGTCCGCAGACAATTTTAGCTCCTAAAAAAGAAAGTGACCTTTGTATTCCCTGAATTGGTAATATCTAAAAATAAAAATATGCAAATCGTTTTGAGGCAAAGTTAGAACGCAACCTTTACTACAAAAATCTAAATCGTCAAAATAAAATATTGTTATATTACGTCTATATCAAAGCAGTAGCGCGATTTTCTTTTCTACAGTCGGTTCTAACGAGTATCGAGAATTTGTCATTTCAAAAATACTGCAAAAGTAGTTCCTTTTAGGTCCGCTGGAGGCGCTGATTCGATCTTCATAGAACAATTCTTGATAGTTGTCGATAGTGGTAGAAAATTGCGATACTAAAGACTTTTAAGCTATCGAACATCACTGCGGTCTTCTTATAAAATGTTCTTTAAACGCAACAACTGATTTTGTTCCCATTCCGTTTTCTATCTTTAGCCGCTATTCACAGCCGAAACGTTTAAAAATCTGGTCCTCCAGATTCCTATCTATAGCATTGGAAACCATTAAACTGGTAGATAAGATAAAAACTTTTTGAAATAGCCTACAATAAATTTTTCCTCAGGTTTCCATTCTGCCTACCTATTTTATACTTTCAATGACTTTAGCACTGATTGCAGAAAAAGTTTTAAGATTCCAAAGGCATCGATAATTTTTGATGAATTTTAATGAGTGACCACTAAGGACTGGTTTAGAAAGAGTAATAGAATTTGACAAAATAAATGATGGTCACTACGTGTGCTCCCCAGTAAATAATAGTGAATGCAAAATTCGGCTTACAAAATAAGTCTGTTGTTGCTTTACATTTTGATAACATTTTCTGTGTTTGATAAAAGTACAAAGTGACTTTTAGCGACGTAAAAAGCTTAATGATGAAAGAAACTGTATTTCTCAACGGACTCCTAAGACTTCGTAATTAGCAAAATATATTTATAAAATATATTATTTCTTTGTAGCTAAAGAAATGCAGCTTACTTCCTTTACAACGGTAAAACCGGATAATTAAAAGTTTTAAATTATAAAACCTTTTTCATCGTACCTACTAGAAAATAGCGTCACAAATATTGGTTAAGCATTTATTTAACTACTTATAATATTCCTTAGCAACTAAGTACAGCATGTGACTATTGACCAAAACCGACAAAATAATATCAATATGAGTCTCTTCAATATCAATAATCTATTTTGTCTACTCAAGTGTACAGAAATACAAACATTTTTCCTTATTGTTCGCTCGCAACTGATGTAATTGAAAACACATTATAGTATTCCCAATGTCACTTAAGGTCACGGCCTTATGATGAATAGTCGCTTAAATTAACAGGAAAAAAGAAAAAAATAAGATGCGCCCCTCTGGCAAAAGCGCTTTCATTTTTCAGAGCTTGATAGGTACATTAGGAAGATACTGCAAATGTTCTGGAAGGAACGTACAATAGGCGTTCTTTTTTTGATCGCCCGCCTCCCTTTGTAGGAATTCTGGCGAAAATTTTAATGATAAAAAACAAACTTATTTGAGTGTTTTGATGTTAGGACGATTAAAGTTACTTACACCTTATTGTCGAGATATTTTATAAGCGAACAGACGAGGGAAGTGAGTGTTAAGTAGCAAAAGTGACAGTGGAATTAATGCTGCGATCTGTGAAATGTGTCTTTTGCGCAGTATGCTTTGTAACTTTAATGGCGTTAAAAGAAATAAACGCTGAACGACGCTCGTGAAAAGGACACAGAGATTTCATGGCTTGAGTTATTAAATGCAAAATAATATTGTGTTGTCTCCTAGCATGATTTTAGTTGCCGGGGATAATAACCTACAAAACACTTTCTACACATAGCTTGCGTTCTTTTTTAAACAGTTCTATAAGGATGTAAGCTCGCACAAAATCGACATAGCAATCTCGCTTTTTAACACCATACGAGACTTGTGCCTGGCAGTTACTTTTAATGTTATTTCAAACAAAATCAATGTTTGGTAATACATACTAAAACCTTACAAACCGTGACTTTAAATTAAGTTGACGTATTTAGTATAACAATTTGGAAATAAATAATGGTCTAATCTATTGCCTTATCTAAAGGAAGAGTAAACAATTCCTTCACAATACTTATTAACTTAGTTAATAAAGTACGGAACTCTTAACTTGCTTAAACTTGTTACCCACAATGGATTTATGCTTCGAATTTATTTTAAAATTTAAATAATTGTTTTCATCTTGTCAGGATTTGTCTGAGAGGCTGGTTAAAACAACTGATTGGCTTTTATGGAAAAGTTATAAATTAAGTTCTTATAACCGTTATCTACCTACACTAAACTAGTCATCGTTTGTCGTGTTTCAAGAAAATACTGATTGCTGTGAGAATATGAACGATAAAACAATCTATGCAATACGGTATTTTGCTTTTGATCAAATCAGCTACTCTTTATGAAACGTCAAAAACGCTTTTAATTATAGCAATAATAACGGAATGACGTCACTAGTCACTATGGTATTTTCGATGGGAGCTATAATAGTTTCTGTCTTTTATAATTCAATATTTTAATGTTATTAGGAAATAATATAACATAGCTTAAAAATTATAGAGTGTAGATATATTTATTTACACAAATTTTGAATTTTTTCGTTATGATTGTTTCCTATTGATACATTTCATCATAGATCTACATTATTAAATCTAACTCTTCAATATTGAATATACTGTTTATAGTGAAGTCAATATCCTAGAGGGGTGATACCTTTAAGTGTTTCTTGTCGAAGCTGCACTGCAGTGCTCTGAGATTGATCGCGAGCATACGCGTTGTCATGGCAACAACACACGCCGTAATAGAAAGCTGTGAGATGAAAAGTTACTGAATAAAGTACTTTATTAAGGTGAAAGTTAATAATAATATACGATCATATTACAAATGCGAAAGTTAATATGTTAGGGCGTTTGTTTCTTAGCGGCGGCAGAACTACTGAACAGATTTTGATGAAAGGTACACAGAAAGTTTATAACCTGTATTAATACATGAGAATGTTTACCCTGGTGAATCTTTTCACGCCAGCAGCTATATAAATTATTATCTAATAAACTTAAAAACAGGCTTCAGTTTTTAATTTTTAGTTCCTATCTAAAATCTTTCCGCTTAGGACAAATTTTAATAATATTTATAACCGACTCCCTGATAAGAAAGATAATAATATTATATTCAATTAAATGATTGCCCAGAAACTGTATTAATTTCAATAATTGTTTTTTTTTATTGTATATTTTTTCGAGAGACCCGTTTAAATTTGGCTCGAAAAGTTGAATTAAAATGTAGAATTGCAAATGCAAATTATGGGTAGGCATTTCACATGTGTATTTTAATTCAATCAATGTTTTTTTTTATTCTAAAACAAAATGTACAATTTCAATACGCAGAATCGGAACGGAGTATTGTTGTACTTTTTGAAGCTTTAATATGTTTTTTGCTTTTTAAAATTATATTCATTCATAATTTTATTTTTGTATCGAGGGTTAAAATAATTTGTATAAAATAGTACTAGCACACTTAATTGAAACTGTAAAAAACTCTGAGATGTGTAATTTTTATACCACAGTTTTACCTTTTTACTTAATCTAACAATAAAATGAATCACAAAACGTTTAATGATCGAATAACATTTTCTGCCACAAAGATGTTTTCCTTTTCTATTTAAGCAAGCCAAAAACATTTCCTAATATACTTAAAACTTTGAAAAGTCAGAGACCTTTCCTTTAAACCCTAATCTCTTGCGTAGGATGTTGAACGATTATGCCTCTTCGCTTTAAATAAACAAATATATATTACAAATCTATTCTAAAGTTTGTTTTATATTTAAATTCTACAAGGAAGTAATTTTACTTCAAATCCTTCCTCTATTTTAGAACAAATTATAGAGGTAATCTATGCTAATCTAATCTGCTTTATTACTATGGAAAAAAGAGTTGGAGATTTTTGTTAGCTTTTATTATGTTGAGATTGTTTATCAAAGTATTTGGAACCGTAACAAATATAAAGATCTGTCTATGGGACAATTTCCTACTCTGCCTCGACAACTGGCTCGAATTTTGTATTAAAACGGATCAGTGTGCCTAACGGACGCTGCTAAAACTATTTTCTTCAAGTAATTCTAAATGCATAAGCTGTTTGTAGATAGATATAATATGTATAAATGTAATATATATATTTGTATAAGTATAAAGTTTTGAAGGTAATCGTATTACTGATAGATAAAGTCTAAATTATGCCTAAATATGATGAGTTTCATTCACCACTGCCTGTCCGTGTACATATGTATGTATATTGTATATACTTGTGAAGTTGTAGAGAGCTGCTAGTATTTAATAACAATATAACAGAGTCTAATTCTGAAACAAACTTCTCCCGTACATTTGAGTACTGCAATTCAGATTGCAATAATCACAGTTAGCTCACAGAAACTTAATTATGTACTTACGTGAGTTCCCAGTCATTCGTAGTTTGTAATAACACATAGAGTTACTGCCTGTTAATAGAACAGCACAATACTCTTGTATAATTAAGCAGAATATTGCAGAATAGAGCCTTGCTTTAACTTACTTGTTACATTTGTAAGTAATGCATAATAAACGTCAAAATTCATTTGAATATGTTATAGTGCGTTCATAGTCTAAGCATTGTATGTACCTATGTAACTAAACTCTTATTTTTTAGGCTTTGATGATGTACCCGTATAATATTGTTTGGCGCCAACTTTTGCATAAAATGATGTGAAAGCATGCTTATCCTCTTTTTTATTTGATACTTCTTCATTACTATATATCTGGGGGCTTAAAGGGCCCCGCCAAGACAAGCAAAGCGAAGCAGCAGAAGCGTAACATCCTTTTATTGAAGCAGTAAGACCAATCTTTCCTCTATAACAAAATTCAATTTCCATCCAAACAAACAAGTAATACACGAACATGCTACAAGCTGGTGGTCATTCTCAAACTTCAAAGGTGGTGTGTAAACCGAATTGCTTCGCTCTCGTCTATACGGATGTGCGTGGGTGCGGAAAGTGTACGGAAGAGAAAGTTCCGGCGCATACGACTCACTCACTGCGTGCGTTGTTGCGTAAAGGTCGGCAAATAGCCGGACAACTGGATTTTAGTTTGATGGATGGTGTATGCTGGCATTACGCTGTAAGGCCCCACTTTCCTGTAACATACATAATGCATGCAGTTGATTTATATTATGGTGGCAAATGACGACGGTCATATCGTGTTTGCATAATCCATTGATATATTTTTTTATACAAAAAATATTTTGTTCGCGTAGCTGGGGATTTAAATAAAGCAAAAACTTTCTGAAATAGGTCAGCAGGCTTCAGATAAACAGAAAAAATAAGTTCCATCATGCTAAATCTGATGGACTAGTTGAAAGTGGTCTTAATTGGCAATTATTGAGCACCGATAAACTAAAACTGGCTAGTTAATTTAGGTAGACAAAAATTGACGAAACGAAATATACAAAGTCAAATGTTGTATAATGATGACAACCCATTATAAACTCATCCAATTTAAAAAACACAAACGAAACCGCGTACAAAAGCCACACTCGCGACAAAATATCTGCTTTGTCTCATAACGGGAGCGATTCAAAGGGACAATACAAAAATAAAATTCGTCGGAACAAAACCTGTGGTACAACAATACAATGTGTTGACTAATGGTCCCAGTGTGAGTGTTTCCGGGACCATGTCGGGCCCCTGCCGACATGGGCAGGACGGAATTGATTGCCTGGACGCCACACCTGGAGTTGTGGTGCACTTTTATTGCCCCTGTTTATTGTAGTCTTCTGTAAAAAAATGTTTGTTGGTTGTTTATTTTATTGGGCGGAAAATCTGTAGTACGGTGTTGATATACAAGTAAAAAAACAACAAAATAAGTTAAGATAAGATTTTGTAAAATTACTTAAATCATGACTGTACAGCACAATTCACTAGTTCTAAGTTTAGTTTATTATTTATTTATTTATTTATTTATTATTATTAAAACAGTGTTTCTTACATGAAACTTATACTTATGGTCCACAAAACTGTTTGAACAGTTTGTCTGTGGACACGGTCGAGTCTCATTTAATTATAGCAGTACTTAAGATGTACATATATGTATATATTGTATAAGAGCTTTGATTATATATTATAAGTTTATGTATTATAATGTATTTATATTGTATGTATAAGAGTAATATTATATGGTTCAGTAGCTTGTGTTTTATACATGTATATTTGTATGTATGTTTATAGATATTTATAAACTACTAAGTAGATACTTTTTTAATTTTTTAGAAAACTTATTTTTATTTCTTTCTGTTGCGATGTCCACAGGTAAACTGTTCATTACATATGGTATGCGTTTCGATAAAGTTCTATCACCATAATAATTATTAACTCTAGGCACATTGTATCTACCACTGGTTTTGGTTCTTGTGCCAAGTTTGAATGATAGGAAATCAGGAGAACTATTAAAAAATATTATTCAAAGCTTAATGAATTCTAAATCGCACTAAAATATAGTACTACCACTGTCATTACGCTAGCAAAAAGCTACGCTCTTCCCAAGCATAAATTTACAAAAGATACTAGCGTCAAAACACATTTCACAGTAATATAAAACACTATAACGTATCACGACTCCACAAAAGCCAGACTTTATAATAAGAAGAAGTGATCATGCAAGATTATACGACTGAGGAAAACGCTCCCTTGATGTTTTACACAAAACCTCAACGTTACATTGCTTGAGCCTTCATGTAGGTAATACCTTGTAATTGGATATAAAATATCTTATTTCTTGGAAGTCACGCGTCGTACCAAGAAGTATTAAGATACTGGAATTTAGGGCTTTTATAAAAACATCTGTAACTTTGAATAAAAAGGTCACATTATACTTATAGACATATTTGTATGTTAAGTAAATGGTTACGGTACGATAAACGGCCATGTAATATGGGACTGCTAACCATGATGATCGATTTTTTAAAGTTTGCGATTGAGTAAGTAATGACAGTACGGAGTTGATAACATTGGCTTATAACATGGATTTGCGGAAAGTGTTTTAATAAAACTTTTCATGAGTGAAATCGAAATCCAAACATAGTCATACTTCCAGGAAAAAGGTATTGAACATATATAAATGAAATTCAAAATGATTTATAGACTTACATAAATCAAACACAGTTGCGTCAAATAGTGTTTTCTCTTGTAGTTTCTAGTTTGATGTATGAAGTAACTTACTGCGCTGGTCGTAGGTGGTATGTGTGGGACGAAGTGCTAGCTTGAAATAGAACTGCGATACTGACCGAAATACATCTGTCAAATGTCCAGGGAACGTTGACTCGATGTAACGGAACACTACAACAAGTTAACTTTACCAAAACGAAATACGATGCAAGTTGTTTGAGACGGAATTTATAGGGTTTTGTGTACTATGGGAATGAAAGTGGATGCTCTTTAAAATATACTGTGTAACTATTACTGACAAAAAGCGATTCTTGCTCTAAAAGGTTTAAGTTTGCGGTTCAAATATTGCTGAATTAGTCCCAGCAAAACTGTAGTGTCGTGCTGTGACGCAAAATACACAATGTGAGTCAGCATACAGCAGTCATACCGCACTGCAAATAAACGCGTCGAACAATATCCCGGAACAATTAAGAAAATATACTATTTATACTTGAAATCGAATCGGCACCATCGTTCTTCCCATATTTATTTCGGTCTAAATCTGTTCGTTACCATGTCATATCCCTACGAACAACTAAGCAAAACAAAATTATATATGCATAAAAGTGGAAATCTGAGGATACTCGTGAACTTTTTAGGGGCTATAAAATTTATATTCTCTCTTTATGGCGTCGTGCCATAAGAAAAACAACTGTCTCAAATAATAATAGAGAGTTGCGAGTCTCGGACACTAAGGCTGCCTGGCCATCGATGCGGAGCGAAGCTGCGATGCGGAGAAACGGAGAATTATCAACCAATAGGAGTGCGTAAAATTTTCGTTTCGCTTCGAAAACTCAATCCTTTTTAATTTATCGTTTCGTTAATATTTCTCCGTTTCTTCGCATCGCACTCGCTCGCGCCCTCGCTCCGCGACATTATCAAGCGAATTTTATTTGACAAAGTAAAAATACCTAAAAGTTTATGTAATATATTCCCAGCTTCCATGTTTTATTTGTTTTTTCTACAATCGGCCGTTTGTGTGGAAATAACTATCAAATCGATTTCATTCGAATAATGGAGTGAATATGTAAATCGGAAATGCCAGAACCGTCGACCGAAATTTTATTAAAAACCAGACCTTCCAATCCGATATGCTGGCCGCGACGATTTATCTTATATATTCCTGCTTTATATTTTATTAGGAGAGGCGGGGAGACCTTGAACTTATTTCATAGTCGACAAAGAATAGTATTTTTACTCCGGAACGACGTTTTATTTTAGTTGTTATTTTATGTATTCTAAGAATACTAGTTTGATAGAGATTATTCTCGAAGAGACTTCTAGAACACAAAGATGTACAATTACATTGTCTTAGTTGTATTTTGTAGGAGTTGGATCTTAACAGTCGCGAATTGACATTCATTTTTCTTATTGTAGAACATTTTCATATGTGATGAAAGCGCTATTAATGGCCGCCTCTTTAGGCAACATTTTAAGCAAAAAAGTCATATCGTTTGAAGCCTTGTTTTGTAAATGTCAAGTGATTTTACTCAGGAAATATAATTTCATTCTGCCTTTTATCTTGAAAGTTAATTCGACAATATTATTTTTGTTTGGATAAAAGTACACTTACGTGATTTTTGAACAGATCCAAAATGTTTCACTCTCTCATAAACTTATTATGAAGAAATTCGATTTTGAGATACCAAAAGGTTTGGAAATTAATTTAACTAATATCCTTGAATCTTTGTTGGAGTACCATGTTGTTATAAAGAAAGCCGAGTTACTGAAAATGTTTTATAGGTAAATATGCTTTAAATACAAAAACAAAACATATGATGTTTACATAATTAACAAGGCAAAGAGAAAATAATTAGTGCTAGAAAATATTTCATTGAATATTTAAATTCTAGTCTTTATGTCTGTGTAAATAGCATAGTTTTATTTAAAATTATATTTCTATTGCGCTTGCTATTACAGCTTTCATGAAAAGCTATGGTATTAAATGAAGCAAAACAAAGCAAACTTGCTTTAAGCTGTTAAGGAGCTTATTCTGTGCCGTATATTAGCTGCTACATAAGCTTGGACACATCAACCGTTTGTAAGTATGCGATTTAGAATCAAAACGTCGTAAGTGGAGCAAACAGTATGTGCAATTTAATACATTTTGGTATTGAGCCTGCATTGTGCGTTCATCTATTATGAATATTATCGTACTAACTACAGGTGGATATTACTCACAATGTTTTAATACCTGTTCACTGTATCATATAGTGTGTGTTTTTGTTCAATTTTTATTCATATAAATGTCATAATACTGAGTTTTAAAAATGAAATAAAATTTTTAAAACTAACAATTCCATGAATGAATGCATTATACAAACTATGAACATTTTAAAATATTCTTTGTTCCGTATTCAAATAATTTACCTGAATTTAATGCTCTCTTCATTAGCCACTGCATGTCATTTTAGTTTTGTTGAGATGAACAAGTAGTTCTTTATACTCACAAAGTTATAAGCACATTCATCCTCATTAAGTCGACGTAATTACTAAGATTATAATTGCTCTTGCTTCATTTACAAATACTACTTTTGTAGTCCGAGTGATAGTCTATGCGACTTCGAATCAACGGGGTTATAAGTTCGATACCTAAAACTGTTATTTCCAATTTCTGTTCCAATATTTCTAATTCGTAGCACAGAGTTGGGTACCCTCCCAGTTTCTGTTAATGTCTGTCTTTTATAATTTAGCCACATGTGACATGAGAAGTGTGTAGTATTGTCTTCAATAAGCAAGCTCGAACTCGCAAAAAATATTAAGAGGCTAGCGGCCCGGCCCGTCTTCATTTGCGTATCTATGCAATACAATTTTATCAAGTTGATCCCATACAATCGTTGTCCTGACAATTACAAACACATTAAAGATATAATTATTTAATTTTCATTACTTGTTGAAATGTTACGCACGTCCACACATTTTTACTATTCAATGCAGAAATAACAGCATTTAGATTCTATTCTCTTGAAGAAAGTAGAAGAAAATCTTCAAAGGGAGAATAGATAGATCTTTTAAAGGCTTTTTAGTGTCGCCACGTCAAATTGAACGCCAAACAAGGAACCTAGTTTGGAACTTGGAGCGGAGTCAAAGTTTAAGTTTTAAGTTTATTTATGGAACATTTTTACTTTTGGCACGTACAGCGTACGTTTTCAAAGAACTCTTTTGTAGTATTCACTTAAACATTTTAACTAGATATTGAATTGGGCCTAACCTATTTTATACTGGAAGGTGACAGTATCTCGATTCTCTACTACTCTAGTACCAACTGTACAGAATCGTGCTACTGTGCAGTTACGGACGGGTCAGGAGTGAATTAAGTGCGATGAGTTGCATAATGTTCTCTCAGACGACCAGATGCAACTAGCCAACTAAAAAAATGGTTTTATAGTGACTATGTGCGCACATGGGCAACACACAGACAGTTAAATTCCATATTCTCCATCTCTCAAAAACAATCAAAATTACGTGTTTTTAAAAAATATGTCGACTACGATAAAAAACGCGTTGAAAATAAATCTTTTTCTTTTTGGACCTTTTAAATTTCCCATTTCATAAACCTTGTTAATTTAGCTAAAACCAACGTTTTGGCTTTTATTCATTTGACCGCTGTTTAACCTACTGAGTTCTGTGAAATCGTTCTCATTTTACTAAGAACTGGCACTGATTTCAACCAAGACAGCTGAAATGGTATGTTCTAAATTTTATTTTATTACGGATTTCATGTCGTAAATTATGGTCACTAGCTGAACCTCGGACTTAAGTAATGAGATGCTGAAATTCAGTTGCGCTCAGGGGTAAAAGCATCCTTTAGTGAACGTATCTGTATCTAACTAACTATCTACTACTCTTACCAACAAATACAAAACAAACAAGTCGGTGACCAGATAACTCAGTTTTTATTCTTTTAATACCAATTCTCAACAAACCGCAACATTAACTTTACACTACATCCAAGTCAAATTGTTAATACCCGCAAAATGAAACGGGAACATTCTATTTCTGGTCCAAAAACATTTTAAAACGGAATTATTATTGGAGTTACGTACAAAAATGGTTGTTTTCGTTGTCCAAGACCGCTCCGGGGGAAATTGAAGCGAACACAACAGCAGTTTCAGTGTGACAACGTTCTAGCTGCACAATGCAATGACACTATTCTGTGCTTATTGCCCGGTGAGCGCAAGTTGCACACTCATTGCTATTCCAAGACCCCTTTATGAAGGCGAAAATGTACTATAAAGAGTTCCGCTTGATTTCATTTGCGAGTATATTGTTTAATCAGATTTCTGCGGTCAGTAGCTTTTATTCGCGATGTCGTTTCAATTTTTTTATTAATTTTCAGTGTATGTGAATTGCGATAAAATATCTAGGGAAGTTTTATTGTTACCCTGCTATTCTTCATTAGTATATTGTGATGACAAACAAATATTAGTTGATCTGAAGTTCCTATAGAATAAATAGATATTTTTCCTAAAACATTATCATCAACATTTGTCATCGTCATAATCTGGTAAGGACTAAAAATGTATTCAAATAAAAACAACCTCATCCTGCCTGTTCTAAGACTTTCGTTTTTAATCCCCGGAAACGCCATTTACAAAAATCTGTCTCAAGTTCGATAACGCAATTAGTTTTTAGTCGAACTGTATGTGGCACGTTGTTACGACAGTTGAAACAGAGGGAGTTAAACTCATCTGAAATGTCAGGCTGTGCGCTTTGATCACGCGATCAAAGCTGCTAACAAATCACTCGCTGTTGAAAGACACGGCGTAAATTACAATCGAGGCACGCTTTCCACGTGTTTTTGTTGCTAGTCGTTATTGGGAACTTTAATTGAGTTTTAGTACGAAACAATCTAATTTATTAACATTTTTAAGTTTAGCATTAGAGGTAAGTAATCCTGTTAAATCCTTAAGGTTAAGCTTAAAAGCACTGTTAGGAATATATTTATGTAGGCATCGCAATAAAACGAGATATGTCATATTTCTAACGATAAGTATTTTACTACAGGTAAATAAGTACCAAGTATTTTTTTAAGACTTTGTTGTTAAAAAAATAAAACTATTTCTTTACTTCAAAATTTCGTGTTGCCTGACCTATAGCTAATATTGTATGAGGATTATTACTAAGAAGACCTAACATATTTACCTCGATTTTCGTATGAAATTGCGTCTTCAACGTGCATACAACTTGGAAACCAAACAGCAGCATTCAAAACACATAGAATCCAAAAACAATCAACCAGCTTATCCCACTAATGGTTCCAAGAATTCCCTTGAAGGCTGTGTTGTTCTCTCGTGTCACTTACAAACATCGCCGCGCCGATGCTTGCATTCAGGTCAAAGGCATTTCACACCCACTGAGTGTTATTAAGACGTCAAGAGGAAGCTTCTAGACTTCAAACTTCGAGTGATAGAACAATTTGAGCTGTTTTTAGTACTACTTTGTGGTACTCGGTGTGTGATGGTTTCGGTGCATGATGAATGGAACTGGTTTCTTTGGTATGACTTGTGTCTTATATTGCTAATACTTTATCGGATGACTAAATAGGTATGTGATAGCTTACCAGACTGAAATGTCTGCAAAATGTTTCCGCTAGTCGTCAAAGTTGTGTGATGAATCTAATTTCAACGCAATATCACAATACCTAAATCAGGTTATTTATGAATGTATATAAAGATATTTGTCTAATATTTAAAAAGAGTTTCTTTCTTTCATTTTTGATTTTTGCAAATTTAATTATTCTCTCAGCTGCAGTTTACATGAGTCTACATCACGAAAGACTACAGAATTCCATGCAACCTCAGTGAACCTTTCATATCTACACTAAATATTGTATCAACAACATATTATAATACATGTAGATCAATAGCCGTCCCCAGTTTCAACCGTATTACTCCCAGCAATAATTATTCGCAACACTATCCCTCGCAACTCATTAAAACCATATCAAATTGTCAATAGCAGCATAATATGATACCGGGTACTAATTAATTATCGCAATTAATACAGCTAACACTTCAGTACATTATATAATTCACTTGGGAAATTATTAAGACGCCATTGCGGTAGTGCAACGTATTTGCATAGACGTAACATGCCAACCGTTATGAGTATTATGTTATGATTGAGGAAGACGGTACTGCTTGTGTTTGACGTAAGCTGGCTGTAAAATCAGCGATTTTATGTACAGATGCGTCGTTTGTTCGAAAATTGGACGTCGGCTGCGTTTTATTGCAATTTTAGATTGAAATGTGGTTCCTATTATTAAAAAGCGATGTTCTACGGTCATTACAGTAACAATCAAGTTTTTGATTGGTCTTAATATTTCTAAAATACATAAAAAAATAGTTTTTAAACAAGTTGGTAACGTTTAAAATTGTTCGTAGAGTCTGCTACGACCGTAGCACATTGCGTAGATGATGCTACACACGTAGCTTGTGGCTACGAATACAACAGCAGTTTGCTCTTGCTTTGCGTTTTTATTAAACGCTTATATGTACGCTAAATTTGTGTTACCATAACTATTAGTCAGAGTAAACTGCATGAAATTTGGCAGTAACCATTCTCCAGCGTGGGGAATTAGATACAAAATTGTGTGTTTGAACATTTCGTGGTTTAGTGTAACACTGTGGTTCTGCACTCCTATTATCGTCTAATTTTGTTTAAATTTATATGCACTGCGTAATCGCTGTTAAGTCTGTTTAATGTGTAATTTATCTGTTTTTATCTAAACCTAGGTTTTAATTTACTAACAAACATTACCTTAGACATATTTTACGAAGGGTCCATTAAAGTTACGTAAACCTTAAACCGAGTTTTATTACTCGAAAATATCGTCTTGAACTGCATGTAACAAAACCAAACATATTCTGTGAGTTTCATTTCGTATCGGGTACAACAATATCCAATACTACAAACAACATACACATATAAAGCGTTTTCAACAACAAAAGTCAATACACAAACACGAATATCAAGACACAAATACTTACCGTGAACCGATACTCTGTGTTATTCTTTAATCTTATCCGAATATCGGTGGAACATGCACGCGAACACAGTGTATAATATAAGCAGTATGGAAATATGAACAGACGCTCGAAATTTCAACAAGAATTCAAACAGGACAACGCAGTGCTGTATGTCACTTACACATATTTCTATATTGCACAAATCTATAAATGTCAAAATTTCTGTTTGAACAAAGTCAAATCTAGCACAAAAACTAGTCTTTTCGCGCCGGGAGAAGTAGAATTTTACGAATATAAAATCAACGAACACAAAGTAAAATCATACAAGATAATATTTTTTTTTAGTCAAATCTTTGCTGCATGTTATATAATCTAACTCACAACTTCTACAAGTAGTGGCAGCGACGTGGTAAACCATCACGGATGTTAGTTATCAATACGTTTTTGCTAGTTTCCATACTGCTACTTTTACACTGTGACGTAACGTATCCGTTATCGATACGGGTTTGCTCCGAAAATTTTGCCACTGAAAAGTTCGGTGTAACCAAAGTGCATGCACCATTTACCGACCATGTTTAGAGTTGGAGATACGATCGTGTTCTTGTCACTGTTTGGTATTGGTTATAGAGGAGCTATGGTAAACTGTGCAGTTTGAGTGCCTTTGTTACGGAAATTTATTGACAAACGTTGTTGTTATTTGTAAGTTTTGCTCGTAGTTTTCTTATTATTATCTTTCTATTTCTTTGAAATTAGGCGTTCTGAGACAGACATAAACCAAGACAAAGCGTTAAGTATAAGAGACACCCAATGACCGCAGGTTTTAAGTCACTTTTTCTTTATGTCCTGGCACAACTGCAGCATTAAATAATAAAGATGTAAAAAAACCTTTCCGATTTTGGCACATTACTGGATCAAATCTTGTTAGTTCTACAAATTTAAGGCTTGTTTTACAACTTATTAATATAAAAGTTTCAAATAACCTATCTGCTTAATAAAATAAGAACTGTAAAAATTCCACTTGAAAAGCTATCTTTTATATATTTATTGCTGTCGAAACCGGGTCTTAATATGAATATAAACCCTATTAAAATGATGGCATGCCTATTGTAGTAGAATCAAAAGCACCGACACGAAATTTTATAATCCTAGTTACTATCTACATGTAGATTCAAGCTAAGTTTACATCGAAACTTACACTAGTTACAAGCGTCCATATAAGCACGTATCCTCGCTAACCGCGCAGTAAATCATAAGCAATTATCTGGGTATGAATATATTCTGTGGTTAAGAGACCACCTGCAGAGTCATGGTTCTAGTGCTGTATCATCCATCTTTAGGTAATGTAGATTATTATACTGATTAATGGTTTCAATAAATGTATGGTTTAGGAAGCAAAAGTTAAGTAACATTTGATTGATATGTTGAAAATATGCAGAGATCTCGGGTTCAAATCTAAGGTCAAGCCGCAAACACTTTTCAGAGAGCTATCTTTAATTTATCAGAGATTGTCTAGAGTCAGGAAGTTAAGGTCGATGACCTCCGTGTCTCGGTGAACACGTAAAGCCTTTGGTCCTGCGCCTGACCTCTCACTGGTCGTGTCGGATACCCGCCCTACCGGACTAAGAGTAAGGCAATTAGAGAATTTATATCGCTTTCTTCCAAATAATCATACAGGCATATATGTTATTTACGGGACTTCTGTACAATAATCTTGTATTGAATTACATTTGTGTAAATAAGAAACTTGACTGTAACATTTTTTATTTGTTTTTGTAATATTCTGGTATTTACGCGGTTTGTATTACGCCATTATAACTTCTATTGTTACGTATTACTGGAGAAAACGATACAAATAAAATGTTGTGTGCGAACATAGATTGGAATTTTCATTTGCGCAGTAAAATATTTTATTGTATTGCCATCGTAAATATTATATTCGTGTAGAAATAATTTCTGCTAACATAAGACAGATTGGTATTACGACTAGTCTGTAATCTGAAAAAAGATTCTGGTCATGAGAATTGCTTGTTCTCAGTTTATAACCTCTGCAATAAATTAATATAGAGATATACAAAGGGGCGGTTTTTTTACAACTATTGAATACTAGCTAACCCGCGCAACTTCGCTTGCGTCACGTAAGTGAGAATGGGTAATAATTTTCCCCATTTTTGTAACATTTTTTACTGGTGCTCTGCTCCATTTGGTCGTAGCGTGATGATATATTATAGCCTATAGTCTTCCTCAATAAATAGTCTATCTAACACTGAAAGAATTTTTCAAATCAGACCAGTAGTTCCTGAGATTAGCGCGTTCAAACAACCAAACAAACGAACAAATTATTCAGTTTTATAATATTAGAATAGATTTACAGTCGCGGAATGTTGTATAAAAAGGAGGTTCAACGTACCTCAAGAACAATGACGACATAAAAGAAGTTCTTAAACCAAATTAAAACAACTCTTAAGACCTCATTATGTTTCCGAAAAAAATGCTATGTTTCGGTTCAATTTTATTGGAAAATAATTTCTTACTTTATAATTGTACACAGAAACAAATAACGAACGTGACTAAAAGCCTTAAACAATACACCATTACACCGTAGCTTAAAGACAGCACCTGTGAAGACTTTATTGTACAACGCTATTAAAACGTTATTGTTAGTACTACCTTCGTAAATTAACTTGCACTAAATTTACACTTAAATGCTTACTCAGACACTTGTGGGCGTCACTTGCTTGCAACTTAATAATTTTGAAGGGATTTGTGTAGAGTGAAAACTTTCAGTTGGAACATCTTCACTGTTTTAACCACCAAATTTTATGACGTCATAATGCATTTTATCGGTCTAAGTTCGCGGGATAAAATATATTTTTTTGTTTTATTTTCAACGTATTCAATACATTTCCTTCAGATTTTCGTTTTTTATTTAAAAGCGGTCTTTCATGTCGTACTTTATAGTTTTGCGTATGACTGATGAACACTAGTAGGATTAATAAACTACAAATAATTATGAGAACTTTATAAAAAAACATACAAAAAAAAATCTGAATAAAATCTTAACATTTCAAAACCGACATACCTAGCTAGAATTATAATATTGTTACGCAACTGACAGCCAACATTTCGCTACAAAAAGTAGTCGGTGTGCATTTCCATAAAGTTTCAAATTAAGAGCATTCATTGAAGCATGCATGCTCCGACTGCGAATTTTACAGAACATTAAGCTCTTTAAGTTCAACTGCTACTGTATTAGCCCGCTTCATGCCGAATGTAAGCCACGTACTCTCCGTCTAAGTAATTTTAAGGCAAACTTTTTCTTAGTTACGAGTAGTGACATTTTATTTTTGTTGTGAATTTAATGTGAGATTATTACGTTAAAATTATTTCGTTATTATGATATTACTAAAGAATTAGTTTGTTTATCTATAGACCCATCCACTTATACGTAATTAAATATTGAATCAATTGCAAAACAGATTATTCAATGTAAATTTTTTTCTAGTGACTGTGACGCTTCAAATAAAAACCATGAATTTTACATTTGTAGTACCATCTTATTCGGGTTTCGTTTCGCTTGATACATGTTATAACCGTATAAAAGCTTCACATCCACGAAACAATAACACTAGAGTACAAGATAATAACGAATTAGTTCTAATAAATCAACGCAGTCATTTTCCCAACCACAAATTTGGCGAGCGTAGACGCAAAGGTATCCCTTTATCTCGCGTCGTTAACCATACTCAATAGTCCGGCAGTTAAGATATTACGGAGAACATTTATATATGTATCAACTGATATGTATACGTATATGTCAAATTTATGACCCCCGATTTGGGTTGCGTAGACGTGACGAAGCAAATTCGCTAGAAATTTCTTAGGCCTTACGATCAGATTTATTAAGTAATTTCCATTCTAAGTCACACGCAAAGGCCGGAGTTGTAACTTTGTATGGTCTCGGAGTAACATATGTATATTGATGTTTTTATGTTACACATCATTTTTTTATCCTTAGTGACAGCCGTAACTAATTTGAAATATGAATGGTTCATAAATAATGAATTTGCATTAAAATCAATTTTGTGCGTTTAAATAATTACTCATGATTTTAAACAGTCTATTATTTGAATATGATTGACGATAAATTATTATTCTAATAACATAAAATAATTATCTGTAACCTGACCATCCATTTACGCTACACTGATTTATTTTCGATTCACCGTTGCAGTAAAATGAATAAATATTTGCGAGACGAAACTAGTTTATCAAAACTTAGTTCAAAGCAAATGAAAGTGTTTGTCATACTTTGCTCTAAACAAATTGAGTTACATCATAGAAAGCTCTTAAAGTCTATTACAGTAATTAGATATCCTAGCTTGTGGTGAAACACTAGACTGAATTAGAAAATATAATAAGACTTTGCACGACTTACCTAAAAGTAAACAGCATTTTTAATAAAATATTTTAATATTATTTATATCAAGATGGCTTTCATCAAGGATTGAAGAGGTTAATGTATCTGCTGAAGCATTAACTGTAAAATTGCTAAGTTTGCTTGAGGTTCTAGAAGAGCGCAACAGTAGATGACTATCCCCAGCATGGTTTTACACTATCAAAGTGAAGAGAAAAATACTGGCAGTTCTGATAAAACTGTCATGAAGATGATAGTACAGCTAATGAAAATAGAATCACATTGTTTTTTTTCTACGCACATACCTTTTTTCAGTTGACGACTAGTGTACGTTAAATTAATAGCTATGTTTCAGTACATTGCTGCTTTGACGTATCGTGCTTATCATTATAATCTAAAGGAGAAGACAATGCAACAGCATGGTAGCTTTCAAATAGTATTCAACTGAGATACGTGATAGCCCCCCTGGGCCGCTTTAATTGGTTGTAGCTCTGGCTTTAGAACAATACATATATGTATAGTTTGGTTTTATTGCATCTACGAAAATAAATTGTTAAAAAATGGGAACAAAATGCTGCAATGTAATAGCGTGTAAATCAAAGTTTTGTGTATATTTTTATTAAAAATACCTCCACCATTTACACATCACTATAGTATGATGAAAACCGATAAAATTCAACCGGATTGTCCACAGCTATACAGCCTATATGGGCTTAGTTTTGAGTGGTTTTAGAGTACGTAGTGACGTACTTCCTGTAGCGACAGACTAAGCGGCAGTTATTTTATAGAGGCAAAAAAATAGCCGAGCCAGCAGTGAAGCCGTTAGTACGAATCGGCTGCAATTTTGCAAGATTTAGCCTATATTTTGTTCCGGTCAAATCCGATAAAAACGTCTCTGTATTTTGCTAGTGATTTATCTAACCTGTGTGTCTCTAATAGCTAGCTAGTCTATCCAAATATTTACAATCATGAATAGTTTAGCCTATCATAACCAGAAACAGGCAATAACGAAAAGTCAGTTTCAAATGGCGTTCAAAACTATATGAGACTGAAGTTGACTTAAGTTTAGCAGAAAATGGATGTGAGTATTGGCCATTAAGTAACGTAGCAGAGGCTCTGGTGGTTTCTTCATAATAAAATATTTGCGTTTTGTGACCTATGTTTTAGTTTCGTTTCAGATATTTAATATGATATTATCTGGGTGCCCATAAAACTCAGGACAAACTTACAAAAAGTATGTTTGATTCTCCTCTAACATACTTTTTAAAGGTCAGTTTTACAGCTGCATATGTGCTAAATAACCTATTCTATAGATAAAATGACAGAAAAGGTCTGATACGATCACAATGAAAAAACTGTCAAAATTCCGCTTTGTAAGTAAATTCTTTTAAAAGTAAAGAAATTTGTTATATTATGGCTAAAGAGTAAGTAATCTTCAAATTCATACATATTCATAAAATATCAAGCTTGCGATAACATTATAAGTATACGAATAAGTTATAATAACGTGCGTATGTATTTCTAAACAAAAGTTACATATATGTTCAAAAGTAAGTGCTTATAGACATAATAATGAGCCTTCTTGAGTTTGAAAATGCTAATTTTTGTGTGTTTGTTTGCAGATCACGTAAAATTTAATTGTAGATGAGTTTTTCATTACAAGAAATGCTTCTTTCATTATAGCTATATTATTATGTTTTAAATAATAGCTGCTCAATTTGTGTTTGTTTTTGCTAGGATCCTAGTCGATTTTAATCCAATAAACTCTACTCGTGTACCAATTTAGATAATCTAGAACAAACTAAAATACAAAGAGTTATAACTTGTTAAGATTCCTAAAGGTCAAACTCGACAACAACTTGATCAATTTTGATACATTTGCTCATAAATATAAAAGCTATTTTACTTTATAACCCTCAATAAGGTATTGACGAGTCTTGTTTGAAATGTTTGGTGCTGAAGGAAATTCAAAAACTTCAAGCATCCACAAACTTTGCTAGACACTAATTGCATCTGCTTACAAACTCGAATTTCGGCTTTTAACGAATATTACTCTTCAAGCTGTTCTCAAACATAGCAATTGCGAGAAAAATATTCTCATTTAAAAATATTTTTAGGCGCAGGCCACTTTACTGTGAAATTATTCTTTTCTTTTTACACCAGTCGACCGACGTCATTGTTTTTTTAAAGGCTAAAGGATAAACAGAAACGGTTTTTGTATTTTAATTAAGGTCACATTTTGCGAATTCAAAAGATAAATATGCGCTTATCATCATATTTGGGAATGTTTCCTTTTGGCGTTTTAAAAGGCCCGAATTGTCCCTGTCTAAACGATGTTATGACAATGCACGAATAGCGCAAAAACTCAAATAACCGATATATTTCAGGCGGTATTTCAATTTAATGACACTTTTTGTGCGTAGCCCGGGACATTATAAAGTCGCCATCAGTTGGCCAAAAATAATTTAAACTCGTGTTTGTTTATGCTCGCTTTTAGAACGTTTATTTATTTAGTTAAAACGAAAACATTTCTGTTGATAGCTGTCGTTTTAGGGATCTGATGGCATAGATTGATATATATTTGCTTCATACATAGATACTGGATAGGTTTTAAATCTATAATACGACGGTTAGTATATGTATTGAACAACACCCGACCCTGAATTCTCTGAACATTAAGCTTAGAAGTATCGCAATTAATTTAATTAAGATGTTTACTGGTATTAATATTTTAATCTTTGTTAACTAATACTTACGTATTCAAACAACTTGGCATAAACATTTCTGTGAGTCTAAAATAATAACCGTAACATTTAATGGTATATACAATAAAAGTCAACAGTAATCATAATTCACACCTGTTAATTGCAGCTTAATTCGAATCACATTGTTTATCTATTCAATTTGAAGTCATAACGATTCTGAAATCGATTAGTACAAACGTAATTATTCGATTAGAATTGTGCGAGTTTATGCGAGCTAGTTGCTATCACTATTTGAGGTTTAGGCGAGGTCTAAATGCAGGCTTACTGGGTGATACGGTTCACGAGCAAAAATTATGGGCAGTTAGTGCGAAGTAAATACTCGACGTTACCATTTGGTGTTTGTTAACACTCTAGCAGCGAAATGTTCGAAAATGAATTTGCTGTGGAAACCACACTGAACTGTAGAATAGAGGTGAATATATTTCCAACAGTGATTTACTGGTGTTTAGTATAAAATACTGGCTAACTTTTAAATTTCGTTCTACGCTACTTCACGTTAAATAAATCGTATTTTGAGAATAGGAATTCCAGCTAAGAAGAAAATAACACTGTTGAAAATTAATTTATTAAAAAAGTGCCTGCAAAAGTACCTACTTAGTATTTTCGTAATCTTGCAATAAGTAAAAACACATTCATTGGTAATAAATTGAGAAAGACAAAACTGAAAGTAAACGCTACTGTAGTTCAAATCTCTACAATCGGTACTATCGAATACGGAAAGCGTGACATTCAAATTGTGGCGCAAAAATAGGTTCTACGAAGTCCACTAGAGGCTCGGATTAGATTTTCATACAAAATTCCTCAATTCTCTACCACTATCGACTACCGACAACCGACCTGTCATCGAGAAATTTTGTATGAAAATCTAATCAGCGCCTCTAACGGGCGTCGTAGAAACTTTTTTGGCAATACATTCTAAATGTCAAAATTTCGATAGCTAGCCGGTTGCCGGTAGTCGATAGTGGTAGAGAATCGCGCTACTATTCAGTTAAATGCATCTATAAAACAAAATTAACGAAAGTCGTGTATCGTCGCTGTCCAAGTTGGATTGTTTATTTTAGAGTAAATCGCTTTCAATGCATGTTTATTTAGGAATTTGCTCGCTCGGCACTGTTGTATTAACAGTAATGTTATTGCGCACTTAATTTGCAGATACGTGCTAAATGTATGGTAATAAGTGATTTCCAATGATTTCAACTCAGCTTGGGTTTCACAACTACTGAATAAGCATCGATTAACTTGTCAGGAGTAATTTTAACTGACAGATATTTTTGTACATTTGCTGTACCCTTTATCTATCGAATAAGCTGGCCGAGAGAGTTCATATTAAAAATTGTTTGACGAAATAGCATACACATTTTTGAGCATGAAGTTAATTGTTTTAAAACTCGGCAGTCCCGTATCACAAAGCACTCCTTTGATATTTCAATGTGTCTCAAATAATAATTAGTGTGCTGCGTAGGTGTATAAGCAACAGTGATCTCAGGTATAAACGAAATATTATTACCTATATGCTTCATAAAAACAGAGCTCACATAATAATTCATAGCCAGGTGCGTTAAAAACACGTTATTCATACTTACGTAACGCTTCATAACAATGTAGGAGTTCAAGTGAGGCTACCGAACCCGCTTTCTATAATACTACTTATTTACTCTTACGAAGCATTTTTCCACGCCTCAGCTCCGATTATTCCTTACAAAGGAGCTTTTATCATTATTTTACTTCACGTTTCATTTAGTAGGTGGCTGGTAATCACGGGTGTCAGTGGGGATGATGAATCCCTTCCGCCTACGTTTTACTACCGCTAAGGTTCAAGTGAGTACAATATAAATAGCCATAATCAAGCGTAGCCATCATTTTTACGGTGCTACGAAGGTTCGTAGAGCGGTAAAAATGTTTGCTACGGAGGTTGATGTCTAGTTTCCATTTCGTAGCCGATAGATATCACTGTTGAGTACTAATAAAACGTTGCTCTACTTGACTTCTATGGGCACATTCGAATTCGTAGTGATATCACTTTTTTATCTTTCGTACTTTATTTCGATTAGGAAAAATAATTAAAGTGACAATGACGACACGTGTCTTTCTTCATTAATTAAAGTAAATTTCTAAATATAAACGGAAAATTTGTGAATCTTCAAATAGGTACTTAATTTAATGATAATATAAAATTTTATACGCAAAAAACTTGTTTCTAAAGGATAGCGAGTACGAACGACATGGGATATTGAGCGGGCAGTTTGAGCCAACCGTATACGTGCCACGCGTTTAAAAGGTTCTTTTGAACTTGTACTGAATAAAGACATTCTTGTCGTGATCGAGCGTCGTATATGAAACGCACTGCATTTTGTGTGACGGAAATAGTTCGTAAAAGTTAGTGCGAAAAGCGAAGATTTATTTTTAGGACAGGTTGCGTTGAACGAGTGAAAAATAGCGTGCTAGTTTCTTTGAAGAGATTTTTTGGTTTTGTTAAGGTTGATAAAAACAATAAGGTAACGTTGAGGCTACGACTGGCACTAGACCGTACAAGATAGCGTATTACGAAGTAAATCTGTAAACAAAAGTGTGTGGAATAGCGTACATCAAAACACAGTTTGAAGGTAGGCAGTGAAAGCATTAACACATTACAATACGTCCAGATTTTCTTTTGCTGCAAATTAATTCGTACTAGTGAATAAATTGATGGATAGCGTAAACTAAACTGAAACATACTCAGTATTTAAATGTTAAAATGTCAATCGTGATACAATGTAACTTAATAAAAGAAGACAGCAAGTCTCCGTTTAATCTAGTAGAAAGACAAAAAAAAGACCCGAAACATCCCCAAGTTTGTAAGAAAAATTTAATAAAAATCACCCAGCGCCCAAACCATACTTGTTAAAATATTGTTCGGTATTTATTATTATTTTTTCGGTCCCTTTCTCGTCAGAAAAGATAAGAGCGACGATGAAAGCTGAAAAGGGGTCGCAATCACAAAGGCGGACGAAATAATGACGTAAATTTTTGGCATTATTTTAATTAAAGGCTAATTTGCGACATTCACAAACCGGAAAATTACAATTTGTTGTGGAAATTTTTAGTTGAAAAAGAAATTCGTGAATTACCTGCTACTGTTGGTAACACAAAGGATAACGCTAATATGTGGTGGCCCGCGTATATACGCAATAAGAACAAAAGAGGTACGCTGTACGTAATTAAAAATGTATGTATTTTATTATTTCGAAAGAGGTTTTTGCTTGTTTTGTTTTTGCTTGTCTCTTGACAAAATATGGTGCGAAGGGCGGTTTTTTATTCAATTATTTTGAGTTACAACCAGGAATTGAAATAATACAAACAAACACAGAAATGTAGAAATGTTTAGTTAATAGGCGATAGGGAAGTAAATATGCAACGTTATCGTAATATATTTGGGTATTAGGTTTTCGGCGTAAAACAAAATACTATGCGAAATCGCAGGCAATCGTGTGACAAGATGTATGCACTTGCATTAAACAAGAAGAGTTCTTAATTATTTTCCTATTGTAACAAAACTTGATGTTAATCATCTACTAGATGATTCTCTTTTAGACCATTGAAAAGTACTCTTCCAAGAAGGTATTTGTAACCTTCGTACATTTTCCCTTAATTCGACAAAGCAAAGTAATTCTTCTTTTCCGTTAAATTAAATGAAAAGTAAAACAAATTACAGGCGTTTGTTTCGTGTCGTATAAAAAAGTATCTATCCGTGATCCTATCGAGAGTTCAAGGTAACGGAATAAAAAATACAAAACCTCGAATTCAACGAAACAAAATGTCGAGTAATTTCCTTTTGTATGTACAAGTGTTTTTCTGACTATTGAGTGAATAGGCTCACGTATAATGAATATAAGTAATATCTCTGATAAGTACTTCGTAATGTTAAGTCATTTGTGACGCTGTAGGCCTGTTTGTTTTTTGACGAGTTTCGGTAACATAATTGTGTACATTCAAGTATGGATATATATGGAATTTTTTTTTTACTTTTCCTAGAACCGGTATGACTTGGCCTTTCATCCTGTCTCAGATTATCGTTGAGTTTTGGGACACCCTGTATATCTAAAACCAGCCGTTAAATGCTTTATGGATAGCCTAAGTACTAAAACATTTTATATCTAATTTATTTACTGTGGGTATCCATATCTAACGGAAGTAGTTTAAATGACATTACTTGACAAAAAATACAAATAAATGATTTCGGTGAAAAGACCAAATTCCAAAAAATCCTTTGTTAAAGAGCAGTTGTAATGAATCAGCTTATTGAGCGATAGAATTTAATACAATTCTATAGCTTTGAGAGGAAAAACCCGGAAATTTTATTCCGAATAGTATTATTGAGAATTTTATTATTTTTGACTATGTATTTGAATATAATCAACAATATGACATGTGTTCGCACTAGAACTGCAAAGCTCAGCAGTTGGAGTGACCTTTAAACAAAATAATCATAAAAAAATGTATACTACAGAAAAAATACTTTGTAGTAGTAAGGCGTGGCAACGTCCCGTTTATCTCCTTTATACTTTAAGACACCTGAATTTACACGGCGAAGCTACCTGAAAATGATCGCAAAGACACTTAGGTACTATGTCGGATTACCAAAGAAAATTCGTTTAAGTAAATAAGGAAAGGAGATCGCTCAACTATTACTGCGACGCATTTTTCTTTTGTTCATTTGCTTACGAAGATGATTGCCCAATGAAATGTGCCCTTGGGACATCTTGAAGATTTTCTTGTATTCTACTTAGGCCCTCCCAAGAGACGGGCGTATTTGTTTTATCCAAGTTTATCCTGTTAATCGACAAAAGGGTCAACTTGAAAACAACTCGATTTATTGAGCCGGTGCTCGAGTTACGGCCGGTGAATTAAAATTTCTAAGTAAATCAGTGATATCGACACGTGTTTTGTGGTCGTTTGATGAAAGAGGTATTTTAATCCTTTGTGTTTTCGACACTAGAGTGCTTAGATTTAAGGTAGAGTGGATGTAGAGCCGTTGAGGTATTTCAGGTTTAATTATTTTCTAGCAACAAACTTTATGTTCGCGGTTGGTAATAATGTAATGCGTGCTGGTAGTGAAATTTTAGTGCGGTCACGATTTATTAAAACCGAGCACGGTATGGCGGCACTCTCCCATGTTTTTATAGTTTGAGGAAATAAAAGTCACCCACCGTTACACTTAACATTCGAGTCGACTCACGCTAGAACGTTCTTATGTTAACAATGCTTATAAAACTGTTTCATCAGATTTGAGATTTTTATCATAAAGGTCCTCGGCGCTATTGGAATGTAGGAAGCTATAGATTTGTATGCCTAATTTTCTAAAAATATCCTTCAATAGGATTCGGACAAAAGATAATTTTTGTATTACTTGATATAGTCAGATGGGCGAGAATACTCGTTTGTCACATCTCTAGCTGACGGAGAAAACTTAAATATCATACTAAATGTTGTATTTGTAAGCATAACTAAAATACAACGTATTCCTATAAATATAATGTTATACCTCCATAAGGTATTTAAGTAGAAATGCACGCGCACGTAGCACTAACATAGTGCGCTCCCGGTGTTTGAAAGTGCCTAACTTTTAATATTAGTAAACGGTTAGTATCCAAAATATTAATAGTTAGAGTTCTGAATGTTACGATGTATTTTAATAAAACCTTTTAGCTTTGTAATGTCTGTTGTTTATTAAATATTCAGTCTCAAAACTAACCCAAGATCGAGAAAAAAGGAGTTCAATAGGACAAGAACATGCCTGGGATGAATCAGGTGACTGTTGTAATAACTATCAGACTGCTATGCCATCAAAAACATTCTGTAAAAACCTCAAGTCTCGCCGTAAAAAGTTGTGAGATCTATATAATACCAAGTCGATTAATCTACTTAGTCTCTACTTAAAGGTCCTTCTGTCTTAAGTTATTACGTATGTTATTATCATGCCAATTTTTAAAAAAATACCTCTGAAACAAATAGACCGACCTGGCCATCGCATGATTTGATTATTAGTATGTATCACACTACACAGCACGACGAGAAGTTAATGCTCTTGAAATGTTAATGGCGAATTTGTGTTTTCTTGCGATGACCAAGTCGATCTATTTGTTTTAAAGGTATTTTTTTTAATTGGCATGATAATAACATACGTAATAACTTAAGACAGAAGGACCTTTAAGTAGAGACTAAGTAGATTAATCGACTTGGTATTATATAGATCTCACAACTTTTTACGGCGAGACTTGAGGTTTTTACAGAATGTTTTTGATGGCATCTCACTTCTTTTTGTAGAGCGAACATAAGTCCAATTTGTATGGAAAGACGTTTTTTTTTTCATAATTCAACATATTTTCCTATGGGAATGTTGTTCAGTTTCATGGGCTAAACACCCTTACCCACCCTATATCCCCTCCCGTTATGCCTCATATAGTAGGTACCTATTTACACCTATTTATTTTATTTTCTACAGAAATAATAATTTAATTCATTAACTGCAAATGTAACCTTGTAATCTTATACATTTATATGGGATTACAAAGTTATTGTTGCAGTTGGTGTATTTAGAAAACTGGACCGAAATTAGAAAATATTACATTTTTCCCATGATTAAGACACTAAACCCTATTTGTATTCTAAATTTTAAGCGTCTAAGTCTGCTAGAAGTACCTTAGACTTTTGATGATCGGTGAGTCAGTGAGTCAGTGAATCAGTGAGTGACAAAATTCAAAATTTTAACAAGTTGTCATTCTTAAACTACTGGTTCAAATTGACTGAAATTTTAAATATACCGTGTTTATACAATGACTAATTAGTTGCTGAAAATCCAGGCTTCTTGTTTTATCCACAACGAAATTATAGGGGTGTCAAAATAGCCCGAATTGCTTCGAGAAAAGGATGTTACGGTCGTGCCGCTTTTTTTTGCTCGACTTGCGGGGGCACTTCCGTGCCCCCAGATATACAGGGTGTGGCGTAAATAATGGATAATCCTTTACCAGCGGATGGGCGACAACCCAACTGATCTAAATATCAAAATTTACATCGGGCACAAGTATCATAGTTTTTGAGATTTTCGCCATTTTGTGTGTTTTTTAAGAAAGCGCTTTAAGCTCGTTCTTTTTAATGCTGTGATCACAATTTAAGGCTTTTTTTAAATCCGTTTTTTGTAAATAAATCCTGAATAGATGTGCTATTGAATCTACAATCTTGTTTTGTTATTACTGCATGTTTTTTATTTAAATTATGCATTCAAAGTTGAATTTTATAATTTTTCACAACATTTGTGCAACTTTGAGCACTTGTGGTGAAAAAAAAATGTATGGTGGCTTTACTGCCCACGCCATAAATAATTTTTAAATTTTATTAGAATTCTAAATTGGTATAACATGCAGCATTAATCCCGATTATTGTCAAAATATTACAACGAACTTAAATTATTAACACTTTTGCCGGTCGACTAATTTTATTTTATCAGCGCGTTTAAGCTAAGTTTGCTTTAAAATATTCATGTCTATAGGGTTATTACACTATAAAAGATTATTAAGATGATAAAAAAGATTGGAACTGTGCTGCTTCTACCAAGTCTATTTCAAAATAATGTATTACAATTTGATGAAAAATTATTTTTTTGTCAACAAAGTAGTTTTCTTTAGATTTCTAATTATCTTTATTATTTGAATAGTATTTATGTTTTGTATTTCTTTTTTTTTTCAACACTGCACACAAGTGCTCAAAGTTGCACAAAGGTGTTGAAAAATTATAAAATTTAACTTTGAATGCATAGTTTAAATAAAAGACAAGTAGTAATAACAAAACAAGATATTAGGTTCAATAGCACATTAATTTAGGATTTATTTGCAAAAAATGTTGGCCATTATGTGTGTTTAAGAAAGCGATTTACGCTCGTACTTTTTGGTGCTGTGATCACAAATTAAGACTTTTTTTAAATCCGTGTTTTGCAATTCAATCCTGAATAGATGTGCTATTGAATCTAGAACGCGCTTAGCGTGAAAAAAATAAATTAGTCGACAGGCAAAAGTGTTAATAATTTAAGTTCGTTGTAATATTTTGACAATAATCGGGATTAATGCTGCATGTTATACCAATTTAGAATTCTAATAAAATTTAAAAATTATTTATGGCGTGGGCAGTAAAGCCACCATACATTTTTTTTTCACCACAAGTGCTCAAAGTTGCACAAATGTTGTGAAAGATTATAAAATTCAACTTTGAATGCATAATTTAAATAAAAAACATGTAGTAATAACAAAACAAGATTGTAGATTCAGTAGCACATCTATTCAGGATTTATTTGCAAAAAACGGATTTAAAAAAAGCCTTAAATTGTGATCACAGCATTAAAAAGAACGAGCTTAAAGCGCTTTCTTAAAAAACACACAAAATGTCGAAAATCTCAAAAACTATGATACTTGTGCCAGAGGTAAATTTTGATATTTAGATCAGTTGGGTTGTCGCCCATCCGCTGGTAAAGGATTATCCATTATTTACGCCACACCCTGTATATGATGTGTTTTAAGTATTAATTTTCGAGGAACAATAATATTTAAGAAATATGTACTACATTGGTATTAACAGTCTCGTAAAATTGTAAACGAAATTCTAAATATAGAATCTAATTATTACCTTATAAACATTAAACAAAATGGTAGCTTTATAATGACTTTTCTCACCTTTCATCACGTCGTCACTTCTAATAAAAACCACACACGTTGAGACATTCTTTGTCGTTGAAACCACAACGGGTTTTAAATTTACCTTAAATTGCTTCAGTCACGAGAACTGTGCTTTATTTTACTAAAAATATGGGAATCTCTTCAATATGTTAAAATCTAAAGAAAAAAATACGTAAGCGTTGAGAAAATACTAAGTTTACACGCTAAATTGAATTTGTTTTACATAAAAAATTACGCTATTATTCACTCAAAATGTTGAAAAGTAAACGACTTAATAACACGTAAAACGTATTTATTTGCAAACTGTATTTACAATTTTCTAATTTTTTTCAGACTTATTCCACTAAGACTTATATTAAAAGTTTAATGACATTTAGTTTCAGTTGGGTAATTATTTCGGTACAATTATAGTTATAGGAAAACAACATCGAGTCTATCATGTTTCCTTTAATTTTCGAAGAAAATATTATAAAAGAAATTACTTTTTACAATATATTTTTGAGGCGACTTTATACAAAGTGAGGCAGAATTGTCTTTTGTATTCCCTAGAGTAGTATGTTTAGCTGCCTCTATTAATTAAATGTAACTACACTGCAACTTCATTGATTTATGATTAACTTTATATTAATTACATTTGAAATTAAAATCTAATAATTATGCATGTATGAGCTGATTAATGAACCATGTATTCAATCAAAATTATTTTAATTGTATGCTACAAAATCAGAAACTGTTATAAAATTAATTATCATAATTGACATGTCAAATGAAAAAGTAATTACTATCTACGCTTGTTTTTTGATATTATTATTCATATTTTAACAAACTAATTCAACAAATTATTTTATTATAAAGTAGGAAAGAAACATTTACAAGAGACCTTAATATTGTCTAATGTCATAACAAATGTCTTTTTACAAATACATGCAAAATAATTCCATTATAAACTTTTTACATTGAAGTTCTAGTATGAAATTAAACTATTAGTTATTTGTGAGAAAGGTCTAACGCAGACTGCTTTGATAGATAGTGCACAATTAAAAAGAAATCGAGTCAATCTGTTCTATCCATTCTCACGTCTCAGGTTCTCACACCTACTTACTCATTCCTAGTAACTTAAGAATGATTGATGAATTTCTCTTTCTTTTTAATTCCACACACTAACAATAAGAAGCAGAGTAGTTAAGACCCAAAAGATACTTATTACAATAATTCGTTTCTTTATACGTCAGTTTGACTTAATCTAACTTTAAAAACTTAGGTAAGTGTCAATGCTATGCATTTAAGCAATAATATTAACATGACGTTCTACTGGTCATCTAGTGACAAATCGTCTAATGTAGTAATTGTTCCATAAAGGTTTGATTTTAGTTAGAAAATTTAAGAAAAACGCGTCCTGTAATAGTATCAGGATTTGTAAGATGATGTTCATGAAAGATCTTCTCGCGCAAGATCTGAAGGAGAGTAGAATCAATAACGGTAGAGGTGATATTCTGTGACCGTTGCTCTGCATGGCCGCCGGACGTTCTCCATTCACAACGTGAACCACCACCGAAGCCGAATCTATTACAAAAAAAATCAACTTGATATAACTTTAAGAGAGGAAATGAAAATGCAACGAAAGTGTCCCGCAACGGAAATTAAATCATACGTCAAAGATTTATTTGGATAAAAAACGGTAAAAAACCAGTGATAGACCGCCTTCCTATTTGCATGCCACCCGCGTAACGAAATAAGATTAGGTTTTTTTAAAAAAGAATTGTGTAAAATATATAAATGGGGTGTAAGGAATACAAATGGACGATAAGAACGCTGAGTATACAGTGAATTTGAACACGTTGATTCAGTACTTGAGGGGGAAAGGCGTGGAAAAAGACAAATGGTTTGAACACAGCTATAGACAGAGATGTAGTACAGTGTGTACAATGAAAAATGTAGGTGTGCCATAATTGACTGGCTGGAGGTCTGGAAGGGCAGTAGGTATAATTTTTATACCGTCCGTATGTCCCGTAGAATAAAAGTACTTTGTAAAGTAGCTTAGCTGTAAGCTTTTAGAAAAAAAAGCATGAAACAAAAGAGGGAGGATTAGCCGCTTTACTTACACAATAACTTCACTAAGGATTTTTTGCGCACTGCCTAATTAAACAGCGCTATAATTTCTGCTTTGTGTTTTCGTAAACAACGTTAAGGAGGGGCTTATGTTTACATTTTTGTTGACTTTCAGACAGTTTTCATCCTTTTTCCTCAAGCTTAGGGACCATTCACCTTTTGTTAAAAGTTGACCATCTGGGCGGACTTTAAATTATTTCAGTGTGCGTTTTACAAGCGTAACATACATTAGCACCATTTAGATGCAAATAAACCCCGTAGGAATTTTTGGAGCAGTTGCTTACGATATCATTATTTGGGTAAGTTGCTGGAGTAATAAGTAGATTACGTTTTAAATAATAAAACTAAAGTTATAGTTATTACATTCTTGACCTTCTTGGGAAACCTAAACTTTATTGGTCTGCAGACAATTAAAAAGGGTATTAGATATTATTAAATGTACGAGAACTAAAGCTACGCAGTATTGGAACATAACCTTCAACACTCGTTCTGGTAGTATTTATAGCAAGATGATCATCTTAATCATTGCGGTAACCGTGTTACAAAATGGAGTTTAAAATATAAAATAAAATGTAAGCAGTTACCTGAACTACTGGGTGCACAGGTGTAGTTGCCAGAATCTCGGGGTGAAGCCCGAGCTATGAGCAAACGACTAGTTCGTGTCTTCTGGACTGTCTCCACGCTGATGCCTCCTCTCTGGGCATAGTTCACTACGTTCGACCCTCGGTACCAGTAGATGAAGCTGTGAACAAATGGCCAGTTTTACTTGTGAGTCTTCAGATCAAAGAATTCTGAGAAAATCGGTCTTCATTTTGAGACCATGATCTTCATGATTTTGGGAAAATTTCATTGTTTTATAAGTACAAGGTACGGGTATTGTATTTCTAAGTAAAATAACCACTTTTATTAATACATTGATAAAATGTACATATAATAACTAAATTTTTGTATTTATTCAAAGTGCTCGATGGAGAACACTTTTATTTTAATCCCATGTAATCTGAGACCGGCTCTGTTATAAACTCGTTATGTAGCGTAAGTATAAAATGAAAAGTACAGCATTGATTTTGTTTTCATAACATACAGACCTTGGTGGATCCGGTGCTTGCCTCGCGATGCAAGTAAGATTGATATCAGAGCCCGCTCTCACGAACAACTCTGGGCCCGCGAGAATTTCTGCTTTTGATACTGTAACAAAGTTGAAACATTGAGTTAAGAAATAAAATAAATGTTGCTGGAACTATACAAGTTTGGATTTGATATGTGAAAAAAAGGAAATGCGAACAAACTAGAAAAAAGAAATGATCCGACAATACTAGACCAATCGACTAGGTTGAAAACGTTCATACTATTCTACTAAATATGACTATTTCTTTTTTTTAAACGTACCTAGTATTCATAATAGATTTGGATTTCGATTCCAAATGAAAGTAGAATATTTGCGAATGTATGTGTGCATTCATGTTTTTATTTTTAAGTTTTCCTATATTCGAGCGTGCTACTCGTATCAGTTACTTCCGGAAAATATTTAGTACCAACAGCAACCGTTGTCTAATAGTACTTTTTATCTCAAATGACTACATCAAGTTTTGTTCGTTTATTTACTTCTGCTGCGATGAGAGTATTCCAAACTATTCCGAGGGTAATTTATTTAGTGTTCTCCACGTCGAACACTTTCGCAGAGCAAATGTTTGGTCCCGTAGGAGCTAATTATCTCCAACAGTAGTATAAGTTACTTTTGCACACATTGTTTTGATTAAAACAGAATTGTTTGGTAAACAGATCCTAGACTGATTAAAACTTAATGTGTTTGTGTTTTAACTTGATTTTGTTTGTCATTAGACAACAAGTTGGGAGGATTAATTTGGAACTTGCAAACAATGTTTCAGATATTTTGAACGATATTTCCGTATCCAGTTGTAATATATGGAATAATGTTATTGTATAAATTTCATTTAGTATAGGTCCGCAAAACCGCCGTTTGGCAATTTTTGTTTTTAGATAGATATATTTTGACTAACTTACAAACCTTCATTCAGAAAAAATAGATGACGCAACTTATAGAACTCCATTAAATTGCAATTAAATAGCGAAGTTTCTAAAAATCCTAAAGTTATTTCTTAGTCTTTAATTCTAAATCTAATAAATTTTTTGCTCTATATGAATATAAAAATAAATTTTACTTACCAACAACACTAAGTGTAAACGACAAACTGATTTTCGGCTCAGTAGACACTTGGCACTCGTAAGCGCCGGAGTCGCGCGGTTGCGCGGGCGCCACACGTAGTGTCCATTCATCAGAGCCATCTGTGTGCAGCGCAGCGAAACGAGCGTCGCTGCTGTAGGTATGCACTCCCACTGTGAGGATGTGCAGGTCGCGTTTGCGGATCCATGACACCTGGTGACAAGGAAACATTCATTTTTCAACTGTGAACTAGATCAAAGGAAATAATTTCATAGTCAAAAAACTTAGAGTGAAGAATCATTAACCCCAGATTTCTGAGTACATTTAGTGATAGTTTATCTATTTAATAGCGTTTTTTTATATGAATAGATAAACTACTGCTAAATGTACCTCAGAAGCCGGGGTAAGAGATATAGTGCCTAGTATTTTAGTATAACGACATATTTTTTCTTAAATAGACAATTGATATTTGATGTCCAGTTGATTTCGTACTAAGCTAGTTTCAGTAAATAACTGGTTGGTAATGACTTTTCATATAATATTATTATGCAATGCAATATTTCCCAGTGCAGGAAAGTTTAAATTGTATTTAATGGTGTCATATTTTATACAAAATCCTCAAAGTTTACCAAACAATATTCACTTTAAACGACACCTAGCGAGCGCACCCCGAACACAGGAGTCGCTTGTCGGGAGTAATAAAATGCATAATTTCTAAATAACCACAACATAATTTATGACAGCGTGCGGTCGCGAGCTAAGAACACAACTCAGTTATCTTCCCCCATGGGAGTCGTGAAAGCTTCTAACAGAATCATTTGGGAGTTACAGACCTGTTTATTTTTTCAACTTCCTCTGTCACCATGGTACTATAACACAGGGTAAATGGCCTGACTGTGACGGGCGGTTAATTAAAAATAAATTGAATTAATGTCCTAACCAAGCACTCAGCATTTCCTTGAGAAAATTACGTTTTTAAACTTTTCTTCTTGATTATTTTGTGTGTCAACGTTGTCATCGTCGTGAGTAGTGTTATGCTTTTTAAGAAAACATTAGAAGCTAGCAAAACGTTGATCATTTCAAAATTAAAGATTATTTAAAAAATAGTCGGTACGTACATTTCAAGCGATTGCACCAGAAATGAAATATAGCTGTTTCGGGAATATTTTCGAAAACAACAAGTATTACCCGTTTGTTGTGAAGTTTGTTGGGAAACTACACAATAGTGGCATAACTGAGATTTCTATTGGTGCTGTAAGCTTTTATTGCGCAAGATAAAGTGTACTCATTCAAATCAAAATCTCAAAAATATAGTTATGATTACTTAGAATTTACGGTTGTTAGGAGAACGTATATTAGAAAGTACAGTACTACTGTCACCATAGAAACAAGATTCTTATATAATAGAAGCAATGGCTTTTCAAATGGAATCTACAGATTTCTCGGAATCAAAACAAAACGAATTCAAACGTGATATTCTAAAGGCACTGCCCTACACAACCTCGCTTAATCGAAATCCACTGGTACTGTTGCTAAGCTGGTCGAATGGAGAGGCGGTCGTTTTAAACAATGTTGGTCGGCCTGAGCCTTCAATTAAATGCAACGCTAGCCAAGAGCACACTAGTAGGGCGGGCACCAGCGCACTGCCCTGTGTAATTTGCTGTTCCACGAACTTTACGCTGTTGGCAAGACAACAAAGAACAACGCCAACTTTGTCGAAAGCTTTACCCAAATCTAATCAACCTAAAAACAAAATTTCTGCAGCAAACATTAAATAATATAAATTAATGGAAATGTACATTCATTTATCTCGACGATTCCAAAATACTTTCTTTTGAATTAATTAGTTGAATGAATAAGATAATTCAATTTAATTAAACTTTCTCGACGTTTCCTTTTGATACAAATGGAAATTTATTGTCAACATTTCAACAAAACCATCTTCCAAAATTTATTGTTGTTGCAGTTAATTAGCATCAATAAAGCGGAATGAGGTGTACATTTGCAAAATCTACGAAACAGAATCGTGACTTCAAAATAAGTATGATAGAAAATAGTTTTACACACACAAAAGCATTTTCGAAAATATTCAATGGCGTACTACCCTTATAAGGATATCAAGGCTAAATTACTACATGATCTATCATGTGATATAGTTTTGAACCTACAAAATGTTCAAAACGATACTGAAAACGTTTTACAACCGTGATTCGAATTCTGCGCGAGTAAAGTAACACAGTGCCGCTAGTTCAAGCGAATTGATGAAGTTCCATTCAAATCAAAGCTACCGAATTGTTTGTGGATGTTGTCACAGTAGGCCATGAATAACATAGCATTGTGAATAATGTTCATATCATCAAACAACCAGTTTTAGTCCGTAAACAGTACATTATTAATTAACAGCAAACATTTCGTTGTTTAGTAATGGAATATGAATGGTTCAGATAAATATTTCTTATTGTTATAACCTTTAAATATGAAGTTACGAACGTCTGGTCTGACTTGAGCGAATCTTCGGTTTCAAATGTCAACGGGCTTTTGAAGATAAATGAAAACTTTGACTACCTTTACTGTAAAATTGGCCGCAATTAATAAGACTTTAATATCAATTTAATTCTAAACGTAAGGAGTATAATAATAATTTATGACGAAATAAAAATAAATATAGGACTTATTTTGTTTAAGACGATGGACTAGTAAAGCCTTCAGCATCAACAATCGTGGTGGAGCTTAAGTGAAATTGTCGGATCAAAATTTAATTAATGCCTTAAACTGCCGATCCCCGCTCTTAGAGACGTCTTTGTTCGTAACAATTTTGGAATACAAAATACTTTCTAATTATCACAATTTGTGAATGGTTTTGAATTGTTAAATGTAGCAAACAGGACGTGGTCTAGTTACATAAATTTTGCTTTTGTAAGTGTTATAGAATTGGGTGAATGTATTATTTTTGGCTTAATGCTGTCAGACGTTGCGACGCGCCCACCTACGTTATTCCGTCAAGGTTCTTCAACACTAAGCCGGAGTGTATCAGCGATAAATCCCGGCAAAATCCCCGTTGAATTTTTAAGTGACGCGCGTACCAACAGAAAATACAGCCTTAAAATATCATTCCGTAGATTTAGAAAATGATTATTTAGCAGAAATTATAAAAAATGTAGCCTAACATGACATGCAATTTATTATATATTTTTAGATGATTAAAGCCATTTACGTAATGACTAGTAAAAAGCAAATGAGAAACGGAAAGGAAACAGAAGTAATTGTGCTTGGTAGCTTTAAAATTACCAGTTTCAAATTTGAATGTCGGAAGTAATTTACTCTGCAATGTCGCGTAGTCCGTGACGTGATAACGTTAACTACGATCAAAGCGATGGAAACGATGAAAACGAATGCTAAATGGAATAATTTAAAAAGAAGAATTCTGATGCTATTATAGTAATAACTTACAAAGCTGGATGCCAGTTAATTTGCTTACAGAAATGTCCTCACCGTCTATGTCTCAGGTCTTTTAATTTGTTACACAGAAACCAATATTGTCGCAGTATTACACCGCTTAAGTCATAAATTATATAGGTTTATGGGCACTTAAGATTGTTCAACAACTACTATAGATTTTAATACGACACAGGCGAGCTTCGGCGGAGAAAATTCATTGTGAAAATCAATAGTTTCTAAATACGTGACAAAACATTTTCTAAATTGAAGTAATTTTAAACCCTTCCATTGTCACGTCCGAAATCCAATATTATTGGGTAATTCGTCTTCATCCTTCCCCGAGGGATATATATCAGCCCTTTTTTAACGGGCTATATACATAAATTCAGTTTTATCCCACATTCCGGAACACTCACGTACTCGTTTTTATAGTTCACATTGAGATACGTGACAAGGTCATCTGGTTTGGACACTTTTATACACCTCAGATTTCTAGATTTCTTCAAGTTTCGTCTCAGAGATGACACAATTTATCTTTCTTTTTTGTATGTTTTTTCTGAGATAGTTGTCAACTTTATTTTGACCTACTTGCCATTGTTAGTTGCGGTTGTAAAGCCGCTTCATGAACACGCCTGTTTTTGCACATTCATTTTTTTCTTAAAGATAATTTATATAAACATAGTACACTAATTGTACAATCGTTCTTTTCAACAGATATTAACGTTCTCCAGCTTAATTTTCTTTTTGTTTTTATACGAAAAGCAATTGGAGTTTTATCAAACATGTCGGTGCTATATATCTACGTCATATATCAACTGAGCCCTATACATTTCCGCAAAAATCCCGCTTTCATAAATGCGTTCTAATTTTGTACACGCACCTACGTATAAATCTTTCCGTACGGCAATATGCAACATACGAATATGAGATGTATGTACAATTTTGATGTAAAATACACACGAAACGCGTTATTAGAATTCTGTTCCGTATTTACCTCTTCTTATTGCAACGTATATTTCGCATAGCTTTAGCATCGAAGAGATCAGACTGTCACGTGAGTCTTCGATTAAAGGATTAAGGTCTCTCTGGCTGCCAATCCGGGTGATTACCTGTCTTATAGCTATTTGTAGGAACGTTCGATAGATAACAAACGGTTTGATTGGCTGGAAAATGTAGTACAGACTACAGCTTTGCAACTAACGGCTTACAAACAATTAGTTTAACACAGGTCTACAGAGAAATAGTCCTAAGCAAGTTAGTGCCGATTTATTGCCATTTGAGATGAAAATTGTAAAAAGCCTTCATAAAATATTTAAAAAAATGGTGACACATTTCTTCTACACCGTTCAGTCTAGAACCAAAAAATTAAAACAAAAAAGAAATCTCGAGAGCGTCAAAAAGTTCCAAGAATCCCTCAATTCTTCGCAACTATTAAAGGTTTCGAATATATAAAAGCATTTTAAGTGAGTGAAAACAGTTTCAATGTTTCTTACACAGTTTTGCTCTCTGATTTCAAAGTGTATAACTGGGTTAGGTACCTGTAAAGCGAGCCAATCCTTTCATGTAGTAGTAAAGGTACTTTAAAATAATTTTTCTCTGGGGAAATTCACAAGTTGCTAGCTTATTCTGAATTACTTTCACATACCATTGTAAGGGAGAATTATTTTTTTCTATTACACGAACTTAGTAGTTAGACCAAAATATTGTAATTTAAAATACATCGCAATTTAGTTGCTTCGTCACATTAGTTTTCGTTTGTTTTAGATCGGAAATAAAGATAAACAAATAACAACGGGGGACCGTAAAATCACTTGCTATGAATGCATGGTTTCTATTGAAACTTAAATTGACATTTAAATTTAAAAAATATATACAATCATGTCAAATAAGGATACAGGAAAACTGTCTGAATGTTGATGTCACTACAATGTATACATTACTAGGTCAAAATATACATTTTATATTAAGTAGAAATACCTGTCGGAAATCAAAATTCCAAGACGTTTGGCATCGGCATCGCAAGCCTACAACATCTGCATACGAAATCATGGGAAGACTTTATGATTGAATACCCAAGTCTGCACTAAATTCCTATCTGCGAAGGAGATTCCTTCCCGCACTAATATGAGATGCGTGGGAATATCCGTGGTATGTACTGCAATATCCACGGCTTGCGACCGTTACTCTGTATTATAAATTGCAGCACACAGGTGTTCTAGGCCTACCTCCTACTAAGATAACTGAAGCATAAACATGACCTTTATAACTTACTCGGTTTTGCCAAAGGCATTGCTATCTTTGTAGTTTACTAGACTCAAAAACAATATGCAGATGTTATCTTTTCAGTCGTCTGCTCTAAAATATCTCTTAAAAACAATTGCGAAAATTATAACAAGCTGCTAGCGAGGGCTTCAATAAAATATTTTAAACGGCATTTCACGTAAGTATTCTCATGCAAAATTTTTAATTCGGTTCAATAGTTAATGTGATAAATGATCAAGCCTGGCTATAATTGTACGTATAATGCGAACGTGGACGATAACAACCGCTGACTAATTTTGGTCCAGAGCCAAGAATGGCCAGGATCAGAATGCAAACAATACGGATAAAAAGGGAGTTATAATATAATTACCTGCGTAATACTTTGTAAACAATTCAAGCCTCTTGACTGGCTGACCTTTTCCTAGCAGGTAAAAATTATATTATAGCCAGTTATGCGAACGCTCTGAATTTTCAAATCCCAAACCCGAGCGACCCCGACCTCCCTAATCTGTTTATTAACTTTAAAAATCCAATGAATAATCCACACGCAGCGCCCAATAACCGCCTTTCCATTGTGACATACAGTCATAAATGGCAAACGCCATTATTAACCGGGACTAAATCGTTATACAGTATTTTATTTTTCCAAAATAAAACAAAATCGCCTCTGCTGCGGCTGGCTATGTTCCAAAATGTGTGGCTTCGCGGGCCTCGACCCAATTCTCTTTGCTTTATTCGACGGCGACGCTCACGCGACATTTCCTATTGCACTTACTAGGGCTTGTACGGAAAATCAAATCCCACATACGAACTGTTAAGCCACATTGCCAATATACGCCTGAAGCGGGGAGTTTGGTAAAGATGTCTAATAGAATTCCTTTGCCGTTTTATTACTTGCACGCTTTGTTGAATTTCACTTAGAGCTCCACGTTTTTCTTTAAACATATAAAATGAGTTTCACGCTCGTATTTTTCGCTTAGCGTTTTATTAAGCGGTGTAAATATACAGTTCCACGAAAAACTACAGCGGGGCTAGTTTGGTAATTACGTGCTTAGAAACGAGAATCGTCGTTAAGGAACTGCTTATTTTTATTCCCGCAGCTTTGCATCAGGAAACAGAAAAAGAAATGTAGCTTGAAAACATTTGTTTCGTTTATTGTTAAGGACTGTCTCTGGTTAAGCGTTTCCGGGTAATAAAGTCATAATTGAAAAGTATTTAAGGTCTGTCGTAACCCTAATTTCGGTCATTACGGATGTGAAAAGGATTAAGTGCGTTCCATCCTTTTTCGCTTTTATTTAAAGTACCGCTTTTTGTTAGCATTTAATGTTTTATTCAAAAAACAATTGTAGGTGAGTGAAAGCGGCTTGCATTTTTCAGTCTGTGTATACAGAGGTGAGATTTGTTTTAAATGTATTCGTTCCTTTACAGCTGTGATGTGCTTAACGTCGCGTGTTACCGACAAATAGAGACTTTGCCGCGTTCACTCAATTTTTACGGCAACGGTGTATGAAAGTTATGACTGTGTTGTGCGGCCAAATCTTAACAAAATTGTTTCAGGTTGATGTTACTACGTTATTTATCGTTCGTGAAATTATAACATACAAGCTCAGTCATCGACATGTCGCCGCAGTCTATTTGTGATAAACATGTTTCGCAATTTGTTCGCAAAATAAACGCTTGTCATTTTATGTATAAAATACGCTCAGATTATAAATGTATACTCATTAAATTTTACGAACGTGTAATGTGGGAAACACGAAGCTAAATGTATGTTTAGGCTGGGTTATAATATTGTAGGTACTGTGACGTCATAAATTGTGCTATGTAGTAAAGCGGTCACACGGCACATTTCACCGTTAGCAAGTGTTGCTTATAAAATATGATACGTTTAAGTGCTCCGCAATTTACAATAGTGGGTGGCGAAGAGAATTTATAAAGGTAAGCCACGTATGCAATATTGCAGTGCTTGGTGTGGAATTTTATATATTTTTAACAAAGGATCAGCTTCCTGGAAGGAAAATGTGCAGAAAATTATTATACATATTCTTAAAGCCGCTTTTTCTAAAATATAAATTGTTATCAACAAAATATGCTTCATCAATTAATGAAATATGTAACACGTAAAATATATTTAATAGAGCACGACAAAATCTGAACAATAAAACTATAAGCCACGTCCAAATGCACATTTACTTTGACTGCCATTTAAATATAAATGTTGACACAGTACCAAAGTTAGATATATAATATTATAAAGACCAAAAAGTTACAGCAACGGGACAATGGAGTCAGTAGAGCAAAACTACGAGTGGTCGGTTTTATTGTAGCTGTTCTAATGCAATAAAATAGTTTAGGACGTGACTTCCAGAGCATTGTAACGTATACTGTAAAAAGAGATTTCGTGGAATACCGTTCATGCTTGCAGTCCTGCACTGAACTCTACAATAGGTTATTTAAATGTAGCTAGATTTTTGTGAAAAAGAGAGAACAAAATAAGCAGTAGAATTGTGTTTTAAATAATTCTACCTAAATTCAATTTCAATTGTATAGATATCAGTAGGTTCATATCGAAAGTATGTAAAATACAGTACTATATCGGGCAGACACAGTTTTATCGTCGTATTATTTTTGTATAAAATTCTTACAATGATACATGCCTAAACTGCATAATTCAAGGTACATATACGATCGGCAAGCGGCTACAATAGAAGATGTAAATTACATCTTCAGTTGAGAGTTGGTCAGCTAGTTAAATAATAAAACAACCGTGGATTCTTCAAATACTTAATAACTAAAGACAATGAACTCACTCCCCAACTATTATATTCTAACAAAACGAAACAAAGACATTAATTAGAGCCATTATTCTATTAATAAACAAGAAACTCTGGGCCGAAAACTAATTAGCAACACGGAATAGGTTTCATTGAAATCACTGAAGTATTTTCACAATTTATGAAGCACATACAAACTATAAATCATGTTTACGAACCTTAATAACAGTGTAGTGTGGCCGCGATGGCTTGAGGCGACTAATTAGTTCAAAGTTATTTATTTAACCGGTTAACTAGATAGATTGTAGGTTGGATATTTTGATCGTTTTACTGTTGATAATAGGTGTTTTATTAGCAGCAGAGCAACAATGTTTACGTGGCTTTAGTCATATGAAATGAAGCTTTATAAAAAAAAGAATCTAGCACGTAGCTTTAATCTAATTTTGAGGCTAGAATAATTTACTGCATGCTTATTTGAAGCAAACTAAACTAAGGCAATATTGTTTTATTTTTAATGGTAGCTTACGTCAAAATGGTATGTTACTAAGAGGCCCTCCGCGAATAAAAACCCAGCTATATAAGAGTATGTATAATAAACAACAGTATTTATATTCTTAGTATTCCTCTATCGGTTTAGCCTACGGCTTAGATTACCAAATTCGAAGAAAAGAACGTAAAAAACGTATCTTATTCCTTAAAAACATTTGTGTTCTAAGAACCTGTGTTTTCGATACAAAAACCTTTTGTAAAAAGGATCAGAAACTAATTTTAATAAACAACTAAACACTTAAGAGATTGAGAGAACTTCAATAACAGATTCTTGTTTCACGTATAAGCGGGAATCTTGCAATCGTTCGTGCAAGAACTGTAAGTTTTTATTAAATTCCTTGATATCAAAGTAGCAACTTTTACCTTACATTCTTGAGAATAAGCACCTGTTTTAATATAACGTTTGATATTTTATAAAGTAGTTACATTTTGTATGTACAAAGCCCTTAGTAAAACAATGTGATCCTACTGTTTAGTGGAAGGGTTAAATTCTGTGAAGGCGTCAAGGTAATTTCCATACTGATTTATTATGGACGCAGACAATGAAGAATGAGAAGAAATTTCAACGTTTCCTCGAAAAACCTTTCTTTGACCAGGCCTAAGCCTATTTTTAGATTTCTTATGTTTATTTTTCCTGAGTGAAACCATACACCTACATAATAGGGGGCGTTCCTGAGATTTTTCTATAAGGAAGCCAATATTATTTTACAATTTTGAAACATAATCTTCGACTTCATACTCCACAGTTGTAACCACTACTCTTGACCAAAGGAGGTTACTAATGTAATTAAGTAGCAGTTGTTATTAGACAAACATACGTATATTAGTGAAATTCTATGAGAAGCAGTCGTTATTTTATATTATGTGTGTAAATATGTTTATTAGTATACGATCAATATATTGAAAAATGTGTTTCTTGGAATAGAAAAACTCTTCAAAAGAAAGTCTGTTGCTCCTGCTGCCTAGGAAAGGCTGCTGTTTACATTATAAAATTTCCAAGAAGTAAAACTTCCTCCCATCGCAGCATCACCAGGAAACCAAATTTCCTGAGTTAAATTAATTTTCATAGTACATTTTCTCCATAATTTCCCAACATATGTTATACGAAAGAAATCAAATTATTATAAATGTATAACCACTTTTGTTTAAGTGGGTAAGTTACGAGTTTGAAATTTATTATTATGTGCGAGATAAGTCGCCAAGTTTTTACCCAACATGTCATTTAGTAGCCATTTTTTATTAAGCATTTTTGGTCGTTCTTGTGTATTGTTCTACTTTATGATATCTTGGTAGCGACCCAACTTGTCTCGTTAAGCTACAAGAAACTTTTCTTTTTGGGTTAAGTCCATATTTCAAGGTTTACAAAACTGGACTTTAGAGAATGTTGGTCAGAAGATCTTTACATGGCGTTGAATACAGTGAAACTTATTAGGTACTTTGCCCTCAGATTAGATCCTGCAGTATGCTATACTATAAGAGTTTATTTAAATATCGATCCAACTGCATAATTGGCGATTAATAGGCGGACTATATGCAAAATAAACAGCACTTACTATGACTTCATGAAAATCGTCGTGGAAATATATATTTTTTTAATTACATTGAACAAGAGAGTTATTTTAATTTTAGCAGAAAAAGGTTTGCAATTCAAAATCCATGACGTCACTCCTTTTAAGGGATTAAGATATCGAGCGTTAAGATGCGGAAACCCAAATCTTACGTAACACACTGATGAGATCAAAGACTCAGTAGTACTGAATATTTCCGTAATTGACAGGCTTCGACTACTCGCACGGTTCGTCGAATCGAATAAACACGTTTTCCTCTAAACTTTGAATTGCGTACGTTAAGGATAAATCGTTCGGAGAAAGTGTTATAGGTTGCTAGGTAAGAGGCTTAACAATTCAAAATCTCTATGGTTATAACTTGCAATGTTGTTACCCGAGTTCTGTATCATTTTTATTAGAAAGACGTTTTTCAACTAATCTAAGTATTTTATAAATACATATTTAAAAAATGCTTGGGTAAGAGAACCCTATGATCATAATATAGATCACGCAGTTATTATCGGCAATGGTATTTATTAAAATAAATCTAAGATTAAGTTCCGGTAACTTTTCTAAGGAGAATCGCGCTACTGAAGTCAAATAATTTCCAAAAAACATAGGTTCTGGTTTCCATAAACATACGCACTTCCACATAAAGATTACTGTGCGAATACATAAAAAAGAGCAAATAAAATACATAAAACCGAAGAATAACTGTGTTAGTGAAATAAGCAGTTTTCCCGTGAAATAATAGGATCCGTAAAATCCACCTTTATTCGCGACCTCGTTGTCGTTGACAATTTCTTTTGTAGCGATTTTAGGAAAGCATTGTAAGCGGAAAATGTGATACAGAACTAGAATGTGGAGGGAGTTATTTGTTGATCGTTTAATATTTATGATCGCGATTGTTTATTGTTTTTGATGGATTTGTGTCTATCAATATCTATTAAAACAATACACGTTTTTGCTGCTGTTATTCTGAATTTATTATAATATATTGAATTGTTTAATAAAGAGATTGTCATAAGTATTAACCAAATTGTTTAATAAAGAGATTGTCATAAGTATTAACCAAATAGTTTTGTGGTATAAAAATTCCCCTTGAGAATACGCCGCAAGAAGTTCTTAAAGTTTCACGAAGTTAGTCTCATTCTATAAAAATTTAGTTCTGTTCTAAGATAAATTGTAAGTACGCTTAAAAGTGTTCAAATTGATATGTGAAAATGTCCCGAGATTCTTCGATTTTGGCAAGAGTTACAAAAGTCTACACATAAGCACTTTTCGATAGACGGAGAAACTAAAGCGAGTTTTCGCATTTTTATCTTCAAGAGACCTAGTTTTAGAAGTTATAGAAAAGAATACAGAACTGACTAGCTAGCTAAAACTGTAATAACATGATTTCGTTCGGCAACAAAAGTAAAAGACAGTATTGTTAGACGAAAGTAACTCAAAAAATGACTACACTTTACTCTTGGACGTGCTATAAAAGTCTATAAAAGCTTATAATTTTAATAGCCCGACATTCTATGCCTTTGTCTTGAACAATGGCCGATAAATTGAGAAAATGAAACACGACGAAGAGACTATGACTTCCTATATTATTACGAAACAACGCCAACGTTGCGCACTATTTTATAAATTGTTTTTCTCGTTTTATGACATTTTTGAAACTTATATTAAAATGCTTGGAGGTGAAAAGTATCATATAAAAATATATGCTCCTGATGCAAATGGCAATTTAATTCTAAATTCGGCATCTTGCACTTACGCTTACTTGCCAGTCAAACAGATGATGTTATAAAATCTCAATCATTCTGACAAAATATATCATCTACTCGCACAAGTTAAAATATTCCTCTTTGAACTGAAGATTTAAAACGAATTTCATATTCACAAAGTTAATATAAAAATTTCAAACAAAACGTTTAACGACTGAAATATGTCCATGAACCGGCGTAAATCAAAAACAATGTCCATTCACTGCAGGCAAGTGCAATACCAAACAATAAACGGTTCAATATATTTATTTAAATATCTGTTATTCGCTGTAATTCTGTACTTTATTAAGCAAATTGCAATCACTGGGGTCAATGCGTTGACGACTCGTGATTCATCCGACCGTTGACAGATTGACGTGACGGCTGCTGTGACGTCACACCCGTTCATTATTTAAAATCACTGCGCTATGAGCACATTACAAAGAGATATTGGCTTTTCTGCTTGTATAAATTATTGATATTGCATAATAAGAATATTTTTGGTATTCATTTGAGAGTATTCGGTAATAAATTCACTGTACACAAAAGCGACAGAATACGCTAATGTATTTTTTACAAATTTCCAACGATAGAAAACAAGATCGTGATATATTATTATATTTTGTAAGATTTTAAGCCATTTTTCTCACATTCTTTCACAGTTCTCCAAGCAGCTTTGTAAAGAGTTTCCGTCACAATAGACTGCCGCGAAAGATAAACCCTTTCCCCAAAACTCGATGATATAAGAGCCGTATACACGGACGTGCTTCGAATCAATACAACCGACAAACTAACATAGAATCTTGATTATATACCATGTTAAGATATGCACACATTTCCTTAGCGCGGCTTGCGAACATTGTTTAATCATTCAGTCAATTGTAGCAGTTGGTACAAATCTCACAACACAACAAGTATGCGGGTTGAATACACAATGATAATGCACGGGGCAAATTCATGGATTTCGGCTTATGTCTAAATTAACTCAAAATTTGCATGCTAAGCTCGTAAAATTACGGGATGACATTACGAGTGCTTTTCGCAGTGAAACAGGGGCTCTGTTTACTGACAGTAATCCGGTAATTGCAGCGTCAATATAGCGGAGTTGTGCACTGAGTTAAAATGCAATGTTTACTTCATTGCAATTTGAATAATGCATTCAGCAGTTTGCTATCTAAGTAATACAATATTCTGGGTGGCTTCGAGCGTTGACTTTGGCATTAATTACGATCTCTGTAATTAAAGTCAAATATGTGGGAAGAAGTTACAAAATATTAACAAAATTAATAATTATACTATAAGAAAAACAGTGTTTTAGTTCTGTTTATTAGAATCCTCCCAGGGCCTTTGAATTTAAACAAGCACCAAAATACATTTCGCACCCTCAGTAATATAAAGGCACAATCCAAAATTATGGTAAACTGAGATTTGAAATGCTAAGGGCACAAAGTCAAATTATCTACCGGTTAGCGCTGACAGAGAGAGAAAAATAACAATAATGACTCGGCAACTATAGTTGTGTCTCTCTCACACTCCCTCCGCCCGTCGCCCGCTCTTACTGCTTCTTGTAAGATTTCAAATCTCAGTTTACCATAATTTTGGATTGTGCCTTTATATTACTGAGTTTATCAAACAATTTTGCGCTTTAATAAAAAATCTAGATTGTCTACATAGCTTTCAAAAAAACAAAATTCAATGAAGGGCGGTTATTTCCAAGAACTGGGAACATTTTAATTTCTCGTCCTTTGTTTACTCGACGCTGTACAAATATACAGTTTACTAAGAATCTAATCAAGCAAGAAAAAGGTCTGAACTGATACTATGAGCTCATAACCTCGGTTCGTTATGTTTAAGGGAAAATATAACAAGGAGAAGTTACTCTACAATATTACGTAAACTGAATATATGAATATTTTATAGCGCGATTCAAATATAGAAAGAATGTTGAAAAACTATGTAGACGCTTTTGTTTTGTTTGTTTTTAGAGTTTCCAACTACGTATTAACTACTTAATTGTTGATTTTAAATTCGGCTAAATATTATACGATAAAAGAGAAGAATTAGGATAGTGCAGATTGTAGTTTGTTGCTCAAAAACTGTTTCTATTTTACATTGAAAAGTTTGGTTTGTTCTAAACAAGGTATAACCTGAACTGACACTAATATTAAAATTTGTGAGATACTAAATCTGTATAACTTTAAAAAGTCTTACATCTCACACTATTGAGGCACTCATCTATAGATTCAAAGAGTACCTATAGGTATTTGTGTCCAGAATATAAATTGCTTTTGGTCGTAAAATTTCTCGATTTACGGCTGCACTTTTGTGTTTACATTAAAAGGGTCAACTTTACATTCAGTTACATGAACTCCTATCGAGGTCAAGTCTGTAAATGTCGAAATAAAAAACACATTTTATTTTAAAGCCGGAAAAGCTCTGTTTTCTACCAGTATGTAGCTTATCTATGGAAATTAGGTTACAACTTTAAGCTAAGTTAGTTGACGTAAAAATATTTAGGTTAGTGTATTTAAAACCTGAGTATTTTTAGAAACTTATTTTT